>NW_027509219.1:14887500-15530000 GCF_051911475.1 Siphateles boraxobius
CCCGACAACATCTGCAATTTTTAAGCCCGAACCCAACCTGAGACCTATCACTTTAAGCTCTATCTGACGCGCGCTGTCTCTGCTACACGCACACACACACACATACACACACACGCTACTAAGAGTTAAACTTTTATTATAGGCCTCAAACATAACTACCACCATCGACAATCATGCCCACAAATATCAATACAGACTGCCCATTACAGAGAAGCATAAGCATGCAGTAGAGAATATTATATAGCTAGCCAAGCTATGTGATCCAGCAGCAAATAGTAAATAAAGATTTACATCCTTTTTTTTGATGTTAAGTAACTTTACTGAAGAACAATATTTCAAGGAACTTTTCGTCAACTGGTTAACGCTAAATAAAAAAAATAAAAAAAATCTGTTGAACTGAGTAACGTTAGGCTAGCTACATTGGTCATCATTCCCTGTTTATTCGCAAGTGTTGTGAAGAAAAAGAATAGCATCCACTGTTGAATGCTTCAAGCTCATTGTTTGTTGTGGTAATCAAATCAAAATGTTGCATCGCACTTGTGCTGTGTTACACGCGTATTGCGTCGGCGATGTATAATATTTATAATATTAACAATATGTCATACAGTAGCCTGTGCTCTGTGCATATATTATGGGAACATTGTAAGGAGAGAAGCTAAATGAGCTCGAGGCCGACCCGAGCCAGGCCCGAATGGACTCGTGTCGGGCCTCATCGGGAGTAAATTGAGAGTCAGCAAGAAGCTCATTTGATTAGATACATGAAGAAGGTGGACCCGCCCTCCTCTTCGAGCTTGCAAAACTCAATGAGTGAGAGAATCGTGCCAAAACTGTAAGCGCAGCTAAAAGAAAGAAGCAACTGTACAAATCAGGTTATTTCTGGAACTTTTTTGCCCCATGCACACAACAAGTCATTTAGACATTTGCAACAGTTTTTAGGTTTGTTTTACGCGATCAATCTGTTTTGCAGTTCCTGACTCATGTTGTTTTCACTTGCAAATTGCTGTACACAGGCTTGCAGTGCTTTTGCCCATATTTGTGCGAAAAAAACGCGCCAAAGTGTAAGCGTGGAAAAATGGAAGTCAGAAGAATACAGATCCTATTTATTTTGTGTTATTATAAAGCTGCAGTTTCACAATACATAAATTATACTTAGGAATAACAGTAAAATGCTGCAAATATTTGTTTCTTACACTTGAAAGGCGATTTACACCTTTACAAATCTTCTCTTGCGCGTGCAAATATAATTTACGCTTGCAATCTTATGTACACTTTCACAAATTTTACCCTGCGCATGCGATTCTTTATGGCATCATATTAGCTTCATACTGACTGCTCTTGACTGAATCATTTTTTGTGGCTTTAATAAGGATTAATCTATATATAGTTTATACAGAGAAGACTATGCAGTGTGATTTTACTGGAACCCATTTTAACTGAATCTATTCTGTACCTGAATACAACTGTTAGACCAAACTGAATATCTTAAAGGGATCATCGGATGCCCATTTTCCACTAGTTGGTATGATTCTTTAGGGTCTTCATGTAAAGTTTGTGTCATACTTTGGTTAAAATTCCTCAATGGTTGTGTAAAACAACACCCTTTTTACCTCCTCAAAAACAGCTCTGTTCACAGCGTCCCGTTTCGGTGCATGTCTCTTTAAATGATAATGAGTAACTGTTCACCCCACCCCTCTCTTCCGTGTGGGGTGTCACACAAGACATGTAAAGTGCTGTCTTGGCTGACAGTATACAAATGGCTGAGGGCGGAAATATGCAAACACGGGACAGTCCGTCAGTGGTCGTGGGCGGAGCATGAGCAATATGACATCATATTATCACAGAATTGAGAAATTGAACTGGTATGTAAAGTGTTGATACCATAACAACCTTATTTATTAAAATACAAGGTAACGGATCAAAAAAAAACAATTTTGTATATAGGGCCAGTGAAAATTTTGGCAGGGCAAGTAAAATCTGAGGCACAGGCCCTACCGGGCTGGTAGGAAAAAAATACTATTCTGCTATTTAAAGTCACAGCTGGCATCCATTCATAGTACTTAGTAAAAAGATACTATTAAACAAATATACTGTCTTTATTTTGTCTTTACATTAATTAGGAGATTCAGTGTGAAATTATGTATCATGATATAAAAATATATTGCAAATTTAATGTTAGGTGTTCTCAGTCACTTGCTGCTCTCAGTCACTTGCCACAGTGCCTTGCCTTTTCTCAGTTGTTCAGTTGTCTGCTTTGGCTAGTCTCCTGTGTCTATTTAAACCATACTGGGCAAGGCCCATCACTCACACACATATATACGCAAAGGGGTGGGCTGAGTTTCAGACATTTTCACATTTTGACTCTGAAAATATGCAGAGCTGGCAGCACCCTGGGCCCCTGACATATGAGTCATGGCCAGTTCACAAACACGCACACACACATGCACAGAGGTTTGGGAGAGAGGGGACACATGCATTCTCATTAAACACACAATACATGCAGACAGTAGCTATGCTCTCTGATCAGCAAAAAATTCAATCCCATTTTAAAACTACTTGTATAAAACTTAAAACTTTGTTGTGAAGTAAGCCATTCACTGATGATGATAATTGCATGATAGAATGCAAAACAAATTATTAATTAATGCACATTCAAATAGCAAAAATGTTGTGACACTTCACAATTATTTTATTTATAGTTGAATGTACCAAATAAAATAAAATAAAAATAATGACTGATTCAAGCTGTTAAATGTTGTAGTTAAACAAGCTGTACTAATTAACGAAATATTTATCTTTGTTACCTATCCTGTTACCTAGAACTATCCTGGCAACAGTATATGTTGGTCACATAAATGTTGGGAATATTATGTAACATTCATTGAAATAAAACCTAAATATAACCTCTATAACATATGGCAGGTAAATATGCAGCTCTGTATAGAGAGTCAGCTCAGATTTATAGCATGTAACGTGCACTAAAGGTGGACATACATTACCTGACATAACCTAAGCTTCTGAGAAACTAAATGGGTAAAATGGGCAACAGGTTTATTTAAAGTGAAGTCAGTTGTTGGGAAATACTTAATAGTGAGACTGTTTGTTTAGATCAAATATGGTGTTGCTAAATTCTTGAAATACCACATTTATTTAATTTGTTTAATTGGTTAAATGTTCCTGCAGACAGCTGTGATTCAACTACAGCTGTTAGAGTCCAGAATATGCTAGACTGTTCATTATGCTCTAATGCAGTTTAACCCCTCTAATCAGGTCTTGTGCGTGTGTGTGTGTGTGTGTGTGTGTGTGTGTGTGTGTGTGTGTGTGTGTGTGTGTGTGTGTGTGTGTGTGTGTGTGTGTGTGTGTGTGTGTGTGTGTGTGTGTGTGTGTGTGTGTGTGTGTGTGTGTGTGTAGGTCAGTAGGGTAGGCAAAGTAACTGCTGTGAGGGATACCAGCCATTACAGAGAGACAGAAGGAACACTGAGCCAACATCTGCCAAACATATGAGGGAACAGTCTCTCTCTCTCTCACACACACACACACACACACACACACACAAATCCCTTTGAGAGAGAGAGAGAGAGAGAGAGAGAGAGAGAGAGAGAGAGAGAGAGAGAGAGAGAGAGAGAGAGAGAGAGAGGACAGACTTTTATATTAAGACCGGAACGTACAAACAAGAGGCTCCTTAAAGGAATCCAAACAAACAGGAGGGAATTTATCAGTTACTGATGAAAGCAAAATGGCTCAGCTTTATTAACATAGGCATTTAATGAACTTTCAACACTGTTTTGTTTAAACTATTATTTATTAATATATTTTATTTTTGTTATGATAACATAGAATACATGAGCATAGTCATTTAATTTTTTTGCAATCTCTACAACCAATTTCTCAATACAGGTTCCTTTTTCAAAACTCTTCACACAGTGAGCACAACAGCACTCTATGTGAGATAACCTGTGGATCATTTATTTATAATAAATTAATTTTAAAAAGTGACACAAGTATTTAGAAATGGGTCCTAGTGATTGTAAAAACTTAAATAAGGGTTTGCTCTGTAATTTTGCTTTATTTTGGTTAATGAATGTTTCAGTAGCTCTTCCCCCAGGTGCCATCATTACGCCAGTATAGGCATGGTGACAAGCGACTGTTTTAATGAGTGAACAGGTCAACCAATTCATTCAAAAACACTGATACACACGATAAAACAAGTGACTCTTTTAGACTGAGTCATTGAATCATTCAATCAATCGATTTGTTTGGAAAAACTGATTCATTCAGGAATGAAACCCTACTGTGTGTTGCTCAGAATCATTCAGTCAGGAAATTGTTCGGAAACACTGATTCATTAAGAAATGATACACCACTGTAAGTTGTTACTGTTTGACTTTGTTTGGAATTTTTGTTCGTGGAGCAGAAATACACAAAGTAACAAGCAATTGCCTAAAAACTATAATTTATTTACTTAAGATTCAATTTTCGTGTTGTGTTAATTCACCTAAAAAATAAAAAAATTCAGTCATCACTTATTTTAAGACGTTAATTTTTCTTCGAAAAACAAATGAAGATATGTTTAACACTTCCATTTACCAAATTTGAGTGCTCTATGTACATTTGCTGATCAATGTTTATATATGAACTAGGGCTGCAACAATTCATCGACGTTGTCGACAAAAATCGATAATAGAAATAGTCGACAACGAATTTCATTGTCAAAGTTGTCAGCAGACATGTTTTTTCCGATCGAGGCATCTCTCTTCATTACAATCTCTGCCGAGAGTCGCACATGCGCATTAGCTTCTCTGCTGAGCGATAACATACAGAAATGGCAGCGTCCAATCAGCAGCTGCGCGTACCAAATCATCTAAAGTTTGGGAGCATTTTAGCCTGGATACGGCGAATAAAAATATTACCTGCATGGTTTGCAAAGCAGTCCTTGCGCATCACGGCAGCACCTTGGTGATGCACGAACATTTAAAGAGAAAGCACGTCGGACAGTTGAATGAAACGGAGTTTGACTCGCCTCGGTAAGATTTAAATAACTTGGAAGCCAATATATGAATGTATCTCACAAAATGCACTTAATATTTTTGTTTACTGTTTTATTGCTGCTAATGTGCCTGCCCCTGGTTTACAGGAAGAAAATGTTTACTTGATTTTAATTTATTTTTTCTTATAAAACAAATGTGCCTGTCCTTTATAAAAATGATAGTTTCTTTATTTATGTATTTATGTCTATACTGACCGAGCACTGTGCCTAATTGGTTTTAGACAGGGCATTTTTATTTACTTTTAGTATGAATCGGCCTATCAGCAGCAAAGTTCAATAAAATATGCATTTTTCATTGAAGTACCCCCTTCTTTCTTGTGTTTTCTATCATTTTCCACAGATTTAAAGCAATCTCATGCTAGATTTTAGAAAAATGTAATAATTATTCGATTAGTCGACTAATCGTTTCAATAGTCGGTGGCTAGTCGACAATTAAAATAGTCGTTAGTTGCAGCCCTAATGTGAACAAAACTCTAAATTAAATGTGTTCATCATATAAAGGGATCACGTCTCTTCAAAAGACTTTGATTAAACCACTTGATTCATACGGATTTCTTTTAAGAACGTTTTGAACCGTCAGAGTTTTGGGAGAATAGACTTCTAATGGAGGGATGGAAATCTCTCAGATTTCATTCAAATCCTTTTAAGATTATACGTTCTTGTACAGTATATTCTAAATCATTTAATATAAAAAGATTGTCCTTTCATATTGTTTGTATATTGGGTTGTCACTTGCCATATGTTTCATAAAAATATCTTAAGTTGAAGAAAACTGAAATTTTTTGAAGAAATTGCATGTCAGATTAGTGTTAGCTGCCTGTGTGTGTGTATGTGTGTGTGTTGGCGTGTGAAAATGGGGCTCTGGAACACCCAGAGAGCTGAGAGGACTGATTACAGCTAATTACTCAGATAAAACACACCAGCTGGAGCCACAACTCTTGCTCTCTCTACTAGACTGACTGGTAGCTGCTGTTCATTTCAGCTATCAGCACTCTCTCAGCGGTTCTCTACAGCTCTAGACAGTGTTTCCTCCAGGTCCGTGGTCTTGGCCGAGCATGATTGAAGGGTGTTGAGCCAGCCGTTAATAGGGACTCCCATAAAGCCACACACTCCAGCCAAAAGTGTCCATAACAGCTAGTCAGATTAATCTGTAGTTTTTTGAGTGACTCTCTAAATCTATTTTCATACTAAATATGTGCCACAAGTCTTTAACTGAACCCAGAGCCAAAAACAGTCATCATTGATGAAATGGACACAGGTCTCTTGCCAAAAATTAGAGTCTGGAGGCAGAACAAAGAAGAATAGAAATGTTTGAATATAGCACAGCAAGACATGTTGACAGCACAGACTAAGAACCTATTAGCACGTGTAATTTTTATTCATATTTTAATACTATATACAAAAAGATTATTTATCTTATGGCCTTTTTGCCTTTATTAGGCAGGACCCCATTGAGGTGATAGGAAATAACAACAGAGTCTTACTCCAAATGTCAGCAGTGGAAAGTTGACAGGACTGTCTCAAATCCTTCTTGCAGTACTAGAGAATGAAAGCGTACAACAATATAAGTCAGTCAGGCTGGACTCATATGCCACTTAAACTGCTCATTCCCCTAAAGCTTGGCAGGTAACTCATGCATGGCATTCCCTGCCTCTCTCCTTCACTCACACACTCACTCTTTTCTTTCCACCCCTCTCTCTGCTGGCCAATTATGTGTGGGCTTGGAATTGAGTCCCCCTTGCATTCTCTTTCTTTCACTCGCTCTATTTTTCAAGCTTTTCTGGTGGGATGTTAGATGGATTTTTGCCACCTCAGTCCTTTGCTTCCTCAGCTGTACATTTCATTTTCTATTTTTCACCTTGTATCTCTTTCTAACGAGGCTAACTTTGCCATCTCTTCTCTGTTTGGTTTGGTGTTTTTCTACCTGATCTAACCCTTACAAATTGCTTTCTCTATAGATTCGAATAGATTCTGATTTTGATTTAATTTGACAAAGGCAAGAGAACCTTACATTATAAAATAGGAATTAAAATGTTTCAATATATGCAGTGTGTTTGTGATTTATTTAAAAGAACCGATTTAAAAGAGTATTTGCTCGTGAATCGGACTGACTCTACTGTATGTTTATCTCATGACATGTACTCTTATAGAGTTCTGCAGGGATGACGTATTGTTTAAGGCCAAAAGCCGTAAACGAGTTTGCATTTTAGCACTTCCAGTTCCATCGCCATAGTCAATGGGTTTTTTGTATGGGTTTTTGGTTAAATACCCGAAATAAGGTCTGTGGTTGACACAGTCTCAAGATATTCTGGCGTTTTATTCTAGAAATAAAATGCATCAGTAGTACCCTCTTGTGATTTTTTTTAAAAGCTTTTACTTGTCTTGGAAAAGGTGGTTGTCAACCAAGAGGCTAAATGAGATTACAGAGGACAATAAACGTCATCAGCCAAAAAGGTAAACTCATCTACACACTAGTCTTCTTTCACAGCCTTGAGAGTTTATAATCACGATAACGCAAACTATTATAACTCAAACTTTCAGGGATATTTTTTTTAAAATAGGGGCTTAAAGAGTTGTTGGAAGCTTAGTGATGGTTGAAATCATGCAACCGTGGTGTAGTTCATTTATAGCTTACGTTTAGCTTTTCTGCCGATTGTATTTAGGCTTCAAAAGTCATAAAAGTTGTGTTCATTTGTGAAAATTATTAGGATGAACAAAACGTGTAAGATTCATAAAACTTTTGCCTAAACTTTTTAGTCAGAGAGCTTATTTTCTGCAATAATCTAAAATCCAATTGAAAAATCCTATTGGGTTTTTGTCAAGGGAACCAGAATGATGCTAACTTCAGGGTTAGCCTACAAGAATACATTATCAGTGCAGAACTCTATTACACTGGCATATCAATCACATCTCACAGGAAAACAAGTGATTTTCATACGAAATTAGCCGCTAATTCGCCAAAACGTGAAATAGATACAAATGGTCATTGGAGATTGTGTTGGGCATAGAGTGAAATATCAATCTTGGGATTTTAAGAATCTTTACAGAGATTCAAAATGAAGATAAAATAATCATATTGGAAAATGTATATTTATATCCAGCACTACAAGTCAGGTTGATTTAGTCAAATTAAATAATATATTTGGCTTTTAATCAGTCCATTCCGATATTAGCCCATCAAGCACATTTTAGGTTACCTGACAAAACATTTTCCAGTGTTCAGCTCTCTCTGGAGAAGCATGGTCTTTCTCAGGTCAAGGTCCATCAGCGTGCTGTTTATTATTCTGACCTCTGTCAATGTGCCAGCAGGCATCAGGGGGGAACCGCAAGGGGCCCCGGAGGATGCCGCAAGGGGCCCCGGAGGATGCTAATGCACACACAGAAAGAAAGGGAGAGCTCTGAGGGTCTGGGTTCCTTGTATATTTGTGTAGTTTGATTCTGGCCTGAGGGAAGGTGCAAAAACAAACTTCTCTTCCTCCCATTGTGTAAAGGGTGTCAAATGCCCTTTTAACCCCAAAAAGGCCTGAGGAGCTTAATCTTTCTGTCTTTAATCTAGTGGAAATAGTTATGGAATATACTGGTTTATCTTTATTTTCTATTCCATAAATAAATAGCTGAGCTGTACTGGTGAGTGAGTGCTGGTTATATGTAGTGTGTGAGAAAGAAAGAAAGAAAGAAAGAAAGATTTGACTTTTCCAGGCATGTGGAGGAAAACATAAAAAACAATTAAAGGAGTCCATGTACATTTTCTCCAAGGGAAGAAAGAAAAGGCACCATAACAATAAGCAAGCAGGGTGCCTCAGGCATGGACTGTTCTGTTCTACACAGCTGACTGGATCGAAGGAACAGGAAGTGCAATTTAATAAGATGTGATTGGAAAGAAACTAAATACTTTCGACTTGTAAACAAGCCCAAACAAAAGACAGGAGACATCTGGAAGCACCAAGGCCTGGAATTATGCATTCCACACTGGTTTACTAACATTTTTAACCTTCAAATGTTGCTGTTATCTCTTGAACTCATAAATACAGAATACTCTTTGAAAGAACAAAGATTACCAATAAGCAAATGTTTATACCTCACAGTGATTCATCTAGCTTTACATTGCCAGTTTAACAGCTCAAATAACTCAAAACTCTTTGATGCTTGTATATTCATAATGTAAATGTAAAACTATTCTTATTGCATTATTAGGTATTTGTGATGAGGCCTTATGATATACTTTATAATCAGTTGTTCAAATTGTTCAAAAGTTTGGGGTAAGACTTTTTTTTTTTTTTGGAATCAATACTTTCATTAAGGAATTATGGCAAAGCGATGCAGCGTCTCATTCCCTATGGTTACAGTCGTAACTTGAGACATTCCCTTTCAAGGGAACTCGTGCTGGATCAATTACGCTTTAGGAACAATAATGCCCAAACGCCATGCTTACAAGTGCCTGTCTGTGTGAATACTGTGGCCACACCTAAGACATGAGCACCTGTAAACCCAATATAAGGACCTTATGACTGTGAGTGGAGAGGACCAACCCGCCACGTCACAAACGTCTTGAAGGGAAACACCCGAAATGAAGGCCTTAGAGGAAGCTATACTCCTAGCCGAATAAGCTCTGACAGCCAAAGGTGACTGTTGATTGGAAAACTCATAAGCAAGAGACTATCCACTTGTTAACTTCCTCAGCCTTAAAGTGCCATGAAGGAAATGTGTAATCAGGGTTCCTCCCCACAGATACACCCCCCAAAAGGAAGTGGTAAGCAGCTATGGCCATCACGTACACCTTTAGCGTGGAAGGGGATACCCCTGCAGAAAAACAATCTTGCAGAAACTTTATCACTGACCTGACCCGGCAGTTAACTGGATCCCACTGTCTCATTCTGCACCAAGAAGAGAAGACTCTCCAATTCAGAGCGTAAAGTTTCCTTGTGGATGGAGCTCTGGAGTGAAGTAAGGTCTCCACAACCTTCTATGTGTATGAGTCTATGAGCTGGCCCCCATCAGAGGGCAAACCCATCACAGGCCAAACCGACAGGTTCCATATCTCTGGGTTGGGGTGAATGATCATGCCTACCACTTGAGACAGAAGGTCCCTCCAGACCGGAATCTCCAGGGCAGAGCCGTCGAGGAGGGACACTAGGTCATAGAACCATATTCAGCTCTGCTAGTGCGGCGCTACTTTTAGTAGACTTATGAACTCCTGGGAGCAGAGCAATTGTGGAAAAAGCATACAGATGTAGCCTCAGCCATGTCTGTACCATAGCATCCAGCTCCAAGGGGATCCAAAGTGGACAGTGTGTCGTATCCTGAGACACAGATCCACTTCCGCTTGGCCGTAAACCTCCCATATATACTCCACCACCTCAGGGTGAAGTTTCCATTCCCCGGGCCTCAGCCCCTGACTCGAAGGATGTCTGCTCCTACATTTTGGTACCCCGGGATGTCCACTGTTCTCAGTAAGAGCATCTTCCCTTGGGACCAAAGGACGATCTGGTCTGCCAGTTTGCATAGTGGACACGAATGCAGACCCCCCTGGTGATTTTTTTTTACATTTTTTTTACATATTTATACATATTACATATTTATGTAAGAGACCACCATTGTGCTGTCTGCAGACAAGCACACAATGGTCTCTTAGGTCTGGAAGGAAGTGCTTCAATGCCTTGAAGACAGCCATAATCTCCAGGCAATTTATGCGCCACGAAAGATGATGACTCCTCCACAGTCCCTGAGCTGAACGGCCAACCATTACCACTCCCCAGCCTGAGAGAGAAGCATCTGTCGTGGGAGTGACCTGATGACAATCCTAACACAGGAAACTGGGACAAGAACAAAGGCTTCCTCCATATAAAAAAGGCGCGGAGACATATGCGCGTGACTTTGATCATACGAAGTGGGTTCCCCCTCGGGGAAAACCCCTTGGTCTTGAGCCACTACTGCAAGGGTCTCATGTACAGCAGGCCAAAAGGTCTCACGTTGGACACAGCTGCCATCAGATCCAACAGTCTCTGAAACTGTTTCACAGTGAGGATTCACAGTGAAGATAGCAGCAACATGAGCTGGCGAAAGGACGGCCCGCATCGTCATTGAATCCCACACCACACCAAGAAAAGTGGTCCTCTGTAGACTCAGCCTCACCCCAACTTTTGCATGTGGGTGAGAAAGCCATCTAGATTCCAAACCGCCATATGCTCTGACCGCGCTAGATTAAGCCAATCGTCTATATAGTTGAGAATGCGAATTCCTTGCAGTCCGAGTGGTGCCAGAACTGCATCCACGCATTTCATAAACATGCGGGGTTATAGAGGTAGGCCGAATGGAAGAACCCAATACTGGTAAGCTTCGCCCCGTAAGCAAACCTCAGAAACTTTCCTGTGTTGTGGAAGGATGGAGACATGGAAGTATGCATCCTTTAGATCTATAGTGACAAAGCAGTCCTCGGATCTGATTTGAGTCACGATCTGCTTCAAAGTCAACATCTTGAACTTGAGCTTCTTGACTGAACGATTTAGATGACGAAGATCTAATATAGGACGCAACCCTCCATCATTCTTGGGAACAATGAAGTACCGGCTGTAGAACCCAAACTCTTCTTCTTGTTCCATCACCAGAGCCTAATAGGGATGTATTATCATGAGTAGAACCCTGTTGAATCGCGGTGGATGAGAACCAAACTGGATTCTGTAATCTTTTTTTTTGCAAGACTCATCAGGATACATTTGGCAGAAGCCTCCAATCTGCCAGATAATCTACTAAGGGAACATCTCGAGACTGGTCTCGGGCGTATTCAAAGCAGCCATTTATTCTTTAGATTTTAAGAATATCTTTATAATACATTATTTATACAAGCTTCATCATGATATGCTATAAGAAGCATGGAGATTGATTGGAAATTCAAAATTATCATGTCTTTTGTTTGGGCTTGTTTACATTTAAAAACCGTAAGCAAAAACCAGCTGTTCACGGGTCTAGCTGAACTCAGGATCGCTGAGTATGTGCATGCATATGTGTGCTGAGCTTGGAGTCCCACGGAGGAATTGGCAGGAATGCTTTTATGTCCATGCACCGCTCCTGGAACACAGGCATTTGAGTGAACACAAAGCACACCATCAGTTCATTAATAGACATCTGTTTCTTATCACACAAGCCTAATTAGAGAGAAAGACTCCAACCAGCCCTCTCCATCCCATCTCTGTCTACAGCCTCAGCCTTCAATCTCTTTGTAGCTCCTGACTCAAACACTCTCTGGTCTGCTTATTTGAAAGCATTCGTGTCATGATGAATGGCATTTCATTCAGCAGATTGTGAACGTATGTCTTGTATGTAACAGCATTTACAGAAAACTCAATGTCTAGACTTTGAGTGTACAGTGACTGACTGTCACAGTGGTGTTGTCTTAGCAAAGATTGAGCTTTTGGGTCAAAAACTAAACCTTTATTGCTGTGTCAAAGAGCAAAAAGGCTGGTTAAAACTTTTCACGTGGTGCAAAGGGAATGGTGTACTGATACATGCACACTGAGCTGCTCAGGAAAGATCTCGAATATGTGGAAGCGTTTACAAGAGAATGTTCACTTCACAAACAGAGACACACATTAGTAATGTCCACTGAAGAGGAAAACAACCACTGCCTCCTGTCTTTTCCTCAGGAGGTAGTTCCTGTTAAATGGTTCCCATTAAACATATCTTTAATGATGTATTTCCCTCAAACTTAATATCACATAAAACTCATATATTCCTATACCATATGGTTAAAGTGTACGGCAGAATGTAAATGTACGGCAGGTAAACTAAAATATGCTTTTCTGTCATTTTTATTAAAACTTGCATGTCGTGTTTACATATATTTGTAATTACAGATTTGTAATAAAGTAGCAATTTAGTTCTTTTAAAACATATGAACTATAAATGTAAAAAATTATGAACAACTGCACTTGTTGCACTTGCACTTTAGTATAGTCAATGCATCAAAATAAGTGTACAACAAAAGATATTAAAACATGATTATTTAAAGTATTTTATTATTTGACTATCACAAATTATACTTTTTACAAGTAATTTTAAAAGGATACTTTTACTACTTTTAGTCAAAACTATATAATACAATAATAAATAGTAAGATACTGTTTTTATAGTAAATAATATAATAATACCTTTAATAAATCATTTTATCCCTTAAAACTCATCTTTGATCACAAAAAAAGACATATTTAAACTTTTTTTCCTTGAAAAAAATTCTTCATGCCTTAAAATAGCTTGAATGTAACTCCACACCCTTGCCTCATTTAGTATGAGTGGTTCTATGAATATGCAAATTAGCAAATTGAAGAGACACGATTGCTTTCTATGATGCACAGATTGAATTTAGGCTTTTATTCACATAAACATTCATCACCTCACACATAAGATGTGATAAACGGAAGCTTAAGCATGTTCGCTTGACGTGTGAGGTTCGCTCTCGTGTGTTACACAGCAGGTTTGAGCTTCCACAAGAACCAATGAATTTCATTCTCGAAAAAAAACAAAAAAAAATGTCTTTATTTCAACTATTCATTTCCTTCTCTGTGGGCCTCGAGTGAGTTCACGTAGTGTAACAGCATAGTGCTTCTGTGTTGTACGTCACACGGATCACCCACATGACCAGCGTTAGTTGAAATAAAGTCGTTATTTTTGTTTTTTACACACAAAAAGTATTCTCGTCGCTTGATAAACTTAAGATTGAGCCACTGTAGTCACTTGGACTATTTTAGCGATGTCTTTAATAACTTTTCGGAGCCGGCAAGTGTCAATCCCTTAGAAGCCTATGGAGGAGTGATCTATCTCTCGGATTTAATTAAAAATATCTTAATTCGTGTTGCAAAGATGAACGATAGTCTTACGGGGTTGACCAACATGAGGGTGAGTAATTACTGACAGAATTTTTATGTTTGGGTGAACTATCCCTTTAAGTCTTTTGTTTAATTATTATTATATTACCTGCGAGAACCGTTTTTTTTATATATATATATACTTTTCATTCAACAGTGACATTGAATGAGAAGCACTGGCTGCATTACAAGCTAATACTTAACTTGAAAACAATCCTGACACTCATTCAACTCCATGTCCATTCTAACAATCATGCATATGCAAACTCACTCTCTAACTAACCAGCTGTGTCTTTCTCTTTCTCTCAAATCTGAAGTACTGATCTTCGCTCAACCTCAATTAGAATTCAAACAGCTGAATTTATGCAAAGCATAAATCAGTTTGAAAGCTCATTCATACCTTCTGCCCTTACATGAACTCTCTCACATATGGGCAGGGATCCAAAATCATGTGCATACATACTAATGTTCTTGACCCTGCTGACCTGTGAAGAGGTTTTGTCTGTCTTTTTTTTTCTCAGCACAAAGCATACCCACAGATGTACATGTCCACACTGGCTCTATCTCTCCACGGACAGTTGCTCTCTACAGCGGCTATCTCACCGTTCAGCACAGACAGAGACACAGATACAGGTCGCACTGTAAATGCGAAATGAAAAAGCAGACAGCATCACCATGACAGGTACAGGCAATGAATTATGAAAATGCAAATATCATGGCTCCATCTAAACATTAAGGGAATTGCAAATTATCATATACATGGGCATCATGTGGCTTCAAATCATTTAAATCATTTTAAAATGCGGATTTGCTGCTCAAGAAACATCTCTTTTTTCTAAAACATCTCCATTTTCCACCCTCGAGCTGCGTTGAGACGCGGTGGGAACGCTCTGCGTGATTGCGTCGTGAAGCACGTGTATAATCAGTCCAATGGAAGAGCGAGACGTCATAGGCGGTGACGTCATAGACCAGGAAGCTATAAAGCACACCAGAAAACAGACCGCGACAGCTTCTGTTGCCTTCAGCAAGCGATCTGTGTATTCTGTCCTTGTCATATTTATTGTTGTCTGTCAAGTTGCAATATATATATATTATGGCAAAAGAGAGCAAGCAGCTTTTGTGTTGTTCCCTGCCCACGTTATATCACGGGTGGGGACACACACATCAGCTTTTTGTTACTATTTGGGAGTGGAGCATGCCACAGTCAGTTCTCGAGGGGGCTGACTGTGAGCATTGCGAGAAACTGTCCGTGAGGACGCTCCGCTCCCGCCGGGCGTTCTTCGAGGAGGACGGTTCGGTTCGCGCTCCCCGCGCGGGTCCCGCTGTTGCCGATGCACGGCGGCGACTCGCATTTTGGGGTTCGCAAACGGATCTGACAGCGGGGGTTGGGACGGGCTTTATCTAGGTTTATCTAGTGTTGTTGCTAGTTAAATATTTTCTGGCCAGCTGAACTTTATGAGAGTGAAAATAAGGAGTTTATTAGATGAAATAAATCTAAAAACAGAAAAACTCTGTATCTCAGCCTCCTCGTCGGGGACTGCCGTTTTTCCCTATCTCCACACCACACTGAGGTGTCAAGATCGTGGAATAAGTCGGTTTCTATTTTATGTGTTTAATGCCCTACGTCTAACTATAGTAATGCTATGGGTATTAAGTATTATGGTATGACAGTGCCTCGGGTTAAAGAGACGCTTGCTAGCTTTCTCTCTCCCGAGTCGGCGTCATAATTTTTAACCCCGACGTTACCCACCAGCCATCTAAATAAATAAAAAAAATTTTAGGCAACGCTGGTGGGTAAATTATAAAGACATGGATGAATGTGAGGTTGTCAGCACTGACGCTATTCGAGAATTGCGTCGTGCAAAAACAGATAAACTATACTGGGGAGGGACGGTTTCGAGAAATCGTTTCTCCTCTGCGTCCTCTGGGTGGCGACTCTCTGAGGAGGGTCGCACACGGCCAGTTCGGTTGTTTTCCTGCTGGTGGCCACGGACTGATATATATATATATATATATATATATATATATATATATATATATATATACGTTTTTCTGATTTAAAAGTAAAGAAAAATAAGATAAAATTATGTCTGTTCTTCTGGATGCTCCGCTTTCAAGAAACTAAGAATAAACCGTTCAGCGGCGTTCCAGAGGTTTCTTCCTCACCAATCTATGTTCCTGAGACTGCTGGGCGGAGCAGTCTCAGTCTACTAAGCTCCTCGCAGCACAGCGAGCATCGCCATTTGGGCTCCTCCACAATCAAAGGGGACTTGGGTGGCGGTAGCAGTCTAGCCAGTTAGAGATATGCAAGATCTGAGGACTATTTTATCTCTAAAAAAGCTTGGACAATAGGAAGCCCTGATGCCGAGGCTATCAGGCTTCTAAAGGGTGGTCCCCTCCGGGGTAGGGATGGTTTTTGAGAAAATCGTTTCTCCTCGGCGCCCTCTGGAGTGCGACTCTCTGAGGAGGGTCGCAGCGCTGCCAGTTCGGTTTTCCTGCCGGTTCGCCGTTCAGGACAACAAGGTGTCAGTGTCCCCAAACGATCCTCCGAGGGGGGTCGTAGAGCAGTCAGTTCGGTTTCCCTGCCGGTTCGCCGTTTCAGGGTGCCGAGGTGCCTGCTTTCTCCAATGATCTTCCGAGGAGGGTCATTGGAACTAAGTTATTTAAAGGGAGGCAAGATCTGAGGACTGTCATCTCTAATAAAGCTTCTGAGGGCTCCTCCGGGGCAGGGACGGTTTTGAGAAATCGTTTCTCCTCGGCGCCCTCTGGGGTGCGACTCTCTGAGGAGGGTCGCAGCGCTGCCAGTTCGGTTGTTCCCTGCCGGTTCGCCGTTCAGGGCACCGAGGTGTCAGCGTCCCCATACGATCCTCCGAGGAGGGTCGTAGAACGGTCAGTTCGGTTGTTCCCTGCCGGTTCGCCGCTTCAGGGCACCGTACTGACTGTTCAACCAAATCCAGAGGCCAGTCTTGAGAGACTGGTTCCCCTAGTAGAATTTCTGGCAGCGTGGAAACTACTGCCACATATTTCTCGGTGGGTCCTGCACACTATAGAAAAGGGTTCAGAATTTGGTTCTTGTCCGCCCAGATTTCTAGGGGTCCTCCCCACTGTGGTGGACCCCGAGCAGGCTTTGGTTATGGAGCAGGAAGTACTGACACTTCTGCAAAAGTAGCTGTAGAAGGGGTTCCTCCTCCCTTCCTCCCCCAGACAGTCAGGGTTTTACTGCCATTACTTCATTGTTCCGAAAGAGGATGAGGGGTTGCGTCCTACTCTAGACCTGCGTCAATTAAACAGCATATTATGCTTACGCTAAATATGATTGTGTCACAGATTCAGTCCGAGGACTGGTTTGTCACAATAGAGTTAAAGGACGCTTACTTATCTATCCATCCTCATCACAGGAGGTTCCTGAGGTTTGCTTTCAGGGGCGAAGCATACCAGTATCGGGTTCTTCCATTCGGCCTAGGTTATCACCCCACACCTTGTACAATATGCGTGGATGCAGCTCTGGCTCCTCTGAGATTCCAGGGCATTCGCGTATTAAATTATATCGACGATTGATTGATTTTTAGCTCAGTCCGAGCTTTTGGCAGTTCAACATCGAGATGTCGTTCTGTCCCACATAAGGAGGTTGGGGTTGCGGCTCAACACCAAAAAGAGTGTACTCCTCCCAGCTTGAGGACCACTTTCTAGGTGTATTATGGGATTCGACAACAATGCAAGCACGTCTGTCTCCTGCACGTATTTCTGCGATTCTCACAGCCGTAAAGAATGTAAAACTAGGTCAGTCACTCACTGCAAACAGTCTCTGAGACTGTTGGGGCTCATGGTAGTTGCGTCTAACGTAGTTACTTTTGGCCTTCTGTACATGAGACCCCTGCAGTGGTGGCTCGGGACCAAGGGGTTTTCTCCGAGGGGAAATCCGTTTTTCGCATGATCAAGGTCACGCGGCTATGCCTTTGTGCCTCGGTCATGTGGAAGAACCTTGGTTCCTCGCCCAGGCCCAGTGTTGGGGGCTTCTTGTCGACGCATAATGCTATCGACGGATGTTTCCCTCACAAGTCGGGGGCAATCATGAGTGGTTGGTCGGCGAAGGGTCCGGACAACACACTGATGGTCTCGTATATCAGAGCAGATATCCTGTTGAGGCAGGGGCTGTGGCCCGGGGAATGGAGACTTCACCCCGAGGTGGTGGAGCTTCTTAGGGAGAACTTCGGTCAAACTACAAGTCGACCTTTCGCATCGCTTGTACAATGCATTGCCCTTGTGTTTCTCCCTCACGCATCCAGCTCCGCTTGGACTGGATGTAATGTAATAGGTGTGGTTGCCACTACTCCTATACGCTTTTCCCGATATCTTTGCACCTGGGAGCTCTGGAGTTGTGGATACTGTGGGCTCGGCCTCTGAGGGGGCCCAGCTCATAGATTCAGGTTTCTCGACCGAGGTCGTGGAGACCATACTCCAGTCTAGAGCTCCCTCCACGAGAAGACTAATATGCTGTTCTCTGCCTGGTGCAGAGAACGCCTTCTGAATCTCGTTTCTGCCCTTTTTGGTACAGTACTTGATTTCTGTAATGAATGTTTCTTTGCTGGGCTATCTCTGAGGAGCGATTCCTAATTTCGTCTTCTATGTGGTAAATGAGGCTGAGGCCTGCACGTACTTGGATTTGCACCTGGTTGGTGGTAGTATTTCTTCACCTCAGATCGGGTTGTATTTCTAGGTCCCTACTAAATGTGCGGTCATTTGTGCTCCAGGCCTTCTGTCCTCCACCTTTAATACCCCAGATCAGGAAAATCTTAAATCTGTTATGCCCTGTCCGGGCTTTGGATGCTTAGGTCCACAGAGCTGCTCAGTGGCGTTTATCAGAACAATTATTTGTCTGCTTCGGGTAACCTAAGATAGGTTGCCCTGCATCTAAACAGATAATGAGCAAGTGGGTAGTTGAGGCTATCTCACTTGCTTATGAAGCGGCCGGACAGCGTTCACCTGTGGCTGTTCAGGCCCATTCTACTAGGAGTATGGCTGCCTCTAGGCTTTAATTTTGGGTGTTTCCCTTCAGGATATTTGTAATGCGGCAGGCTGGTCCTCACCTCATACATTTGTCAGATTTTATGACCTACACCTCTCCACTCCCGGGGCTAGGTTGCTTGCTTCTAGTGTGCGCAAGGACTTCACACAGAACGGGCATTTGTCTTATGGCGTAGTGGGTATGGGGTTCCCACCGCGTCTCAACGCAGCTCGAGTTCCCTTGAAAGGGAACGTCTCAGGTTACGTATGTAACCCTGGTTCCCTGAGAGGGAACGAGACGCTGCGTTCTCCCGCCATACTTCCTGCATGCCCTGATCGACTTGCTTCAGGCTTTTTCAGAAGATGTCGCGGTCTGTTTTCTGGTGTGCTTTATAGCTTCCTGGTCTATGACGTCACCGCCTATGACGTCTCGCTCTTCCATTGGACTGATTATACACGTGCTTCACGACGCAATCACGCAGAGCGTTCCCACCGCGTCTCAACGCAGCGTCTCGTTCCCTCTCAGGGAACCAGGGTTACATACGTAACCTGAGACGTTTACCTGTCTCATGCCTTCGAAGGACTTTCATGCTTGTGTGGTGAGCTGTCTGTTTGAGTTCTGAGAATCATTGCTGAACTGTTTCTGAATGACATTCCAGTACTTCTTTACGTTATTGCTTCTGATTTCAGTACACTCCACAGAGATTTTGATGCAAGCACTACATTGCCAGACTTGGTGGTCTGAGTACTGTATATTTATTGATTGAATACTTGAAGTGTCTTATCTGAGTATCTTTGTTGAATAAATCTTCACACTGTTTCCAGACCTGCCTTGTCTCTCTTCCCATGTTACAATTTAAAAGACTTTATGCTCTTATCTTAAATACATCTTTCTCTTATTGTCCCCCAATGAGTTGTTTGATTGATACTTTAAAATTGAAGTTTAATACATTTTAATGTCACTGAACTGCAAAAATAATAATCTCTAAGATGGAATTGAAGAAAGTATTTTAATAAAAATACAAACTTCGCCTTAAACAATAAAACAGCACTATAGCCAGTTTTCCCACATGTCTCACTTT
Organism: Siphateles boraxobius; assembly: GCF_051911475.1. Taxonomy (NCBI): domain Eukaryota; kingdom Metazoa; phylum Chordata; class Actinopteri; order Cypriniformes; family Leuciscidae; genus Siphateles; species Siphateles boraxobius. The sequence goes on from NW_027509219.1 coordinate 14,907,489, forward strand.
CCACGCAGACATTTAGTAATTGTAAATGTTTTACTCATATTTTTCATAACTGTAGATTGAGTGATTGAGGTTAACCAAGGGCCAAAATTAAAACTTGTTAAAGTTATGTGGAACTATGTTTGGAAAATGTAGGTAACTCTTCATTCTTTGAACTCTTTGTGGCTTACTGACATGCATTATAAGTTCTCTCTGTGTATTTTTTTAGGATTTCTCTTATTTAAATTTTTTTATCACAGATTCTGAAAAGAGCATGTAAACATGTGAGGAGATCTTTAGCTGAATTGACAAAAAATTGTGTTTATTATCAAAAAAGAAGATAAAATGTTAAATAGCCGTGAGTAAAAAAGCTATCAGTTTTATATGCGTCCACCTCTAGTGTTCCTCAGGCTTCAGTATTTAAGAACAGGCAGCTGGAATGTGTGTTATGATGGCAGCTGGCAGTAAATACATGGACATGCATGTGGATCTCATGAGCTGAAATTCAACACAACACACAATCACAGTCCTGTCAGTACCTGTCAAGGCCTCAATGATAAGACTTCACTTCTCTGTGTGTTTTCAAGCATACTTTCTGAATATATGCCTAGTCGATTACCTACACCCCCTCCTGCTCCATAAACCCAACCCGAGTCAAAGACGTCAGTATTGGGTGGCCATTGGTGGAATGTGATCCATGCCTTGCTATGCCACATATTCCAAGTGGGCCTTTGGCATGTTACAGTTACACACACAGTCCAAACCTTGGGCCTCATTTATAAAATGTTTGATCTTGATTCATAAATCAAGCAAGTATTGTTGTTTCGAATACGTGGACAGTTAGCCAGTAGCTATATTTTGGCTGGCAAGACCTACAAATAGTTGATCTTACGATCATTTCTCCAATGTGCGTACGTGTGATTCCGAGAACTAAAGTACGAGCGAAAAACTTGCTTACGCCTCTCTTCCATTTGTGAAATATTTTAAATCACAATTGATCCTGAAATTGTGCGCAGCTGAATGGTTTCAGATCTCCACCTTGTAAACGCCCCCTAATTAATGTCATTAAAATCTAAAAGATCACCAGTTAATGTGCAAAAAATGGCGAACGGCAAGAATTGCTTAGATTTAGGCTTCGGACTTTCTGCCACAAGAAAAGGTGCGTATGTCTGCTTCGAACCTGACATGGCACGAAGCACTTTTCTACTTCAAAGACCGGTTTTTTTATATACATATGAACGTTGACGTTGATTTTAGCGTACGCACACTCTAAGTTCAAATCTTTGGATGTGCACGTTTCATAAATGAGGCCCCTGGTTACTCCTGTCAGCACTCTCCAGTTCTGAGGTTTCCATTCCCAGAGATCCATGAGGTGGAGACAGAAGTAAAGAGAGAGAGAGAAAATGTGAAAGAAGAAGAAAAGGAAGAAAGGAACCGAGTTTGTGTAAGGAAGTGAAAAACAAGGACAGAAGTAGTAGGTAAAAAGCAGAAGAATTGTAATATGATGCATATCCAGATAAACGAAAATATGTTCTAAGAAAATTTAGTCAACGTTGCCATCAAGTTATGAAAACGTTTTTTTCTGAATGCTCTCTGAATGTTTAAAATGTCCCGTTTTTAAAAATGTTTTAAAAACCTTTATTTTGAGAGCATTACAGACAAGATAAATTTGAATTAGCATTTTATTACTTCAAGTTTGTTATTATGAAAGTTTGTTCATAACTTTGAAATAACGTTCTGAAAGTTCTGAGAATGTTCCCACATTGTTCCAAATGTTAGCACTGTATACTGTGAAAACTACACCTATGGGAATCAGAGTAGACCTTAAAGCTGAAGTCTGACCTTTTTGGATGGTAAAATACTTTCTCCTATCCCAGCTTGCCATGTAGAGACAATAAAAAGTTGAGGTCGATTTCCCCAAAACACTGTGTTACTTTTCTGTTGTGCAATCAAAATACCTCCTGACACAACCAGATTGGCCCTTTCCCAAATGGCACCCTAAACACTCACAGGCTTCCTACGAGTCCACACTTTCACAACATAATGCTGCTTTGACTGTTGGGTTGAAGTCTACTGCGGAGCTCAGACCAGTACTGGCTCGGCAAAAGTGCACATCGAGAGTGCAACTGCAAAGGGGGCATTCGTGTGCACCTTTCTGAAACCTGAAATGACAAATGGGACACCCTACACCATTGTAAGTCAGCAAAAAAGTGCATATGAAGTATGCTATTCAGAACAGGGCCACTGACTCAATTAAAATCATTGCACAGCTTTAAATGAACACACCTGCATAAAATACTGTAAATTATCTCATAATTAGATTGCTAGCAAAATAGAGAGAGAAAATAAAGGAGAAAAAATAATTCTCTCTTCCAGAGTCGCCAAGTGTTCATTCCATACAAGGTTTGCTGACCATGCAGAAGACCGAAGCAGTGAACCTGACTACACACACAAACACACAACCATACACACTCAGACCACACATGAAGCCTTACCACACACCTGCTTACAGCACACTACAGCTCCAGAATGTATTAGGACACTTAAACCACTTAAAAAAATGTAAATGCATTATATAAACTATCAAACTGACTTAAGCACACTTTTCAAGCAAAATATTTAAATAAAATAAGTTTGTAAGTGCTTTAAATGAAGCAGCAACTGATAAAATATATTACATTAAATATTATTAAATATTGTTACAGTTTCTGGTCTTCTAAAAACTGTACTGCTTAATATTTTTGTGATTTTTTTTCCATTATTTTAATAATTATTATTATTTATTATTAAATAAAATATTTAATAATTATTATTTTACAGGATTTATTCATAAATATAAAGTTCAAGAGAACAATGTTTTTTTTAAATAAAATTTTTAAATGTCCATATTGTCACTTTTGAGAAAAAAATTGGATTTGATCCCAAACTTTTGAAAAGTGTTGTACAGCCACTTAAATACCCAAACCATCAATTAGTTAAAATTTATTCTGAGAAAATCTCTAGCAGCTTGGCATGTGTTTGTAAAAAGATCAGGTTTTAATAATGTTTTGCATCTTATTTTTTATTGAATATCAAGTGTTTAATAAAGCTAAAATATTTATCTGTGCATATCATTATTTTTTTAAATAATAAAAAAATATTTTCCTTTTCTTCTTAATCTTTAATCAAAAACATTAACTTCCCCTTCCCCTGGCGAGGGCGAGAGAATAATCCCTAGCTGCCAGCAACCTGTCAATCATGAGATCACAGCAATTAACAAATGACAATGATCCAATCAATTTCCAATGGACAAAATCAAGCCACGCCCTACATAGCGATTTCCGTGTTGTGCCGATCACGACAATCACGACAGCTTGATTGTCAGACTCTAAGCAGTCAGAGATACCCATGTCCATTGAAGTCGGACAGCGATCTCACACAGTCCAGTAGCTTCAGCCAGCTGGCAATGTACTCTCTTTCCACTCCAAAACATGCCATAAGTCTTCAATGTTGTCCATCCACACCAGTAGCACATTATAGCAGAACAACTCATGACCATGCAAAGCAGATTCAGAATGAGTTATGAACACAGCAAGAGGTTCCCACCCACCACTGATCATGACATTTTTGGCAACCTTTGGCTTTTCTGTTCACTGGGGACCTATTTTTGTTTTCAGAATCTATGACTGACTAACCTGCCGTGACATTTGTAACTTTTTCTTGTACTTTGCTAAAGTTCTCCCACTGAAAAAGACTAACACTTCCTTGATGTGCTGCCAATGAATAGTTCAATGGTTTAGAAGAACGAGAGTTGTCCTACTGTGAGGAGAGCATGCAACCATTATTTTTTCATTTGATTACAATCCTGGGTAGTACGGGAAATGCTCACACTTCTAAGCCAATATATAATCCTTATTGTTGTCCAGTGTATTAAATTTGATTGGTGCTTTACTTTTTTACTAATTTTACTTGAAATCTAGTTTCTTAACTTTAGTTTTGGTGGAATTTAGGAATCTATAGAGGTTGAAGACACCTGGGCGAAATGTATTTGTTTAAAGAATCTAAAACTTTTTCTTCTCTTTTGAAGGAACGTGTACACTTTTGTAATAAAATGTTCTATATAGAATCTTAAAGGGTTCTGTCAGGCAATTTATACATAGAACCTTTGGGGTTCCCATCATGAGATAATTTTATGGATTTATTTTTAATTAATTCCTTTCGTATTAATTTTTTTTTATTCAATTTTCAGAATTAAACTGCTAGTAAACATACTTTATTATCACTAGAAAAAGTTGAAAACTGTTAAACATGAAAGTATTATGCAATCACTTAGGACATTTTTACTTTATATAGAACCGATTTAGCATAAAAGGTAGAACAAATAGAATAATTTGTAAACAAAAGTTCGACGTAGAACCCCATTGAACCATTTATTTCTAAGAGTTTACTTTTTGAGCGAGAGCATCTCATAAAGCCTGAGGTGCATCTGGGACACGACCGAGAGTGTGTTGAAAAGGGCTCTTCTGCCAAATCCTTCCAGCCTTACGATGAACAAGAGCTATTAACGAGACAGATAAGACATGAAGGGACTATTTGCTGGTCCTGCCAGCCAAAATATACTGGCTAACTGTTCACGTATTCAAAGCGTACAACAATACTTGCTTGATTTATGAATTCCCGGTATTTTCTGGTTCTCATTCCAACTTTTAACATGTTTTGTTTGATAATAGGTTCATATAATTCATATTATCTATCATTATAGTTAATAATGATATTTTTCCATTTTTCAATGTAATAATACTTATGCAGAGACAATGGCAATGGCTTTCTGACAAGCCTCAGGGTTTAAGGCAAAAATCAGCATCACAATAGCTACAGCTTTCCAGGGACAAAATGAGATTTTCCAACCACAAAATAAACACCCTGTGCAGAAAAAAAAAACACAAAAAGACGATATAAATAAATGTGAAAGAAACTTTCAAACAAATCTGTTAGTGAGCCTCAAATGCCACGTCCAGAGGGCAGGGAGAAGTGAAGAGCTACAATCCAAACATTGTTCAACAGTCAGAGTGTGTGGCCAAAAAAAAAGACTGAAAATATGTGTCAAGAATGAGAGCCCTTCAAAACTCCATGAGACATTTTGGTTTGAGAACCATATTTAGTTTTAGTTTGTTTCTATATGTTGTCGATGTCAATCTTAAATCTGATTTTACATATAGAAGACTATTTGCTTGGAATGCTGTATTGCTTTTTCTGCTTGCATTGTCTGAGAAACTTTAAAGTCAAACAATTGCCAATGCAACCGTGCAACAGAATATTGAACAAGAAAAAAATGGGGCAGGACAGTCATCCTTTGATTGGATTATAAAAAGTGTACACTCCAATCAAACACTTTTGGGAAGAGGTCACACAGTCACTATCCACTATAGTCGGCTGCCACATCCCACTATCGCCCTCTCTTTGCTTGCTGGGGGACCTCACAATAATCACTGATAAAACTGTAAACTCTAAAATGCTCCTCATAGCTCTAACCATCGCCAAGAAAACTATCCTCATGAACTGGAAAACTCGAAACAAAATACACATTAACTACTGGAAAAATCTTATTACAGACTTCATTGCAATAGAATACACATCTCCCCTTCATAATTACGCATCTGAAACTGACCTCTGCCATCCAACACTTTCTGACCTCTTACAGCTATGAATCCTTTCTCTCTTTTCAACTCCGACTCCTCCCACCTTCTTAATCAACCCACGAATATTAACGCATTTTAGTTGTTTGAACTTGTTTCTGTCATCATTGTTATTACTGTCATTACTGTTACTGTTATGATGACTATTTTTTTTTTTTCATTGTTGTAATTGCTGTTGTTGCTGTCTTTGCTTTCGCCACTGCGATCGCCACTGCCATCATCATGGTCGTTTATGTCAGGATACAGGCACAGAGGCGGAGGTAAGTGAATTCAAACGTGAGTTTATTTACAATGATTCAAGTGACAAGGTGAATAGGCGAGGTTCAGGTGAAGGTGCGGTGACGATCACTACGTGCAGAGCGGATTCCAGGTGAGCAGATCCTCCTTTAGTTAGCTTGGCGTGAGCAGACACTGTTCATTGATACGTCTCCTTTTTTATTTCAGATACAGTAGCGGAAACGGAGATCTCAGCGGGAACGTGGGACACTCAGACGAATCTCCAGGACTCGGGGAACATGGGACCAGGCAGGACTTCTGGGAACAGCGGGACAAGGATACAAAGGTGAGTACTTCAAAGGTGAGTATACGTTACGTGGTGGTTTTCAGGTTGACTTGGAGACTTCAGGAGACAGAGGGTTATGGTCTATTCCTGTTGGAGGCTTGACAAAGACTGAAGTGTGCATGGGTGTTTTGTAGAGCTGGTTGTTGAGGTAATTGATGGTGCACAGGTGTGAGTGGTTAGTATTCCGGGGAGAGTGATCTTTGAGTGGTGGATGGGAATGAATCTGATTGATTCCTGACAGTTTATTATTAATATTATTATTATTACTATTATTATTATCATCAATTTACCATTGTCAATGCTGTATTGGAATTAAGTGTTTATTGTCATCACTACTGCAATTATTTCCCCCTTATCTTTTCATGTGTTTTTAATGCACCACAACGTAGAATAGAAAAAAAAAAAAAAAACATTGTATGGATCACCTCACAAACACCTAAGCAAGCAAAACAGGCTAGAAGTGGTTTCAATGGGACAGCATCTCTGTCCCAAGTTGAGACACTCTCACACTGTACTCCCTCTTTTAATGCACGTTAGACATTGCACATAACACATACACAAAAAAAATAAAATATAAATAAATAAATAAATAAATAATAATAATAATAATAATAATTGAGGAGAAGATAGGGACTGAAGAGATGTGGGGGAAGGTTATCTTATATTATCTTATTATGCCATCTTCTATCTTAGACAGTGTTGACAATTGCAATTATTACATAGGAGGAAGGATGGAAATAAAAATCGACTAATACAATATTGGCAGTGTGGTGGTCGTGGGGAGTGGAGGTGGTGATGGTAATAACGATGGTAATAAATAATAAATGGTTACTTTGTTTACGCATACACACACACACACATACACATACCCACACACACCCACCCACACACACTCATAGATCAACACTTTTATGTCAATTGTGGGATTATGGAATTACAAGATTGTTCACTCTACTGCACTATGTTGGTTTGTATGTCTGACTGTTAAATAAAAAAATAAAAAAAAGTGTACATTACATACCAGAATGGAGTCGTAGGTTTGCTAAAACTGCTATTTGGATATTACAACATTATGCAATAGTCTGCACAGCTGTTTTAGAGGAAGAGCCAGTATTTACATTATTCTGAGAGATTACAAAGACAAACCGCTTTACAGTTTTTTTTCCCCTTGGAATAAAATCCCAGTTACCAATAAAACCATTGAACGTGCATTAGGAAAGCAAATAAGGCCTAATTCATGTTGATTTAGTCATCAAATGCTTCATTAGTCATCAAATGTTTTCTATAAAAGGACTTTTATACTTTAACACCCGACATTCAGTATGTGCACACTGTACACAGCAGTCCTTGCTCAGTTTACAATATGGCTTTGTGCAACACAGCAACAGACAAGATCTTCAGATCTGCTGGTGCTTGAGTTTGTTTCCTTCAGTTTTTCACCTCTTTTTCTCTGTCAGCGTACCCAAACAATGTGGCAGTTATTACAGGCGTCTCTCAGTCAAGTTTGCAGCAATCAGAGCGATAAGAACCCAGCCTGCAGCTGACTGGGAGAAACTGAGTTTGGGACCCTTAATGAGAGTGTTTGGTTTTATCTTTCACCCAGTCCTCAGCTGTCTTGTAGAAAAATGTCACCACATTTGTTTCCTGTAGTGATTGAGGCACTGGGTTTTATTTAGACTCTCTAAACCTCGGGGGAGCAACTTATGTAAACTTACTTACCTGCACCTGAGAATACCTCACGAAAGTCCTGTAACTCGAGCAAAAGGAATAAATTGCAGCTGGATGAAATCTAAAGTGTTTATTTTGACAGTTTGTAAACTCACAAAGTGGTGAGGGTTCATATTTTGGTCTTGCATGGACCCAGCTAACAGGGAACGTTCTGGCAAGGTTCTCTCAAAGTTATGAACAAACGTTCTTCCAGTAACATTAATAGAGCGGTTGTTCAAAGTTATCTGGTCTTTATTAATGTTCTCAAAACGTTAGCACAAAAACATTCATTTTACATTGTTCATGGAACATTTTTTGGTCACACTTATATAATATATATTATATTATGTGTCCTTACATACACTTTAAAAATAAGTACAATGTTCTTATTGTGTTCTTCTTGTATTGCAAAACACTTTTTCTGCTATTGAGGTGGGATACTGGTAAGGTTATGCCGGGTTCAGACTACACGATATTGGCACAATCTGCTTGAACTGTCATGGTGATTTGAAAATGACAATGGGTGCCGGGATGCAAGAAGAGATCGTTTTATCTCGTATAGTGTGTCAAAGTGGATGATATCCAACGCCGTGTCTGCGATGCATCATGATGTCACGAAAGAAAGAATAGCATGTTTAATTTTTTTCCATTCCTCCATGACGGGTTCCATCACATCTGTAAAGTCGACCAATTGGAGCACAGAAACTCTTCTGTACACAGTTTCAAATACGGCGAAACAAAAGAGAGACATTGGTATTAATGCTGCTAGGTGGAATTATGCGACGGAGAAACGATTCCTGGAGCTATGACAACAATACTAATGCCTTTATGATTTTTCCTCAAGTTACTACCAAGACAGAGTGAAAAAAGATAAATGCTGCAAAACGATAGCACATGCGGTAAGCAACCCGGTGAGTCCTGGACTTACCATTAATCTAGTAAGTTGCACTTTATTTTAAGGTGCTCTTGTTACAGTGTATTTATACATTTAAGTACTGAATAATAGAAATGAACAAAATATATAATTAGGGTTAGGGTTTGGTTTAGGGTTAGTTGCATGTAATTGTGCAGAATTTACTGTTATTACTATAGTAAATACATGTAACATATGTAACAAGGACACTGTAAAATAAAGTGTTACCAGCTAGTACAAGTTTGTTTGTTTGTTTGTTTGTTTACGCTCTTGTTTCCAGAGGTCAGTCGGTATAGTTTCACCTTCTCAATGACATTACGCACATCGTTAAAGACGGCAAGCGATGATTGGTCGGGTTGGTTTAAGGGTGGGTTAAGGTGTAAGGGAAGGCTCAACAGTGTAATTATAGATGTAATTACAGAAATTTATTACAGCTGTAATCATATGCAGGACTTTTTGATATATAAGTACAATGTAAAAACATATATGTACACAATAAGTGCATTGTATCAAATTATTAATTTATATGTTAGTACATAGAAGTTAAAGGGATAGTTCACCCAAAAATGAAAATTCTGTCAGTATTTACTCACCCTCATGTTGTTACAACCCCGTAAGACCTTCGTTCTTCTTCGGAACACAGATTAATATATTTTTGATTAAATCTGAGAGCTGGATCACTCCTCCATAGGCTTCTAAGGGATTGAAACTTGTTCCCCTGAAAAGTTATTATAGAATATCGTTAAAATGGTCCAAGTGACTACAGTGGCTCAATCTTTAGTTTATCAAGCGACGAGAATACAACATGAGGGAGAGTAATTACTGACAGAATTTTAATGTTTGTGTGAACTATCCCTTTAACTAAAATAAAGTGGGACCCATTTTTTTCCCAACATTTTTTAAATGCTACTACTTCTTTCAGAACATTCTTAAGTAACTTTTCAATAATGTTTGCAAATAGAATCCTTAAAGTTAGTAAAAAACGTTTTTAAAAACATTTTTTTGAACAACAGGGGACATTAAGAAATAATATTGTAATAACTTAATGGAAACGTTAGCAAAGCATTCTTAAAATAAATTTGAGGAGATACTGTCACAAGAACAGGGCGGAAGCAAGTGCAAGTTAATTCTTTTATTTATGGTCAGTAGACACAAAGACAATCTCGGGGAATCTCAGCAGATGGTGGCGCAGGGACTCAGTGGTCAGCGTGCAGGTGAGGGTGAATCCAGTGCGGGTGAAAGAAACCAGTGCAGGTAGAACTCCAGACGAGACAGGACACGAAGACACCGAACAGGAACTCAAACTGGAACAGACTGCAACAGGGACACGAGGCACGACACAGAGGACACCAAACCAACGATCTGACAAAGAGAGGAGATTGTGATGAGTCTTTATAGAGAGGTGAATTGGCAGCAGCTGGCGCTGATAATGAGATCAGCCGGTGACTGATCAGCTGAACGAGCGGTAACGCCCACTCACACGCGTTCATACTCACAGAACAACAATAACACGAGACATGAAGGAAACAGCGAATTCATGAATCGTGACAGTACCCCCTATCCTAGGTACGGCTCCAGGCGTCCCCAGACTCCCTTACCTGTCGATTGTAATCATCAATAAGGGAGTGATCCAGAATGTCTCTAGCAGGCACCCAACTTCTCTCCTCCGGACCGTAACCTTCCCAGTCCACCAAGTACTGGAACCCGCGTCCCCTCCGCCTTGAGTCCAGAATACGATAAACCGAATATGTGGTCTCCCCGTCTACGAGTCGCGGCGGAGGGGGAACCGGGACAGGCGGATTACATGAAAAACGGGATGAATTGTCCTGTACACTGGAGGAAGAAGGCGGACTGCCACCGGACTAATAATCTTGGTGACAGTAAACGGGCCAATAAATTTGGGACCAAGTTTATTCGAAACGGAACGGAGAGGAATGTTCTTGGTAGAAAGCCACACTTTGGAACCGACGACGTATACGGGAGGCCTCCGCCGGTGGCGATCGGCTTTGGCCTTGGTGCGCGCTCCCACTTGGAGTAGAGTCTCCTGGGCTCTAGTCCAAGTGCAATGACACCTCTGGACAAAGGCGTGGGCGGAGGGAACCGCGACTTCGGGTTCCAGACTAGGAAAAATTGGTGGCTGGTACCCTATGCTACACTCAAACGGAGATAGGCCCGTGGATGATACTGGTAATGAATTGTGGGCGTACTCCACCATTGACAGTTGTTGACTTCATGAGGAAGGATTCTTGGAAACCATACATCGCAACGTTCTCTCCAAATCCTGGTTGGCTCTCTCAGTTTGGCCATTGCTCTGGGGATGAAACCCTGAGGACAGACTAACAGTCGCACCCAGTAATCTACAAAATTCTTGCCAGAATTTGGACAGAAATTGGGGACCTCTGTCGGAAACCACGTCTGTCGGGAGGCCATGTAACCGAAAGACGTGGTTAACGACTGTTACCGCTGTCTCCTTGGCTGAGGGCAATTTGGGCAAGGGAATAAAGTGGGCCGCCTTCGAGAACCGGTCCACCACGGTTAAAACTACCGTGTTACCCTGAGAGGGTGGGAGGGCGGTGACAAAATCTAGAGCGATGTGGGACCAGGGTCTCGAAGGGACCGGCAGCGGTTGAAGGAGCCCATCTGGGGGTCGATTGGAAGTCTTACCAGTGGCACAAACTGAGCAAGCCAAAACAAAACTGTGAACGTCGCGAGCCATACGTGGCCACCAAAATCGTTGCTTGACTAAAGATGTAGTGCGACTAACTCCTGGATGACAAGCCACATTGGAACAATGCCCCCACTGAACAACGTCAGACCGTAATTCCTTTGGCACAAATAAGCGGTTCGGTGGGCAACCGACCGGAGGCGTTACCCCTTGTAAGGCCGTCTTGACCATCGATTTGACCTCCCATGTGAGTGTAGAGATAATTAGAGTCTCTGGAAAAATGCACTCGGGAGTAGACGGGCAATCGGAACGGTCAAAAATGCGTGATAAAGAATCTGGCTTGATGTTTTTGGAGCCCAGGCGGTACGAGAGAGAAAAGTCAAAACGTCCGAAAAAAAGTGCCCACCGAGCCTGCCTAGAGTTCAATCTTTTAGCAGTTCTGATATATTCCAAATTCTTATGGTCTGTCCAGACGACAAAAGGTACCCCCGACCCTTCTAACCAGTGGCGCCATTCCTCCAATGCCAATTTGACTGCCAACAACTCTCTATTACCAATATCATAGTTACGTTCGGCAGGGGATAATCGATGAGACAAAAACGCGCATGGGTGCATCTTGTCGTCTGTGAGAGAGCGTTGGGATAGCACTGCACATACCCCCACCTCTGACGCATCGACCTCCACCACGAACTGACGTGATGAATCAGGGGTAACCAGGATGGGGGCTGAAACAAAGCGGCCCTTCAGTTTGGCAAACGCAGCTTCCGCTGCGTCTGACCACCTGAACGCCGTTCTGGGGGAGGTCAAGGCGGTCAGAGGCGAGGCTAGTTGGCTGAAATTGCGAATAAACCGCCGGTAAAAATTGGCGAACCCCAGAAACCTCTGTAGGGCCTTACGGGAATCTGGACTTGGCCAATCCACCACAGCCTTAACCTTCTCAGGATCCATACGCATTCCCTCAGACGACACAATGTACCCAAGGAAAGGAACAGACTGTGCATGAAAAGCGCATTTCTCCGCCTTGACAAAAAGCCCATTCTCTAGCAGTATCTGAAGCACTCGTCGAACGTGCTGCACGTGTTCCTGGAGAGAAGAAGAAAAAGTCAATATATCATCCAGGTAGACATATATGAATTGGTCGACCATATCTCGCAGCACGTCATTGACGAGTGCCTGGAAGACCGCTGGGGAGTTGGACAAGCCGAAAGGCATGACCAAGTATTCAAAGTGCCCCCTGGGGGTATTAAAAGCAGTCTTCCATTCATCCCCCCTCCTGATGCGGACCAAATGATAAGCGTTACGTAAATCCAATTTTGTGAAGATAGATGCTCCTTGCAACCTCTCGAAGGCTGAAGACATCAATGACAAAGGATAACTATTCTTTACCGTGATGTTGTTCAGCCCCCGGTAGTCAATACAAGGTCGCAAAGACCCATCCTTCTTCCCCACAAAAAAGAACCCCGCCCCTGCTGGAAAAGAGGAGGGATGGATGAACTCCGCTGCTAGAGAATCAGAAATATATTTCTCCATAGCCTCCCTCTCTGGGACAGAAAGTGAATATAACTTGCCCTTAGGCGGAGACGTACCTGGCAATAACTCTATAGCACAGTCAAAGGGGCGATGCGGAGGGAGAGAAGCAGCACGAGACTTACTGAACACCTCCTTCAGGTCTAGGTACTCCGTGGGCACGTTTGACAAGTCCGCTGCTTCCTCCTGAAACGTACAAACAGAAACAGACGGACAAGCAGACACAAGACAGGACTCATGACATTTACTGCTCCATTCAGACACTGATCTCTGCTGCCAGTCTATTTTGGGGTTGTGTTTGATGAGCCAGGGGTGACCTAAAACAATGGGTGCCAGGGGGGAGTCCAGGATATAGAAAGAGATGGTTCAGAATGGTTGCCGGATACGCTGAGTGTGAGGGGTCCAGAGGTATAAGAGATAGTGGGGAGTGTTTGTCCGTTGAGCGTGTGCACTGCGATGGTGTGACTGAGCGGTAGAAGGGGAACCTGAATCCTGAGTGCAAAAGTGTAGTCCATGAAGTTACCTTCAGCCCCGGCGTCCAGTAGTGCTTGACAGTCGTGGGTGTGAGCTGACCACCTGAGTCTTACCGGAAGGAGCGTTGATGTTGATGAGGTCTTCTCAGCGGAGATCCCACCCGACAGTAGCCTCAGGTTTACTGCCGGGCTTGCCCTTTTACCGGGCAGTTGAAAGCGAAATGTCCTGCTGAGCCACAGTAAAGGCAAAGGCCCTGGGACCTCCGCCTTTCCTTCTCCTCCCGGGAAAGCCGAGCTCGACCGACCTGCATGGGCTCATGATCGTAGACAGGGCTGACCGCGTCCACACTGTTGAATCTCGGAGTCTCCACCGCTCCGAAACCCCGAGCAGGTCTCTTCCGACCCTCGACTCGGGAGAGTCGAGAGTCTACACGAAGTGCCAGATCGATCAACTCGTTGAGGGTGGGGGGTAAGTCCAGTGCATATATCTCCTTCTGGACGCGGTCAGCCAGCCCATGCAGGAACATGTCCCACTGCGCCTCCTCGTTCCACTGACACTCCGCCGCCAAAGTCCGAAACTCAATAGAGTAGTCAGATACTGATCTCTCGTTTTGCTTGAGATCCGCTAGCATCCTTGCTGCCTCCTTTCCAGCGACCGAGCGGTCGAAAACTCCTTTCATGGCGGCGGGGAGTGTCTGGAAGTAGGCAGAGCATGGATCTTGGTTCTCCCACACCGCCGTCCCCCACAGAGCTGCCCTTCCAGTCAGGAGTGTGAGTACAAACGCCACTTTGCTTCGTTCTGTGGAAAAGGTCCTGGGTTGCAAGGAGAAGTGCATAGAACAGCGTGTTAGAAATGCCCTGCAAAAGTTTGGCTCACCATTATAGGCTTCAGGAACTGGCAGTCTGGGCTCTGACTGGAAGGCGCTCTCTGGTGGTATAGGAGAAGCGGGCGGCGTGGGTGGCGCAGTGGGAACCCGCAAAAGTTGGACTTGCTGGGTGAGCTCGGACACCTGCGCCACAAGAGCTTGAATAGCCCGGCCCGAATCACTCATGTTCCTCTCCTGGGTATCCATCCGTGAAATGCTGACTTTAACAAACTCCTCCCAGGTAGTTGAAGTTCCGCTTGCTGCTTCCATGATGGTCAGATCGTTCTGTCACAAGAACAGGGCGGAAGCAAGTGCAAGTTAATTCTTTTATTTATGGTCAGTAGACACAAAGACAATCTCGGGGAATCTCAGCAGATGGTGGCGCAGGGACTCAGTGGTCAGCGTGCAGGTGAGGGTGAATCCAGTGCGGGTGAAAGAAACCAGTGCAGGTAGAACTCCAGACGAGACAGGACACGAAGACACCGAACAGGAACTCAAACTGGAACAGACTGCAACAGGGACACGAGGCACGACACAGAGGACACCAAACCAACGATCTGACAAAGAGAGGAGATTGTGATGAATCTTTATAGAGAGGTGAATTGGCAGCAGCTGGCGCTGATAATGAGATCAGCCGGTGACTGATCAGCTGAACGAGCGGTAACGCCCATTCACACGCGCTCATACTTACAGAACAACAATAACACGAGACATGAAGGAAACAGCGAATTCATGAATCGTGACAGATACACTTCAAAGCTATTTGATCCTCAATGGAAAGTCAGAGCTTTTCAAGCTAGACCAGGCCTGGACAGGTTTGTGTGCCGGTGGGCTCTTCACAGAGGTGCCCCTTGGCTCTTTTTTGACATGTCAGGAAAAGTTCATCCTAAAGTTTGGACAGGTCACATTAAACATGCAATCGTCAGTTCACCACATCAAAGCACCGTCATCTCCCTCTCTGAAAACCTTTTCTACCCTCTCACAGGCTTTCAGCGCTGCCCCAAAGGTTCATTACCCCCTCTAGCACTTCAAAGAACAGCGGTTTCAAAGCGCAACTTTTCACCAACTCGATGCAGAAAAAAGTCAAACAAATGCAGATAATGCTGATAGATGAATCAAGCCTGTATTGACTTCCTGCAGGTTTGTTCTTTTGAATCACATAAGTTTGATATTACAGAGTTTTGGTAAGATAAGAGAAGAAAAGAAAAGAAAAGAAAAGAAAAGAGAAGAGACGAGAAGAGTTGATGTATTTTGCATGGCTACATCATTAGTGTTATAAATAGAGTGTTTGTCAAACTGAGACCTCAGCCATATGACTGCATGAATGTGTGTCTGTGTGAGAGCAACTAATAACTCTATGTGGTAGCTTTGTATGTTTATACGTTTTCTAAAAATCAAGCCATGCAAAAGCCCTCAATGAAGAGGTTTAGTAAAGAGAAGATCTGGAAACAAATATACGAACAAGGAAGAAAATAAATAAATAACAATAAACAAAAACAATAAAAAAATAAAAAATAAAATAATATAAATAAAATAAAACATAAGCAACCAACAATAACTACATGTCAGACAATAAACAACAATAAATAAATAAATAAATATCAGACTCTAAATGTATAATAAATGACCTACAATAAATAAATAATTGGTAGAAAATATGTCAAATAAATAATTAAAAAAACAAATAAAAATATAATAATAATAATAATAATAATAAAATAAACGGCATTGTTAGCTGTGATTTGTTTTTTGTTTTTCTCATGTTTATTTTTGAAAAAATATATATATATTTCTGGTCACTGATATCATTACATTAATTGCAATAATCTGAATGTAGTTACTTAAAAAATGTCCATATCCTCTTCCTTGTGTTATATGTAGGTTCTGTGTTTCCCCCTCCTTAGTGTTTTTGGTTCAGTCCTGTTTCCCAGTTTTACCGCTCCTCGTCATTCTTCAGTTGTAGCACCTGTGTCCTGTTAAAGGTGCAATGTGTAAATATTTTGAGTATCTATTAACAGAAATGCAATATGACATCCATAACTATGTTTTCAGTGGTGTATAAAGAACTTACTTAATAAACCGTAATGTTTTTATTACCTTAGAATGAGACATTTATATCTACATAACCGCGGGCACCCCCTTCTATGAAGGTCGACATATTGTGACGTCATGTTTCTACCGTAGCCGACAGCGAACAAGCAGCGCTACAGAGCGCGTTTTGTCACTACCTTGAAAGAGAAGCAGCAGAAAGCTAGAAGCTAGCCATAAACACCGTGAGTAATGACTTTTCCCTTGTCAGTGGTGTAAAATATGTAGTTAGATTGTTTCATGTAACTTAGTTCTTCTCCCTCGCTGTGTTATGGCTTTGCTATGTGGGGATAAATGTGCTGGTTACGTTCGTGAGACAGCTGATTAGTACTCTTGTCATTGACCGTAAAACGTTACAGGAATCACCAATCCGTCAATCGCGGTCGACAAGTCGATCTTGGAAGCATTTTAAGTCGATCGCGAAGAGTTTTCAAAATCAGAGAAAAGAAGCCTATTGTGTGTAGTAAATGTTGACTAGGGGATGCGGAGGCGCGCGCGCTGTTACAATCATGCCATTTTTGCCGCGGGCACCTTTGGGCTCATGCGAACGCGTCGAGTTTAAACAAGGCTTTACGCTTTAACCAGCTCAGCCACAGTAACAGCTCATATTTAGCCAGCTAAACTTTTACAACCCTGTTAGAAAAAATATATAGTTGCATAGTTTCAGATGGTTCTTCTCCCTCGCTGTATTATGGGTTTGCTATGTGGGGGGAAATGTGCTGGTTACGTGTGTGAGACAATCCGCTAATTACTATTATTATATTAAATATTAAGACCATTGATCCTCATCTGACTATGGCTTTGTAAACTTTATCCATGATGTGGTTTATAATGGACTGTGGTACAGAAACAGTGACAATGTTACACACTCTTGGCTTACTCTGGCTATTCTCTGCTGTCTCAGACGACGATATGTTTGTCCAGTTTCAGCCACCGTAGCTTCTTCGAAAGGGAGGGGTGAGCAGTGGGCTGAGCCCTTAGTGCAACTCGCAACCGAACCGCTAGATGTCGCTAAAAATCACACACTGCACCTTTAATTACCTGATTATGTTCCTTTGTTTGCCCGTGTATTTATACCCTCTGTTCTCCCTCATTCTTCATCCATTCTCGTTTATTGTATAGCGTGTTTTGTGGTTCCGGAGTTTTGTTGAATAAATTCCTGTTTCCTGTTCCTCATTCCTCGTTCCTCGTTCCTCGTTCCTCATCGTCTTCCTCGTGGTTCATACCACCACGTAACCTAACACCTTGTTATGTACAAATAATTTGTTTGGTCTTAGTACTAGAAAACAAATGCAAACTCTTCCGTAATGATATTTGACGGTAGTCTGTCCAGGTTTTTTTTATCAGAATCCATTTCACTGACTTAAAATCAGATGAGTCACGCCTTCACACTGACTCGTGTTTGCATGCAGCGTACACTTTGTCAGATTTTGAGATCATTTCACAGACCCTGATAAACAGGAAATTGGTTTGTCAAAGGCCTCCATGTGCGTTCTGAACAGGATTAGCCTGGCAAGTAGATTTAGAATCCTCAAAATCATGACGGCTTGTGTGAGCATGCTCAAAGTTTCAGGTAGTATGTGACAGACAAATGACAGACTTTCCAATGTCTGTGGTTAAAGACATACATATATGAATAATTTGTTCATAACTTGAATGAGTCACAGAGTGAGTGATTAATCTGCATTGTCTGTGCATGACACATATGAGAAAGAACGTCTGGTAGAGTTAAGGTATGGCGACATAGCAAAGACGAACATTAAAGTCATTAGTCATTAATAAACCTGTTCTGTAGAGGCACCTTCCCCACCCATACAGCTGTTTGTCTCCCTCTATAAAACCATTAACGCAGGCTGTACTGCCAACACACACACATTCACACCCAAATATGTGAACTCACACCCTCATACACAAACACACACTCTGGATACCTGTGCTGACTTGTCGTACACCTACATGTCCATTACGACAAAGTCACAATAGTTGCCAGGATCATTTTAGCCAGTTTTCCAAAACACATTTTTCAAAATGTCAACAACAATGCTCTCTCATAACCTCTGCACACACACACAAAAAAAAAAAACAGGCCTGATGGAAGCTGAAGGAAACCAGGAAATCCAAGGAATACAACCAACTACTAAAAGGGCAGAAAGTATAAATACTGTATGTTTAAAATGATGGACACTCACATGAGACTATGGTCAATTGGTGCCCTAAAAAAATATTTATTTGATTATTCAAAAATGAATAAGCTAAATATGAATTTCTTGCAAATCTTGTCTTGTTACTAAACACATTGTAAACTCTGACATTTTCCAGAGAATTTTGCTATATAAACTTGATTTTGAAAGTAACAGGCATGTTTTGATAATTTATTTAATTAATCGAATCCGTTGCATTATAAAAAGAGGACAAAAATCGTTCCTTAATAACAATAAATAAATAAAAAATCTGACACTGAGCACATCTTACCATATTTTAAGCTCACTTACGCTTTCAGCAAATGTTACATCACCAAATAATAATAATGATGACAATGACATTTTCCCCCATTCAAGTAGATGGGAACTGTACATTATGACTTTAAATACTGTAGCTGCTTTGGCAAGATGGCAGGCGAGTGAACTGACTTTGCCTTGTAAGAGACTTGGATGTAAACTGATGAATATTATCTTGAACAATGAGGTCAAAAAGGTTGAGAACCACTGAAGTACAGTAGGCTGCTTCAAGTATAAATATGACAATGCTGTCGTATAGGAAGACGATTAAAAGGCAACATTAAAAACAACAACAACAACAACAACAACAATAACAACAATCTTCTGATTACTTCAGGCAAAATACCCCAAGTTAATAGGGTACAAATTTTAACTAATAGATATTACCATACTTCCCTACTTGATTGATTTGTATTACACGTTTTGCATGTGGTTTATTGCCATAAAGGGAGTCATACAGTGTGAAGCTTTTTAATGTTTTCCTTTTCCTTTAGTGTGTAATGTATCTGTTTGTGCATGTATAATATCTGCAAAGTTACAATACTCATAGTCGCCCATAAAAGGAATTTATTCTATCCAGACCTGCCTAAAGTGCCTCCATTAAAGTCCAGATATTCACAACGTGAAATATTAGCATAATGTCCGCCCAAAAGCATACAAGAAGATGGCGAGGCTTCATTGAATTGTTGCCATGTCATGGAGACGCTGTGTTTCGGTGAGAATGCAAAATACCTTTGCCCTTTGTTTTGCCTTCTGAAAATGGCAAAACAATTTTTAAAATGAAATTTATTTATAACGCTGTTTCTGAGCTGGACAACCCAGCAAATCGATCTGCTGGACAAATCGATCTGCTTGATCATCCGCATTTTCAGAATCTGACGTTGGCTTGAACTATATGGTTAAACTGCCAGCATTATTAACTGTGTTTACAATTGTTTATAAGTCTTGGAAGCTGAAGCTGGCTGGCTATTATGTTAAGGGGCGTTGCATTTCCGACACATACTTGAGGTGTTTGGCCAATCACAAAACACACTGAGTCAGCTGTCCAATCTGAGCTCTCTGAGCTTTTCAGAAAAAGGGGCTTTGTAGAAACCAGAACTCAGCCAGAGCGTTTCAGACAGACTTTGGAGAGAGGTACTGCAATAATGTACAGTATGTGAAAAATAATGTTTTTGACCATTAAAGCATGTTAACCTATTCTCTCTCTCTCTCTCTCTCTCTCTCTCTCTCTCTCTCTCTCTCTCTCTCTCTCTCTCTCTCTCTCTCTCTCTCTCTATATATATATATATATATATATATATATATATCGACTCTCTCTCTCTCTCTCTCCCTCTCTCTCTCTATATATATATATATATATATATATATATAGGGTGTAATAGGGTGTTATAAAATAGCATGAACTGAGAAACAGCAAGAATACAGTGTTAACCAGATCACAGAGCAGTAAAATTCCCAATGAATACGCCAAATGAGAGATTTCAATGATAGCAGGTCACAATTTCAGTGGAGCTATTTTTGCTATATCGTAAGTTACTGAAATCCAAGCAACTGAAGATCCTGTACATATAGAAGCATGACATATGTCTCTGTCTAATGTCTGTCCCGCTTAGTACTTGGCCTCACGTCGACACCCCAACCTTAAACTAACGCTCTGCCGTTCCACACACATGAGCCACAGTTCAATCTTCCCTGACAAGAGATTTTCTTAGGCGAGCGGCCCAGTCTCTACCCATCCACCAAACACATAGTGTACACTAACATACAGCCTGCATACTGTTTTTCTTTGAGGGATTGAAAAGATTAGTTTCATTTCAGATTGCTTTATTTGGACTTAGTCGGCTAAATGTCCATTTTTCCAAACTTTGACTTATTGACTGCAGAGTGAGGATTTATGAGCGCTCACAATTCTTTCTGTGCATATAGATGAACAGACGGTGGCCAGAGGAAATGTTGGCTTACTTTGAATTATGATTTGCCTTAGACAGAATGTGATTTGTTTAAAACATAATACACCGTAAAAAACAGGTTGGTCATGGTGAATGAGATTGTATTTTGGATTAAAGCACCATTGGGCAATTAAAACAGACCATTCCGGTTTTGTATTTGATCAGGAGCTTGAAGAAAAGTTCAGATACTTGCAATGGACCATGATATGTATTGTAATATTATGCTGTTGTGGTCTACAGTAGTCAGATCAGTATATCACCATGGTTGTGATATGCATATAGTCAAAGATATGTAACTTTGTGCTTCCCCTATAAATAAAACTTGAGATATACATGTACACACCTCAGCCTGAGGTTATTTTGAAGATGTTCTGTAGTGTATCCAATCAGATAAAGACTGCCTGAAAGGTCCTTGCTGATATAACACTTTAAAAGGAACAGAAACCACACACTCAGCCTCTGGATTTCCGTTAGAAAGTGTATTTTTCTCTCATTCTGTTGTGATATTTATCAGTCATCAAATGGTGATTTAATGTTGTGTAAATCAGGGAGACTGCTCATCCAGAGAGACCCGACCAGTAGGATCTCAATGGCTGCGGATATATCCATCAGCAAACTCTGAAATACAACACGTGGATCTATTTCCTAACAATTTCATATAAAAACAGCCTCAGCTGAGACTGCGAAGTATTTCGCTTGTATTTTCATTTCTGAGCCACTTTCCAGTTTTGTAGTTATCGTATTCCTACACGCTTCACCATGTCTGAGCTTGTGTGGTGGTAATTTCATCTGATCCACCTTGTGAAATTAACCCAAGTCAACACACACAAGCACACCCACATTTGCACATTCGGCTGGAAACATTCAGAGTGAGAAACATATGATATGAATGTTGTTTGCTTAATTCACATTTCATGGAGAAGCACAGGGGGAAAAAAACATAAACTATTGACCTGCTTTTCGATTTCATGCACATCCATGAAAGTTTCAATAAAACACCTCCATCATGGTTAAGAAGGCCACAAAACTCTGGAGCGCACCAGAGCCGGACCACCTCAGGAGATAAATGCTACCACTCAGAGTTTGGAGCGCTTTGGGTAAAACCAGCGGATCTCATGCCACCATCCACAAAAATGCCCGCTCTGGATCCAGATGACAGAGTAGAGAATGCCTAAAGGAGAAAAGCAGACGGTCTCAGGCTTCAAGAGAAAACATCTCCAGCGCAGACAAAGTTGATCCTACATTAAGAGAACAGCAGAGGCCACCTTTAAGGAGGGCCTCACAAATACCCACCCAGTATGTGTGTCTTTCATAAATACTGTAAACCAGTGAAAATGTGTTGTCTTAGGCAAATGAAACTCTACTATCAAACATCAGAATGTGAATACAAGCACTGAGGTGATTGAAGGTAAACCCATCTCTCATTTCTATAGCAAATCGTTATTGTTTGTGCTGTCTCTGTCAAAGCAAATCCTTTAAATCAGTTAAGGATATCCATGAACGAGATACTTCGTTGATACGAACGATGAACTTCATGGGTTGAAGAGGCCTAAAATCAACCTTTCCTATTAGAAAGAAGAATCCCATATCTCGTTTTTTTTTGCCCTCCTAGACAGCATTGAGACCTCTTGAGTCTCCTGCTTCTCCAATTTTTCTCCCCACCCATGACCACTGTGAAAAAGAAGTGCACACAATTGTATCGAATGTCTGTTTAAAAGTATTTTTTTTAAACTGCAGATAATATAATATTAATGAAATAAAAGGCCATTTAAAGGGATTCTGTTTGTCTCCTTAGTTACTGATTGAGTTAGTTCTGATCAGGTGTGTCTCGTTTATTAGTCTCATTAGTTCCTCTGTTTGCTGTGTAATGAAGCCCTGTGTTTCCTGGGGGGGGGTACATCGATCTAGTACGAGTTCACGGGTGGGAAGTCACGGGTTTGACTGCCGTTTCAGTGCACTTTCACGGGTATAAGGTTGGAAAAACACGGGTTACAATATATGCTCAAACATCTCTCATCAAAATTTGCCACAGACCAAATTATCTGTGCTACAGTATACTATCCATATTCATTTTATAGCTCTATACTCATACTCTGTATGTCAACAATTATATCATCTGGGTCTATTTTATGTCCCTTAAGGAGAAACATCTGGGACAAACCATTTAAAACATAACTGAGGGCTCAATTAAGTCTCCTGAGTTATGGAAGAGCAACCTCTGAGAAATAAAACGTTTCTGGGTAACATTTTTTTGTGGATAAATCAACGCCTGCATAAGTAATGTCTCTGCTAAACAGATAATTAACAGCTAAACTATCATAATTAATGCTTGACAGTCATTGAGAAAAGCAGATGTTGCAACTCAAAAGACCTCAGATGAATCCACATGTTCTTGGGGCAAAATCGAGACCTCAGTCAAACACAATTCAGCTCTGACATGTATAATGAAAA
The DNA here is from genome assembly GCF_051911475.1 of Siphateles boraxobius. Taxonomy (NCBI): domain Eukaryota; kingdom Metazoa; phylum Chordata; class Actinopteri; order Cypriniformes; family Leuciscidae; genus Siphateles; species Siphateles boraxobius. The sequence continues at coordinate 14,930,839 of NW_027509219.1, forward strand.
TTATTGGCATGTGGTTTTGCAATTGTTAGAGACAGGGTACAATACAGGGGGCTTTGTATTTGAGAAAGACTATTGGTTAATGCTGAACTCCATAAGCAAGGGCAAAGATAATCATAATGTTCTTTTGATAATTAATGGTTAACCAAGACTGCTGACACCACAGAGAGTAAATCTGTCACCCAAACTATCTCAATACACACAAAAAGGGCTGTGACTAACAGTGTGTGTAAGTTCCGATTGATGTCACGACAGTGAAAAAGTGACTTTGAATGAGAGATACAGATGTGTCATAAAAATTGATGATAAGTTTAATGACGCACATGTCTGTTTGAGAACAGATGACACTTTCACATCAGTCTGGTTTCTCTTTCTCTACCCCTCTCTCTCACACACTCTTTTACTGGTATGTTTTAAAGTGTTTGCATGGGCATCTGTCAGATTAAGGTATCAAATATAAAAAATTTGGCCAAGATTGGACTAAATTCAAAGATTGCATTTCAAAGGAAATGGAAAGCATTGAGGTAATTATCGGACCAATTCAAGGAAAATTCCAAATGATTCAGGGGGATATTTATCTTGTTTGGTAACTCATTCACTTGTGGATGAAATGTCGAGGGTTTTTTTGTTAATTGATTTTCCAGTGAAACAACTCTTGTTGGGCGAGAGAGTGAAAGAGAGATTGATTAGAGAGATTACTGTTAAAACCCAAGTCTCAGACCTTTATCAGCCAAAAAGAACCAAAAGCTCAAATAGTATATAATGCAGTGTTCTGCCAAAACTAGCATGCTAAATTCATTAACACAAAGACTTAGAGAGGAGACGCTCGCGGCTAGCTGCATTTAAACAGTCAACTTTAATTCTGTTGAACATAAAACTTGGGAAGCGGTACAAAATCTCCTCCCCTCCTCCTTTTTCTGATTGCATTTCAACTCTCTTTTCTTCTCTTTCCACCCTCCCTTGCTTTCTTTCTTTCTTTCTTTCTTTCTTTTTGTGAGGGATAATACATAGCTATGAAAATGAATCTTGAAAATGGAGTGACTGGCAGAGAACAGAGGGTAAAAGAATAGGAAAATAAATTAAAAACTACACTCCAACTCAAACAGGGCAGAAGTTCAAAGGCAAAGAGAGCATACATGTTGCTATATATGCTGGCAAACTTTATTGCTAGCATATGTCGTTCTGCTATTATGCCCTTCCTCGACTGGTTACCCGGAGGCCCGTATATATTTAATTGTGTAAAAAAAAATATTATCACAGAAGTGCATCAAAAACCTGTCTTCTCCATCTGTTTGAACATTCCAGAAACCGCAGACAATTCTGGTGTTCAGGAAAACACATTCAGGAAATCACTTTTAGTGTCATTGCAGTTTTGCAAGAGATTAAAATGTTTGTCATTTTTTCAAAATGTTCACAAACACTTATTGGTGCACATTATTCCCAAAAATAAAAAATAAAATACAGCCACTTTTCAAAATCCAATCAATTCCTGACAGATAAAATCAAGACCTGTTCAGCTACAGTAGCGTTTCTCAACGGGGGCGGTACCGCCCCCTTGGGGGCGTTTGGACAGTGTCGGGGGGCGTTGGGAACGAGGCAGCTGAGAGGGGGGCGCTCAGGCACAAATGGGGGGCGTTATGTCTGACTGTGGCACTATATACTCACTGTTATTATCACAACTTTTTTAAGCCTCTGACAACACATACAATGTTAATTTGAATGCATGGGCGTTTTAGGTACAGCATTGATTTCCACGCTGCTGCTCAAATCCATTCCACCTTCATTCGGAGTCCCACCAGGCCAGACGATCCAATACGCACGTGCAGTCCCAAGCGCGAGTCTCAGGTTCCTATGAGAATATTAATATAAAATATCATATCGTAGAACATGTAGCCTACCGGTATATGAAATAGTAGCCTAGGCGTCATTTAGCCTACAGGGCGGTTTTGAAACACTTTTAAAACATCTCGCGGCACGGATGTACCAATACAAATAAAACATATCCAGTTAACTAGCAGCATTCGTTTCATTCGTTTGTTAAATAAGAGACGATCTAGCGCTGAAATGTGTTGTCTTCACTCGGACGCGCACTTCAGTCCGTTACGGAAAGTGAAAGTCTCCCTAAAAGATGTAAGAAATAAAAAAGCGAAACGGATGTATACTATTTTTGAATCCCTTTCTTTTTGGAATTTTTTGTAATGTTTCCCCTTATAGTTTTTTTTTCTTTCTGTCTATTGTTTCTTTGATGCTATTATGAATGTAATAGATATAATACTATGTGATCCTCCGTATGTGTATGTTATATATTGTTCTTGTTATGCAATAAAAAAAAAAGAGAAAAAAAAAAGAAAGTGAATCAGGACATCATCACATCTTTGTATACATTTTTATTTATTTACATCAGTAAGCTAACGTTACAAGACATCGTCTTTCAAAACATTACCTGCGCAAAAGAAAAAAAAAAGAATGAATGAGTCATTCGCACTTTTGAAAATGCCCTTCCGAATGCGTCTCTGTCCGACATAATTCCATAGCGTCCATGTTTTAATGTAAAATAAAATTATGTCTGTGTTAATTAATTAATATTTAAATGTTGCTAGTTTATTTTTTTAGTTTAAAAGTGGACATTTCAATATAGGTAGGCTATATTTTGTTTGTTCATATTTGAGACGCGCTCCAGTTCATCAAAGTGCGCCTGATAGTTTGATTTTATTTACAAAAGCACATTTTCTTGTTATTGTGAGTTTAAATAAAAGTTGCAAATTATGTTTTTTTTTTTTTTTGTATGACCAGAAATTATATAGCTAGTATTTTCAGTTGTTTCCACTGTTGATAGGAAAATGCACGTGATCGTGCCTGCATGCAGCAAGCGCCACACTCCGCACACACACTTGGATATGCGTAAACATCTTGTGTTTATTTGTGATAATCTTACTACTAACTACTAACTTGTATTGTGAGAGACATTTGAAGAATTGCTTTGTTGTTCTTCTTTTTTTTTTGGATAAAAGCGTCTTCTACATAGCCCAAATGTAATAATAATAATGGTAATAATGGTAATTATTATTATTTGCGTTTATAACTATAAATTAGTTAACTGAAGACATAATATGTTAACCGACGCCTCGGTTGAAAACATCTCAACTTTTCAGAATGCCGCAAGTGCACAGCAAGTCATAATGACAAAACCCATCTGATCAGCTTCGGCCTTTCCGTAACAACATCGAACGCTCGGCCGGACAGCTGATCATAGCTGTACAGGGCAGGTTTTTTTTTTCTCATCTCCATAAATATATCTACTAGTAAAGCTAATGCAAGGGCTAGAAATCAATCAATCCTTTGTATCAAATGCAATGTATCCTCGTCATCATGTCATGGAGAGCGCAGTTCATGCTTTCTTAGCAACAACAGACGGGAGCGCAAGCGCTTGTGGAAAGGAGAAAACGATGCGGCCCTTATGTACACTTATTAGGTGTACTTTAGTAATTCAGAATAAGACAAAAGCACGGTTTTGAAAATGGAAATACTGACTCAATACATAAATGTTTCACAATTTAAATACTTAAAGTTACGGATTTCATAATAATAATAATGATAATTATAATTTTAAGAAGAAAATAAGGACGTCAATCATACACATTATTATTGTTTTTATTATTATTATTATAACAGAATGATAATCAGCATAAATTCAATAAAGACATTTAGCCCTTTTTTGGTGGTGGTGGGGGGCGGTCAGGGTTCTGGATCTTGGAAAGGGGGCGCTGGGCCAAAAAAGGTTGAGAACCACTGAGCTACAGCAAGTGATTGTTACACCTTATTGGCTGATGTTTTATATAGTCTCAGCTCAAAAAAGCGGCTATTGGCTCTGCCTCGAGTCCCTCTGTGTCGGACAGTGTGGTCAACTTGTGGCAAGAACTTACCACAGCAATTCTACACACACCAGTGTCCAGTAAAATGCACAGGAAGCTTTCTTTCATCAAAAATATGAAAGAAACTTCCAGTAGAAGACCAACTACTGGTCATTAGATACTTTTTTACAGACATGTCAATGGATAATATATGTAAATACTGCCAACATAAAAAGAGTTAATCCATTATTCTGGTTAGTAAATAATACAGAAACTGCTGTTGTAATCTCAGCAAATTGGCTTTTCCAGCTCATTCTCACACCAACTATTCTTGAAAGCTTCTTGATCCCAAAGTGGTCTTTTATCCATTGGTTTGGACACACAAAGTGGTTGTTAAAGTAACACCAGGTAACTTTTGCTCTCGGGGTCCCCCTACAGTTGGGAAACAGTATTGTCCTCTACTACTGTCGTAAACTCTGTCATCCTACATGCACGTGCATTTGTTGACAACCATGATAGCCCTGAAAACTCTAGGAGGAGGTCACATGCAGGTGTTCTGCTTGCGTCGCGTGTGAAATGTCTTCATCCCAGGTACAGTGGCATATATTTCAGCATGTCATATGAAAATTAATTCCCGGGTTTTATTTTTTTTCTAGCGACAAATGATCGCAATGATCACGTTTACACGCCAGCGTCATTATAGCAGCCTAGTCTATTGGTTACCGTTTTACTGAATCTATATGATACTTCAATGCAATCTTTGAGTTGTAGATAATAACCATATATCGTCAATATTATAATATCAAGCTACCATAAATGAATCTGCAAATTTTACAAATCGATTTGCATTATAGCTTGAGGCAAGACAAATAAACAAATATCACAGACATGTTAGGTATCCTAAAATATGATTTTGTACATCTTATATATTTACTGGCAAAAATGTAGCCCCTACCAAACTTGTACACGCCATTTAGACATAGGGTTTCATTTGATTTTTTTCTTTGTACATGTAGAGTACACTTTTTAGGTCAAACATTTGCTATTTGCATTTCATCGATTGCAAAGTTCAAATCAGAACGAGAATGCTAGCGATAGCTAACCATCAAAAACTAGAATATCGTTTACTAGCTACCAGATTGATAATTTGCTACTCTACTATCATTACTTGATTCATGAAGATAAACGGAGGATAAGATAGCTTCCGTAACATAGTCAGGCAGACAAACAAACAAACAAAGAGATAGTATGCAAGCAATATACCTACTAGTCCAAAAGCATGAAAGCCAAGTCCGCATCGGTCGGGCACCCCTCCTCCTCCTTCAGCTCACGCCAGCGAGAAAACGCTGGCCCAATGTTGATCCTCGTTCTGCCTTTAATGCGATCACTTTCTCTTTTTCTCTTTTTGCTTTGTTCCGATAAAACCTTTGCTTTCTTGTTTTTCTGTGCTGCTTCGGCCATGACTATAACATTTGGCTCGCAAGTCCCATTTTAAGGAAGTGGGGGTGGTGGTGGAAGTGACGTATATGCCGTAAAGCAGTCGAATTTTGTAGTTCTCTTTGTTCGCCGGTTACTACCCGAAACCCGAAGTTTATAAGTACGATTAAAAACGCTACAGACCCCGTCAGGCTATGGCAGACGTGTCATTCAACCTATTGTAAGTCGATGTACCATCACAAGAGACTTGGAAATATATTATGATGGTTGAAAAGTTACCTAGTGTTACTTTAAAAGTGACCAGTTAATTAACTTTAAAAAATGAGGAAGCCTGTTGCCTTAAAATTAAGTCAATAAACTTCATGCATAATTGAAAGTATTTATGTGGAATTGTCAAGTTCACATAACTTAATATTTTCAATTACGTATGAAGCTTATTTATGTAATAAATTTAAGAGTGTTTCTTTACCTTTTTTTAAAGTAAACCAACTGATCACTTTTTACAGGGCAGTCATTGACAATCACATAAACGAACACAAACGAATCACCTTCACAATTTATATATATATATATATATATATATATATATATATATATATACACACATAATCGGTTTGTGCATACCATTTTAGATCTCATTGTTCAAATGGACAGTGCCAATTTCAAACTGTGCATGCTGATAGTTGGGAATGTTATAGTGCATTTTATGGTGGTTATTTAACAATAACCCACAATTTAGGAAACTAACCATCCAAACTTGGATGTTCCACTGAAATAGAATAAGAATTGAGCATATCTACTGTACTGTTCTGTGTTCAACTTGTGCCTGACCCTGAATGAAATCAGTACAATATTACACAGACTCCAATAAACATTAACCTGCAGTTTTTAACTTAAACATTGTAAACAATCTATCTATGTGCACTGCAAAAAAAAAAAAAGCATCTAACATCCTAAAAAAAGGAAACTTGCTTTGCTTTGAGAAACTAAATTATGTAAAATAATAAGAATTGTTTCCAGAAAGGTTAAAGCTTAAAAAATTAGTTTTATTGTATACTAGTTTGCTTCTCATTAAATTTAATTTTAAAAAAATGTAAGCAAGTTTAGGTATACTTACTGGAACAGAAAGAAAATTGTGTCTTTTTTTGAATAAGTATTGGAGGATCTCTGTAAATTGCATTTACGATTGGCCAACTTCTGTTTTGTTTTTCTGTTTTTTGTTTTTTGTTTTGTTTTTTTACATCCTAATCTAGTGACCAGCTTCACATGAAAGAGAGAACAGAAAAACAGTGTGAGGCTAACTGTGCTGACTTACTGAAGCATTAAAGTCTCGTCTGACTCACCCGACACAAACAAAACACCACTGAACCGCTTCATGCTAAAATTAGGAGCGAGATCTCTCAGCAAGCTCACATTGTTTATGGAGTTGTCTGAAAGTCCCCTACAGTCTGTCCCTGGGTAAGCAGCACACACTTGGTTTAGTTACACAGCCTTTAATTAACACCGGCCTCAGTGAAACTGCAACTCTGCACTTTTGATCAGAAACACACGCTGTTCAAATGATAAAATGAAGAGTATGTGGATATATTTGAAGGAAAGGAGTCAATGTCCCCATTAAGATATGAACACATTATCTCTGAGTGTTCTCAGAAACTTCAAAATGTATGTGAACATAATTAAAGACCAGGTAACTTTGAACGAACGTCCTGGTAAAGTTACAGGGAATAATGTTTGTTCAGAGAACTTTGGTAGAACGTTATGAAAAGATTCCGTTAGGGTGTGTGTTCTCAAGTGTTAATTTTCTTCTTTGTGAACATGTGTGTGTTAACAGAATGGATCCTATAGCAGGTTTGTGCAAGCCTGCAACCGCCTGCAGCGTGAAGCACCATCTAACCAGTCTGTTTGTGTTTGCTGGTGTTAAGCAATAGCATGTCTGCACATTCACAGGTTCTTTTTTTACTTTTTTCTTTTTTTCTGGCTTCTCTCTGTGTCTGTCTTTTCCTTGGCCTGCGGGTGAAGACTGACATAAACACTTCCCGTACCCTTCATCCAATCAGGGGGAAAGAGCGAATCATGGATTAGCTTTTCCAGTTAAAGGACAACCTTAACCACAGCAAACAGAAAGCCAGCTCACCGCTCAGATAACATCTAGTAACTTTAACTTGTACAACTATGAAGTATCTACTCATCAGACATTACTGCATTACATTGCTTCTCATTTACTGTACATATAGTTAATGTCAAGTTTTTTTTATCGCCATTGTTGCTCATGTCGCCTCAAATCGTCGGCCCTCACTTCAGGCCCCTTAAACTGATGCTACCACATAATATTTGAGATTTGATGGAAAAACTGTTTCATGATCTGATCTATCTGCACCTGACTTAGAAACAGATGCATGTGAGGGCTAGAAATAGCATTTTAACTAAAGTTAATGTTCACATTAAACTATTTCTGTTTTTTCAAACCCCATGTAATGTTTACAATGACTTCTGATCATGCATACAGTTTGAAAGTTTTTAAATCAATTAATACTTTTATTCAGCAGGAATGCATTGAAATTGTGAAAAGTGGCAGCAAAGACATTTAAAATGTTACAGAAGATTTATTTTTCTAATAAATGCTGTTCTTTTGAACTTTTAATACATCAAATAATCCTGAAAAAATCACGGCTTTCACAAAAATATTAAGCAGCATAACTGTTTTTTACTTTGATAATAAAAAATGTTTCTTGAGCACCAAATCAGTTATCAGTATCAGTGCATTCAAATGATTGAAGGATCATGTAAGACTGGAGTAATGATGCAGAAAATTTAAATAATAAAATTACTTTTTAAAATATAATCAAATAGAAAACAGTTATTTTAAATTATAATAATATTTCACAATATTTTTACTGTATTTTTTCAAATAAATGCAGCCTATAAGAGACTTCAACAGCGTAATTAAAGTGTGTGTAAATGCACCGGATCTACAGCTTACATGTGTAGTGTAGTAATTGCTCTAGATAGGCATATTTAACCATAGTATAATTGACTCTAAACACCATGAGGGATTGGGGCATATCAGTGACTGAGGGGGGTGTCCTGTCCTCCAAATACCCAAATGGAAATTGATATGTTAATGGAGATGAACCTAAAGAAAGTGTTAAGTGAAATGCCTGGTGTAACATTCATCCTCTGAGAGATGGGAGAATATGTGGGGAATGCACTGTAGTTTCATGTTAGAACATTGCATATTATCCAGAGAAACTCGACCAGAGGAACAAACTCTTCAGAAATTAACTTGCAGATCACTGTCACACAGTCCACTGAAAGGGGAATTGATGAACTGTTTACAAGGCTTATCTAAACGCAAACACGCTAAAAAGTTAAACACTGCAAATACTCCCATCATTTGTTTTAGAAAAACGGAAGAACAAAGAATACGAACATCAGGTTGCGTGTTTCAGGTTGCAAGATGACAATGCCGCAATAACATCCTGTTATTAACACACAGCACACATTGCTTTATAACCTCGTTGCAGGTTAAGAGTTGAAACAGGCGTGAACTAGCGAGCTTCTGCTTTTACTCTCCGCACATAAACAGTCCTTTCTCTCAAACGTTCTGTTTACTTCCCTCCTTTCATCGTCTTCTTCCTCCTTTACTCTCTCAGAGGAATGTGCTTCACCTGACCTTCACCTCACCCCCACTCCACAAACACACACACACACACACACACACACACACACACACACACACACACACACACACACACACACACACACACTCACTCACTCACTCACTCACATACACACACAGGGGAATTCCTCCCATGGATGGAGATAAAGCAGAGTCCACTGTAAACATGGGTGGCCTGCACTTGTCACTCTGTTCCTTCAGGCTATTACATTAATTTAGAGAGAAAATAGGCTCTAAACGATGGAGAAACATGCCCATCAACTCCGAATCCAGACACACAAGCACATTCACACAGGAAATCCACCATAGACACACAAACAACATGGACATGAACTTTTTTTCATCCCATGTTTTTAAATGAATTTATATGAATGTATATTTAAAATTAAATGAATATCTATAAATGTATCTAAATTACTTTTATGACGATGGAAAGTGTCAATGTCAAATGTCAGATTCAAAATTACAGTGTCTGCATGAGGTAGTAAATGTGTCAGAAAAAAATACACTAACTGCTAAATTACTGTTCCAACAAGTTGTATAGGATGGAGGAAGATTCCCCTCTTAAAGCCCCGTTCACACTACAAGCGACAAAGCGACACGATAACATTCATTTCAATGGGGAGCTGGCGATTTCCGGCGACACGCGCGACAGCGACCGTTGGCGACCGGATGGGGCGTGTCTGGCGACGCGACAAAGTTGAGATCTGTTTAACTTTATGCAAATGGAAAGCCAAGAGCTTCTCTTCACTCCACAAGCCAAATCCTGAGTTTTCTGTGACATCATCTTCTTCGAGACGAGCGAACTCTCCGGTGTTCGTGTGACGGCGGTACCCAGCGAGTTTCACATTGCCTGCTATCTGAGTAGTGATCTGCCAGTCTGTGTGCTTCTCCCTGGTCGCCTCAGCATCGCTGAGTTTTTCCTCTCTAAAAGAGCCGCACGTGGCACGTCTTTTTAAAGATGTCTCGCCCCTGTTCTTCTGGGTGCGGTCGATTCCTGTCTTCCTTTGATGGGCGCAATCGCTGCTTTGCGTGTTTGGAGAGCACGCTAAAGCAGCGCTTGTGGATGACTCATGTTCCTTCTGTGGGAACGTGATGGGGCGTGTCATTCTTCCCGGAAGTGCATGAGGAGCTGGCGAAGTCATGGAAGGCTCCCTTGACCTCCCGTGTACGTTTGTCAGCTTTCTCCGCCCTTCCCCCCCTCGATGGGGCGGTCGCCCATGGGTACACTGGGATTCCCCCGGTTGAACGCTCTGTTGCCATGCAACTGTGTCCTCAGAGCGCTTCATCTCGTGGTATTCCTAAGCACCCATCCAAGGCCTTTAGATTTTCGTCGACCCTCGTGGCAAGATCTCACAGAGCTGCAGGACAGGCGGCCGCCGCTCTGCATGCGATGAGCACCTTGCAGGTCTACCAGGCCCAGCTGCTCAGAGATATGCACGAGGCGGGGACTGACCCAGGGCTCTTCGATGAGCTGCGTGCCGCCACTGACCTCGCTCTCCGAGCGACGAAAGTGGCCTCACGCTCCCTGGGTCAGGTGATGGCCACCTGTGTGGTCCAGGAGCATCACCTGTGGCTGAACCTGGCCGATATGCGGGACGCTGAGCGCTCTCGTCTGCTCGATGCCCCCATATCCCAGGCCGGCCTCTTCGGCGGAGCAGTTGAGGACTTTGCCCAGCAGTTCTCAACCGCACAGAAGCAGTCTGAGGCGATCAAACATATTCTGCCCCGACGGCCTGCTGCTGCCTCCACCCAGCCGTCGGTACAGACGCCTCAGCCTGCTCGCCGCCGAGGGCGCCCTCCTGTGGCTCCCTCCCCTCCCGCACGGCCCCAGCAGCAGCCTTCACCCGGGCCGCGTCGCGGAGGAGGCCGCAGGAAGGCGCCACAGCCCTCTCCAGCCCCGCGCCCCGCATTGGGTGGGCACGGGTGGGCAGTACCCTATCATGGTTAAAGAAAGAACCGATACACCTATCACTGAGCACACAGAGCCGGTTGACAGTGCGCGACGCCCCCGGGCCTCGCCGCTCTCATCCCTCTCTGTCACAGAGTTCTCGGACCGCAGTGTGCGCCGCCCCGGGCCTCGCCACTCCCGTCCCCCTCTGTCTCAGAGGGTGCAGATGACAGTGCGTGCCGTCTCCGGACCTCACCACTCTCGTCCCCCTCTGTCGCCAGAACCCTGGCAGAGCAAACCTCCGTGGAACGCTGGTCCTTCCCTGGTCTCATGCCCCCTCAAGCCCCGTTCACACTACAAGCGACAAAGCGACACGATAACATTCATTTCAATGGGGAGCTGGCGATTTCCGGCGACACGCGCGACAGCGACCGTTGGCGACCGGATGGGGCGTGTCTGGCGACGCCACAAAGTTGAGATCTGTTTAACTTTATGCAAATGGCATAACGCTGGTCCTTCCCTGGTCTCATGCCCCCAGCCCCCAGCCCTCCGCTCTCATGATAGGGGCATTGCCACCGACCATAGTCAGGGTTCTACAGCCCGTACTTCATTGTCCCCAAGAAGACCGGTGGGCTACGGCCGATCCTGGATCTGCGCGTCTTGAACCGCTCCCTTGACAGGCTGCCGTTTAAGATGCTCACGGCCAAACGTATTTTCGAATGCGTGCGGCCACAGGATTGGTTTGCAGCGATAGACCTGAAGGACGCCTACTTTCATGTCTCCATTTTACCTCGACACAGACCGATTCTCCGGTTTGCTTTCGAGGGGCAGGCATACCAGTACGCGGTTCTCCCATTCGGTTGGCTCTGTCTCCTCGCGTCTTTACGAAGGTCGTCGAGGCAGCCCTTGTTCACACGGGGTTCGCATCCTGAATTACCTCGACGACTGGCTAATATTAGCTCACTCTCGAGATCAGATTTGCGAACACAGAGACTTAGTGCTCCGGCACCTAGCCCGTCTGGGCCTTCGGGTCAACTGGGAGAAGAGCTAACTCTGCCCCATGCAGAGGATCTCTTTTCTCGGTATGGAGATCGACTCGGTCGCCATGTCTGCGCAGCTTACGAGCGAGCGCGCACACTCACTGCTGACTTGTCTTCGACAGTTCGATGGCAAGAGTGCAGTCCCACTGAAATTGTTTCAGAGGCTCCTGGGGCATATGGCATCTGCCGCTCGGATTGCTTCATATGAGATCGCTTCAGCTGTGGCTTCGCGATCGAGTCCCGAGGTGGGCATGGCATCATGGCACGCTCCGAGTCCCAGTGACTCCGACCTGCCGTCAGATCTTCACCCCGTGGAGGAACCTCAGTTTTCTACGGGCCGGAGTTCCCCTAGAACGAGTTTCCAGGCTTGTTGTTGTCTCCACAGATGCCTCTTCCACGGGCTGGGGCGCCATGTGCAACCGTTTTCGCACGTTGCTCATGGGTCAACACGTACTAGTCCGTTCAGACAATACCGCGACAGTAGCGTACATCAACCGTCAGGGTGGTCTACGCTCCCGCCGTATGTCGCAACTCGCACGCCACCTCCTCTTATGGAGTCAGAAGCACCTGAGGTCCCTTCGTGCTATCCACATTCCGGGAGATCGGAACTTTGCAGCCGACGAGCTGTCACGGTTTCGGCCTATCTCCGGCGAATGGCGACTCCGTCCCCAGTCGGTCCAGCTGATTTGGGACCAGTTCTGGGACGCACAGATAGACCTGTTTGCCTCCCACGACTCGTCATATTGCGCCCTGTATTACTCCCTGTCCGAGGGCACCCTCGGCACGGATGCACTGACGCACAGCTGGCCGCGGGGCCTACGCAAATATGCGTTTCCCCCAGTGAGCCTTCTCGCACAGACCTTGTGCAAGATCAAGGAGGACGAGGAGCAGGTTATTCTGGTTCCGCTGTACTGGCCCACCCGGACCTGGTTCTCCGAACTGATACTCCTCGCGACAGCACCTCCTTGGCCAATTCCTCTGAGGAAGGATCTCCTTTCTCAGAGACGGGGCACCCTTTGGCACCCTCGACCCGATCTTTGGAGGCTCCACCTGTGGCTCCTGGACGGGAAGAGGCAGGTTTGAGTACCCTGCCACCAGCGGCTACCATCACTTCCGCTAGAGCATCGTCCACGAGACATGTCTATGCGTTGAAGTGGAACCTATTCGTCAACTGGTGCTCTTCTCGCCAAGAAGACCCCAGGAGATGCGCGGTCAGTGTCGTGCTTTCCTTCCTCCAAGATGGGCTGGAGCGAAGGCTGTCTCCCTCCACCCTGAAGGTGTATGTAGCCGCTATCGCCGCATATCACGAAGCAGTGGAAGGTAAGTCTCTGGGGAAGCACGACCTGATCGTCAGGTTCCTGAGAGGAGCGAGGTATTCCTGTGTTAAGTAGGACTCCTTCGTCCGTGCCAGTATCACGACAGGGGGATCAGACTTTCGCAGGGCACTGGAAGACAGCTGTGAAGGTGGCGTGATTTCACAGGGACCCCCATTCGTCGTCATGCGACGTAACTCGGAGTGACTATGAAAGGGAACGTCTCGGTTACGTATGTAACCCTCGTTCCCTGAGTAGGGAACGGAGACGTTACGTCTCCCTGCCACTTCCGCTGTACCGCTGGGTACACGAAGATGATTGGCTTTCTAGGCGAAACCCCCATTCGTCGTCATCCGACATATCGTCTCCGTTCCCTACTCAGGGAACGAGGGTTACATACGTAACCGAGACGTTATTATAGGAAATAAATAGAAACTTTTGCTAATTTAGTTTTTATAGCACAAAATGTCAAATTTTAAAAGATTGGTATTTGGCCCTCTACCCGGGAAAGAAGCCCCCCTGGATAAACTTTACAGTATGTATAAATGACTTCATCCTTGCTAAAATGTATACATTTTTAAAGTGTTGTTAACGTAAAATACTTAATCAATTATTGTTTAAAATTTTATTTTTATAATTTAGCTGATAATAATTTAATAACCAATGACAGACAAACTAGAATACCAGTAAAATAGATTAATCTACAAGGTAAAATTATTATATGACTTATATACAGGCATGTGAATATTTACTTATTTAATTGCAAATATTTTAATTGAGGATATGCAACACTATGCAAATGGAAGTATTTCACTCAACTAACATATAGGTTTTAATGAAAGCATAGATGTCTGTAATGTATATCTAATTTATGTAGGCTGGCTAAATACTGAATAACACCATTATTTCAATTATTATTACATTTAAAAAGAATAACAAAGTAACAACATCCCACTTGGGCCCTTATCTTTTTACTTCAAAATAAAAACTATAACTTTTACCAGAAACCAGTTAATATTGATTATTGAAGATTATATTGAAGATATTGAAGATTGTTTCATATTTAATATGTTAAGATATATTTATGATGGTGATAGAAACATTGCATAAAATGAATGACCCTTACCATGTTAACTGTTCACTGTTGCAAACAGTGACTTTGAATATTAGATATTTGGATGTGGAGCTGGAACAACAACAAAACACAATCGAACAGATAAGACTCCTGACACAACCTTTCCAACGGCCCTGTCCTTATTGTTTTATGATACGTGTGTGTGAAGGGAGTACGTGAATTGATGTGAGTGAAAAAGGGTTTGAAAGAGGGAAACTCAAACAAACCAGGCTGCTCTTATCTCCCTCTCGCTACGCCTGTACACAAAAGGCTTTGGTCTCTCTCTTCGCCTACACTCCAACAGTTTATTTGTTCCTTTCCCCAAACCAATCTCCCATAGTTCAACGTCACTCGGGCCACTGACGCACATCCCACCTTATCAATAATACCAACCTGTTCCTTTCCCTCTCCTTTCAACTTACTAAAAAAAATATTTGGCTTAGTTAGCAAAATCCTATTTAAGGGTAGATGGATGCATGTGTTTTATGTTGTGACATGCTTTTTTCTTATTCTATTTATTTAATTATTAAAATGACCAGCTCAAACCTGCATGTATGACAGTGTACTGAATACAGATCAATCGATTAGCAGATGTGAACTGGAGCAATGGAGGAGAAAGTATTAAATGAATTTCCAGTAATCGGAGCAAACACGATCAATCAGTTGCACACGTCACGCACACATGCAGACAATGTAGAGGAGTGTGAGCAGGGCGGTTGATAGTGAGGCAAAAGGTGGTGACTATTCTAGAGGCCCCCGGCCCTAGTGGGGCCCTGTGATTTCATCCGAGGGGGAACTGGAACGCGATTTCAACCGAGGGGGATAGCCTCGCAGAACCTGATCTTTGTCGATCCTGGAACAACATTCCAATCAACCAATCAGATTTGAGGGACAAGTTTACAGTTTATGTCAAGTTTAGGCTTACAACCAAGGTTTAGTGCGTCATCAGTGTAATTTAGCTATCTTTTCTCCTCTCTGGTTTTAGGGATAACTAATTGGTAGGGTTAGGTTTAGGGCTATGGTTATGACTAAAATTTCGGACAGGAATGTTGTTCCAGGATCAACAAAATATATTGACCCAGGAACACGTGCAACTCAGCAAAAGCAGGACGTGCGACAAACCCCATCCCGCCCCGGATATTCCAGCTACGGCCTTGAGTGTGAGACAACGCTTGCACGTTGTGTAAATGCCACAGGAAGTAGTTATTAGAAGAGGACAACAGGTGAGCTAGCTGATTACAGATCTGTGTAGATGACTTGGTAGCATGCAATCCTCACTCTCATGCACGCACGCACGCACACGCGTGCACACACACACACACACACACACACACACACAGCTGTGACACCTAAGGCTATGTATGTTCACTGAGTACAAATCCCAGCTTTACTATAAGATTTGTCCTTAAAGGTGGCTGATTTTCAATAACAAATTAAACTGTAGGCAGAGGAAAGTAGTATTGTAATGCTTAGTAAATTTAACATCAATAATATGTTAATGTACAATGTGCTCAGTGTGGATTTATAATAAATAAAGCAAAAAACCTAGCTTGATTGTGTAATCTTTGAAACTGGGCTCATAAATATATTTATAATAAATGAAATACAACAAATAAGGAACAATTATACATTTAAAATCAGTAATCTCTCCATCACATTTAAAAAGAAAAAATATATGGTCTTGATTCAGTAACACTATTACAAAATCCTGTATGAAATCTGTATGAATTTGACATCTTTTAAAAAATATATATATTATAATTGGGGATAATGCCAGGTAAAGAGCTACTCTGTACTGTAATGTCAATGTGTCATGCAAAGAAAACGGTTGAATTCAAATACTTTATATATTATATTTTATTATATTATATTATATTATATTATATTATATTATATTATATTACATATTTTTATTAACATTTTTAAATTAAGTTGTTTATGTCAATGTTATGTAAATGAGCAAAAACCTAAAAAGGCCTCTTCATTTGTGAGCAGGGAATTGTACATTATCTCTTGGCTCTATTGTATAGTGCATGTTGGCCTACATGTTGATATGTCACAAAAAGCTTATTTTGTTTGCGGATCCAAGCCAGATTTAAAAAGTGTTTAAAATCTAGCCAGTAAAGCCCACATTCTGATTTTGATGGAAGCATTTAAGTTTCATCACATTCTGATTTTGATGGAAGCATTTAAGTTTCATCACATCTGAGGCAGTGTAAGGTGGACTTAGCTGATCTTTTAGGTGTTTGTTTTTCTCATAAAGGCTATTTTGTGCCAACAGTGTACTGACAGTGCAGTCCAGAGCTCGTCCCAGACAGGGGGAGTTTTCTCAGCTCACTGTGACTGTGTGTGGTAGGGAGAACGAAACCGAGATAGACAGAACGAGAGGAAGAGAAAGAGGGGAAAGTTGGAGCAGGCCCCAATGTAAAGTTACATCAAGAGCTTAATCTGAAGCTGTCTGTGTGATGGATGGGGTTTGGAGGTTCTAAATATATCTCCGGCGACCCCTTTGAGTGCGCACACATTCAGAACTGCATCTGGTTTCAATGTCTGTAGACCCTCTGCAGTGATACGGGGTCTCCACCGCTCCTCACACATCAAAACACACACTCTCTCTCTTCAACTTGTCCCCCTTGATCTTGATCTGTTTTTCTCTTTTTCCTATTTTCCCTCCAAGTGTTATTGTAGTTAACTAAATCTAAAACTGAAATAAAAAGGAATAAAAACTATATATTAAATATATACTAAATACTAACTATATAATACTAAAATGACAAAAACACACAACAAAAGTAATAAAACTTAACTGATATTAAATTGAAAATGGAACATATAAAAATAAAAACTCAAAATATGAATAAAAACTATAACAGTGTCTCAGTTATATTAAAATAACACTGGTATATGGCATAATAAACCCCAACAGCATGTACAGTAGGACCCCAACGTGAAGCACGATGATGGTTCCCTTTCAGTCGATAACGTCGGACATAGTCGACGTCGACTGACTGGGACCGCGTCAGAGAGCCAATGTTCTTCGAGTACTATTGAACGAGCCAATGGAACTGGCGTGCGTGATTCGCATCACACACTCCGCCCCCGCGGCGCAGGGTATAAATACGGAAGTGGATGCACGCACAAGTTGCCTTTCGCTTCATAGCCGATCGTTTGATGTCTCTGAAGAGTGCTGTCGTTTACAACGAACAAGTGTGTCGGTGTTCTTCAGGAAGACTCTACCAGGTTTCTACAGCGCAGCGGTGATCGCGAGCTTTGAGCTCTCAACTGCTGTTTTAACAGCAACAAATTCTAAATGTTTGTGTGTGTTGACAGCTGGTTAGAGGGCGGAAAAGTGAGTGCTTCACTGTTTCAGTTCACTCTTCAGTGTTGCCGCGGTCATTCCCCTGTGTGCTCCGGCACTGGTGACGGGTCCTATTTCCTGAAAGAGCAACACGGGTAAGTTTGCGTCTTTTTCAAGATTTCATTCCACCTGTGCGTTTCTGAATGCGGTCGTTCCCTTTTCCTCTCTGAAGGTCACAATTCACGTGTTTGATCTATATATTTATGTGTATATAAATATGTACATATATATATATATATATATATATATATATATATATATATATATTTATGTTCAGCACGCTGAGGCAGCTTTTGTGGACTGCTAATGTTCTCATTGCGGGAACATGGCTGTCACAATGTTGAGATCGAGACTCGCCTTTGTCCGCAAAGTGCGAGTCCCCATTATCATGCCCCACTCCCGGGTGCCGTGTGGGATGGGTGATCGGAGGATAGTGATGGATGTCTCGCCCCAGTAACCATTCCCTGTGGGCTCCTCACTCCTAGATCACACCGCAGCCGGTGGAATTCCTGTTAAGCATGCTGGTCCCTCTGTAATGGACCAATCAGCTGTTTGGCTGCCGGGCTGCCGGGCTCGAGTGGAACCTCCACCGTGTCCTGTTCAGTCTCGGATGGAGGTTTGGTATCTCGGGGCGGACCGAGTTGGTTCTCAGCTCGCCGCCCCAGTGCCTTTCTTTCCCGAAATGCATGGAGAGCATACCAGGTTGTGGACTCCACCTTTCTCTGCCAGAAACTGCCTGAATAGCTTTTCCCCCTCACTACCCTTGATGGAGGAGCGGTGAAGGGTTGCGAGGCTATCCCTCCAATGGAGCCGTCTGTCGACACAGGTGCACCTGTGTCCGGCAGCTGCTTCCTTTTTGGGGGATCCTCGTCTCCCCCCTAAGGCCTGTGAGTTTTTGTCCGTTCCGACAGGCAGAGCTTACAAAGCCTGTGGCTAAGCCACCTCCTCTTGCGTGCCTTGGCGTTGCTTCAGGTCTGTAAGGTCAGGGCACCCATGGATATGTACGAGGGTAGCCCAGACTGTGCGCTCATAGGTGAGCACCGCACCGCATTCGACCTCGCCCTCCGGGGCACGAGTGGCGTGGCGTGCACGATCGGTCCGGCGATGTCCACCTTAGTGGTCCAGGAGCGCCATCGTTGGCTCAGCCTGGTTGATAAGGCGGATGCGGACAAGCTCGGTTCCTGGTCTCCCCAATTTCACAGGTTGGGCTGGTCGGCGACGCAGTGGAGAATTGCATCCAACTGTTCTCTGCCGCCCAAGCGCAGACGGAAGTCATCCTGCACATCCTGCCCCGGCGGCCAGCTGCTGCCTCCACCCCGTCACCGGTGCCAGTTCCTCCACCTGCTCGTCGCCGAGGGTGTTCCCCGCCCAGCCAGGCCTCAGCATGGAGCCGGGTGCAGTAGGGACGCCCAGCTCGCTCCTGGCGCTGCCAAGCCAGGTGGCAAGCGACAACGAAAGCATTCCGGAGCGGGCCGCCCAGGGATGGATGAGGATGCTCTTGGAGTTGGTCACTCCCTCCCCCTAGGTAAGGGTTGGGTGGAGTCTTTGTTTGTGTGTGTGTCTGTACCGCCGATGGCTCCCCAAAAAAAAGCGGAGCAAGCGGTACCCACACTTCAAAGAAAGAGCAAATTCATCTGTTCCTGGGTCCCAAGAGGGCCAGTCTGGCGGGTGTGACCCTGTATAGCCTTAAACCCCTCAGCCCCCAATTGGTCACCAGCAGGCAGCTTGGTGCATTCGAGGACCCGGAGCCTCACAACAGTTATAGCCAGGGTGACTCGAAACTCCATCCCCTGGGGTCCAGCTGGGTCATGACCAATCTGGGGCCGCTCAATTGCCTCTCCGGTTTCGTCTCCCTGCCAGTTGTATTGTTTCTGTCCGAGCGCACAACCCTTGGACAGACACTGGCTCTCAGCTGCCCCGGGGCCCGCAGAAATGCGTTTCCCCAGTGAGCCTCCTAAAAAGCAACTGCGACTCATGGTCGCCTGCCACTTGCTCAAGTCAGTGAATTCATCACACTTTCATGTTGAGCAGAAATGCTCCTGAAACTCAGTGAAGTTCATCGCACTCAGGTGTTGAGCAGCAATGCTCCTGTAGCTTAGTGAATTCATCGCACTCAGGTGTTGAGCAGCAGCGCTCCTGAAGCTCAGTGAATCCTTTCACACTCAGTGTTGAGCAGAAATGCTCCTTTAGCTCAGTGAAGTTCTTCGCACTCAAGTGTAGAGCAGAAATGCTCCTGTAGCTCAGTGAATTTATCACACTCAAGTGCTGAGCAGAAATGTTCCTGAAGCTCACTGATCTTCACATGTAGTGTTGAGCACTGTCTTTTTGTGCCCGTCGCTTGCACCTATGGTGCCAAATCAGGAGGGAGCAGGTCTTCATAGTTGCTTCTTATTGGCCCAACCAGACCTGGTTCCCATCCGACAGGCTTCCTGACTTCCCCTGAACACTTTTTCAGGGACGGGGCATGATGGCCCCCGCGTTCTACCCCGGGAGATTCCGGGCGGTATTACACTGAATGCGGAGGTTCAGGTGGCTATCACAGGAACGTGATAGTTACCATCACTTCTTCAAGCACCCCCTGGAAAAAGGTAGTGTGCTTACCCATTAGAAGCGGAACCTAGTCGTTGAGTGCGTCTTCTCTCCGTGAGGGGATCCTGAAAGCTTTCGATCATTTCAGTGCTCTCTTTCCTGCAAGATGGGTTGGAGTAGGCTGTTTTCCTTCACCCTCAAAATGATGTTGCCTCGGTGTTCTTGACGCTCATCATGATGCAGACGCGTGGGAAGGACGTCCTGATCGTCAGGTTCCTGAGGGAGCAAGGTAATGTAAATCCTTGCGCCCCTTTTTTATCCTCTTGGGCTCTTTTATATCTGGTGCAACTGCACTCCAGAGACCGCCCCTGAGCCACTGCAAGCAGTGAGTTAAAATTCTGTTAAATCAGTACTCCTGCTACTTCTCCTGGAGTTCGGGCCAGCTAACTCTCACGAGCTGAGACCCCGGCCTGGATTGTGCCCAAGGTTCCTACCTCTCCCGTAATAGGATCAGGTGGTGAGCCTGCAAGCGCTGCCCCGGAGGAGGCAGACCCAGCCCTGACTTCTCTGTCCGTCCGCTTCATAGCGTTTAGACGTGTACAGAATGTAAGCCTTAGACCTCAGACCAGCTCTTGCCTGTTTGGAATTCAGCAGAGAGGGAAGGCTATTTCCAAGCAAAGTGCTTCCCATGTGCTCCCTTCTCATGAAGCCAGTTTCACCGTGAGCCCGGTTCAAGTGTCGGCTTGCTGCGCCATTCCCCTCCTATGGACTGGATATGTGCGCTGCCGCACTAAGGCAAAAGGTCGTAACTTCGATTTTTGGCGAAAATTAGTTATTGTCATTTTTAGGACAATAAACATAAGTTTTATCAAATAGACAAACATCAAGTTTCAATTCGATTGTTTTTTGGGGAAAATAAGATTTTTTGGCGTAACTTCATGCTTTCATTTCTCACTGCTCCTGAACACTAGAATGAAGTTACGGTTGCGCTGCCCTGAAGTTACGGCAATCTGCCTTGTTCTGACCGACCATCAAAGTATTGCCGCGCTGCAGTTACGGGGTTATAATGTAGTAATTAAATCACCTTAGACGCACACGTAGATGTTTCACAGTGATTGCTTTTGTGGCATACTCTCGGGGGGAAATGATGGTGGAGATGGCTTTGAAACGTAAACACCAAGATCAAAGTAAGAATGACACGACATGGGTGCATAAAAAAAGATCATCTTTAAAATCCAGTAATAGCTAGCGGTAGCCTTTAGCTAGTAATGCTACTTCGCAAACTAGACACAAGCACGTTTCGAGCCATAATCAACAACTTATCCAGTAAAAGCGCTGCATTAGAACAGGCTTGTAGGATATCTTAATTCACAGCCCGTGATACAAGGCTACATGTACAACTGAAATAAAATGTGCTTCTCATAGGCTAGCTCTCGCCTGCCACTGACAGTCCACTGACTGAAAACTACGTACGCGAGTTGGTTGGTTGGAGCCGCAACGACACACCCATTATACATCAGCAGCATGAATGTAGTAATTTAGAGTCTTTCTTCTCCAGTTGAGTTCCCTAAAACCGAACCCTGTTGAGTTCCTCCACACCCCTCTGATGTCGGACGTGCAGAATGTCTGATGTTAGGCCTACCACTCGTAAGCAGTGTGGAACCTTATTAGGCTGGGTCCATATGTTGCGGTCCCTACGGTGATCCCATATGTGTATTCTACCACGATACGGCTCCCTACGGCGAGCCCGTGTCTTCCCTCGGCAGGGTCTCTCTGCTGTCACTGTCCGGTGAGTCTCCCCCCGTTTTGGCTGGAGCCACCCCAGTGACATTCCAAATGTCGTACTGCCCGGTCATCCGCCCAGTTTATATGTGTATTCTCCACGTTACCTCCCTTCGGGTACGATGTAGCTTCCGCAGCGTCCCTTCCTTCCAATGTACGGGAACGCTTTCCTAGTGGTCCAGTAGGAACAGCAGTGACTTCCCTGAGCCTAAGCCCTGTCCTTCCCTGCCTTAAAATTGCGGGGGCATCAGGAGGCTTTTGTCTAGGCACTGGAAGGTGGCAGCTTTAGTGGCGTTTTCAATGGTTATCCCCATTCAGTCGACATCGACTACGTCCGAGGTTATCGACTGAAAGGGAACGACCTGATTGCGTATGCAACCCACGGTTAGGGACGTAGTCCCCTTGCCACTACTGCTGGACCACTGCTGACTCCGGGTTTCGCACGGCTCTTTGGCGAAAAAGCAACTAGTGCTTGCATCCACTTCCGTATTTATACCCGCGCCGCGGGGGCGGAGTGTGTGATGTGAATCACGCACGCCAATTCCATTGGCTCGTTCAATAGTACTCGAAGAACATTGGCTCTCTGACACGACCCCCATTCAGTCGACGTCAACTACGTCCTCCGTTCCCTCCTTCAGGGAACGGTGGGTTGCATACGCAACCAGGACATTTTTCTTTGTGATAATGACAAAAAAACAATAGGGGTGATGGGGGCAAGATGAGCCACACATAGTCAAATATGTTTTTGCAAGTTTTAATATCAGCTGAAACGTTGTGGTTATGTTGGTAATAACAACTTTTTAAATGACACACTACTGTTCAAAAGTTTGGGGTTGGTGAGTTTTTTGCTTTGTTTTTGAAAAAGTCAAAAATACATTGAAAACAGTAATATTTTGAAATATTACTAACATTTAAAAATATCTGTTTTATATAATAATATAATTTATTCCTGTGATGCAAAGCTGAATTTTCAGCATCATAACTCTAGTCTATCATATGCTGAGTTGCTACTCAAGAAACATTTTCTTATTATTATCAATGTTTAAAACAGTTGTGTTAATATAAATACATTTGTACAGTTGTGTTAATATAAATACATGTTTTTCAGGATTCTTTGATGGATAGAACGTTTTTTATTAGAAAGCATTTATTTGCAATAGAATTATGGTAACAATGTAAAAGTCTTTACTTTCACTTTTGATAAATTTCCTGCATCATTACTGAATAAATATTAATTTCATTAAAAATAAAAATCTTATTGACCACTAACTTTTTTTTTGAAAAAGTCTTTTGCATTTTAGCGCAACTTACTCCTGTGGCCAGTTGCATAAACTGCTAGTCTTACAAGTTAGTCATCTAAATTTTTTTCTTCAAGACTGGCCATAACTTTTTTTAATTCAGTTACATAAAAAGGGTGATTG
The DNA here is from genome assembly GCF_051911475.1 of Siphateles boraxobius. Taxonomy (NCBI): domain Eukaryota; kingdom Metazoa; phylum Chordata; class Actinopteri; order Cypriniformes; family Leuciscidae; genus Siphateles; species Siphateles boraxobius. The sequence goes on from NW_027509219.1 coordinate 14,954,251, forward strand.
GTCTAATTTAAATCTGAAAAATAATACGGATTACCCCTAACTAATTGCTAGTTGATCAGACTAGTTCTTAAGACACACTATGTTTATGCAACTGGCCCCAGGACTAGTGCTTATAGACTAGTATTACAAGTTAGTCATCACTTTTTGTTCTTTACCTAACAGTAATACTGATTATTCATTAGCTACTGGTTATTCATTAGCTTAACAACTTATTCAAAACATTTAACTGCTGACACATTCATTTTTGTAAATGGTGGCTCATTTTATCTTGTGGCTCATTTTACCCCAGGTCTTACAATGCAATAAAATATACCACTAAACAGTGCATATGTGTAGCAGGTAGAAAAAAATTAGATGAAATCTGGTGTTAATTATGATCAATCAATTATAATCAACCAATTTTTTTATCAAAGAAGCTGTCAAAATATTATTTATGACAAAAACAGTCACTTAAAAGAACGTGTGTGTGTGTGTGTGTGTGTGTGTGTGTGTGTGTGTGTGTGTGTGTGTGTGTGTGTGTGTGTGTGTGTGTGTGTGTGTGTGTGTGTGTGTGTGTGTGTGTGTGTGTGTGTGTGTGTGTGTGTGTGTGTGTGTGTGTGTGTGTGTGTGTGTGTGTGTGTGTGTGTGTGTGTGTGTGTGTGTGTGTGTGTGTGTGTGTGTGTGTGTGTGTGTGTGTGCGCGACTTGTTTATGTAGGGAGCTATTCCAGAAAACTGAGGTTTATTTGTGTGTATGATTGACTGAAGGTGAAGCTCAGGTGAGTGGTTTTTCCTCTGAGAATGTAAACCAAACATGAAGTTTAAAAAGATGCAGTGTACATGCACAAGCTCCTTCAATCAAAAGCCACTAAACACAAGCAAACACACACGCGCGCGCGCGTACACACGCACGCACACACACACAACTGGACCGTCTTCTTCACAGCTGGTTTGGCAGTGTGCATGTGTGTGAGTGTGTGTGCACACATTAGGTTGCCAGGTTTCACTGCAGTATTATCAGTGCCAACAGGTGTGAAGGCTGGAAAAGGATGTGTGTGCTTGCTTTTTACACTGACACGTGTGTGTGTGTGGTTCAATTATACCCTAAGTTATGGGTGAAAATGTCCCCACATAGATAGCAATATCCGAAATCATTCACTTTCTGAGGACTTTCTGAGGTCCCTATGAGGAAAACCGCTTATAAATCGTTTTTTATGGGTTTAGGGGTAAGTTTAGGGTTAGAGGATATAATATACAGTTTTTGTACAGTATAAAAATCATTATGTCTGTGGAAAGTCTTCATAAAACATGAAAACCCAGTGTGTGTGTCTGTGTGTGTGTCTGTGTGTGTGTGCGCGCGCGCGTGCGTGCTTGCGTGTATGCGCGCACACTCAGGTCTATACAGTAAAAAAAAAATTCTTTCCGGCACATACACACACTACACATTGAGTGTCTGTCTGGTTTTGAGAGGAAGGGAGTAAAAACACACAATGTCTGAAAGGGTAATCACTTAAAACTATTTACAAACACACCATTTCAGACAGGGAATATGAATCACTACAGTGAGTCAGTAACGTATGACAAATGCATAAGTTTGCGTCTGTGAGAAGGAAGAGAGAGAGAGAGAGAGAGAGATCCCTTCTCATACAGTAGACTCTTTGTGTACTGGAGAAAAACAAAGTCAAAGTGAGTGAGGATCCTCTGTGCAAACATACAGTCAGCTGGACGGTGTGTATGCATAAAAAAGCCCACACCTTCATTTTTGGACACATTCTTCTATATCCTTAATCATTATCAGTTAAACCCTTATTATAATATCCTGGTTTGTTTACTTGGATAAATGTATTAAAATATGGGGTAAAACATATTTATGGATTCAAACATCAGCTTTTTCCAGATTGATTTTTATGATATTTCTTCCCTAAAGTGTCTGGACATCAGAAACAGTAAAGAGCAGAGGTAAAAGTTTTTATAATGATCTCAAATCTATGATCTCCAACTCTATGGTTGCTTTATAATAAGAAAATTACATTTCCGCTTATAACTTCAGATCTGTATTGATTAGAATATTTTTTTTCCTACAAAGTTCACACATAAAGGTCTTCATGTGGTTTTCTGTTTGTATAATCTAGACTCCCTTCTGGCAAAAAAAATTGTTTTTAAGAATTTTGATTCATCAAATTCAATATATATATAAATATAAATATAAATATAAAAAAATATATATATATATATATATATATATATGTAAAAACTCAATATATCTCTGATTATGACCTGTATTGTCTCTCTTACCTATGTTGACATTTTGAAGACACAGACTAAATTTAAGGGGTGCTTTAACTTACATCCTCAAAACTTTGCAGGTTTAATTAAAAATGTTGAAATTCACCAACATTATATGACATTTCTATTCTGTTGTGCCAGATTTTTCCAATTTGCTTGGACCCTTATAAATGGCGTTTCCGGCTATGAAATTTGAATTCATGCAAGCGTGTGTGTGAATGACAGAAAGAGTTCTGGGGCTCTGGGGAGTGTATTCTAACACTCAACACTTATGTGCCATGAAGGCACCTTTGTTTGGCAAAATCCCATTCAAACAATAAATGCTTTACTGTGATTCCTGGCAATTTGCCGAGTTAAAGTTAGAAAACTGCTGAACCATCAAAGCCTCAATCAGTTCTCTGGATGTGTTTCACTTGTGTACATGTACGCACGTGTATTTGTGCTTAAACCAGTTATGCATCTTTCTTTCCCCAGAATCAACAGACGTCCTGAATAACCCTTCTTCGGGTTCAAACAAACAGCATGTCTGCAAATCACTGCCAAATTCTCCCCTTGCTTTCAGACAGTCTTACTGGCAGCACTGTTATCTTTTTTTCTTTGTTTCTCTGTCAGATATGTATGTGTGTGTTTTTGAAAGTTTGGAACTGATGCCTTGCAGAAGATTGGAAGTGCTCCACCCTTACTCCACCCAGGCCTAAAATACAACACTGACCAGAGCTTTGAGACATGCTCCTTCACTCTCACACGGCTTATGCAAGATGGATCAGACGAGACTTTTGCATATACTGTAGGTTCTGACCATGTACATATTTTCATTAGGGTGCCCAGACAACACGGGATATCACACTATTTACTATAAGAAAGCAGTAACACGTTGTGTGACAGCCCCATTGACTGATCTAGTCAGTTTCACATGTATTTCTTTGATGCACATTTTTTTACTCGATTTTATTGCTATGTTTGTAAAAAATACGGAACACTTAGATATTGCATATGTTACTAATTAAAATTCAAAGCAATTAAAAGTTAATAAATGTAAACTGAATGTTCACCTTAAAGTGTTTATGAACGGTCACAATTCTCAAGTTTTATAGTTTGCCTATGAGTTACATAAATGTGTCTTGTTGTGTGTGAAACACTTTAGAAATTAAAATGTAATTACTTTTAGTCCTACTATAAACATTTGAGCGAAAATGCATTTTAGCACTTAATTAAGTCTAGTAGTGACTGATTTTTATACAAACAGTAGGATGAAGCATGACATGCACCATAACTGTGCAGCAGTTATGGTCAATCACTAATTACCAAATGGCATATGTGGTATAAAGAAATGACAGGCATCCTCTTCTGAAGTTGCGGTTTTCCCGGGACACTCCCTGTTTCATGAGGTGTGTCCCTGCAGCTGTTATAGGCTAACTGACTTCAAATGAAGTGTCCTCAATGTCTTAGCTACCAGCTCGTGGGTTCCTAACAGAATTACATTACAGAGAAGGAAAGCTGCGTCTCTGCCAAAATCCTGGTCACCCCATTTTTCAAAAGTGTGACACACTAATCCCACACAGTAAACCAATTAAGCACACAAATGTTCTTCAGAAATCACATCATCTCTTTCTTTTAGCGGCAGAAATCAATTTTAAATGATTTTGAAATATGTACATTGATTTACACTAATGTTTTACACATTTAATCGTGGTTTTCGTTACATTTTTTTCTAAACGCAAAACTTTGTGCTAAAATGTAGGTCAGAACTGTCAAATGCAGCAGTGGCGCTGAGCGTTGCTCCCTCTACTGGCCGGCGTTGGTAATGACACAACTGGATTGGATCCAGGCGCATAAGAGTGCGCGCGCCCTGCTCTTTCACATATTGGCGCACCACAGCTGCCAGATTTACTTCTGCGCTTTTAGAGGAGCAAGAGACGGATAGAAGACACCGGCACTAATGAGCTGAGGGACTATTGTGAGACTTTAGAGATTTGTGGTATTATTTTCACACTTTTTGCGAGGCAGTCATCGCGTGGGTTGTGGATTTTACTTTTAAGATCATGAACTAAAGTGTTATGCGCTTAACACTTCATTCACGGATTTTTTTTTAACCGGCGGGATTTCTTCAAAATCAAAGGTAATGAAACTCTTTAAGGCATATTTCCCCCTTAAATCTATAGTAGAGTACATTAAGAGTGACTTTTGTTGCTCTTTTAATTAATTAAATAAAAATACATATAACTGGTCAATGTATTATCCTGTAACGCGCAGGTTTGGAAACTTATGCGACAGCGTTTCGAAACCTTGTGACCTGCCTACCTAGGCGGCATTTTGGGCATATTGTTCGCGTTTGAACGTTCTAGTCGAGAACGCGCCTATTATGCCCAAAAATGCTTTGTAGGTGGGTTTTTAGACACTAGGTTTTTAGACATTCATTATTTATAGTAACTGTTTTGTATTGTTTTGCAACGAATTTCAGCAATGTTTTGTAAAACAGGTAGACCGGGGCTAGTTGTCACAAGGATAACTTGTCACACTGGCTTTATCTCAGTATTGGATTATGGTGTTTTTTATTTTGTTTTGTTTTTATTAAAACTCGGGGCAAGTTGTCACATTATGTTGGTATAAATATATTATACTAATTTTATAAAATGCCAAAACAACAGTTTGTTTAATAGTTAAATTTTATTTCATAATTGTTTTACTGTATGCATTTAGCTGAAAAGCCTACAATAGACTGTTTAATCACAAAATCTGCTGTGAGAACTTATCCCATACAGCTTTGTTTTTGTGATTTGTGAGGACATTACATAGGCGTAATGGTTTTTATACTGGACAAACTGTATATTCTATCCCCTTACACTGCCCCTATCCCTAAACCTACCCATCGCAGGAGACATTCTGCATTTTTACATTTTTAATAAAACACTGCTTATTAGTTTTTAAAGCCATTTGAAATATGAGGACTCAGGAAATGTCCTCATAAATCACGTTCAAGTTGTAATACCAGTGTAAAACCCATGTCATTATACACATTTGTGTCCTCACAAATCACAAAAACAAACACACACACACACACACACACACACACACACACACACACACACACACACACACACACACACACACACACACACACACACACACACACACACACACACACACACACACACACACATATAGACATATGCCAAGCTTTTAATGTAACCTTATACACTGAGAAAAATTCACTGGAGTAATAATTGTGACAACTAGCCCCATTCTCTCATTAATGTATATTGTAATACTTTTGTTTTAGGCATCTATTGGAACACCACGACTCCCTCGTTGGTTCTAATATGGGACTTTAAGTTATACCTCTCGTACCATCTTTCCTGGAGTGAATTCGGCTGATTTAAAAAAATTGCGCTCTTCCAGAAATGGTGGGGCATTTACATTTACAAGCTATGGATGAGAGTTTGAAAGGAAAGAACCGGGAGGGACTCCTCGATAGTCCAGATTCAGGACTCCCTCCAAGCCCCAGTCCGCCCTTCTACTCACTGTCGCCAGGGATCCTTGAGTCGCGCACCGGCAGCTGTTCAACTCCGACTGAGCTGCAGGGATACTGCAGAAAGGACAGCCGGGAAGGAAAACTGGTATGCATTCATATAATGAAGCCTCAGAGCTTAAAGGGATAGTTCACCCAAAAATGAAAATTCTTTCATCATTTACTTACCCTCAAGTTGTTCCAAACCTGTATAAATTTTGTCTGCTGAACACAAAAGAAGATATTTTGAAGAATATGGGTAACCAAACAGGGTGAGTAAATGATGACAGAATTTTCATTTTTGGGTGAACTATCCCTTTAAAGGAGACCCAACATCCTTTGTTGGCAGTAGAACAATTTCCCTATCAACCAATCAGTGCTCTGATTTTAGGGGTAGGGTTAGGGTATTTGTTGTCCAGGAAAAACATGTTGATGAAGGAACATGCCCTACTTTAAGTCAGTCATATTGCGCAGTATTCAGACATGTGCATGAGGACTGTTGAGTGGATGCAAGTTTCAAACAGACAGGTCAGATCTAAAAGGGGGTAAAATATAATGAAATGATAAACACATAAGGGCTTTTCACACTAGAAAAAGTTAACCCTGGGTCAATCTAAACCAGGCACCATAGGGTGGACATCCCTTTGCCCCCCTCCAGACTGAGCCAAACTCCACCTGCAGTCAACCCCACCCCGAACACGATTTCATTTCTGTTCCCCACAAGAAATATGAATGCCCCCCTCAAGTCGTGTGTCCTGCCGCCGGGCCTGCTCTAAACCGCGGGTAAGCAGAATCCTGGGTTATTTTGGTTCACGTTGCACACTGCTCATACTTTACCCAGGGTTAACAATTAATCCTGGCTATTCATACATTTCGCTCCATACATATGTGTGGTGTCAGTGTCACCAATTGGATGAATGCGGCATGTGACCATTTTACATAAAAGCTATATCATTGCGTCTCCTAGTATAATATTTTGCCTTTTTTTATATACTTTTATATGCGAAATATTTTTTTTATACTTTTCGATTTTCCATCAAACACTGATACGACTGCTTATACAACACACTGTCGCTGCGTCAGAAATCGAATACTTACTTACTAAATAGCATGTAAAAAACAGTATGCCAAAAGAGTAGTATGTACAAATACATAGTATTTGAAAAACAGTAGGCGAAAAGTCCCCGGATGACCTACTACTTCCTGAAGTGCATTCGATGGACACTTTACTATCCCATGAGGCCACGGGAGAGGATTTATGAATGGAGGTGAAGCGACGCAACTGACGCTGGTAGGTCACATGATAATGACAACATAGCGGATGTAGTACGTTAAGATTCCATTCGTACTACACACACTCACATTATGTAGAACATACTTTTTTAATGGTCGTGAAGTAAATTCAGTACGCGATTTCGGATGCACCGTGTGTTTCCGTGACTGTCCAAAGCACGTGAATATGTGGCACGTGATCGGCTGTCTGTTGCTGAGCATCCAGCTTGAACATTCTAACCCCACATCATTTTCCCTGCTTCTAAAGTGTGAAATGTTCCATAACCCGTGGTTAAAAGTGAGGTTTAGAATGACAATAACCCAGGGTTAAGCACAGTGTGAAAGCCCTAGAATCGACCATGTTTCTGCTGCAAGAACTTTTCATTGACTACGTTCAATTTCACACCACAGCAGAAAATGGTGCATTGTTCAGTATAGTTCACACACACACACACACTTTATAAGTGAACTGACATTATAGTCATTCTTACCTTTATAGATTTCATGTGTGGTTCTGGAGATTTGAGCTGTGTCATTCAATGTTACAGATTATCAAAAAAGAGAAAATGACTTGGTTCTATGCATTAGTTGTTGATTGAATGGCAGCAGATCAGAAATGCAAGCTTGAATTTGATTGTAAGATAGCAACAGTGTTTAAGTGGACTAAGTCTGGCATATGTAACCAGAGAAGTCTGTAATTTTCTTCTGGAAGATCCAGTTATGAGATTTCAATCAAAAATTACAAGGTTAAAAAACAACAACATATGCATGGATGAATCATTCACAATAAGAAAATGGATAGGGTGAATTTTAATTTCATGCAAACTTTAAATAGTCATATCGGTTGTGACAGGACTTTCTGTTGTTATAGAAGTTGCCATTTTTTATATTTGCCAAAGTCATTGTCACTATGGATACAGATGATATTTACAAATTGTAAAGGGGTTTAACTTCAGTTACTCATTCGTACTGACAATATTCAAGCTGATTCTGTATGAACAGGACAATACGAAAGTCACATGTGAGCAACCGGTGGTCAAATGATTTCAATCCAAAACAACATGTTAGAATATAGAAGCATATGTGCAGTTTGTCATAAACACAAACAGATGCTGTTGACAATGTGGAGGCCAGGAACAAATAATGAGAAGTGATAGAGAAGAATCCTGAAATAGAAAGGGGTTCAGGTGCTCATGCCTCAGGAGACACACTCTAATGAAGAGAGGATGACGGGGAGAGAGAGAGAGAGTTAGTTTCTGTAAACAAGTTGACCTTGTGTTTTGTGAATGTGGTAACTGTAACCGATCTCTATCTGTCCCTCCTTCCTCATAGCAACCCTTTTACACCACATACACTAACAAACAAGCAATGCCGACACACACACACACACACACACACACACACACACACACACACACACACACACACACACACAAATACATATATATATATATATATATATATATATATATATCATACTGGTACAGTATTACTCGACAGCGCATGTTCACATTACAGTATACCGCCGCACAAGTGCCTTGGCATAACCCAGAGTCTTATTTCTGCCTCTGAAAGGTTAAACTAACAGTGTCCGCATTTGACACGACCATCCATTCAAATGTAAGTGCCCTTCCATACTGAACTAATGCTACTTTACCCTAATGAAAACTAGAAGATTAAGATTAGCGTAGAAAGAAAACTTCAAAGTGGATGCGTCTTCTAGGGCAGGAAATGAAGTTTTCCCTGAGGAAACAGCTCGGTTCATCACAAGTCAACTGTGTGTTGACGCACTGACAAAACAACAACTTTTATTAAACAGATACCAGCACAAGAGGCCTGAATGGATACGCCGCACGCCTGTTAATGCGATTGAGCTGCGTTTGTCTGCATAAATGCTTTGCCCGAGCACGCCGCTAAGAGCAACTATCTAAAGGCGTTTTGGAAAGTATAAATGATCACTCAGACACTCCTCTTTGAGAAACGTGCTTGCACTTGTTGGAAGACCGCTCCAATACAGCGTCTCGCTCAGTAAAATAGAAAGGAGCAGCATGACTTTTTTACACTTTGGAAAGTTCTCATGCCAGCATCAACAAAACATCCCTCTGTGGAAGTTCTTTTGAATATGCCGTTTCCAAAATCCTATTACTTAAATGTATACAAATGTGGTCAAGCCTGCAGGCAATATGCATTATATGAGGACCAAATGCTCTCGCAGAGTAGAAAATAAAACGGAGGCATACAGTACAAAGCATTCATTGTTTGCCACACTTTGCATTTTCCATTCATGGAAACCTTGCTTTGTGGCGGTGTCTATTCCGGCATGAATATACAGTATGCTATATGCAGTACGCATGCTTGCATCTCGTTTTGTGGCTGTGGGTCTATTTTAAGAGTTGTGTTTGTATGACGTAAAAATAAATATCTCTAATCTATTTTAGTGTGGCAGGCCTAACAGCGGAGTTGTTGCAGTCAGTTGCATACGAAACTGATGACCTCTGTTTGCTGAAAGTGAATCCTCTCATTGGCATCTCTGAAACAGTCTAATGCTTTATAAGAGCACAGTATGAATGCGTGATATATGAGTAACATATCCGCTGAAATTAGAGATTTTGTTTCATTGATCGATATCAATCAATATTGGATATTTAATTGTGCATGCTCATTTCCTCTATTTTTACATTTAGATTACCTTTGCCATCATCTAACACTCACTGAAAGTTAACAATTTAATAACAATACTAATAATTTAATATCACTGTTAAATGTAAAACCTCAAAATTATCATTTTTTATACAGTACATTATAATGTTTTGATATCTAAATTCACTTGTAGCAGCTGAAATGTAAGAGCTTAGTTTAAATTGCTTTATTTTTAATTTAATTAGACAAAATAGTACATCATTTTAACATTGGCCATTTAATGGTTATCTGTTTTATTCATAGGGAGTTACTATCACAGCTAATTATATGACTAAGATGAATACAGTTAATAGCACTTTCAGTATGCTACATTTCAGTAAAAGTATAAATAAATCAATACAACAATATACGTATACAGCACAATATACATCAGGTGCATAGTCCAAGGTGAAGGTATAGATCAGTGAAACAAACAGAGCCATGACAATGACAAACAGTACAACGAAACAAAACACATGAAACCAAAAGATCAGTCAGTCAGCTCCAGTGTGAAGTGGCAGCAGTGAATGTAAACATTCAATCCCTTCATGCCAGGATAGAGTTCAGAACAAAAGGGAAGAGAGCCCCTCAAACTGCAGGAGAGTGAAGTTTACTTATAAGTGAAGCTTTGAATAGTTCCTGTTTATCCCTGTGGCTGTGACGGCAGCATCTTTGGGGATAAAAGGCATATTTTGTCCATTGATAGCCAGACCCTTGTTGCCAATTGTTTTTATGCAACCTGTCAATGACAATTGTTTTTTTATTATATTACGTTAGTTATTTTGCCAGGGTCTTTATTTGTAGGGCTCTGTACAGCATCAAATTGACTTTTTTGCACTTGACGTCACAGTTATAGTTCTTTATAGGGCTTGTTACCTGATATAATATAGAAGGTATAATACCTGGCTTTCTACATGTGTTCTAGACGTCCTTGGGTAAATTGTCAGACCACCTGACACAATCAGTCTAAATAGCGATGCCACTGTTATGATAAACTCTCTTCAGCCTTCAACTCTCTTTGATTCAGAAGTGATCTGATACAGTACGGTTGATCCGCCACCAGACCTTTAACGGCACATTGTGTAACACAACAGTGGACACCTGGATTTAACACACGTTCTCTCTTGTACTCATATGGACACAGACGCACATGCTCAACGGCGCAATCCCTCTTTCACTGGCCTGCATCCATGAGACAACAGCATGATGCCAGAAACCTTTTACAAACAGCATATATGTTAGAAAAAGGATTGTTTCTAATTTTAGTGCTCATTATGTGTTTACTTTATTGGCTTAAACTGACCAGACCACCCGCTGTCAAATTTAAAAATATACTTAAAAATGCAATGGATCACAATATCATAAATGGATTGCGACTAAATGAGGACCAGAACCCAGGAGCATGCTTCACTTTTTTCCAGTATGGCATTGCGTGTCTCTGGCCACATCGCATAACACATTTGAGAATAAAGCACAGTTTCCATCCAAAGAAAACCAAATTGTCACTTCATGGGAAATTGGCACAGAATATCTGTAATAAAAATGAAGTTGCTGCAATCGAGCAAGCCACTGTGGGTCTTTTTCCCTACATCATAAACGACATGTTTCTCAGAGCGCCGCAGGTGAAATGCAATAAAGGCTGTCATGTTATTGTGTGTTCGGATGCCTGGTGTTTGGGAACACAATCATGTGAGACGCTTCTGAGAGGGAATTAAAACAAGCTTTGGCTCAGGCATTTCAGAATGATCAAACCAACATTTGAGATTTGCAAAGAAATTGGTACATGTGGATGCCACGCGTACCAGATGTGGGCCAGATCTTGGCCGACACTGTTGCTGTCTGGGTAGTCCATTCATCCAATCACATCCACTGTTGAAGCAAAGAGTTTTTTGTTGCTCATCGAGGGATTTTATCAGTAAACCTGTTTCCATCATAGTTTATCGCACATGTCTGATAAGAAATGTATCCACCTCAATTGAGTGCATACATTTTTTTATGCACATTTGAAGAATTTATGCGCATTTTGTCGTTTCCACCCCGTTTTTATTTGATATTCAAAAATGTGCATAAAAATAGGTGGATGGAAACATATCTATTGAGAAATGCTCATTTTGTTGAACTGTAAATGTGCACTTAAACTGATTGATGCAATATTATTAGAAAAAGAATATAATGATATATGATTGTATCTTCACAGTACTAGATTATTTTGCTTTTATACCCTCTCATGTGGACCATCACAATTCTTCAGACTCTTTGAAACTGGTTCAGTCAGTCAGAAATACATTTCTCAAATGAACTAAAGCAAAGAATAAAAAAAGCCGATTGTCATCTATTAGAATGTAAGACTGTAAACGTGTCCTTGATTTTTTGGACCTGCAAGTTAAAAAATGATCCACTTGAGCTCAGGAAGAGCCCATGCTTCCCATGTTACATCAGATGATAGTTCGGTTGATGACACGATGCTGAGGAATTCGGTTTTATGAGGTGTCAGAGACAGAGAGTGAGGAGAGCTTGTACGTGCTGGACGCCGAGGAAGGTGCTGAGCGTGCACATGGTGTGTGTGTGTGTGTGTGTGTTTTTGTGTGTGTGTTGATGGCTGGAGCAGGTGGAGGCACAGACCACTGTCTCTGTTTGTCTGACCATATTGACCATATATATATATATATCAGTACGCAGACGAACACATGAACACAGACGGCATTTCTCCAGAGCAACACAAACTAAAACAATTCAAAACATTTTTATTAACTGAGATCAAATATAACATTCAGATCAAAAAACTAAAAGTAGGCCTACTAAAATGACCAAACCTACAGAAATATTAAAAAAATTAAAACTAATTAAAATGTTTTTCTTAGTTTTCTTAAACTAAGAAAAACTGAAAATATACATTAAAATGAATTTAAATTTTAACAATAGTATAGTAGTATTATGCTAGCACTGCTTCAAAACTTACCAGACTCTGTAAATTAATGATTTAATTTTCAATAAACTAAACTTGGTTCGTGTCAGGTTTATGTCAGGACACTCAATTTGATATTCTGTTTTGTATTCTTTAGTTCCTGTTTCTCTGCTCTGTTTAGTTTCAGTTTACTCGGTCAGTTCGTTTCTATAGTAATGTATTGGTTGCACCTGTGTCTAGTTTAGTATTCTCCTTGTTCATTAAAGTGTATTTGTGTTTACTACCGGAGGCATGCGTGTTGGAAAGCCACACTACAGATCCGTGACAGACCCAAACTATCCTCACCGAACTGTACTGACAGCTCAAACAGCTGATATTCAAACAGACACCAAAACAACAACAAGCAAAGTAGGAGAAGAATTCTAGGATTGTTGCACAGTTGATATTTCTGAAATGTTGTTTTGCTAAATTCTAAAGAGTGTTCTGATTCAGAGGACAATGGCTGCGTCCGAAATCACACTCTTTTGAGTGGATACTTATTTTGGATAAGTAATTACTTTACAAGCACCACTGCTAAAAAAGTATGTTTACTGTATGTTATGAATGTGTATAGTTTGAATGTTATCCGGACATACAGTATTACATTCGCCATGTTGTCATTATCATGTGACCTAGCACTGCCATTCACAAATCCTCTCCCGTGGCCTCATGGGATAGTAAAGTGTCCATCATATGCACACTTCAGAATCTCACCAGTAGAAGTAGGTCATCCGGGCACTTTTTTACTTCTTTAGTCACGTACTGTTTTTCGCCTAGTATATAGTAGGGAAGTATGCTATTTCGGATGAAGCCTATTTGATAGTACAGTGTTTATTTTGTGATGATAATAAATACTTAAAAATAAATACATTCAAATATATATATATATATATATATATATATATATATATATATATATATATATATATAATATTTTAGATTCAAATTATGCAGTAATGATATGATACAAATGAAACTGCTACAGATATTCAAGAAATCAGTTGCCATGGCCAACGGTCAATTCATTCATTTAGCTGTCATCATCCATTACATGCTGAAATTGATCAATCAAATTTCATTGTAAAATTCGCAAATAGTTAGCAAGGATTTAACATCTATTATTATGGGTTGTAATGGGGGGTAGCTACATGGCTAATTTCTTTTTTCTTTTTTTTCTTCTGTGTAGCTGCCATACTTGCTGCTGAACTCTCAAGGTCCAGATGCGAGGTCACGCATGTACCCTGTGGTCTATGGAGAGAGCATTGAGGTCAACCCCAAACCAGAAAAAGAAATCAAGTGAGTAATGCCAAAACACCATTACCTACTAATGTTTTAGAAATGTGTGGGGTTTTTTTGGGTGTGTGGTTCCAAACTTCAGTTTCTATTTTTTCTCAGCTTCAAAAGAAGAACATCTGAGCAACTGTACATGATCAACATCACACATTTTCTTACTAGTGACCTAGAAATAGTGCAAAATCTGAAATATTTCATCCTTTTGCTTCATACAATTTCTTTACTCCATAATTTTCAAGCTGGTCTCAGACTTTGAGAAATATTTGACAGCTGAATTGATGTCTACTGATCCTCGTCAGGTTCAACTCTGCGGTGAAGTACGCTTCAGACAGACACTTTCGTGACCAGGTGTACTGCGCCCAGGTCCAGACCGCCACATCCTTCAGCGAGACGGTGGTGGCCGTCCAGAACTGCACGTGGCGCAGCTACAAATCAGAGGTTCACTTCCAGCCACGGCACAGGCCGCTACACTTCCAAAGCACGGCCATCGTGTTCCCCAAGCACGCCCGCAACACATACCGCACCACGCTCAACTACAACAGCAGCAGAAACACAGCCGGGCGACGGTGGTTTGTGTCCACAGTCAGGCTGGAGTCCACCGAGGACGCCAGTCCATGCATCATTTACACAGAAGACCTCTGAGAGACACATGAGAGGTTTGTTATCGTTCCCAAAATGTCAAGAACAAAAAAACTCCCTAGAGAGCGAGAGTACGTAGACTCGATTGCTAAAACCCGATTCAAAACGGATGGCAAGAGACTTTAAAGAAAGGAAACGAAAAGGCCATTTTGTTGTTTTGCTTCAAAATACATCGGTACTGTAGTGGGGATGAGGTAGAGTTGTGTGTGTGTGTGTGTGTGCAGTCTTTACATGTGTCGCATGTCAGCGATGTATTTATGTACATCTTTTTTAACTGATTAATATCCAGTTGTACCCGTCAGGTGGAGGGAAAAGCATTTGGGTCGAAACGGTTTCTGTTGTTTGCTGATTCATTGGCTCACATGGAATCTGTGCCCGCAGAATTCCAACGAAAGATCGGCAGATTTACACACAACACAAAAAAATGTTATTTAAAAATCAAATCAAATCTCTTTTATTTGTCAATGTGTCTGGTACTAGAATTTCGCTTGGTTACATTTTATTGCATTTGCATAGTAAAGTTTTTATATTTTGGCTATAGTAATTTGATAAGGTTTTTAAGCTACACTCATAAAAGAAAAGGTTCTATATAGAATCTTAACGGGTTCTATCAGGTGCCTCATATATAGAACCTTTTCATGAGATCTTTTTATGCAAGTTTTAATTTAATACTTTTGTTTTCATTTATATTTTTTTATTTTAGTTTTCATTAGATTTTCTGAACTAAACAGCTTGTAAATAAACAAAACATTTCTCCTTATAGGCATATAATACCTTTTTGCCATTAAGTGTTCTTTAATATTTAGTCGCGAACCTTAGGGTTCTATATAGAACCTTATTGAACCTTTTGTCCAAGAGTGTATTAATAAAACTGTAAGACTTTCATCTATTGTACCATTTTAATTATTACTTAAAATGAAGCAGATATTCCCCTAAAAATGTAAAGAACATGCAGAGCCCGCGTGGGCCGACTTTATCGTCTTATTCAGTATTGCTGATTCTTTCAAATGCTCAAACAGGAAACAGTTCACAACACATGTAAATACAATTCAAACCAAATGCAAAGACTATAAGCACATTATATGTGGATGAGAGAGTCCGCACTGACTACCAGAGAACTGGCGGAGAAAATAGAAACTGTATTTAAGTTGCACTTATGGAAAGTAGTTTTTTCTTTTCCTTTTCTGTTGGCTGTAAATGTGTTGGTATGACTAAGGGAGGAGCACTTGAAAGGTTGGACCAAAAGATTCTGTAAAATTCAGTTTTTTTTGTTTTTTTTTGTTAGTACCTCAAAAAACGTGGAATAATTTCTTGCACAAACGTTTAAGAAGCCGGCCGACGTGCTGATAATTCAGTGGGCAAAAAAGAGCTGCACTCAGAATGACAGGAAACAGAAGAGCGTATGTGGAACGTTGTATTTGAAATAACTGGACTGAGCATGTGTTATATGAGAGAGTTCAGCATGTTTTGATTTGAAAGGCCAAATGTTGTATTTGTGAGACATGTTTTTATCTGTGATTGTGAATAGAGACAAAGTTCACTGACCTCCTGACATAATCATGGTCTGAAGACTGCGCGCTTTCTGGCTTTCAGATTGTACGGTTAGATAACTTTGGTTTCGAAGGTATTGAGTATTTTCTGACATTGTTGGTGCCTGATAGTCTCAGCCAAATCTAGATTACCCAAGTGAGATCCTGTCACCTTCATTTCATGTGGAGCAGAGCGGAAACATTCGGCTGTTGGTCTTTTGGGAGGATATGAGATATAACAGCAATATGGTTTTGACTGAGCAGTAAAGCATAATGAAGGTTTAATATCCGTCTTATGTTTGGACTGTCCGGTTTTAGTTCTGTACAAGCTACAAATGGATGCTGTAAGTTTTACATCTCGCTTCATTGAATTTTTTTGGCGGGATCCTCTGGTGACTGAAAATAGCGTTTTCTTTGTTGTTTTTTTAAACAGTGACTAAGTATGTTTTCGTCTGTAATGGCATGTGGATGTGTTTTGAGAGGAAATGCTTGACAGTTCAAACCAAAGAACCAAAGTTTAGTTCAACTAAGTGTAATACAGTAAAATAGTAATACAGTAACCTATGTAATTACAGGAAGGACTGTCTGATAAATCACTTCCTGTGTGTGTTGAGATGGTTCACCCAAGAGTGACATTTGATAACTTGATAATAGAGGAATTTTAACAATGTGTTAAAAGTCTATTTTCGTGTGTATTTTTTTTTTTTTTTTTTGGTGATTTCCTTACACAATGATTCGTGTTTCTGGTAAATATTTTCCTGTTGTATATGTGGCATACAGCACTCGTAATTCTCTTTATATTTTTGTATAAATTTCCAAGTTAATGGTCTTCTTTTGGACAACAGATGAGAAAATAATTTAATTAAAAAAAAATGTATATCCAAACTGAATAAATAAAAAGACAACAACAACGGCTGTATGTTTGTCTTCTTTTTGATGAAGCGATATAAACTGTATGCAAGAATGAGCCTCTGTTTTCCATGTACATTATCACTTACACAGCAGTTTCCAACAAGCTCAAATACTTTCCAGCTTAAGATGAAAAACCCTTCCATGATTCTTCCATAAAGCTGCCAGCCGTGAGAGAGGCGTTGAGTCTCTCTGGAGCATATCATTGTAATCCATTCAGATTTGCTTTAGGCTAGATCACATTTACATTAAAGCAGCCATAAAGTACATTATTATAAGGTAAAGTACATGATACAGCTACATACTTCACACTGAACACATTTACAGTAAATGCAAGACTATGATTTTTTATATATATTGGCACAAAAGCTGTGGTGATATATTTTTGTTTCAAAGTGTGGGAATTATTGTGTTTTAGTAATATTTAGTGTCAATATCTCCTCTTGTCTCTCATGTAAGTGATTTTCTGCCGACTTTAACATAAGATTATGTGCCTTACTTTATTTTCCTGATAATCCTGACATTTGGATAGCCTACCAATTCTTTGAATTTGCTTTACATGATATACACGGCTCTTAAACTAAGCGTTTCCACTAAAATCTATTACCCATTTTATTATTGCTTTTAAGCATAAAATGTTTAATGTTTTTACTGTTCTGTGAACAGTAATTTACATAAACACAAAACCTACCTAGCAGGCTGCTAAAACAGACATTTCCCATTAATGCCGAGAAGAACAGTCAACCAATCAAAATGGGATGTGTTTACAAGGCTTACAGCTAATATATTCCCCTTCCGATGCAGTATTACATATGTATTTGTTTACTGGACCATTTTATATTACTTTCTTGTCATTGAGCTTCATCATAATGCAAGAAAACTTTAAACACAATTAAAGAAATGTAAGGCTTTACTGCGTTTCACAGTGTGCCCGGGGATGTGACTCTCCTACACTGAAGAATGTTGACAATAATTCCTCTTTAGCTGTTTTTCATTGTTTCAGCAGCATAAAACTTTACTTGTCTGTTAAATGTCCTTAGTCATAAATTAAGAGCTGCAGCTGTAACCTGTGGTCATATGAAAGTGAGCAGCGCCCCCTCGTGGTCAACATTTGTCCTGTTGGATACAAAATACATGCGATTAGACCATAGACAGTAAAATAGGATTAGACAGCAAAGAAAACATGTTTATTGCCCTAAAGTTTTCATATTATAATAATAATAATATTGTGTACACTGCATGGTGCTTCTAATACGTTAAACGTGGACAGAATTACATTACTTTTTGACCAATTAATTTCCACGATATTTCCCTATGGATGGAATAATTTATTTAAAAAAAAAGAAAAGAAAAAAAAAACATTACAGAATCAGACTCGAATCAGTATGCAAAGCACACATCCTTTGAAAGAATATATCTACCTTATTTTTCGAGAGGCTTCTTACTGCAGAGCCAATGGGTGGAGCTTGACTCAGCTACACTCAGAGCCATTGGCTCAGCCCTAAAACTAATTGAGTTAAGCTCCACCAATAATGGCTCTGCAGTGAGCACCACTTGGATTAATTCGCTTTAGGTAAATAACTAGAAAAATGCAGTTAGCTGTCTATTTGCACTTGAAACCACAATTGTGTTTATGATTACGATTGTAATTTAAAATATGATAAATATTCGTTTGCAACATCAAGTAGTTAATATATATATATATATATATATATATATATATATATATATATATATATATATATATATATATATATATATATATATGGGGTTGTTTAATAATCAAATTATTTTAAAGAGGGAGGAGTATATTCTTCTCAAAATAGTTTATTAAAGGGTCCCATGTTTTGTAAAATGTTCTGGTTGATCCCCTGAGAAAATATTTAATTTTTTCAGTTTTTAGAAACATCATTAGATCACTAAGCCATGCTGACATAGTAGGTGGATTGTGTGATTTCCACTCTAGGAGAATTCTTCTTCTAGCTATTAATGTGGCAAAAGCCAGGGCATTCTCTTTATTTTTAGCTATTTGGAAGTCGTCGCCTCTAACTCCAAACAAAGCCATTATTGGGTTAGGGTGAATATTTAATTTAAAAGCTGAGTTTAAAATCTCAAAGACTGAAATCCAAAATTGTCTCAGTTTAGGACATGACCAAAACATATGGGTTAGATCTCCCTTTGATGCCTTGCAGCGGTCACACGTTTCCTCTATATTTGGGTACATTTTAGCCAATTTTGTTTTACTATAATGAATACGGTAGAGAACTTTCATTTGAATCAGATTGAGTCTTGCACAAGATGAAGTCCCATTTACTCGATCAACAGCTCTAACCCAGGTGTCTTCAGATATGTCGATTCCTAACTCTCCTATCCATTCTGTTTTGATCTTTTCTATTGATACATTTTGGAACGACATGATCAGGTTGTATATTTTACATTTTATTATTTGAGTAAGTTGAAACCCAATACTTGGGATTTAAAAGCATAATCCATCAATTTCTTAAAAAAAAAAAAAAAATCCCATTGTCCCCGGCACACAATGAATTTAGGGATAGGCTAGACTGCGAAGGATCCATCCTTTCTTTGCCTTCGAAACGAAGGACATATTTTGTGGCCATGTTTGAAGGAGCCTTCGAATTGAGACAGCCTTCGTCACGCCTCAGAGACGCAATATGCCTTCGAAGGGTGCATCCACTGAATTGGGACGCAGCAGCAATATAGTAGACCCTCTGTCAAAATCGAGGGGTCGAAGGTCTGTCCAAATAAACTTCCCTCATCCTCTTCCCCAGAGGGGAAGTGCTTATGGAAGTACACGAGTTTATGTCGAAAAGTGGAGTTAAACGCAGCCTAATCCTGAAGAAACTGATTATGTTCTTTAGGCGTGTTTGATTCGGGTTGGAGCTCAACTCTGCAGGACAGTGGCCCTCCATGACCAATGTTGCCCATCCTGTAACTCTACAGTACCCTTGTTTCATTTAGGATACGTGGATCAATTCAAATGCAAATTAATACCCGTCTCGAGTCAATCACAACAGCTCGGGCAACCTGATCCACTCTCATTGTAGTAAATGCTACACAGTGGCAAGTGGAATATTAGTTTTATTCAGCCATATATGTTTTACCAGAAACGGATTCAGAAGTGGAAGAGTGAATTATACAGGCTCATATACAAGTCGATGTATCAGAATGGTAATAAGTTTTATGCATCGTTCTCTACAACATCGGACACATAACGTTAATTTATCTGTTTACCCTTTTGCTTGACTATGTTATCAATCAGCTGATAGAGTAGGCAAAAAGTCTTCGAATGACTGACTTCTTCCGACGAGATTCTGAAGTGCATACGATGGACACTTTACTATCCCCTTGGGAGATATGGGAATCCCGCCATGGGAGAGGATTTATGAATGGCAGTGAAGTGACGCAACTGATGCTGGCAGGTCACATGATAATGTCACATGATAATTACAACATGGTGGGTGTAGTATGTCAAGATTACATTCCAACTACACACACTCATATTATATAAAACACACATTTTTTACCGATCGTGGAGTAATAAGTACCTATTTTATCTACGCGCAGGGGAGCCGCTAAGGGGGGAAAGTTAGGACGATTCTAAGGTCCCACACACTTTTGGGGCCCCCAGAGATCGATTTTATTAATGGAATGGGTGCGGTAGGGGACCCAACCTCATATTCTTTCATAGGGCCAAACATTTCTAGCGCCGCGTCGTCTACCGACCACTGTGTTTGGTTCACGGCAGTTTTCAGGAGAAATGGTTTGTCTTAAAGCATATTAAAAACACAACACATACTTATAAACATTACAAACATTTTTCAACACAAAGGGTCTTTAAGAAAGTTCCATTCCTGGAAATCACAGGTACTAAAACTCCCTGATAAAACTCATGCTTTCCATGACCATGAGGACTGTATTCAGTTGAATAATATGCTCAGCTTTGCTGCATTACAAATGGCCGCGCCTTCCAAATAAATGAATAAATAAAAGGGACACTGTAGTGGGTGATTTCAGACAGGCTGAGTGTGCCTGGCATGTTCAGAGCGAAGATGCACTAAATGACAAATAAATAAATAAATACTAGTACCAACAAATATAATATTCGCAATGTAAATTCAGAGTAGCAGAAATCCCCCATCCCCCACAAAAAAGGCAACAAACAAATCAATGGCAATAAGCTTTTTATTTAAACATTAAGGCAGTGTCTGTTTTTTTTCCGGTTTAATTTTTACACTGCTATCCACAAAGCTTGCTGGTGGCCATGTTGAAATACAACAGTGTGAATATCAATCTTGCAGCAAATCACATAAATATGTACATCCTTTTAGGTCTATTTACACTCCTCGCTATAATACAGTGGGTCTTAATACAAAAAAAAAAAAGAACAAAAAAAGGAATATGCACAAAATGGTTGTACAAAAACAGATGCCACCCAAATACCCACTTAACCTTTCTATTCTTAAGAGGGGCGATTACTGCTGTTTTCCCGTCTCTCCTCTTCATTTGTTTTAATCTCTCGGCTTAGTTTACGTTTATCGGTTACAAATAAAACGCCACCTCGTCTAAGGAAAGTGCAATACTGCCCTTAGCAAAAGGTCAAACAAACAGTCAATATAGAGGGGGGAAAGGGGCTCGCTATACAAGAAAACACTGAACTTTAGAGTGACTTGTCCACTAAATACAATACTGTCTGGAGTGATATGTCAGAGAATGAGTCTCAAGATCAGAGCATTCTGAGATGTTTGTGTGGATGTGGTTAAAAAAAGAATAGCTACTGTTTGCAGACCCCGTTCAGGGACCTTATTGAGAGTGTATTTGGGATTGAAGTGACTGAAGATAAAGCCCCATTTCACAAAATCACACCAGGTAGTGCACTAAAACTGTCCTTGACCACCAAAGCAACAACAAAGGCCCCAAACCGGATAAAACCCACTGCTGAACTTTAAGTTTCATCTTATAATTAGCTTCCAAAAATATCACTAAATTCTGGAGGTTACAACAGTTTGAACTGTTAAAGATACCTTTTTCATAGTAAAACCATGTGACAAATAAAAGTCAAACAATACGAATTAAAACATGTCATTATATCTAATATGCATGCAAAACAATTAGTAACCCCACCACTGAGGTGGTCTGAAAAAGAGGCGTTTTAGAGAGACTGACACAGTCAATGTCTCCTTCACGATTTTAAATTGTGCCTGTGTGACAAATTGTACAACCCTGGCATAACAAGGAGCAAACAATAATAAAAAAAAAACCAAAAAACTGTGATGCGTAGTCACTTGGTAGTTTTTAACTTCAGAAATGTATGTCAAATACATGGCACTTAACACTAGAATTATCTTTAAAACTGTACAGAGTGAAGGACTACAGGTTATACGAGGTGTGGCGTCTGCTCACCTCTTTATTCTATTACGCAGGATATATCATCGCCTCATATGAGCCCACGGGGAAAATCAAACAATCCGGACCCTTCGTTCAAGCACAAAGAGCGAAAGTAAAGCAGCTCTCAGTGAGTGTCGTGTCAAAGGACTGGCCAGACAGCATGGCTTTAACTCTTGAACAAATAGGTGACGTGAAAAACATCAGGTTTCTTGGGACATTCAGACCTGATAAAGCAGCTTCCTCTAAAGACGCGTCCACTCGCTCAACTCTCTGCCAGTGATTGTCGCTAGAGAGTGGAACACTTGACAGGGTAGGTGAAGAAACAAATCAACAAAACACTGTATAAGTAATGAACTAAATTAAATGCTGTGAAAAAAGTTGCATTCAGGTCGGCATCTGTTGAAGGACACCAACAGGAACCGTTTGCTGACTAAGTGCTTAACTCATTACAAAAAAACATGCAATCAAGGTTCATGTACATTTAAAACAACAATCCAAAATAAACTAGAAACTAAACGTCTCCCATCAGCTATCACAGAGATGACAGAAAAGAAAATTATTGGTCAGCTAGAGTTGTTTCTGAGTGTCAAAACTGAAGTAAAAAAATGAAGGTTTGATGTCAAAAAAATGAACATTATGTGTACCCTGTAAACCAATGATATGGTCGCCCATGTAAACTCTCTGAAATAGCAAGGTAAGGACAGAATGTTACAGGATAAGGTTTAGCACAGGGATCAGCTAACCTGCCTCTCTGAAGGTCTTGTTTCATCACACACACAATCGGATGGCCCAACAGCATCATGTTTGCAACACATGACCACTCCCAGAAACCATAATGAAGGGCTACAGATGCATATGAGAACAAAGAGGACGTACAAGTGTTTCTGCAGAGGATTCATCCAGCCTTTGCAGTATGCCACACACACACACACACACACACACACACACACACACACACACACACACACACACACACACACACACACACACACAACAAACAGTTTGCAGTTGTATTACTGTATAAGAGTATGTGTCCTGAGCAGTCTAATGAGGAATGCTCCAAAATGTGTCAACAAAACAGATGAGTCCATGAGTCAACTCTGATAAGGCCAGCAAGACTACACGAATAGAAGTGTGTGTGTGCGTGTGTGTATATATACACATAAAAACTAAAGTGATTTTTCCAACGGAAGTCCTGGAGTGATGGCACACGTGTGCGCATTCACAAACACAGACACATCAACACACGTCTGCGGCCATTCACTGATGGCTTGAGTGCGTGCGCCAGGGGTCGATTACGACATGCGTCTCTGTGTATGTATGAATATCTGTGTGTAGGTATCAGAGGGCATGAGCCCAGATGGATGCATGTTCCCATAAGTGTGTGTCAGTATGGACATGAGTACGTGTGTGTTCACGAACATCCCTGTTTACAGTAACAAGTTTCTGTTCATAAAGCAGCAAACGTTCAGTCCTGTTGTACGCAGTGTGAGGTGTGTGTTCACTCGCTGTCTGACAGGGTCTCGTATTGAGAGCACAGCAGAGGTTTGGGTTCTTCCTCCCAGGTGCGGGGTTGAGGCTGGCCCTGTGTGGGCGCCGACACGCCTGGATGTGTAGGGGAAGGCGAGGGTGCCGACATGATCCCGCTGGGGAGACGCATCTGCATGGTCAGGGGATTACAGGGGAATGGAGTGGGGCCTGAGAGGAGGACACAGAAAAGAAACAAAACAAAAATCAGAAAAGTTTGGGGTTGGGACTCTATGTTCACCCAGGCTGCATTTAAGCAAAAATACAGTAAAAACAGTAGTATTGTGCCCTTGCTAAATAAAAGAATGAATTTCTCTCTCTCTCTCCATCTCTCTCAAAAAAATCTTACTGACCCCAAACTTTTGGATGGTAGTGTAGATTTGTAGATCTAATTTTGCATTAAACAAATTAACCAAAATATATATTAAATAATTAGAAATACTAGTCCAAATGCATTCAGTTAATTTAGTTGGCAAGTGATGCTAACATTTAATTAGTGTGTGTACCTGTAGATGAGGGCCTGTCCTCCCACACTCTGTTGGTGAGTGGGGTGTGACGATTACAGTCTCCCTCAGAGTGGACAGAGGACACAGATGAAGGTCTCTCGCCTCCAGACAGACCTGGACCAGGAGACTTAGTCTTGCGACCGTTAGAGCGCCCCCCTTTGGATTTACCTGAACCCAAACAAAGGGCACACATCAGACATATTTAGACAAACATATATTAAAACCTTTCTCTGACAAGTTTTTCTAGCAATCCATGTTTTCATTGTTAGATGGTAGGGGGATACTGTTATGGATCTTCTGAAATAGTAAAGCCCCTCCTGATCCAAAAACAAGCGAAGCAGCCGCAGGAACAAGCGATAGAAGCATTGCTTACACACATCTAACAGGATCAATCATAAAACATTACTGAATGAAATGTCGACCCAGGAAGATGTATAGGACTGTTCAATCTTTGGGGCTGTTGATAGAAGCAATGTTTTGATATGTTTGTATTGATCATCATTCTGAATCTGATCCGGTTGAAGTCTTTGACGAAAATGTGATTTTCTCAGCTTTTTGTTCAAAATGTTGCTTTTTTTTTATGAAACTTGACATTCATGGTATTTACATAAAAAACAAAGGAAATGCAGCTTATATAAAGGAGAGACCATGCTTCTTTTGTTGTAGACATGGAAATATTTTGGAGCAAATTCACTGGTCACTTGGTAAAAACTAGTCAAATTAGGCATGTGCCAAAATGGACAGATCAGGTCACGCCCTTTACCTTTACCAAAAAACAACTAAACTAAAAACTATTAAATACAGGTTCGTCCTTTAACAATGTGCTGTTAATCCTTTATAATCTTTCTTTATGGGAACATTTGGTCCAAAAAAGGTGTCAAAACCTGACACATGCTGCCATGAAAGTAGTTGAATTATTAAGGGTTTATTTGGCGCACCTGGCAGGGAGTAGGGGTCTTCAGAACGCCCATCCGCTGAAGCTGGCACAACAGCAGCTGGTACGCCAGCATTTATCGAGTTGACAGAGTTGGAGAGCGAGCGATCGTCCATCTGTTCATCATATTTGCCCATGAGGGCTTTCCTGATGATCGCCTCCAGACCTATAGTATTACCACTGGCCTCTGGTGTCGGGTGACTGCGCACGCTCACGGGTCCTAAAAAGAGATGTTGCAGTGGTTGTGTCAAAGGAACAGGACTGTGTGAAGTGCCAAGCTTTTCTTGAGACACATGAAGGCAGTTTAAAAGGAACTGCTATTGTATAAAAAAAGACCACAACTGGCGGAGCTGCTCACCTGCATTCGTAGAGGCAGGCATGTTGAAGATTTCTGTCCCAGGCTGGCCCTGGTCTAAAACAGAGAAAGGAAGAGACAAGTTTGAGACCTTCTGGCCAGCAACAAAACATGCACATCAATGCCAGTTATTTCTGTTAAAAAAACAACAACAACAACAGACAAATAAACTTACTGAATTCAGCCTCTGCTCCAACCACCATCTTTTTAATCATTTCCTTCTTGCTCTTGACAATGGCGGAGTTGCTCTCAGTCAGTTTACTGAAGAAGGCTGGTGGTTGAGAGCTACTGGCAGGAGAACGAGATCCCATACTGAGACACAAAAGTAGAGAACAATTAATGAAAATATAGGACGAAAGAGTCTTTTTTATTTGATATCCAATTCATTAATGTTTTGTCGTAACCCTTCTCCTTCCCATGCACTTTATAACAAATCCCTTCCTGGGGTGGGGTTAGGCTGGGGAATGGGGGGGCACAATGACCAGCAAAGGAAGGATTTGTTACTTTTTTTTAATTTCAACCACAAACTCCTCAAATCCAGTCACTTTTTTAGTTATTCCAAGTTCAAGTGCAACAAAAGTGCCTTGGACCACTCATATGAACACTCGATGAACACTCTTTGATGGAAAACTTGACGTTGTCTTCCATCACTGTTTTTACTTTGTTCTTACTGTTCCATACATTTTAGAATATTTACTTGGGATTTGCTATTTTGTATTTCCTGTTTTAGCTGAGTGGGCATGGCCTTAATTAAAGTTCAAACTGTATGGGAGTGCTCATTTTAGCTATTAATAGAAATATTTGTGCAAATGTATGTGTTGGTTTTATCTGTTCTATTTATCGATGTGTTTTAACAATTGTTCTTAATCATTCTGAATCATTCCCAAGTTGTGATCTGTATTTCGTTGTGCTTATCTCTAATCTGCTCTTTTACTGTTCTGTATTCTTGTTACTCTAACCTACTACTACATTGTACATTGTAAAGCGTTCTTGAGCACTGGAAAGGTGCTATATAAATAAAACGTATTATCTTGTGTACTTATTTATTAATCATGGTGAGGCAAGAGTTAATAATAAAAAAATGGTACGCTCAAATTTGTAAGCGCGAAAATGTGTGCCGTCACAAGTGGAAGTGAGGATTGGATGACGGATTATGGTCGAGTAAATTTGATCAAGCTTATTGTAGCGCTGCCTGAGCGCAGTGAAACTCTGGACTCAATAGTTTAAGAGGAGAGTTTTTACTGTTTTAGTACCTAACGGTTCTAGTTTTTAAACTTTTTTTATTGATAACCTGTTTTATTTCTGATCTTAACCATATTTATTTGCACAACTGTTTGAAATAAACACCTTTTTGGATGCCAACATGGCTCCCGTGTTTATATCTTGGTGCGATTCTCCTTGTGACCGCTCGGGTCTCAATCACAGATTCTGACTTCCATCGCTATTGTGTGAATGCATTTGTAAGTTATATACCCTTGCTCTGCTTGTTCATTGGGGTAGGCAGCTCCTGGCGTCTCCGGCTCTGAAACCCCGGGTGGTGAAACCGGTTCAATCCCATCAGCAGACAGACTCACTGGAGATGCCTTACTCTGAGGAGGAGACCTGTCCCTCCCTCTCTCCCTCTCCACAGCAGTGCCTTCTGGGGTGTAGCGTGCATTGGGATCGGTGGGTGTCTGGGCTTGGGGGGCGCTGGGTGGACGGGTGAGATCCAGCACAGGGGAGTTGTGATAACCAAACACAGGCTGCAAAGATGATTGACCTCCCATCTGGCCTTGCTGCGACTGGCGTGTGTAGTCTTTAGTGATAACCTCCTGTAAAGAGAAAACATCAATTTGGTGATGAACCTTTGTATGGGCATTTTTTTTATAAATACCTTATTCAGGCATGTGATTGGCTAAGGACAAAAAAGCAGGAAAATATACCGATATACGATATATATGCCGATATTTTTTTCGCAAAGTGAGAGCAAATGTTCAGCCAAAGTCAAAGCCAAATATAGTCTTCACTGTATAAATTATACATTGATTCTTATTAAAGCTACTATTAAAGTTCCTAGTCAAGAGCAGTGAGTGATTTCCTCTGTGTTTTGTTGTTTTATTAACATTAAATAGATAGTTCTCCCAAAAATGTTAATTGTCATCATTTACTCTCTCAAGTTGTTTTAAACCTGAATAAGTTTCTTTCTTCTGTTGAAGTTATTTGGAAGAATGTGGGTAGCCAAACAGTTGATGTACCCCCAGTGATTTCCATCGTATATTTTTCCCTATGGAAGTCAATGGGGACCAGGAACTGTCTGGTTACCCACATTCTTCAAAAGATCTTCTTTTGTGTTCAGCACAAGATCTGCATTATTCACGTAGCTCACATTTTCAGGTCGGAAAATCCGGAATTCCGGATTAATCCGGAAAAATCAAATCCCTGCTTATCAATTGTATCTGTGCTGACTTTTATGTCAAATACTAAAGTTTAACAAATTACTTCAATCTTAATACTATAGACTGGATGTTCTCAACCTTTTGGAACTTAAGCCCCCCCCCAAGCCTCCCCTATCATCTGCCTTGGTTTTCAAGGCAGTCAATTTTGAAAACCCGGCCTCGCACAAATAGGCTTAAGTTGAGGTGAAAGGGAGAAATAATTTAACTGAGGATATTCAGTCATCAAATGAAGGAGCAAGAGTCAAATCAGCTTGAAAATGCTATCTCACGAAACAATCGTGTCAATCTCAGTCAATCGTGAGAGTCTGGTGGTTGAAAGCTTCTGGCAACATTAAATCCAGGAAAGAAGACAATTCTAGAGAAAGAACAAGTAGAGATTCACAAGCACACAGCACAACGTTTGGGAAGCACACACATAATATCTGAGCGAGAGCCATGAGACCACTGTATATTTGCGAGCGCACATCCAGTTTAGTGTGTGAGTGAAAGTAATCCGCCTGCGAGTGGAGAGATTCGTTAAATGGATGCTCTCTAGTGTTACAATAATGCACTCGACATTTGTCATCAAATTAACGCCCACAGAAATGGCCTGAAATGAGCTATAAAAACTAGAAGAAAGCCGTGTCCGAAATCTTCAATTGTTTTTTATAATTCTTATTGGTGAAAATGAATGTAGAATCTCATGTTTGTCTGTTGGTGCTCGACCATTTCCATGGGTGCTTGAGCCCCCGAGAACACATGGGATCTGCGCCTATGTCTCTGGTCAAAACAAATTAACTGAAATCCTCACTAATGGCCGAATTGTTGTTATAGTCCTTCAACATGTTAAACGACTATGTTGATCAAAGGAGAAATATTTATCCCTGTCTTATGCAATATTTTTATTAATCGGCCAATTACGTCAAAGATCCAATTTGCAAACAAATGCACTGATATGTCTGAAAGCGGCAAGATGGTGGCATCTCTCCCTTGCTTCAATGTGTTTAACAAATTCAACCTGTCAAATATGTCTGCAAGGTATGACAACTGCGCTAACCACAGGGGGTCGTCCAGGTACCTTCACCTCTGAACGCAATTCGTAGAGGCAATGTATAACCCGACTTCTGGAGATCCAGCTGGGTTTTTTAATGCAGAGCGTTTTTGTTTTTTTATTTGTAATGTACATTCTCCTTGAAAAGCAATAAAATACACAGAATACCCAAATTATACCCTGTCCGTTTTTTTTTCTTCTTTTAATTCTGAACGTGGTTAAGACACTTACGCTGATGTGCTGGGCGAGGGTGACCACTCTCTGAGAGCCTTTGACGGAAGAGGATGGCTGCTGACCAGGAGAAAGTCTGTCCTCAGACCCGTACAGCTGTTCCATTGCCTTTTTGTGAGCTGCAGAGAGGACAGGGAAGCACACAGGTGGAGAAGAAGACATGAAAGTGTAGTTGAGTATGGTGTGGCAGTAGCTCTGGAGCACTCTGAGGGTAAGAGCAGAGACGGGTGTGAAAGCGGTGCAGTCACATACAGGCTCTGGGATTACTCAATGACTTGCTCACATGTGTGTTCAGAGATCAAGCCAACTTTATGGAGGCATCTGACTGTAGCGAAGCACTGTGCCGATTGAATGCTTAAAACAAAAACACAACAATAAAACAGAAGCAAAATGTGTTTAAAATGAGCTGTGAAGGTAGGAGAGGTGGATACATCTGCTTGATTACCATGAGTAAGTAAAAGGCATTTTCATTTATCCTGCAGCTGTCTCCACACTATGCAGACTTATCTTTACAAAAGAACAAAGTATAGAACTTTACTAGTAATAGACCTAATCCAAAATGAGGCTAAGGGACAGACCGTTTAATTTTGTACCACCTGATTGAGGTCTGATTCTGGTTCGGATTTCCCTTAATGATACTTATGGTAGTTTTGGGAAAGTCTACCAATTATAAAGGGTCCTACCTACATATTTAACAAAAAATAAATGAAATCAATATTTAAATCAATATTGAATTTAATTCTAATGGATAAGAAAATATTAATGGATTTTAAGCACAAGAACAACATTCCAAGAACAACATCGGTTAAATGTAGGGAGGGATGTAAATTATAAAAACTAATGATTTTGGAATCATTACTAATGATTTTGGAATCATTACTAATGATTTTGGAATCATTACACGCAATCAGAATCATATACTTAGCGATTCTTTAGTATTTTTGCAGAAATCCCCTTTCATAAATATGATCCTAGCTATATAAAATACCGTTCAAAATAGAAAGCTCTTACTGAAAACAGTTGTGCTGCTTAATATTTTTGTTGAAACCATAATTCTTGTAACATTATAAATGTCTATACAGTCACTTTTGATCAATTTAATGCATCCTGCAAAAGTAAATACAAGTCAAATGCTAAAAAAAGTCTGCATAAAAGTCTAAAATCTGACAGACCCCAACATTTTTAACAGTGTGTACTAAAATCAATAATATGGCTCATGTGTTCAATGCTTGTGAGATTTGAAGTTTTAAACTGAAACCTTAAAAAAAGGCCCATAAGAGTCATTTATATGTGAACTGAAGTTTCACATTCATATCAGACTGCAAGCTCATAACAAAATGTCAGCAGTAGATTCAATTAAATGTATTTTAGTAAAATGTTCTGCATGATAGAAGAATGCAGATGTTCAACAACCATTAGGAACCAAAAACCTTGAAATTCTTTTAGCTCCAGATCCATCTTGACCCTTTTTCGCTATAACTTGTGTAATTGTTTGCTTCAAGCAGCTATCTAACTGGCGTGATTTTTTTTCCCAAACCACTTCAGCGGAAATCCCGCCCTGCAGCCGATTTCATTGGTTTAGGTTACAGTGACGGGTAGGTTTAGGGATCAGTGTTTGGTGTAGGCAATCAGTACAGTGATTGACATGACCAATGAAAACTTTTAAATCGGCTGCAGGGCGGGATTTCCACTGAAGTGGTTTGGGAAAAAAAATCACGCATCTAACTGTCATAGTGCCAGAGTGCCCTCCCTCCAAAAAAGGAAATGAAACAGGAAGCAAACACGAAGAGCTATGAAATGTTCCTCAAATGGAGAAAAAAAAGAACGGGGGAACACAAGAGGCAAACCAATAAGGAAGTTATGAAACAATGAGCAACCACATCACTGTTGAATGAATGATCTCTTAAAGTTCACCTCAGGATCTCTCTATGGTCTAGAAAAGCTTATCTCCAGACACGTCATTCTGGACCGTTAGGGCATTGAGCGAATTATCAGTCAGTCCACTAAGTCATACGCCTGTGGCCGTTTCAGAACAGAAGCTCTAATCGTTTAATGTGTTTCAATATTTTAAACTGTGGAAGTTTGGACCGAAACGTGCAGAATCTCCCCTGAAAATTATGTTTTGGCAAAAGGTCCAATGAGTTTAGGTGACACAAAACGGGGAGGAAAACCTTTGGTGGTCTTTAAGCAATGCTTCAGATACCAAAAAATATAAAAAGAAAAGGGTAGAAGCATATTCAAAGTAAACAGTAATGAATCAAACCGAAAAAATAATGTAAATTGGGTTGACTCTGATCAATGCCAACCACCACAAGCGTGCACTAGGCCACAGACGTAAGGGGGCGGGGATGGGGCAGGGGCACAGGAAGGGTAGAGGGATGGAAAGGCTTTGGGTGGATTGGTAGAGAACAGGAAGGATGGGAAGGGGAGGGAAGGTGGCGTTAACGGCCCAAAGGTCCCAGAGCGTCTTACCATCACAGGTGCCGTTGGTCGCTAGCGCACCAGTCTCTGGCATCGCCGCATCACAAGAAATTTGATGCATGATTATCGCGTTTATGAAGTTGGCCGCTGTCATGGTGGTCTTACCGAGTGCTCGAAGTTCGTGTTCCTGTATGGACATCACTTTGTTTTGAGTCTTTTCCCTACTTGACGCGCTGCTGAGACCGTCCCCACCGCGGGACGGGATGGAACTGCCGCCGCTGTTGCTTTCAGGAGCCAGCAAGGTGTGCCCTCGACTCGTGGACTGCCCATGGTGGGAACCAGGGGCCTGGCTGTACGAGTATGCCCCACCGGGACTAGCCAGCTTGGGGTCAGACTTGGATGAAAGGTCCTGATGTTTGGACAGACCTCCTCGCCCATGGCTTTTGCCCCCATCTCGACTCGAGTCTTTAGCGTTTGGGTCCGTACCGGATGGGTAACCCTCACTGGGTAAACCAGACCTCTGGAGGTGCCCACTAAAGCCTTGGTATCGAGCAGAACCTGGTGGCCTGAAGAAAGGTAAAGATAAACAAATTTAAGCCAGCTTCATTAGATTGACCATCTGCAGTATGAGGGATAGAGACTTACCGTAGCACAGAGGGACTGTTGTGCTCAGAGTTGGTAAGGTTCTTTGAGCTGGTGTTGTGCAGGACACTGGGTCTCTGCTGCAGGCTGTCCTGGGGACGGGGGGAGAGCGGGGACGACTGGTGACCGATGAATGGATGAGAAGGGGGACGAGAACTGCTGCTGCTGCCGCACATTTGTTCAGGTGCTCCTGTTTGGACACAATGTTTGGGCATTTAGCAATAATGGTCTGCATATTGACTACTGACTAAAGCACACTAAACAACTCAATACTAATTAAATTAATAACTACAGCTGTATATTAGCGTTTTTAACTCAAACTTACTGAAAATATTTTTCAGGTAGTTTAAATAGAGCTGAAATAAAATAATAATAATAATAATAATAATAATAATAATAATAATAAAAATAATAATAATAATAATAATAATAATAAAATAATAGCATGTAAATCAGCTGTAAATGAATTAATGATTTATCAAATTAATTATAAAATCTTTCAAAAAAATTACTACAATTAATCCCATATAAAAATATTTGTTGAGAAAATCCCCCAAATGTAAACAATAAAAAGACATTAAAAAAAACCATTAAACATATTCCAGAAAGTGGCTTTTCACATTCATAATAAAGGCGGTGAGGGCGCTCACCTGGTCTCCATATGGGGGCGTGCTCCACGTTACCATGACCGAGGGACTTGTCTCTTTCTCTGTCCCGATCTTTCTCACGCTCTCTCTCTCGGTCTCGCTCCCTGTCCCTCTCTCGCTCTCTCTCGCGATCCCTCTCTCTTTCTCGCTCTCTTTCTCTCTCCCTCTCTCGTTCTCGTTCTCTATCCGAAGACGTCAAACTGCCTTGCATCTTGCTCATGTGAGAGGCTCCTACTGTTAAGAGACAATAAAATTATGAAGTGAAGAGTACTTTTACCAAAAATTAGTTTTTAAATCACCATGTGGTGTGTTTGAGGGAGTATACTGCTCTCTACCTGGTGAGATGGGAGAGGTGTTGTAGGCTCCGCCGGGGAAACCTGGAGAGGTTCCTGGGATGTATGCGAGACGATCCATGGGTGATGCAGATGTTCCTGCAAATACACAGTAAACAAAATGAATGTGCCTCAGACAATCATATGTTGATATAACATGTAATATTTAATATGACTGCCCAAATTTACATATCAGTGCCTATTTCTGTATTCAGCTAAACGAAGGCTTCCACCAGGTCACTAACATAAAGGTATACTAACTCCAAAAACTGAATTCCCCATCATTTACTAACTCTCATGTAATTCTCAGTGAATTAATAACTTAAATTGTGCTTGATTTTTTTAGAGGACTTAGCTTTTGTCCTTCACATATTCTATGGCCGCTTTGAGGACTCCTCACCTCTGGGTGTGGGTGAGTAGTTTAGGGACTGTTCTCGAGGGGTGAGGCCTCTGAGCAGGTCAGGCCTCTGGGCAGCCATGGCAGCAGCAGCGGGCCACTGGTGCATCTGCTGGGAGGTAATGTAGTCATTGAAGAGCGTTTGTCGGTTCTCTAGAGCTGCTGTTTCAGGGAAACCTCTGATCAGATAGGGTTGATAGGGGTGAGGGTAGCCAGGAGCAGGGGCCAGGTGACGGGGCAGGTAAAACGCTGTGGAGACAATAAACAAAGTCAAACAGAGACAATACATTACGTAATATTAGTGTTGTCAATCGATCATTTTTTAAAAACTAATTAATCGCACATCTTTATGCGATTAATTGTACATACAATTAAAGTTTTTAATATATTTTACTTTTGTAATACCTTCACATTTTATCTCCAAATGAATGTAGAAAAAAAAAGACAGCGGGCCTCATTTATGAAACGAACGTACACCGGAAATTTGGGCGTAATGCCGTTTCCGCGCAAAACTTGCCATTTATCAATATGGAGGTGGCGGTGACGATGTTCAAATCTCAAGCCAGGTCTTAGCTCGTGTATGCAAGTTTTTAAGTTATCGTGAACTTGCGTGCAGCATAGTAAATCTAGTGGAGGATTGTAATGAGAGCATTTTGTTAATTTAGATTATTTTCCAGGGCTTTAGCTTTATATGCACAAATATAACAGCATAAACTACAGAACATTCCAACACATCATGCACCTGCAGTGCTTCTGCAAAAAATAAAAAATAAAAATTAAAAAAATAAAACCATGCGACAAGTAGTAGGCTATACGTAATGCTCGTTTTTGTGACACTCTAAGGCATTGTAGTTTTTTTTAAATCTTTATTAAATCCAACTGATCGCGAAGGCGCCTCACGTGCACACACACAACATATCATATATTCTAAAATTAATCACATGCTTTAATTTTGTTAGCCCTACAATTAAAGATGATATATTCAAATTAATGAATAATACATTTTCAGCAGCCATTCCTCCAATCATTATAATTAAGGGTGCTCCGATTGATTGGTCGCCGATCATAATCGGCCGATAATTTCTTTGGGAATGAATAGAGAGTCTCCGCAACGGCGATAGATTGAAGCGCGTGTCCGAGTGAAGACTGCGCGCACCACAAGAGAACTGTATCCATGCAACTGATAGCAGCGGCAATGAGCGCTCAGCTTGATTTCAAAACAGCACATTTTAGCGCTAGATCTCTTATTTAATAGCGAACTAAATCAATGCTCTGCTAGTTACCTGGAGATGTTTTATTTATTTGTATTAGGTACATCCGTGCCTCAATGTTACAAAAAGTGTTGGGGGACAATATCGGTCCTGAGAAAATGTGGTGGGACATTACTTCACTGGATCTAAACAAATCAATCTAACCATAGATGTGACCAGTAGTGGTGGATTTCTTAATCTATTTAAAATAATTTTGCAAGGGTTCTTGCAAAAAAACATTTATTTTTTTTACCAAAAAATTGATGCTTAAGAAATAGGCTTTGGGAGTGATATGAATCTAATAATCTCTATCCCCCCCTCTCTCTTTCTCTACCTCACTCTCCCTCTCTCTGCCTCTCTAAATGCCCACAAAATCTGAGCATCCCAGAAAAAAGCAAAATTATAGATAGATACAGATATGGAAGTTGTCAGTTATTTGTATTTTTTGTTGCTGTGCACTTTACTACCTGTGGTCCTTTAAGTGTATTAGAAAAACTGATGGCTCACTGACTCAAAACAATATTTTGGCTATAGTCTTTTTTGTTGCAGTTTTTAGTTTAAAGTAGTCTAAAGCTAAATGTAAAGATATTCTACAGGAAAGTTGTATTTCAATTTCATATTTCCCAATTACCAAGCACAGGCTGCTAAGTTAATATGCTGGACATGTTGCTTGTAGGGTTGGGTATCATTTGAATTTAAACGATTCCGATTTCGATTCCTTGTTTCGATTCCGGTTCCTAACGATTCTCGATTCCGATTCTTTTAAGAGGCAGGGTCAAAAAAGTTTAGAATATTTTAAATGAGCTAGCTAACCAACAATCTTTCTGTAGGAAATAGTCTAACCTTCTCCATGAATTTTAATTCTATGAACTTTTTACTTTTTATGAACTTTACTATGATTTTCTCACAGGGTTGTTTTAAACTACAATATAAATATCAAATCTATGAACTTGAATATAAATATTATAAATTATGAATATATTTTCACAGGGGTACACTTTCCTCAAGAGAGCTTTATTTTAGAAAACCTCATGAAAACACATCTACACATGAGTGTATGATGCTGCAGGTACTTAAACATGTTACCGTGCTCCCACTGATGGGCTAACCTAGTGCAGAATAGCAAATAAACAATAAGAAACAACTTGTAAAACCTTCGTCATCTGGCGAGGAGAGAGCAACCAGCGAAATAACCTGTGTTCCGAACGGCGTCGAGAGCACTTTTGGAACATATCCATGCCTTGGTTTGATGCTGCGTTTACACCAGACGCGAATAGAACGTCTGGCGCGAGTGATTTCAATGCAAAGACGCGTTACGCGCGTAAAAAATTCCTGCGGCGCGAATGGGGACAGGCCCACTTTTCAGTTTATAATGTCTATGTTTATATAGACGCGAATACTCCTTTTTTACGTGCGTCAATTTCGCTCTTGACGCGCAAATGGATTCAAAGTGTTTAAGCGTATAACTAGACGCGGTAGGTTCGCGGTAGGCGCGAATTTGACGCGCTATTACGGGCATTAGGACGACTCTCGAGTTGCTTCGCTCGGTTATGCCAACACTTCCAGTGGACGCTTCTTTGTTGGTGTTCAGCGGTTTCTTGCTCCGGTCGGCGGACTGTGAATCGAAACAAGCAATCAAAATTTAAACTTTTGAACGATACCGGGAAAATCGCAAAGCTAGTCCCGGTTCCAATCGATACTCGATACCCAAGCCTAGTTGCTTGCAAATAAATATACAGTTGTCAATGCATGATGCGTTGTCTTCTTTTGTTGTTAAATATAGTTTAATAAATAATGCTACATGATAAATAAAAGGCTTCAAATAGACCCTTTAATCGGTGATCAGTATCGGGTGATACAGCTTCCAGTAATCGAGGATCGGTGATCGGCCCCAAAAATCCTGATCGGAGCACCCCTACTTATAATACTAATTTGGTACTCAAGAAACATTTTAAAATTATTAATGTTGAAAACATTTGTGCTGCTTAATATTTTTATGATACATTTTTCAGGATTCTTTAATAAAAAGTAAAAAACAAAACAAAAAAACAGCATTTGTCTTTACGGTCACTTTAGATCAAATGAATGCATGTTTGCTGAATAAAAGTATTAATTTCATTCAAAACTTTTGAATGGTATATGTAAAATCAATTTAATTTGGAAAATAAATAAATAAATAGGGAAATTCCAAATAAATAAAATAAAAGGTAAATTCTCTAAATTTGTTTTCCACATTACATTTTAATATTTTACAGACCTTTCAAAATGCCCTGTCATTTGTACTGCTAAATTGCAAATGCGTGCAATACCTGGGTCAATCGGGATGCCCCTGGGCAGAGTTGCAGGGTCAAATGTTAGAGGTATCTGGCCACGGTACATATCTGATCCCAGCCCCTGCAGGATCCTCTCATAGGCCAAAGACGCAGTGTGCTCACCCACCGTTAGTGGAGACTTAGTGGAGCTCATATCTCGAGGGGTGGGAGTAGACTTTCTCTCCTGCTGCTGGGCTTTACTAGAGCCTAAGACACAGAGCAACAATTTTTAAATCCTCATAAAACTGACACCAGCTACTAAATGCCATTGACTGGTAGAACATGATACCTTCATGTGCACGCTGTGAGCTTTCTCTGCCGGACAGTGGAGAGGCTCTGTGTGAGGGTGGAGGATAGCCAGATCTTTTGTGATCTTCATAGCCCACTGGACTGTGGTGGGATCTGCTGCTTTGCTCTCCACTCATCGTCAGTGGAGAGGCACGGGATAGAGAGCTGGGGGTGCTGACCACAGCACTGGGTCGGGATTTGCTCCCCACCTCCTCATAGCGGGCCCTGTCAGACCCTCTGTGCTCAGGCCTGAGCTCTAGGTGAGGGGGCAGTCCGGAATAAGGCCGAGGAGAGCTGGCGATGATGGAGCGCACGTCATGCCGCTTGGATGAGCCGACGGGCTCTTGTTTCAGAGGGGTGCCCTGTAGAAGACCCATTAAATGAGCAAATGTCAGTATTTAAAGCCTTGGCTTAATTTCATCAGCTGCCAAAGGCAACGTATCAATTACCAATACCAAGATACCAAAGCCAGACTTCTCGCATCAATCCAAACCTAATATGATTTTCGTAAAAGTGGCAATAAAAGTGTAGTACTTTCATAATTTTACCGTATTTAAATTAATTTGAGAGATTTTCCACCACAACAAGTAAAAAATGTCAAAGTCAGAATTATAAGTCACCTGGGTGATTGAACCCTCTTTGGGCTTGCCTATCACGACCCCCTCAGGAGGGATCAGGTGGATGGAGCGTCCTCCCTCTTTAACAGTGGGCACCATACTTTCATGAGAGCGTGATTTAAGAGAATCAGTGGGATGACCAGGGCCACGGGGTGATGGAGAGCCCTCTCTTTTCATCAGTTTAACGTTTTGACGCTGACAGTCATCTCGTGGGATTCCTGAGAGAGAAAGAGAGAATTAAGATAATGACCACCTCAAGCTAAAGGTGGTCAGTCAAGGCTGTGGCCTGTGTTTATGAGATCATACTGACCTTGGGATATGGATCCACGGATGTGGTGTAGATGAGGACTATCCCGATCATGAGGCATTGCTCGACTGATCAAACCTGCAGCACAAAGAAAAAACAGGTGAAGGAAAGTAAACTGGAAAAACGGGAAACAGTGACACTCAATGTCCGTGATTGATAATAAAAAAAATATATATATATAAAATAAAATAAAGTTTGTTATGCTTACCTTCAGAGGCAGATAGTGAGTCTCTGATGGGTTGCACACGAGACATGCCAACATCCATCATCTCGTAGGACCTCTTCAGCCCACCCATGTCCCCACGACCCTCTTCCTTAGAATTTGGACCCCCTGTGTGATCAAACACATACAATAGTTTGAAACTAGTACTGCCTTTATCACTTAAGTTATGAGTATTTACATGTTTGTGTACACTTACGGTCAAATGAAAGGATGTGTCCACTGATGCCCTCGTAGACTACGTGCCCCTTAGAAGGAGTGTCGTCTCTGCTTCTTTCTCTGCTGGGGCTGTCCTCAGTGATTAGACGGGTTATTGTGCCCTTATACAAAACATCTGCAGGAGTGCCCTGAAAGAGATGAAAGAAAATGCTTTGTTTAAATTCGTCATGAAACGCAAGTTGCGATCATCGTTACATATTTGAACCGTATATCCAAGTCTTTGCATCGGTGCACACGTCACCAGAGAAGAGATGTTGTTGCAAGGGGGAGGGGAAGTTAGTGTTTTTCGATTAAATATAAATAGGACACATGAATTGTATTTCAAATATTGTTTTAAATATATAATAAACAGGTCGCAATATTCCATAAAAAGTGTCCAATTATATTTCATAGTGACTTTAATGCCCACATGGGGGGAGAACATCTGAAATCAACAATCAGCAAAAAAAATAACTGAAGGTTTTAGAGGTACAGAAAGTCTTTTAAAAAATATGAAAACTTTTACATTACTTTTGACATGCAATGACGAATTGTTTACCATAAAATTATGGAAATTATTAAAATGGCTACTGTGGTCAATTTATTTGATGATGTCTTAAATGGATACTTATGTAATAAGCATAAATACTTTAAAATACTTTAATTATAATTTGTACAGACAACGAGTAAAAGACTTCAATGCACATAGGAGGGTAAGACTTCCTCAAGTCTGACCTGGTTTAACCCTTGTGTTGTGAGATCAGAAAATTCAAAGCAGCAAGCACTTTTTGTCTGGTATTTCATAACAATTGTATTTTTAGGTTACAATACTGAAAAACGGATGCTAAAATGTGCTTCAAAAAGAGGCTGGAACCTTTTCAAGTTTGTTGCAAGAAATCACAGCAGGACAAATTATTTTTAAAGGTTTGACCTTTAATTGGAAGTCTGGAAGATGTTTGAGCTTCATGCATACTAGTTAAAAATACCATGTTTCATACAGCTACATATGACTAGTACCTGTATCAGGTAGACCGTGGCTCCTTATCTTCTAATAAATCTGCCAATAACTCTTGCAAATGTCAGAGATAAACACAGAGCTTATCTCTACACATAGACTTGACCCCGATCTGATTAAACGCTCGCCCAACAACATTCTGATTTGCGTGATCATGTAATATGTGCCACAGTAGGTCAGTTGGCACATTGAGTGCGTGTTTGGGTGATCAGTAACATCAGGCTGCGATGAGACGTGTAAATACATTAATAAAGGGAGAGAACAGAATTGCACGCTGTGTACCTGTTGTTATGGAAACTGATTACCAGTTATGTCATAATATGACGTGGTATGGCTGTGACACAAAATGCCTGTTCCATTTGTTTGTTGAAGAGCCATTTATATGAGCTGACTGCTCACTGTAATGTGTGTAAAACTTCATTCAATTGGTTGTAAATACATTTTTGATTAGACAATGAAATTTTGCAAAAACAGATTTTGGAAAAATTTCAGTGCAACCTCTTTTTGACAAAATGAACTGAAATGGCTTTTAAAGGGAGGGGAGCTTCCTACCTGAGTGATAGAACCTCCTCTATATGATATGGGAGGTTCTTGGTGCACACGTGTGCCAGGGATGCCCTTTGTGATGCTGCCACCCTGAACAGCTGGCATGGGGCCTGTGAGAGAGAGTTAATACTGTTTTCAATCTATTCGCGGTATAAGCCCTATTTCTGCATTTTAATCTCTTTGAACCAAGACTGAAATGAGATGAGGGATGATTATTTGACCCAAACGTACCCCGTGATGCAGCACTGTCCTGTGTGGAGAGATTCTCAGCCTGAGAGGAGGCAGAGCTACGTGGAGACAACTGCTCTTGTTTAACCACTGGAAACCCTCCTAAAGAGACAGAAGGAGACGTTGGATATGGAAAACGGATTGCTGACTTATGATTGCTCGCACTTACGACTCACACTCACCCATTTTCCTCTGGTCCATCCAGGAGAGAGCCATGGATCCTGGTGCTGGGAGTTTCCCGTGGTCGGAGCCATGAGATGGGTTGTGCAATTGCACTGGAGTACCCTGCAATACAAAACAAGTTTAACACCAGCATAAACATATTAAAATGCTATTAAAACACTTTGAATGCACTAAACATAATATCAATGATGGGTCCCAGTAATACCACATCAAAAGAACATTGCTACTGCGAGAGATTAAGTACTGCTCTTACCTGTGTGATAGAGCCGCCAGGTTTGGCAGAGGAGATGAGAGGAGGGGGTTCTGGGATATGTAGAGGCCGCACTGCAGCCATTCTCTCCTGTGGCTGTAGAGTGGGAGCCAATGCTGAAAGAGAGTGATTAAAGCATTTTGTATACAGTACTGAGCAAAAGTTTTAGGCACGGTAGTATTTTCACCAAAAAAAAGAAGGAAAAAAAAGTTTTTCAGCCAGTTATTTATCTTTTGCTGTAGTGTCTCAGTAAGAAATATCATCATAATAATATTAACAACTAATATTACATATTTTTTTTCAATTTATATACATATATATTTTAGTTAATATTATTTGATTACATTGTATTAAGACACAATTTTTATTTTATTATAGAATATTATCTGAAATAAATAAATAAATAATATTTTTGGGACTTTAGACAAGGCAATATTGTCTTACAGGGACTGTAGTGTAGCAGCTGTTCATGGCTGAATTTGGCCATGTCTCTGGGCGAGAGCTGGTACGGTGACATCACTGGCCGGCCTAGACCAACAGCCCGGATGTCATCAGCCCCGGGAATCTTTTTACCGTCCGCAAGAGGAGAGAACGCCCGTGATTTATCTGCACACATGCACAAAAATGTACAAAGATGACTGTCAAACAGATGATTACTGGATAGAAGTCTATGTCACTCTTTTTTGGCGAAGGTGAAAATGACAAAGCTCAAATCATCATCACAACCCCTGCATCAAAAGCAGCAATCTCCAGTGTGAAAACACACAGATAGCAGTTATTCCACTCATCATAAGGCTCATCAACACTGTAAGCTGGAATCTGCGAGCGTAGCGGCATGCAAACACATCTGCGAATCATTCACACTCCCAGAAATCAACACGCTTGATTAGAGTCTGATCTAACAATGTGTGAGTATGCGCGTGTGGTGTGTAAACCTACGTAATCCATGTAGCAGAGCCTGAAGCCATCTCTCGTTCCACTCCAGCTCTGCAGGGACAGACACACTGCAGCTCATCACATGGGCATGACCCAAGACTCTCTTTCTCTCCAAGTACTCAAAAGGATCAGTTTTGTGACTTAACTTAGTGCTGAGTGCCCACATTTAATACCACCACAACCATCTTTGCTTAATGAAGTGAAATGTCCTTGTTGAGGACTCCTATTCATGGCGTGTAGTGATACTGAGATAATGAGATAAGGATTTCTCTCTCTGTCTTCATCCATTTAACTTCTTTTTAAAGGGCTTCTCTTTTATTTCAAGTTTAATCACTGACTAAAAATAGGCTTTCAATTATATTTTCATGTTACGGTCGATATTAAAAATCTACACCAATGTGTCTATACTCTTAAAGGGATGCATTTAAATAAAGAATATACAGAAAACAAAATTTAAAAAAGGATAATGCCCAGTCAGTCTAATAATTAATACAAAATATGAGGTTTTTTAATGGGAAGAGGCCACAGAGTGATACAAGAGAGTAGCACAGCTATGGAAATCAGACTTTAATTGACAGCCGAATGCTGCAACTGATTTTTTTAGACTCAAGTGTGCCAAAGAGCAGTGTAATAAATATGAAGTAGTTCCTGATGGACATTATAAAAATTAAGAATAACTTCTCTTAGCTCATACTAATATGGTCACAAATATATTGTGCATCCCTAATTTGATGTGTAAGGAGAGTAAAGACTAGCAATGTTATTATAAAGGTTTAAACGTTACAAAGATATTTCGTTTTTTAATTTCAGTTTAGTTTCAATGGTTTAGTTTTAATGATTCATAAACAAGTTCATTTAGAATTAATAGAATTAGACTGCAGGCAAAAAAGGTGATGGTCTATGTTCAATAGTGTAGCGATGTATGAAGCACAGCTCACACTTTTAAACCAAGCACTGTTTTCATGGTTAATGTGGCGAATCCGGGTGACTAACTTGAACCCATCAAAGATAGCATTGATTCCTATTGAAACTGCTGGATTTTGCTTGTGAAAACTTGCCAAATAATGTTTAACTTGCACATCAGCCTGTTACTAAGGCAGCATTCATTTCAGATCTGCACGTGTCAGGTAACAAGGTGAACTGCTGCTGGTGGTTGTTCACTACTTGTCTGTCTAGGTGGTCGGGTCTTGACTGAATACACCACTTTTTTTTTTACTATATTTACAACCAACGCTCTTCACAGCACTCAAAAATACAACAACCCTACCACTCACATGTGCACAGACACACACATCAGAACTTGCTTAACTGGTGGGGTAGACACAACCGAGGAAAACAATGGTGGTTGAGAAAGCTGAGGAGGGAAAAGGAGTGAAGGAACAGATCAAAGGATAATGTGGATAAGGAACACGAGCAGATTACCCTCTCTCTCTCTGTCAGAGACACCAGGG
The DNA here is from genome assembly GCF_051911475.1 of Siphateles boraxobius. Taxonomy (NCBI): domain Eukaryota; kingdom Metazoa; phylum Chordata; class Actinopteri; order Cypriniformes; family Leuciscidae; genus Siphateles; species Siphateles boraxobius. The sequence goes on from NW_027509219.1 coordinate 14,997,951, forward strand.
CTGCGAGTCCTGACCCGTGGGCTACTCGAGTCCCCGACCCCTGGATAATGCTGAGATTTGGTTGGCTGTGGATGCTGCTGTTTGGCCTCTTGGGAGGATTCATGTGCCATGGTAATCTGCTGCTGGTACAACGCAAGAGCATGGGGCATAGCCTGCTGCTTCCCTAGCAACCCAGGCCGGTTATCTCGTCCTGCTACCTCTGTCATCTACACACAAAGACAAAATGCTTATTTTATGCTTACTATAAACAATTACACAACACATGTATATGTTTCTAATCTACTTAAATGTGCCATATCATGAAAAACAAAATTAACAGGAAGAGGAGTCATTGAGAAAAACACAATGTTTACAATATCACACCTATAAGCACATTAATTAACATGACCATCAAGGGTGTGCAATATTGACGAGTTGGGGGGGAACTGACAATATTTCCCCCTTTAAATTGATGGTAATACTTTATTTTAAGGTGAAGTAGTTACAGGTTACTACACGTACTTACCATAGTAATAACAGTAAATTATGCATAATTACAAGTAACTAACCCAAAATCAAAACCCAACCTTAACTCTATACTAAGGACATGTAGTTAATTAATATTACTCAGTACTTATTTGAGTAAGTACAATGCAACTACATCACCTTAAAATAAAGTTTTACCAAATTGATGATAATACCAAAATTCAAATGGCTGATTAATTCAGGAACAAAGCAGGTGATTGTCTCTATGAATGAGTGATTCAATTATTAACTCACCCGATAAAAAAAAATGCTTAGAGACGTATAATGATTCTGCAGTGGCTTAGTTTGGAACTATTTTCGTGTGCGAAATAGAGCAAAAACTGATAATATTGCATCTAAAATGTAACTCACAACGTTAACTTGTATATTGAACTGTTGTATAAAATAAATATTGCATTTGCAATCGTGGGTTAGGGTTAGCAAACATTTGATCATACAGGGGCATTCTAACTGAATTATAATGGGCTACATCACACAGCAAAAGTGTTCGGTATGAAGGTATGAATTTGTTTTTTTAAAGTGAGTGACTTACTCGATAAGGTCAGCTTGCACATTGTTAAAACGGCAATTATGATATTATTGTAAACAATACAGATTCCATACCCCTAATAACCACCCATATCCAATCACTGACTTCAGTAACAGAGTGGGTGGTGCTCACATGCTAAAAACTGCTAGTCAATTGTAGCAGAGGTAATTTACATGCAATTTTAAATGGACAGCAACAACCAAACCAATTTGAGCCATGTAGAAGTCAGGGGGAAAAATGCGTTAAAATACAGACTAATAAAGAAGAGGGAAAATAAAACAGCACATATCAGTTTCCACGCCCCTCCTCTCGCCAGAGCTCAGACCGTTCAGTCTTCTCTAAACTCATCATGAGTGTCTGAATAGCTAAGAGCAGAGGTGGAAAACAGCCTTAGTAACCATGGCAACATGGAGAGAAGATGCTAATCTGTGTAATCTGGCCAGATATGGCTTGTTTTAACAAAAACCTCATGAAGTTCAAACCACAATTGACTGAACATGAATAACAGCAGGATGAAAAGCAGATGAATGTTGGCATACTCACAATGGGAGGTATGGCGGCCGCTCTCTGCTTGAGCGTTTTGAGGTCCAGTGGTTTCGGAACTGGAGAAGAGATCACTCCATCATGGGCGAAATTCAACAAACTCGGCCTAGGAGACGTCATTGTGTTGAGAGTGAGAAGTGTTATTGCTTAATATGGTCAGAGCTTCATTCTCTGTTATTTACTGTCTTTGTAAACAGCCCATTAATGCCACAAACACACACACTTAATCATCATCCCGCCACACATAAACAAATATAGACTTTCCACATGCAATCGTATGGAAATGTAAAATGCAAAATACACAAAAGATAGCCAGACAGACACACACACACTCGCTCTGTTATGTTTGGCAAGCTAACGGTAATGTTTCCCCTGACTCGGCCAACATATACAGAGTTTGCTGTCATGGAAAAAATAGAGTCCTACAGGACAAATCAACAATCCCAGTCTACTTAACCACAAAACACATCAGACCCCACCCAAGCAACCAATCAAGCCTCACTGCCAAACAGACACATGGCACACTCTCACCAGTTCTTTTCTGAGCTCTCAGTCTCCTCCACCTCATCGGCGCTGCATGTGGCGCTGGAGTCGCTGTCGTGAGCTCCGCTCTTTCCTCCGTGCTCTTTTTTCTTGACCTCTTTCTTGCCTTCCTCCACCTCCAGGGCAGGAGGCTTCTTATCCTCTCCTGACACCTCCTTACCACCCTCCCCTGGTTCAATCTTCACTTCTTGCTTCACTCCTCCCTGTTCCCCTTCTCCCCTCTCTACTTTTGGCTTCTCATCCGGCCCCGTCTCTACAGCTGGCATGTCCTTGTCCGTGGAGGATGAGGAGGAGGAAGTAGCGTTGGGTGCAGATTTGGGCCGTGCTGTGCCCTCTTCTTTGACCTTACTGTCATCGGAGGAGCGTGGGGAAGGGAGGCTCTCAGTGTCTGAGCTGTTATTGGCTCCACCTGGAAAAAAAAGGAGATGGGAAACGTTGTAAGAGGGCAGAACATGGAGGGTGTTGAGTGTGGTTTGGTGATTGGGTGATTAGTGGCACTTCTGACTGCTTTAAAGTTGTTTCAGTTGTTTTGTCTATGTTAAATCATCTCACATGTGATTATGGGCTTGATCAGCCTTTTTTGGTAAAATACACAACCATTCAAATGTTTGGGCTAGGTAAGATTTTTTTTTTTTTGCTTACCCATGCTGCATTATTTGATTAAAATATAAAAACAGTAATATTGAGAAATATTATTACAAATTAAAATAACTATATATTTTTATATTCATGAGGTGACAAAGCTGAATTTTCAGCATCATTACTCCAGTCTTCAGTGTCACATGAACCTTCAGAAATCATAATAATATGCTGATTTGGAGCTGAAGAAACAGTTCTTATTAGAGATGCGCGGATGGGCTATTATTTCATCCGCAACCGCATCACAAAACTAATCATCGGTCCGCCATCCATCCTCACCAAAGTTTTTGACCAATTTTCAAAACCGCACCCGCCCGCCATCCGCTGATACAAGGCGCTGCTGATGACAGCCGCGATACTAGAAACCGCCCGCCACCCGCCCGAATTTAATTAAAATATTTTTTTGCGTCACGTCATCCGCCTGATCCGCGGTTTATCCGGGGAGTCCGTGGCTATAACCGCCAACCGCGCATCTCTAGTTCTTATTATTATTTATGTTGAAAACAGTTGTGCTGAATATTTTTGTGGAAATCATGATAAATGTTTTCAGGATTCTTTGATAAATAGAAAGTTCAAAAGAACCGCATTTATTTGGAATAGTCTTTACTGTCACTTTTGATCAATGTAATGCAACCTTGCTGAATAAAAACAAATTTTTATTAAATTTTTATCATTTTTATTGAACGGTAGTGTGTGATTGTGTGGAATGTGGATATTGTGTATGATGGTTATGACATTTCCCTTTTGGAGAAATAGTTAGCTAGCTGTCAATTATCTTAAAAAGTTTTAGAGAAACTTTTTAGAAAAACTAGACTGTTCTCTAAAATGATTAGCATGATGGAAATGACAGCAGTATATAATTTGCTTACATAAATACAAATATCGCTTTAAAAAAATAAAAATAATAATAATAATAATAATAATTAAAAAGTCCAAAATAATGAAACTCTGACAAAATGTAACATTTAACAATATGAAACATTTTTAAAATCATCCTTGGGCACAAAAGCTCCTAAATGAAAGAATCACTCCCATCTAAATCTAACATGTCCTTTGTCAAATCAAAAAGTAAACATAACTAGTAAATACACAGTAGGGGATTATGATAAGCCTCATTTTCCCACTGGCATCATAAACCCCAGCCGTTGAGTGTGCCCTCCCAGCTGGATGTAATTACACAATAACCATAACATAATATGCACTTCCCTTGCTGGCTCTGTTTCACAAGCTTTGACCTGATAAATGTGGCTTTATGAAAGCTTACGAAAGCCATTTATCGGCAAGCCACACCTGATTGCCAAACACACAGGACAAAGCACTCATTTCATAGCTGTCTGGCAGACTTGTGGAAGTACAGCTCCAAAACTACATCCACAGCACGACACACACTTTGACAGCAAGACAGTGATAACTACACCTCTAGTCGCTTCACAAAATGCAGCTTCCCTGAAAAAGCAATCCTTGTTTGTGCAGAGTGTCGCCTTTTTCTCAGAACTTGACAAAAGTAGGTCAGGGTTCTATCACGGATGAGGTCATAGGTGAGTCTCGGCCACGTGTTCCTGATATTCTGAGAAAAGCACGAGCTGCTGTGGGATTTCCTGGCAACCGCAAAACCTCAGAGGTGTTGCATTGTGACTCGTTTCATAGCTATGTCTGATAAAAATTTTTTACTAAACTGCTAATTTGTTTCTCAGATGCTACCACTGAGTTTCATTACTTCCATTAAACAGTCAATCAGTAATGTGCAACAAATGACTGTGTTTGAATGGACATTATTCATTTTAAATGTTACTGCATGATGTAGCATTGTGAGTCTCAAGTGTTTGTGTGTGTACGTACCCTCTCCATCCTCCTGAGCCTCTTCTTCATTGCCGCTGACTCCCGATCCCTCCATCTCCTCTTCCTCTGCAGCAGATGGAGCGCTGGCCTCCTCGTTCTGAAGAGCTTTACCTTTACGCCTGGCTTTACGCTCTCTCTCCTACAAAAAAAACAACATGAAACCAATACTACTGACAGTTATAAATAATTAATCCCACGCTCTCTAGGAAACGTGTCTGTAAAAGAAACTGACCGATTTTATTTTATGCTGTTGCAGAATCTCATCCAGTTTCTGTCTCTTCTTATAGTTGAAGTAGAAGTTCTTGCACTGGGAGACTGTTTTGGAGCCCACCATCTTGGCAATGGCGGACCAGTTTCGACCATACTGGAGCAGACCTATGGAGTGAAAGTAAGAGAAGGAACATTCTCACTTTACTAATGCAAAAAAAGGAAACAGAGCTATGAGTGATAGGCCTATCACCATAGTTATTTCTTTGCATTAGAAACCGTGTCACTAACTGCATGACGCAACTAAAACACTTCTCATTTTATTTTATACACAGAACGGGAAATGAGGAGGAAAAAAGGGGACCTTGTGAGGGAGACCAGTATACATTGTATACAGTATTCAATTGATTTTAAACATCTCAGTTTTCTTTTTTGTGAATTTGAGTGAAACTGTAAAATAACTGGCAAATTTAGTAATTAAACTACAGTTCAAAAGACTGTGATCAGAAAGAAATTAATACTTTTATTATGCAAAGATGCATTAAATTCATCTAAATTGACAGTAAAGGCATTTATAATGTTACAAATATTTAAAAAAATAAGAAATATTTATTGTGCATCAAAGCAACATATTAGAATGATTTCTGAAGGATCAAGTGGCACTGAAGATTGGAGTAATGGCTGCTGAAAAATCAGCTTTGCCATCACAGGAATACATTACATTTTAAAATATATTCAAATAGAAAATGCAGCCTTGGTTATCACAGGAGACTTCTTTCAAAAACATTTTTAAAACAATCTTACTGACCCAAATATATGTGTAGGTCTCACATATTTTTTCCCTACCTGGTGTCCCACTAAGTCTTATTCACTCAAAATAGGGCAGCACCAAGGCTGTTACAGTTTAAATAAGATTTATATTGCACACTTGCGGAACAGACAATATCTTTCAACAAACAAAAACTTTGTGTGCCAGTTACGGAAGCCTCAAGCGTTCCCATCCAGCCAGCCTTGCGTTGTCATTAAGGAAAACCTCAATTAAAGGTCAAAGATCATTTGCTGCAGCTTGCCGTCTGAAGGAGGAAAGTGGGGCAGCAACCTGACATGAACTGTTCTCAATCATTTAACACCACGCTAACGCTCAGCAGACACCAGACAAGTCGTAGTGTGCTGTTTAGCTGCACATTAGGAACCTATCTCGTCCAGTCTAAATAGTAGCTTTGATTTATATCGCTTGTGACCACAATAAAGCACTGCTGCCCTCCACATCAAAGCTATAATTTAGCTAGGACAGGGAGAGAGAAAATGAAGAGTGTAAGTGCATTGAGATCAATAAAAATGCCCTTGGTAACAAACAAACAAACAAAGCAAAGCAAGAAATCACTTGAAGTCTGATTTGTTATCCTCACCATCTCTGATCCTTGTTTCTGTCTCTATTTATTTCTCAAACTTCCAGTTGTTTGTCAGAAACACACGCACATTCTAATTTATGTAACATGGCAAACACCCACTGACAGTGCAAAGACTGCTTAAATAAAGCCTGTTAGCAATTCTTACACACACAATCACCCAGAAGTACTTTTACATAGCAGGTCAAAAGTCAAGGAAACTCTATTATTGCCCAATCCAACAAATGGCAAAGTTGCAGTTAAATCCAGTGAAAGCCCTTCAACTTCCTGAAATGCAGTTTTCATCCATCTTCAATTTCAAAACACTGGATTTTTTATTCACTACACAATCCAGACCTCCAAATATAAGAGTAGTCCAATAAGACGATGCTGTCCAATCAGTGTTGGTAATTCAAGAGCATGTGCCAATGCTGCATCCAATCAAAATCCTTAGCACTGGCCCTCTGTGGATCGTCCAATCAGGGAGTTGCATAAATAAAATATGCGGTCCACTGGTCCACTCTTCTCTATCGCTCCATCTGTCTTTTCATTTCCCCCACATGATCTCCATAGAAATGCACAGCAGAGGCTCTTGGAGCTTTAGCACAGCGTGAGGAAGAGCAAGAATTGAGAGAGAAAAAGGGAGTGGTGTTTGGGAGGGAAATGAGCTCCCCATTCCTCCTCTGATAGTTGTGCTGTCGTTTCTCTGATTCTCTCTAAATGCAGCAGCCCTTCTCTTTTTCCTCTCTCTCTCGCTTTCTCTCTCTGTCTATTTATCAAACTCACATGCTTTCTCTCGCCAGCCCTCTCTCTTTCTGTCTCAAGGCCACAGTTTTTTTCCACTCCTCTTCACTGGCTGCCGCTTGGCTGGACTTTAACAGCAAAGTGAAGCTGAGATGCAGTGACTCCACCTCCCTAATGCCCGTCCTCCCTCCCTCCCTCCCTCCCTCTCTCCCTCCCACCCTCCCTCCACAACCTCATTTGATCTCTTCTATCATTCTGTCTCTTCTACGCTCTCTAATGCATATTATCTGTGCCAAACGTATCTACGCTCAAACACTAAAGCAAACAGACAATAAGACCAATAGATTGTGGAAGGAATAGAGAGAAGGGATAGAGATGTGAGAGGTTTGATGTTGATATCATGAGAAAGCAGAGGGAAAGCAATTCCTCCTAACTGACCTGCTTTTCTTCTTCAATGTGACCTCTACACATAGTCCTTAACAACAGTGTGTGTGAGAGAGAGAGAGAGAGAGAGAGAGAGAGAGAGAGAGAGAGAGAGAGAGAGAGAGAGAGAGAGAGAGAAACAGGGAGGCTTGCCAAATCCTCTAATTCGTGCCAACCCACAATTCAGCCACTTCCTTTCTCTCTGTACTCCAACAACCGAATCTAACCACTCACTCAAAGCTACAGAAAGAAAGAAACTGAAAGCCAGAATTAAGACGGATAGAAAGACAGTAAGAGACAGATAAAAAAACAGATAAAAAAGAAAGACAAACATAAGACAGAGATGGAAAAAAGAGAGAAAGAGAAAGACAGACAAAAGAGAGAAGACAGAAATATTGTATATATATATATATATATATATATATATATACATATATAAATAAAGAGAGAACGAGAAAGGAAGACTGACAGAGACAGAATGAAAGACAGGAGAAAGAGACAATCAGAATGACAGTGTCCGACAGAAGAAAAAAACAGAAAAACAAACACCAAGAGAGAAACAGAAAGACATAAAAACAAACAAGACAGACAAACAGAGAGAAAGACAGACAGGAATAAAGACAGAGAGAGACTGAATGAACAGAATGAGAGACAGAGAGAAAAAACAGAAATTCAGATGGATGAAAAGACAAACCCAGCATAAGACACAGGAAGAGAGAGACACATAAACAGAGAAGGGAAAACAGAAAAATAGAGCCAGGCTAAAGAAAGAAAGAAGTTGTCACTCCTCTTCTGAGAGCTGAATCCTGTTCTGTTCACACTGTATATTTACAGGAGTCACAACTGGAGCAACTAATTCCTGTTTATTTAAATACAGCTGCAAGTAAAAAACACAAGTAGAATGTCACATTTGTTTACTACAGATAAAATGATGTTTATATCCATACACAGTACATACATCAGTCTGCAGCTACTGTCTCTAAAGAAAAGCATCTAAAAAAGACACGAGGAGAGCTGTGTGCAGTAGCTTTGGGTTATATACATAGGCCGCTATCCTGCTATAAAGTGCCCTCACAGCCACATACACACTTTACTTCCCCTCATTTACTCAGAGACGTGCACACAAGCAAGGCCACCCTGCCTTTAAAAGGCCGTGCCAGCGCGCATTAGTCACAGAGAAGAGCTGCTCTCTCTCTCTGTGCAGGAATGTAGCGAGACGGCCAGGTGCCATTAACATATATTACTGTTGTCTCTCTCTTTCTCACTTTAAAAATGATCACGGATAACGCATAGAGAGCATCAGCATAGAGAGCTGTAAGCTGCTTTATAAAGGACAGACGGGGTATCCGACTGGCATTAAAAGGGTCAAGGGATGAGGGGTGGCAGGATATTTGGGGACAGACTAGAAGATAAAGCGGGTACACTGACGTTAAAAATAACAGCAGCACTCTGGTGGGAAAGACTGAGGTATAGCCTTTGCTTTGACGGTGTTAATGAGAGACATGTTTTTTGACTATGAAACTGTTAATGAGAGACACATTAATCCATTTATAACAAAAATGCAAAAAAGTTGGGGAAATTGAATGAATGAATAAATTATGATGTAAATGAATAGGTAAATAAAAATAGGGTTCTTACACCAAAATGATGTATTTAAATATTTAAAACAATAACTAAATACATAAAGAAATTAATTAGTAATTAATTCAATGAATAAACATCGTTCTTGCACAAAATCATTTAAATATATGAATGAATAAATTAATAATACATACATAGATAATACATACATTAAAAGAATGAATGAGTAAATTAATAAAAATTATATTTAATTAATTAATTAATAGGGTTCTTACTTTAAAAACATTTAAATGTTTATAAATGAAGGACAGATAGAAGAGCCCTCTTCAAAAATAAAATGAATATCTGTCAAATGTAAATCAGATTCAGATTCTAAATTACATAAATTAATACTTGTTGGCATGAAGGCAAGGACAAGTTCTTGTGATTGTAAACAACAAATCTGATTTGGCTCAGGGGACTTTATCATTAATGAAGTGTTATTAAGTTACAGATCTTGTAAGCCAGAGCAGCGTAAGCCAGGCGGCCCGATGGATCAGATATGTGCGGGTGCCAGAGAAACACAGAGCCATTAACAGAGTGACGTGGAAGTAGCTCATCTGAAGTAGGTCAGCGGAGCGGCCGTTTAACACACTAACAGTCTACATTACAGTCCAAACACGAACAAGAGAGAAGATTAGACCTTTGCTCTTTACTCAAGCTTTCTATCCTTTTCACTCCCTCATGAAGACGTTTCAAGGTCCAGTAACGAAGCTCTGTTTGTTAAATCATGAGTAAATGACATTTCTGAAAGCAGCAGATCTGAACAACCAGCTGTCATGTAAAGGCACAATACCCACATTTAGACACATTATTATGTGTATCACTGAGTGGATGTGTGTGAAACGAGGCCAAGGGCACAGCGTATGATTTAATGCTCATGTAAATGTTTGTGGAGTTGCTAGGCTGAGTGTTACAGGTCTTATCAGGCAGAGTTACATCTAGTTAATTTGACACAGGTAGATCCCAACCGTCAACATCCTATGAAGACAAACAGAAAGCCCATTATGACCTTTTCTAACTTAATTGTATGTCAGGGTTTCTGCAGGTATATTCAATTTAAATGTAAAGCTTTTTAATGCCATGTTTTACATTTTTAAATGCCATGACCCATGAATAACCACAGATATTACAGTGCTGTCAATCAATTAAAACATTTACTTGATTATTCGCACATTTTTTCTGTGATTAATCGCAATTAAAAACACTTAAATTTTTATAGGTTTATAATAGTTTATATATTTTATTATGTAATAATCTCACAGTTAATCTACAAATGAATGTAGAGACAATATATAGACAGAATATTTTAAATACTTGTTTAATGGCATATTTTTATGAATGAAGGCCAGTATCACTGATACTAATACAGCTATGGATGCCTGGATAAAAATGATTTCCCCCCTCCCCCAATTTTAAACATTCATTATAGCCATCCAACATTACAGTGTAATTGAAAGCTAACATTTTTTTTTTTTTACATTTATTAGGCTTCATTTTATTTAAGTGAACTTCAAACACATAAACGTCATTCCCACATAAACATATAATAAATGTCATATTTACCTTTGCCCTTCCTGTCTAACAGGTAGGACATATACAGAAATGTTATAGAATTATCAAACAGTCTGCACGGCATAAATTATAAATTAAATACAGACTATCCTTATTAAACTACAAAAGTTCTTTAGTCAGGAGCAGAGAGTAATTTTATGTTACCTTTGTTTTTTGATTAACTTAACTGACAGAAAGCTTTATTGGCAGCTGTCACTTTAAGACCAGCCGCTGCTGACAGAGACGCGGATCTCACACGCGTCTCATTCTCTCATAACTCTTTACGTTCATTTAAGACTTTATTTAACTCATTTAAGACTGCTCTTATGTTATGAGAATACTCGACAAAACAGACATTTTGGCACAATTGTGTGTTATATTGTTCGTTCATGTGCGAAAGAGAACCGTTTTCTGGCGTGCTGTCTGTTACCAAACTGGTTCCGCGTGTTTATCACACTAACATACATATTTTGCGACAGCAAATAAAAAATTAATTATGAAGGCTATATTCAAATAAATTGATAATATACAATTTTCTTCAAAACTATCTCAATTTTTAATGCCTGTAGGATTAAAATTGAATGCTTTTTAATGTCATTTAAGGCCTTAATTTTCATAAAATCCATTTAATGACTTTTAATGATTTTTAATGCCCTGCATGGATCCAACCAGTGTGCAATGTTGTCTATTCAGTAAACACAGTCAACAGTGACAAAATTCGCAAACACACAAAATAAGTACTGATAAGTACCTTTCTTTGCCGTTTCCATCTCCTCTTCAGTCCAGCGAGAGCTTTCGTTCATCTCCAGGTTTGCTAAAATACAAAGAAAAAGTCTTTATAAGGCAAAGTCAGCAACCATCTAGGTAACAACCTGAGCAGCTATTTTCTGTTTTCTAATTTCTAAGCGCATCTAATTTAATGAGTAGAGATTAAAAACAACAAAACTGTTTCTTATGTTCCGATAATATATTTCAATCAACAACATTTAACAAATCTGAAAATAAAAATAAATAAATAAAATAAAGAATTCATATCCATACTTAAAATGACTGAAAAATGAACTAAACCAAACCAAACAACTAAAAGCATAAACAGTCAAAGGCAGAAACTCAAGGTGAAGCGACCTATTGAAATGACTCAAGCTCTTGTGATGGACATCAGTAAAGGCCAAGGGCTGGCACAGGCCGTGTTTAGACACTCACGCTGAAGTATAGGACACCTTTTTAATATTTTTAACTGAAACACAATCAGCGAAAGTTCAAGAACACTCTTAGCTAAGCTAGATGAGCCACTGATCTCTAAAAAAGTGAGGGGACAGATGTTTTCTACTCAAAAATCAAAGTATTTGTACAGTATTTCATTATTAGGATCATTATTGTTCTGTTAATATTGCTGTTAAAATGTCCTCACATTTTGGGGAAAATAGAAAAGTGAAGTTATAAAACTAAAATGGGAACATGTTGAACGATAAAAGGTTGTGCACGGTTAATTTGCACAAACGGAGAACAAAACAAAGAACTCATTTGAACACGTGACCTCAGAGACCCATTGAAAAAGTCAACTGTATGTGAGTGTGTTTGCTAACCTAGCTCACTGCTGAGAGGTGAAGTGTTCTCTTCCTGCTCGTTTGTCATAGAGCGGGTGACTCGTCCTTTCCGGTGTCCACGGCTGTTTGCGGTGCGACGGCCTTTAACGGCTACAGGAGGCTCTTTCTCCTCCCCGTCCTCACCAGAGGTGTCATCTCTGCAAGAACAGAAAAAAAAATTCATTATCAAAGTGACATCCTACGTATTGCTGATGCAGTAATCACACGGTTCATTTCATAATCTGCTAATTGATTCCCCCCCGAAATTGAATAAAAATATTAAATATAGAAAAAATAAACAACAGAATATATACAGGGCTCAACATTAAGCCTTGTTGTGTGCTCGGTCATTCACAAGTTCAAGTAAAAAAGGAAATAATTGGTTGGCTTCTTGTGGAATAAATTTAATTTATTTTAAAGCAATATTATCATCAGTGTTCTATCAGCACTTACTTAAATCAGCATATTTGTGATATTTGCTCACTTAAATTGATTTCCAAGGCATTTTTTAACTTGGAAATCAAAGAAAGAGCAATATTCCCTAACCTAAAATGTATGCGTCACCAATTCATTCAAATCGCTGATTCATTCAAGAATGAAAAAAAAAAAAAGAATGGGTCTTAAAGAATGGGTCAGTAAATCATTGACTCACTCGATTTGTTAAAAAACACTGAATCATTCCGTAATGCAGCACTGCTTTGTGTTGCTTGGACACGCACAACAGTTCTGCTGTGGCTTTGTTTGGAACCATTTTCATTTGCGAAAAAGAGCAAAAATACTCAATAGTGTACTGAGTTTCCTTGCATGTGCTGTTGAGCTCACTTGTTTTGATTTCTCCACGAGATCTTACAAATAAACAGGCTGCGTGAGCCTCAACTGGCTTGACCATGTCCACTTTCTATCTCCATTTATACTAAATGTAATAAAATCAGAATCATTCTCGCTGAAAAGTTTGTGATGCTTCCCTAGTTTTTGTAATAAGGTAACTTGAGTCGGAGCCGATAGCCTCATGGGCAGCGCTCCGACATATAGTGCAACTTCACCTCCGGAGACCGATTCCCGGCTCGAGGTCCTTTGCCGATCCCATGCCTCACTCTCTTTACCCCGTGGTTTCCTTTCTAATCTCAACGCTTTCCTATCCACTAAAGCAATAATAAAAAGGCCAAAAATTATGAATTAATAAATAATTTGCAGTTATGGGTCTCAGCCCAAATTCTGAGCACCCCCAATAGAAAAATGACACACATACATGTACACATATGAACACACTATGCAAATTTTGTATCTCTAGCAAGTTCATCCCACCTTCAGGAAGTGGCTGTGGGATGAGCAGACCCTCATTCATCTTACCTGCACATTATCCATCTTGCAGATACAGTACTAAATATAGGAGCAGCAGCTGTACCCGCAGGTTGAGAATCATGCGGGAAAAGTCAGAGAAAGGCACATACTCGGCTTAATGTACTCCTTTAATGTATAGCTGGCGTCCTGCGGTGCATACTGAGGGCTGTGTATTCGGGCCAGTGCTAATGTGCTCTAATCACATCCTACAGCACTGCTGACTGCACAGGTTTAGTTTAGAATAATACACTGTTACCTGTACTTCCCTGGTGTATTTTAATATAGTGTGTGCACCTGTGAATGAACTAGCATTCAGAAACAGCTTATAAAATTAGCCTGAAATGATACAGAACCTGCATCTGTACATAGCCATTGTTCTGTGGAAAATAGAATGCTGTGTTACCAAAAGTACCAGTCGATTACATTGTTACTATTAATCAAACAACTCAACCATGAATTTTGAAGAAGACCATGACAAGAAAAAGTAAAACCCACTCACTGGTCTTTTTGTTATTTATTACTCTAAAACGTATTAATTTTAAATAGATCTTAATACATATATATATATTTTATATACAATATTTACCCCTTTTTTAATTATTATTATTACTGACAGCTTACTTGATTAATTACTTGAAAAACATTTCACTGGTATTGACTACTGAAATTTCTGTATCAAGACCACAGTTCTAACCAAGAGTCTGTGACACGCAAACGCCTCAAAAGAGCTCTGAATCAGAGGACTTTAGCACCAGCGTTGAGGGGCAAGTCAGCAGAATGCTTTTTCCACCTGCCGGTTATGTAACTGTGCTTTCTCTGTTTAAGCTGAATCACAGAGAAAAACAAGCTGTAAGGCCACAAGTTCAAAGGATTCGATGAGAGAAAGCGCAAGGAGAAAGAAAAAACCGCTGACAGACTGATGTGAGATGAGAGAAAAGAAAACGAGTAAAAGAGAGAAAGATACTCACTTCATGCCATCCTCTTTTTCCTCTGCTTCTGCTTTTTCCTCCTCACGTTCTCCCTCCTTCTCTTTCTCTTTCTCTTTCTCTTTCTCTTTTTCTTCTTTCTCCTCCTGGTTGTTGCGGTTCACCTGTTGCTGTGTCTGTTGGTTATTCTGTAAGCACAGCCAATCAAAACGGCAAATAAAAAAAAAGCATAAAAAACATTGCTTCCTCTCAAAAAATATAACTCTCCTAATTTGCAGGCATAAATGAACATAACATCCTGATTATATAGAAAACTTCCTTTCAAGCTCAACTTTAACTAAGATGCCCAAAAAGCTGTCTAGAACCAGGACATTCTTTATAAGCACAGTGAGGAAAAAACACCCAGAGGAAGTGGTGCTCCTATCACCCAGGTCTCACTTCTATGTATCTGGGTTTTCCTTCACATAAGAATTCCATTTTGAGTTATGAGGCCCCATAAACCATCTATTTTTGTCAGGAGAGAATATGCTTCACTATTGCTAGTGCGAAAGGGAAAAATGGATGACAGAAGGATGAAGGGGGAGGGGACAGAGACAGGATCTAAGGGGACCGAGGACAGAGAGATCAATGAGTGAAAGAGTGCAGGAATCTCTCAAATAACCCTACGCACAAACACCAACAGGAAGCTGACAACCAGACATCAATATGTTTTTCCCAACATGATTTTGTTTTAACATGTATGATTTTGCATAAGGGAATTTTTGTGTCAGACGATCTGACCAATCATAATCCGCCATCCGCCGAATCCGCCATTTTTGTCCGATAAAGCAGTCAGGTGAGTTAGTAGATTAATGTCGTTGGATTAGAGGTGGGCGATATATCGTTTAGACGATAATATCCAAATTGTTGTCTGGACGATATGCAAAATTGGGATATCGAATATTTCATAATTTGTACAATCCGACCCCCCAAACATGAAAAGAGCTGAAGGAAGTTAAAGAGAAAACAAATAACGCATAACCCTCTAAACAATTATATGTAGCGATTTTAAATACTGTAGGGGTTTGTTTGACTGCATTTTATTTATTTTTTGTACAAAATCACGATCTTTCCTCAATTGCAAAGAGAGTAAGCTGCTACTAAACCCTTCACAGCACGACTTTAACATAGTAGGATGCCCTGTTACTTTATCCGCGACAGTAAAAGACCTGGGTGTCATACTAGACCGCAACCTGTCTTTTGAAAAGCATATTTCATATGTTACAAAAACAGCCTTTTTCCACCTTAGAAACATTGCTAGGCTACGTAATATGCTATCAGTCTCTGATGCAGAAAAGTTAGTTCATGCATTCATGACCTCGAGACTAGATTACTGTAATGCTTTATTAGCTGGTTGTCCTGCATCTTCAATAAACAAGCTACAGTTAGTCCAAAATGCAGCCGCTAGAGTTCTTACTAGATCAAGAAAATATGATCATATAACACCGATTTTATCATCACTTCATTGGTTACCTATAAAGTTCCGTATTAAATACAAGGTATTGCTTTTGACTTATAAAGCTCTAAATGGTTTAGCTCCAGTCTATTTAACGGATCTTCTATCGCCTTACAATCCATTGCGCTCTTTAAGATCACTAGATTCGAGGCTTCTGGTCATTCCTAGGATATCCAGATCCACCAAAGGAGGCAGAGCATTTTCACATTTAGCTCCGAAGCTCTGGAATAGCCTTCCTGATATTGTTCGTAGCTCAGACTCTCTCTCCCAGTTTAAAACTAGACTGAAGACGCATCTATTTAGCCAGGCATTCATATACATTTTTTATCTTACAGTTACTGTAAATTCGGCCTCTAGTTCATAAACGCCAGAGGAGAACTGGCCCCCGACTGAGCCTGGGTTCTCCCAAGGTTTTTTTTTTCTCCATTGGGTCATTTGATGGGGTGTTAGGACACCATTAGGTCACTGGATGGAGTTTTTCGGTTCCTTGCCACTGTTGCCTTTGGCTTGCTCAGTTGGGGATATTCAAATTAATTAACCAATCATACCATTGATTAGCTCTACCAAACTTGGATGTCTTTTTTTTCCAGTAATAAACAAACATTGTTAAGTTGTTTTGATTGATACTGTGAAGCCGCTTTGATACAATCTGTATTGTGAAAAGCGCTATATAAATATATTTGACTTGACTTGACTACTAATGTGCAATATACAACTACGAAGTTCTTACCTGTGTGTTATGACGTTTCTTAGGTTGAAGCAACAATCCAAAATTGTAAAGAGTAAAGCTGATGTACGATTAATAAAATAGCTGTCAGAAAAGGCAACATATGCGTTGTTTGTGGAAAAATGATCTGAAGTTAAAAAGTTTTTCTTAAATGTCTGTGGCGTCCTCAAGTGGTGAGCTTCGTGATTGCATCATTAGAAAATTGCGTTGTATAATGAATCCAAAAGATGGAATACATTTTCCCAAGAGATCGGTTTGGTACGCATTACAAACCGAACCATCCCGGTGGTTGGACCATTTTTCCTGCCGACCAAAATCCGCGCTGGAGCGAACACCACAACATTGCGCAACATCAAATGGCAAATGTAATGAAAGCGGAACGAAACTCATTACTTTGTGCTTCACGGACCGTTTATCAGTTCGGACGAATGTCAGTGCAGCGCGAGCCAATCTTGATTAAGCGACACCGTTACTACATAAGAGATCCAGTAAACAAAGCATTTGAATTCGCCACTTAAGTAATAACATAGCTGAGAGATCTAGTGAGAAGCGTTACAATTTCTCCATTATTAACTGATCAAACAGCGCTGATGTGAATGAACTAGTTATAGGTTTTAAGTCCACAGATCATTCACCATGGATTTAATGTAGTAACACTAACTTGTAACCATGGAAGTTTGGGAGAAATATTAAAATGCTTTCAAGTACGTCACACATCTTTTTCCAGCACTTCAAAACTCAAATGTTATTTAAATGTTATTTTCAATGTGATGACCAAAACATTATGTGTTCATGCTTCAAAGATTACCCCCATTTATAAAACAAAGTTTCAAGATGTAGGAAAACTCACACTTATTTAAAAATATTTTTTCTTTTATTAAATAGGAAATTTCTATGGCATTTATTTATTTTTGCTGTATCGAAAACGTACCGAACCGTGACACCACTGTATCGTATCAAACCGAACCGTGAATTTTTTTAACCGTTACACCCATATTAAAAATATAAAAGAACAATAAAGACTTATTGAATAATATTTTATTATTTTAAAAAGTTTAGGAGTCTTTAAATCAATATGGTCTCATATCTTTATGTACTAGTAATTCTATACAATAATAGGTCAAATGCAGCAAGTCAAAAGACCAATTTGGACCTTCTTTGCCATTTCTTTGAAGGATTGCAAAAATATCGTCTGAATATCGATATCGAGATATTGAAAAAAAATATCGAGATATTCATTTTAGTCAATATCTCCCACCCCTACGGTGGATAGAACTTGAGAAACGGAGTGTACTGATGTCTTCCCGCGGGTAAAACAACATTCCTTCTTATGTTCTTTTGATGCTATACATTAACTAGAAGGAAGAGATGATCGGTTCACGAGCAGCTTTAAGAGGCTCTACAGCGACCTGTCACAACGCATAAAAGAGCCACAAAACGGTATTGTTTAAATTTCTTTAAAAAATGACCAAATTTGAAAGTTGAGACTTTGTTTCATATCAAATGTAACCTGGTCTGTCCTGTCTGTCAGCGCCTTGTCAGTGTCCTCTTTGCTCAGCGATGAATATTTCACTGTGTGAGAACATGGTGTGTGGCGTGAGAGCGGCGTGGCTTGTCGGACATAGCAACAGTAACTAAAGGGGGCGTGTCTTTGCGAATGGTCAATTAATAATGAAGTCATGAAAACTGCATGCACAGTAATAATACAAGATTGACAAACAGTTTAGAGTAGCTTTAGATAGAGTTTAGTATGTCGACATTTCAAGTCTTATACTTCCTGTTGGGGTCCTGATTAGCGAAATTTTTAATGAACTCCAAGAGATTGCATAATGACAAGACTCAATAATTGGTGACTATTTCGTACCTAGGCTAGCTTATATTTTTAATATGTATATAATTATTTCATTATTAGTTTACACATATATTACTTATAATAGAGTATTGCCACAGTAGATTATAGTTTCCAAATTTTACTTTTAATCTGAACAGATAATTTTGAGCAATATAAGAGATAAACCTGAATGGGCTTTTTCAGTACAATTAGATGTCACGTCAGTTGCCCAAATCCCTCATTACAGTGCTGCATGCACACACACTCAGTTATTCATGCACAGTTAAACACACATATACAGATGCACTCAGCCATACTGCAACTTGCTTTCTGTTTTCCTGTCTCCCTTTTGTTCATGCTCTCTCTCACCCATCAGGCTCATCCCGCTATACCCCTCGCTTTCTGTGTTTGTGGCACTGGCTGAGAGCATTTTAATGCGAGCCCATTAAGATCAGGCAATATTTAATGACCTGAGCAGAACTGCTCCGGCAGCAGAAGACCAGTAAAACAAATGTGTTTGGTCTGTGGGCTCATTATTCTATCAGCTTTTATTGAGCCTGCTATTATTCCAGGCAACACACACACACACACACACACTCGCACGCACACACACACACACAGGGAGAGCTCTCTTTCTAACAATTTCATCTTCTGCTCTCTCTCTCTAAACCAAAACACAAACATTCATACATTCACGACGCAACAGTGCCATGACTCTCTATGTGCGTGATCTCTCTCACACACAGGTACAGAAATTAATGAGTGTTTTATAGATCAGGACCGAATCACGGCGGACTCCAACAGGGCAGAGAGCTGGATAATTACTTAATATGGTTTGAGCTCACTTTGAGGTGTGCGCCTGTGATACTCATTAGAATCATGCCGAAACTCAAACTAGAACTCATTAAAAAGGCAAGCCAAATTCACACTGCCACTATAGTCATGACTAGAGGTCGACCGATTCATCGGTTTTGCCGATATATCGGTACCGATAGTTTAATGGGTGGAACTATTGTTGTCGGTAAAAATCCATACCGATAGTTTTTCCGGTTTGCATCCGTTGCTGTAGCGGTTGAGAAGAGTGTGCTGTCATTACACAGGACAAGAGCGCTGCGAAGAGACTGCTGGCATTATACAGAACGAGAGCGGCCTTTAGAGGCCAAATAAAAACTAGCGACATGTGTTGTTCATTGTAACGTGCGGCTGCAGGCGGCACGGAGAGCGTTGACACTTCAGATACACATTTAAAAAACTTGCAGCGAAATGGTATGAATACAGAACACTACAGTCCATGTTGCCAAATAATTATAAAGTAATTCATTTGTTGACTAGATGCTGCATTAGCAGAAAAAGAACAGAAGTATGTTTGCCGTCAAGGCTGTGAGGACTCTAACACAATCAAACCTGACCCAAATGTTTAATGTAGCAACTGTTACCATTTATTTGCATTAGTTTGTATCAAGCTGGCCACTTTTATGCATTCATTAGCTGGGGAAGTTGCATATTTAAAGCTAGTAACTTTAAGCATATTTAAAGTTGCATATTTAAACATATCACAACATTGATATGTTCATGCAGCCGACACAAACAAATCAGAAACGCATTCGATTAAATTATTTTTTATCACTGCAATACATATTGTTATTTTGATTAGATAATCATGTTCTAATGAATAGATTAGATAATGAATGTTCTAATATAGAAGCAAATTAAGTGAGAGACAATACATGTAATATACATTTATGTTATTTTAATGCTCTGGCCTTTGCAGATATTTAAATATGGCCATCTTTAAGCGTAGCAGACTCTTTAGATTTATATGAAATGGTTTACAACACTTGATTACATTTTACATTTTTAGCAGTAACTAAGGTTAATACATGTTGCTGTATTGTTCATTGTTAGTATGTTAATTTCAACATTTACTAATACATTTTAAATTGAGTTTTAATTTTTATTTTATCTGTTAACCTTAGTTAATGTACTTTGAACTAACATGAAACATGAATGATCAAGGTACACTTGCATTGCTCATACATCCTTGTTAACAAACTTGCAAACAAAAGGACTTGCAAAGTGTTACCTATGAAATTTACGTAAGTTTCTAGGTTATAGCTAAAGCTAAAGAAACCTGTAATATTTTAATCAGGGTTCGTACAGACTCTGTCAAATGAAATTCCAGGACTTTCAAGGACTTTTCGGCACTTATCAAACAATATCCTTATTATTTTTTTTTATTTAGTTCATTTTATTTTTTTACTCAAATTAAATACATATGGTATCTGATGTCCCAGCTAACAGACTTTTGTTATAAGAACGTTCTCCAAATATTCAGTGTTGGTTCTGGGAACGTGAAAAATGTCCAGTTTTCTTGACGTTAGAGGAACGTGTTTTAAAAGGTGTAACGTTCCTCAAACGTTCGTTCAACTTCATTTTGATTTAAAATTCAACATTATAGGAACGTTGATTTCTAACATTCCAAGAACATAAAAATATCCAGTTTCTTTAATGTTACTAGAATGTTATTTTGAGGTTAGTGTGATGTTCCTGAAACATTCTTTCAATCATCTTTCGAAAGAGTAATAAGAACACAAACTACAGCTTTATCCAGACACAGCCTTAGATAAACTGAAGATAAAAGACATTAACTATCAAGATCTCATTAAAAAACTCCACAAACAGCATCACCAGCCTCACGTATTACTAACCAGACTGACTTTATTTCTGGCACACGTCTAGAGAAGTTCTTATTGAGAATTAAAAGATTTAGATGTTGATGTCTTATTGAAAATGTTTCGTTTGAGGTCACCATCATGGAGATCAGTGTTTGCTTTAGTTGGGCTCTTGACCCTTGACTTTCATTAGGTTTGTGCTTTATCAGCAATTGCAGGTGTTCATGGAGAGCATATCTGCACTGATAAAGTGGATCAACATGTCTGTTATAATGACAGACAAAAAACTGCGTTTCCTGTAATTTATGACATAACGAATTGAAACACTATTGAAAAATATGATTTGTAACATTATTGCTTCAGTTGCTGAATGTTGAGTTCTGTGAAATTAAATATAAACCATTGAATTTGCTGTAGTTCTGTTGCTTTGAGTCATTTATACACTCACAGACATCAACATTCTGTATATGAAACACAGGAATGGTAACGTTCTTCATGGCAGCATACAAAACACATTCATGGCTCCCAGCATGCATTGTGGCATGAATAAAATATGCATTCAAATTATTTTTTTGATTGTCACCATTGTTGAGGTTTGTATGACAAGTACTGATGTCTTAGGATGTCATTTTTAACTTTTGAATAGTTTTGGACAATCTCACACAAATTTCTTCAGCTAAAAATGATTTTTATGACATTAGTGAGTTTATTACATTCATCTTGAACTACTTTTAAGTTCCAAAAGTAAATCACTCATTTTAAATTACAGTGAGTGCAATTGTTTAACTGCAGTCCTTTGTCTGTTATTAAAGCAGACAAGTTGATCTGCTTTATCAATGCAGAAATGCTCTCCATGAACACCTGCAATTGCTGATAAAGCACAAATGGACCGCAGCGTTGATTTAGTGTGAAACAATTGTATCTTTTCAACAACAAAAACGAGATACAGATACCGTAACCAATCCCGGAATTTTCACTGCATTTGTAATTTTTAAATGTATTAGTAGATAAACCAAAAGAATATAAATCATATTAGGTGGCTAATTTCTAATTGGCTTGTTTATCAAATATATATTTCAATTATTTTCATGCTTAATTAAGCCTGCTAAAATGCATTGTATGAGCTTCTGTTACTGTACATTCTATTGCTCTATCATATTTTATCTTTCATTGAATAGCACAGCACATACTTAGACTAGAGCAGCTCCAGAAGGGTTAGTGCTGAGGATTGGGTCAGTGGTAAAAATGTTTAAACATTTGTAACCAGTGAAATATAAATTATTTAATCCAATTTTGATACTACAACAAAAACTGCCAGCCTAATTAATGTGAATTTAAAACATTATTAAAGGTAAGCAGCCAGCAACAAAATAAGAACGAATAATCAACTTACAAATAAATATAATAGAACAAAGAAAGGCTACAAATGAAATAAACAGTGTTTTTAGAGTTTTTCGGGTAGATCTAATAGGTACAGAAATTTGAATAAAGTAATCAAATGTGAAAAAATTGCATATTCATTACTGGATAAATTAAATATAGATGGATCTTTTTATAAAGTTGAAAAGGGTAGCCTATTTAGTAAAGAGCAGTGAGTAATGTATTGTCCATTGTTTAACATTACCATTAAAACAGCAGTGGGTTTGTTAAACTGCTGACCGAACGCACGGACCCCATTAGAACATGGCTACGTTCACTTGAGATATAACTGACTTTGTTTACTAGAATACTCGCCAAGATGGGTGTTTTTACAGAATTTTGTGTGAATTCGTCCGTACAAACGCAAGACGTGAAAGCACTGGCGTAGCCACAGGTGTGCCAGGGTGTGCCGGTGCCACCCACAGTGGCAGCTGGCACACCTAAAATAGATGCAGAATTATTTTTTAAAGTTTTAATAAAAACGTTTCCTAAACTTGGCCTATTGTTGTTTACTTAAAATATTTGTACATTTAAAATCTATTTTCATTTTTAAATTATTATTTAAACAAAATAATGTTAACAAAATATCTGCCGACATGCGGACTGCCAACCAATCCGCAAACAGCCGCTGACTGGTAATACGGTTGTGCTGTTGAGGCTCGGGCAGCCTCATGAGGACAAATGGAAACAAATGAGCGCAGATCACACAAAGAAACTTTATGAACATAGAGCGGTTAAAAAAATTATGTGGAGTTTTTATATTTATAACATATGATATGATACATACAGTTAAGCAACATCACGTGACCGCGAGTGCTGAATACCATCACGACTGAAAATATGACACTGATTTCATATGACAGTTCAATAAACAAGTAATTAATATCAAGTCACTTACATTTTAGACACAATATTGACTGTTTTTGTTCTATTTGAACAGGAAAATAGTTCCAAACAAACATCCCAAGAACCACAGCGCAGCTCACCTGAACACGTAACTGCATTAATTAATGATTCATTCAGCGCTTTGAATGCATCGATTGAGTCAAAGATTCAATGACCTATTAAACAACTGCCTCATTCCTTAACGATTCAGCCGTTTGAACGAATCATTTGAATAAATGACTCAATAACTCACTCATTAAGACGGACACCTGCCGCCCCCTACTGGTGGTTTAGTTTCATGTTTAAAAGTAGGCTATAATTCTTTCCAATATGTCATATTTGTATCTTCAAAAAATATTTAAAACAATCTCATAACATTATTTAATGCAGTTGTAATTTTTCAGTGTAAATTAATTAATTTGATTGGTAACAGCAGTGTCTTATTATTTCAATTGAATTTATTGATCAAATCTAAGAATTTAAAATGAAAGATGAAGCATACATTTAAACCGATTTCTGGATTTTTACTTGGACAAGAGAATGGCCGATTTACTTGTTCTAAGGACAAGCACATGTAAAGCCTTAATGTTGAGCCCTGAGTTATATTTTATATACTGTAGGCCTAGTTTTATGTTTATGTGGCAAGCCGGTTTTACACATCAGCCCAGTCTATTCTGTAAAGTTAGTGATACGCCGGGTCTGAGTTTTTTTGCACATTAATTTGACAATAAATGTGGCAAACCCAATTTTTCTTATGCACACCCAGAGACGCTTTTCTGGCTACGCTAGTGCGTGAAAGACAACTTAACTCAGTATTCGCGCGCGGAGACGCCGGTTTGCGCGCTGATGTTTGGGTTCATGGAACTTCTTGACTGCAAACGTCCAGTAATAATGTAGGGAATCACTCGTTATATATACAACAGGTAACAGTTCATGTTTTACTTTACTTACATATACGATTTAGTTTTCATCCAAATAACACGTGCTGAGTGAACGATTACAATCAAGAGCATTCAACAGAACTGCGCTCTCTCGTCAGTTAACGTTAATAAAAAGCTACATGCCTCGTTTTATTTTCTTAGCCATTGACATCCGACTGAACTACTAATTCCACTGATGTCTGTTTAAAGGGATGTGCTCGACCAGCTCGCGTGTCTGTGCCGCTGCGCGCTCAATCCACAGCACGGTTTCCTCAGCTCGCGCACCACAGCTATACACACACTGCCTGGGGGGCCTATCGGTTGTTGGTATCCGAGCATTTTTACGAATACATGAGCTCGGTATCGGTGCATCCCTTTAATAATTCAAGCACTTTTCAAGTACCTCTTCAAAAATATGGCTGTTTTCAAGGACTTAAATTTCAAAAAGTCAAATTCAAGTAATTCAAGCACCTTAAGCACCTTGTACGAACCCTGTTTAATGTTTAAATTATTTTCTGTAGAATTTGTTCTGTTCTCATTTTAATAAATTCATATTTATAGATTTATTTAATTTAGCACAATTTAGTTCAGCACCTTTTTACTTTTTTACTGAGTGTTGTGTTTGTTTTAAATACAGTATCCATTTTAAAAATATCGGTTGATTAATCACTTATCAGCACTAGACCTCTACCACTATACCTCTAATCATGACGTAAATGCTGTAAATGAGAGGACAGAACCACAAGCAAATAAAAATGTTTATACTATTGAATATAGCATAATGCCATAGAAAACATCCTTGAGGTTTTCAGTGCTTATTCTGCGTTCCATTAAGCATTGGTGGTTTGCTTCTTTAAACAACTTTGAATGAAACACAGCATTAAAGTGTCAAAGTGCAAGATGACAGATGCAGTCTCAAGCTTACCTGGCTCCTGCCTCGGCGACGGTAGTTCCTGCGAACGATGTTCTTGTAGTTCTCATTCTTTTTAGTCAGATAGTAGAACAGGACACACTCAGCCACCGTCTGTGAGCAGACACACACAACACTTCAAACCTTACTCGTTCTGCTCATACTCTGAGTTCATATTCATGCCGTGCACACAGCCTGCACTGCAAACAATGAGATGTGGAGGACGGTATTAATAAAGATGCAGGTGTACCTTTCTCTCCAGAAAGGAGGCTATCAGGCCAAAGTTTTTTGGGTGCTGGATAAACCTGCAGTGAAGGAGAGGAAGAGCTGTGATACAGAGCAAACACATACCTTCCAATGCTATATTTAACCATTTCATTATTTGAATGACTTTCGTGACACGGTGGATTCGTTTGGTAAGGTTCCTCATTCACTCAGTAAAAGTCATGCTTAAGAACTAGACTAGATCTCTCTCTCACTTCCTTCTGCTGCTGACCTCTGCACCATGAGCCCCTCTGCTGCCACATTAAAAACAAATTCGGTGCAGATTGGTAGTGATGCACTGAAGTGAAAATCTATCTGCAAAAATGTCCATATCATCACATACCTACAATGTCAAGTCAAACTTGACCTAAAACTGGTGTATGTGTTTTTTTTTTAAATTGCAGAGGAGATGTAGATATGGTCACATTTACCATTGTTCAATAAATTTTCAATAAGAATACACACATTTTCTGGGCAAGATTATCCCACACAGATTTTTGTTTCAAGTTTGTCATGCGAATTTGCCATGTTGACTAACAGATTTAATAGTCATACTATTCATATGGGCTACTACTGTTATAGTGCTTTTATAGCACTTCTTTTGTTAAAATTAAGGATGGCTCATGGCCACTAAAACTCTATTGCATGTTTATTTCAGTTGCATGCTATTTTCAGCTGGCCTGTAGAAGTCTGCTCAAGTAGTCGTGCTTACTTCAGCATCAGCACAGATTTCAGTTGTTTTTTTGTTTTTTTTACTAGCACTGCACCTCTAACAAACACATCCACATGCACAAAAACAGCTGAGCTCTTGAAAGCTCCTACATGCTGATACATCTTACAGATTTTACAACTACTCATTCATTCATTCATGCAAAATCAACACGCACATCCACACAATGAGTGCAGAACGTACTTCTCACGAAAAGTGTCCTTCTCCTGTTCGCTCCACATGTTCATGACCTGTCTATCTTTGTAGACCTTCATGGGATCGTCCATCAGCCCGTTCATGTTGATGAACTTTATCCTCTGCTGTTCGGCATCAAACAACATGGGGGGAATGACGGCTAACTGACGCATCTGCTTCTCTGAGTTCTGCAGAAAGAGAAAGAAAGGCAAAGAAAAATAAATATTTAAAAAGAAACAGTCATTTCACAAGCAAAGTCAGAAACAAGCAAATATGTGGACACTGAATCTGTGTCTGAGTTTAGGAAGTAGATCAGCCACAAAACCCTCCTTGTTGTGCAAGAGACCTTGAGTTTTAAAGTCACTTTGATATTTGTGCACTTTCCAGACAGGCACACATACATTTCATTTTCCAGAGTATGCTTATCTGTTGTGTGTAACAGCATTTCCTATAGAATCGTTTGCAGCCCCTGAGTGTATACAATACTGTTTAAGAAACATACATACACTACCGTTCAAAAGTTTGGGGTTGGTAAGATTTTTTTAATGTTTTTGAAAGAAGTCTCTTATGCTCACCAAGGCTGAGGATTCCTGAAAGTTCAAAAGAACAGCATTTATTTGAAATCGAAATCTTTTGTAACATTATAAATGTCTTTACTGTCACTTTGATCAACTAAATGTGTATTTGGTAAATACAATTTCTTGTTTTTTTTAATTACCATTCTAAACTTTTGAATGGTATAAGATTTGATTTATTGATTCAAATTTCAATAGATATTTTTTAACAAAAATGTATCTCATAAAATTCAGACTGCAAGGTAACAACTATAGTAAAGTGTAATCTTCAGCTGTGGTGCTGTAGATTTGACACTGAAAAGCAGTGCAGGAAACACTATGTGTTTATCAAAGCTGCACTCCTACCTCTTGCTCTGAAATGCCATCGATGATCTCAGAAACCTCATGTTCGCTGCGGGCCCCTGAGGCCAGACCTCCACCTCGCTGAGCCACTCTACTGTAGAAAGATGCACAAATACAGACGTTAACACATTTCTATCAGCCTGAGCTTATGAAACCACAGATGATGACCATGCAAAAGTCTCCAAAGCTCAAGATGCTATATGACCACTCACTTCTGCATGCGTTCCTGCATCTCTCTCTGTTTGCGGATCTCAGGAAACTGCTTTTCATAGTACTCCCTCACTTTGCTCTCTTTGGCTCTGCGGCGTGGGTTATTCTCAATGCGCTCGACTTTCTTCTCCCAGGCCTCCATTAGCTGGTCGTAGCGCTGACAGAATTTCTGTTCCTGAGCACATCAGTCAGAATGTAAAGGATGAAAATCAAAATCTAGGTAGAGTACACTGCAGTAGAGTCATCAATAGAGGAAACTTTAAAATGAAATTGATTACAATAGCTAACAGTTCCAATGTAATTTTTAAACACCCCATCATTCAATAACTTCAATAACATGATCACTTCAACCACATCTATGGATAGCTATATGCTAGTTAACTAATATTCAGGTACAGGGAACTCCACAAAGCCGTCCGGCTCTGTGTCTGTGTGTGTTTGTCTGTGTCTGTGTCTGTGTCTGTGTGTGTGTGTGTGTGTGTGTGTGTGTGTGTGTGTGTGTGTGTGTGTGTGTGTGTGTGTGTGTGTGTGTGTGTGTGTGTGTGTGTGTGTGTGTGTGTGTGTGTGTTTGAATGCTATCACTTACCCACTGCTTGCGAGCATGATTTCTTCTTTTGAAATAGAGAATGAGCTTCTTCCTCATTGCCTGATTTCTGTAAAGGGGAAAGTTAAAACATTAAACTTAAAAAAAAAAAAAAAATTAAATGGCCATTTGTAAACATCTTATTTGCATGCACACATCAAGAGAACTTCAAGCCCAAGTTTACATACCAATGAGCTTTATTTGATAGAAAGGAACCCTAATCATAAACATTTTGCATACTGGCCCAAGATAAAGAGCCCACCTATATGTCCATAGATATGACTTGGGTCCCTCCTTCAATGACATAGAGTGAGTTAGTTAGCTAGCAATGCAGGTCAGATTAGTAATCAGCCTTAATTCTCTCACTCCATACCGATTAATTCCTGGCCGCCAACCTCTCACACGACAAATGTCACGACCATTAATCTACTCTCATCCTGCATTAATGATTGATCCCTACATGAGGGTGTGTGTGCACCTGGTTTCAGATATCTCTCAGACTGTGCATTTGACATGTTCTACTGGTGTTCTTAGATCTCTTTAAATGGTTGGTTAATACATGTACGTGTGCGATTGAGATTAATTGTGTAGCTGCAGAGGTGGCACAGTTAGCTGCTGTACGAGACACACTGGAACCTAGAATGCAGCTCAACGCCCATAATCTACACACACATCACCTTTTACACAAATATTTCTCACTGATGCTGCTCAGATCAATAAAGGACTCCTGAGTACAAAACCTTAAATTGAAAGGTTGAAATATTCTCTCTCTCTTTCTCACACACACATTTGCCGGTCTGAATATTATGACGCCACATACGCCATCATAGAAGGATTACAGAAAATTGAAAGTAGGGGATTTGTTAGCCACAATAAATAAGTGATCATATTTTATACTTTTTTTGTGCTTCTCTGTGCAACCAAGAAAACTGTTCAAAAACTCCAAATGATCTTCAGCTGCATGATGCACGGGGCTCAGAACCAAAATTACGAAGACCAAATAAATTCTGTAAACGAACTAACATATAAGGAACAACAATATTAGAATATTAATTGGGCTCTATGCCTGTGTGCCTACAATGCTAGTTCTCAGTTTCATCCCTCAATAATTATAAACTGCAGTAATAGAGATGGAAAATAAGCATAATTGTAATTGGTTAAGCTTCAGATTTCTAAATCTCTCAGTGGACACAGTTGTTTGAGCTTTTTAAGGAAATAGAGAGAGACAGAGAGAGGCATACTCACATCTTGATGTTCTCATGGTACTGTTTGGTATCAGACGGCTGGTTGTACAAAGGCTGTAGGGGAGACAGATGAAAGCAGTAGAGTTCAGTTTCACACACACAAACACTGCGGTCACATCAAGGCAGCCCAGCTCTGGGAGAACTTTTCTTTTTCTAACGTCCCATTTTTCAGCCAAGCCCAGAAACACAAAGAAGATTGTACTCTCCAACATCATCCTGACATCATCATCATGCACTCGTTTGAGAGGTCAAGTAATTTTGGAAGTGAAGGAAAATGGATGTGTGGCAGTAAGTCTCTTCTCTGTCACAGAAGTCCAGAGCATTTGATCAAATGGGCGGCACTAGAAAGGTTGCTCTATCATCTCGATTATCAAGACATTGGAGGTCACTTCCTGTTTGGTTTCTAATGTAATGGATGAGTGGAGTTGTGCCAAACGCATATGCACGAGGTCAACAGCCATGTTGTTAACAAATAGGCAGCAGTGTATGTAGCCACACAGACTCGCAGGCTGAAGGAGTTCATATTTCAATTCACACTGTGGAGGTCATGTTACAGCAGTAGGTTTTCATACACCTCAAATGTGAAGCTCAAATAAAAAAATTTAACCAAAAATTAATGATTTGAGAAATCAGCTCATTCATTTTAGAAAAACCTGTTAAATATTAAAATATTGCGATGGTTTTGATGTATGTTGTCACAGAACATGATGACAAACTGAAGACCCTGTCAATGTCAACTCTGACATAACTGGCTGATGTGACACATGACCCCATTTATCTTTGAAAAGTACACTGTGAAAGTACATGAGCTGATACTGCTATTAGGGCTGCAACAACTAATCGATAAAATCGATTATAATCGATTATGAAAATCGTTGTCAACGAATGTCATTATCGATTAGTTGGTCTGCTTACGTCACGGGGAGCGTTTACTGGTACGCACACACACGCAAGGTCTCTCTCCCTCAGGCGCTCTGCCGAGCGCGCGCGCTACACGGTTTGGAGCAGTCTCTTATGTCTCGCATGCGCGCTCTTGCTTGCGCGCTCTAGATTTCGGAAGTTTGAACTAATTCGCGGGCATCAGGGAGCCGCAATCAATATGCGGGAGACTCCCGGGACTTCCGGGATCTTGGGATGTCTGTATTTTGTCTCGAGCATCAGGTTGCGCAATCAGTTCGCTCGCAACGTAAGTGATGGATTAAAATAGCGCTACCGCAGAAATAGGTTAAATTAAAACGGTGTTTACAAAGCGAAGCACTAAATATAAAGGCAGTTAATAACAGCAGCAGTAAAATATTGTTTTTTAGTCACTGTACTCAGTGGTTTTCAGCGAATGCTTGTGCACTAATGCATAATTTCTCCTGTCCTTTACTCAAGCCTGTTAGCTTGCTGGGTAACGTTACCTCCATTCCGTTCTCTTTTTATAGCATTTGTCTACTAAGTTTTAATTGTTTTTCAAACGCGATCTACTGCGGCTCTACGTTCACACAATTGTTTTCAGTCTTTCTATATTTATTTAATCAATTTATCCTTATATTATTCTTTTATATATTATATATAATATATATTATATTCTTTATCCTTATATTCCTTATATATAATTAATTTTAAATAAAAATTAAATTAATTATATATTTTAGATGTTTTTAGTTTGTTTTTAGTTCAGATATTCACATCTGAACAACATGTCTGTGTAAATTTGTTTTAACAAAAATTGTGTTAAAACATAATATGTTGGATATAATTTTTTTAACAATAATTTATGTTTGTCAACTTGCCATCAGCAATTATCATTAAAAACAATGCAAATATTGATATTAGTAAAACTCAATGTGTGGCTTTTGCACTTTTTAAAGTACACTTTTACACATAAATACCCAGATTTACGGTTTTATTTAGTTATAATAAAAAAAAATCTAATTTAATTTCTATCCGATTAATCGATTAATCGAAAAAATAATCGTCCGATTAATCGATTATCAAAATAATCGTTAGTTGCAGCCCTAACTGCTATAAACTAATATATTGGGATCAGCTGACACGTTAAGTTATTTTTAATAGTGAAGATTGCTGGGGGAAAAGACGGACGATATGTGAAAAAAAGGAAGTAAGGATATAAATGTGGACTCACCAGCTCTACTCGGGGTCCGAGTCCCTCCAGGATCCGGTGAGCCTCCTCTGCTTTTTTCTGTTCAAAAAACACACACATGTCAGCAGCACATCACCACAGCAACACACCTTACACTCTTTCTAGCGCACACACATAAACAAGCAAGTGTATAAGGGATGTACTATTAATAGAGCTCTCAACAGAATACACTCGCTGCCCTTTGCCATCTACCTCTCTCCCCTCTCTTTATGAAAGAGGAAGACGAGGAAGGGGGGGGGGGGGGGGGTTAGGTGGATGGGGAGGTAATCCAATTAGATGCAATAAAGAAGAATTTATTACATTATGTGCTGTCCTGCTCAAATACAGAGAGAGTAAGCAAGAGAAAGAGAAAAAAAGGAGACCTAATAGGGATATGGTGACAAAAGCAGCAGATTGCTGGCAGTTTAGTGTGGCTTGTGTCTCTCTTCCACACAAACAAACAAAACGAAAGCCCTAAAAGTAAAATATCTTTCTCTCGCGCAAACAAAACTAAAAGTTTTTAAGAAGTCACACACAGGTACTAATGCACCCTCTTAAAGTAATGGGGTGATTTTATTCCATTACTGAGATTGGATAAATAGGGCACTTTCTAATATCCATTGATGCTTACTTCATTTACCTAGTGTATGCAATATATTCTTGTTTATGACCTCACTAAGAGCAGCTCACACTCTGAAATTTTTTTTTTTCATTCAGCAGATCTAATGACTAGATAAAATGCTCATATTTTAAATAGACAATCTCCTTCACAAAATAAGTAAACAATTAGCCTGTCATCATCATTTTAAAGGGGACGCAACATAGAAAACAGGCTTTCGCTTGCTTTGACAATAGTATTGTGAAACACTCTTTATAAAAACTGAACTGAGTCGTTCAAATATCACTGATTATGACGTCAACCATGAGCACATACAATTATGACCACCCACATTTACATAACTATTCAGAATACAGCAACTTCAGCCGCCCTGACATACAAAATACTCATTTCATATAAGTAGGGCTGCAAACAGCATCTGATCATTCTATTAATTATTTATTCAATTTATCTTTTTTTCTTATTACGAAGGTTACAATTTAAATAGTAATATTATTTAATCCTTTTAATTACATAGTGTAACTTAAATCTACTATTAATTATTAAAGGGCCCCTATTATGCTATTTTAAAGTTTCCGAATGTTGTTGTGGAGTCTCCTACAACATGTTTACGTGCATCAAAGGTAAAAAAAACTGTTTAATTTCCTCATAATATACATTTGCACATCATCACATTTTCAATGATTCTCAAATGACTCGTCAAATGAATCAATCCCTCCTCTCTGCGAGCTACTCCGTTCTGATTGGCCAGACAGCTCAGTCTGTTGTGATCGGTTTACCATGTACAGCACGTGCGTCGAAAACAAAAACTCCCATTGCCATAAGCAACCTCAGCTCTGCATGTCCTGAGGCTTCCTACACTGTAAACTAAACACAGTAACGAACAATGACGTCGATCTGACCATATTAATGTGAGCGCGGGTCCGATGATGAAACATTGGAAGAACTAGTTATTCAACCCGAACCTGCATCGCAAGGACGACTTGAGTAGGACTTTTCTCAGTGATACACTACTCAGTTTGAGGAACATTATAATATGTTGCCACTGTAATTCCTCACCATCAGCATTAACAAGTGCATGTCCATCAACAAACCGATTATTTTACTTGTACTAATTTATTTACAGAGTATTTTTCTAATATATTACGGTGAATAGGTGGAAACTGTATCAATAACAGTGCATGTATGCAATGTACATTAGCCGAGCTCTAGAGTGAATGATCTGATGTAACATAAACATTGGTAAAACAAATATTTCCTCAAAGTAGGGAGAACGACAGACAATCTGCATTAATAGAAAGAGTTTTAGGTAATAGTGGCCCACAGCTGATTAGCAGAAGTATTTCAGTAAGACAGTAATAATATGAGTTAGCCAGTTAGCAGGAGACCTACACAATATAAAACTCAAAACTAAGTATTTTGAACACCATCTTTCAAGAGTAAGCGGTTTGCGAATCCTGCATTGAACTCCGAAATTTGAAAATCAGTCGTCAGTAAAATAAAGGGAGCACAGCAAAAGTTTAGGATTATACTGGTGTGATATCGTGGTAAAGATGAATTTTAACCACTGATTCTTCACATGCTCGCCCTTGGGCAGTGAAAAAAAACAACTGGCTTTACTTCACATTATAGAGCACAGCGCGGTCTTCTCGACATGATGCTATCTGTATCCACAGGAATCAGCTGCCGGTTTGAGGTTCAAGTTTCCCTGGTGTCTGCGCATGCAATACGTGGGAGGGCAATGTACTAAGGCTTCGTCTTGACGTCACAACGAAACGGCTTATGACTCGTTTGAAAAACGATTCAGAGTCATTTAATTGACTCCAAGTCGACTCCTACTTTTGAAAGACATTAACTTAATATACGGTGGACTTTCAGATTTAAAATTGCAGGATGTTTTCATTCACTTAGAGCTATGTTACACACTACATGAAAGGTCATTTTCAAAAATCCATAATAGGGGCCCTTTAATAATACTACATTTAAATATAAAGTAAACCATAGGTACATATATTATTCTAAAGACTGATTAAATAAAAAAATATATATATATATTTATACAAATAATAATTCAATTTATTTTCATATTTAAATTACAAAATTTAATTGAAATAATTAAATTATTATATACCAATGTATATTATTGGTCAAAAGCAATGCTCAAAAAATATCTGTGTCTTCATTTGGTTGACATATGCATGCATGCTTGCTTTATGAAGTATTTGTATTTTAATGAATACTAGTTTACTGTTAGAGCAAAGTTTGAATGGATTAGCTGTTTTATTGATTTGCCCAATGCAAATAGGTTAGATAATCATAACAGGTTATTTACATAGAGGTGTATTAAAGATACTGTAGCCAAATTAGCTTTTATTTCACAGGGAGAAAGGATACAAAACCTGTTTTCCTGTTGGAATCTTGTCCAACATTATCAGTGCAATTCAAAGGAAAAGTACAAACCGGTACTGTAGAACATGGCACCTTTAATAAGACAATTTCCTCTCCCACTGTGAATCGGCGTGATACTGGCACTTTAACAAAACTAGCTTCTGTATTCTATCTCATGGATTTTTAGAGAGCATCGAGTGCTTCCTGGAAGAGAGCAGGAAGGAGTGAGCCCTCTTCGGCAGTATCGCAGCATGAGAGACCTTAACGTATTAAGAGATGGAGGGTGTGATTAAAAGATCACAGCAGGACGGAAGCCAGAACCACCTGACAGAGGAAACGAAAGTACAGACCTGGATACACTTGAGGTAGAGAACAGTAAAAGGCAGATTCAATTATGATGGAGATACATGAAGCTTTCAGCAAGGTATGCAGAAATTTTGTGCCAAAAATAACCTCCAAGACACATTCAAAACGATGGCCAGTAATCTGATCACTCAAACCTCAGGAGGTGGTTTGAAACGCAGCCCAAAGACGCAACAACCAGAAAATAAATTAAATAAAAAACCACCACCACACTAACAAATAAAATGTGCTACATAATGGACTCTCAGATGGCCCAAATACTGGATAACTGTCATCATGTTTTTTTGTGCCTTTATAATTATTTCTTAACAGATAGAGTTGGGGTACTCGAACTCGAGTCCAATTTTGAATGAAATTCAATTCGGACTTGTCACGCAGTCGGGTGAATTTGTACTCGGACTTGACACAGACTCTGATATTTTAGTCTCAAAAAATGTTCCGAGTACAGTCAAGTCCGGGCAATGGAGGACACACTATATTATTATTCAAAAACGAAACGAAACTACTTGCATTCTGTTGTTTCAGCGTTGAGCATTGTAGCCAATCAATGACATGTATATATAAAGCGCATGAACGCAGCGGCCAATCAGAGGGGTTTTAGAGTCACCATGTGGAGAATTTGGTCGGAATGGATGTTCAGAATCAGCTCACAAGCTTCACACTTTTGCAAATCCCCTCATTAACAACTAAATCTAGACGCGGTGTAAATAAGAGATTCACTGTACAGATGCGGAAAACTTCAGTGTTTATGACTAAAGTTTTAGTGAGAGTGCAGAACGCAGTAATTAAGTGATAGCTTAAAGGGAGCAATATTGATCTAAATAATAGTTTTGTTTGTCATGCTTCTAGAGTACCAGTGGTTACGTTCACACTGTAAAGTGTAAGGAGTGATAACTGCATTTTAATGTGGGAGTGAATCCGCTAAATTATAGTCCTATGAGTCATGAAATTGCGATGATTGACATAGTAACCATAGTAACATGAGAACGTGATAACCATAGCAACGTTTTGGCATCTAATAATCTTATGATTTTTGTTAAATTTACACTTTAGTCATACACAGTCATTCAGTTTACATACATTACATTACTCTGCTATATATTTTTCACTGTTTGAGAACATGATGTGTGGACTGGAGTGAGAGTGGAATGGCTTGTCGGATGTAGTAACAGTAACTAAGAGGGCCGGGTCTTTGTGAAAGGTCAATTTCAAATCATTTAAATCTTAGTGAACCACTATTAACAGATTATCACAGCCAAAACTCCACTACTAACATATCTATTAGTAACAAAGTTACTAACAAAGTACTTGAAGTCAATTTCTCATTAAAAACAAGATGCAAATAAATATTTTCTATAATATATAAGCCCTACCCCGGGTTTGAGACTCTCTTCTTTAATCCTCTAGTCTCTCCCCACTAGAGGGACCACTAGCACCACCGACACATTGTATACTGTGTGACTTTCCACAACTGCATCCTAATTTACATAGAATCCATTGTATATAATATGCAAGCTTAAGAGTAGTGCACCCCAAATCATAGTACAGTATTTCAGTATTTCAAAGGAGCCCTTTTTCAGTAATTTACTGTAGACAAGTACAGGCAAGGAATAATGTCAAAAATTCCAGCTAGAGCATATACAACAGAGGGGGGTCTGTCACATCAATACACAAATGTATGACAAGGTTGTACATGCCAATTCTGGTGTACTGTCTTTATACAAATTAACAAGTATGTATTATGCTTTTAACAGCAAAGTAATTTTAGTACACAGTGTGATAATTAAGATTAGCCCATGGTTTTGTTTGAGAGAATCTCTGGAGCTAGAGAAAGTGGTGTGATTCAGCATAATGGACTGTCTCTGAGTCATATGGCGGTGGGGGGGCTGAGTTCACCACCCATTGACTGCAGCACCTCATTACATATTTAACAGCTTGTTTCTCTCATTAAGATCTGTCACAGCTGTTTGACTTACCTGTGTCTGTTCAGAGAAGATTTTCTCTGAACATCAACATTAATTTGTTTAAAATGTGTGTGTACTTGTCTAACATAGGAATATACACATTTATATATATAGATAGCACTGTGCAAAAGTCTTAGGCACGTTAGTATTTTCACCCCCCACATTTTTCTAAAGTCAGTTATTTTTATCTTTTGCTGTAGTTTGTCAATAGGAAATATCAGTTTACATTTCCAAACATTTATTTTGCCATTGTAATAAAACAGTGAGATTTCTGTATGCACAAGGAGTCTGACAACAGCCAGTATGCTCCACACAGAGATCTGATCTCACCATCAACAAGTCTGTCTGTGATTACATGAAGAGACAGAAAATGATACAGACTAAATTCAGAACTGTGGCTAAGTCTCCAAAAGATGCTTGAAGAAACCTACAAGGCTTCCAAAAATAATGTCATAAATAGATTTTATTTATCAATTAACCTAACTAAATCAAATCGATAGTTGGTGTGACCACCCTCTGCGTTTAAAACAGCTTGTGTCCAAGGTAGACTTAGTTTTTCAGGTAGCTTTGTAGGTATGTTTACATTTTTGGGGTGAAATTTCAAAATACTAGACTTTTGCACATTTCCTTATATTTATTTATTATATTATATTTATCATATATATACACACACACAGTATACAAGATGCAGTATGTGCAGTGAGTGTTTTTGTTCTCACCCTGTTTTCATCATAGATGATCTGGACAAGGCTGCGGTGTTTGGCTTCACTGGGTGGAGGAGAGATGGTGCGCTCTGGCTCCTGGGGTTTCGCAGCCTCTTCCTCCAGTTGTTGCTAAAAGAAAATACAGAGCATGAAAGACCTTCCTAACAATGGCGACTGCCATAAATCAATAATGACAAAGATAACAAAACAAAATAAATAGAGATGCACCAATACTACATGTTTCCGCCGATAATGATAGCCGATTATTCAGAATGATATCTCCCGATGTAGATACCAATAGTTTGATTTTTCTTAAGGAAAAAAATCTCTTTCAAATAATGCTGCAAACTATACAGGGAACCATTTCATTTGGTTCACTATAATATTAGAATATAAGATGTATTATATTCAACTGCTATTTATTTTCAGATATAATAATTACACACCAATAAAAAGTGAAATGTTTGTATACAACACAGATGCACATAATCAGTTTTCATTAGCACTTGTCTTCATGGGAAATTTATTCAAACATGCATATATAGTTAACAGTAAATAAGCTCCTCTCTGATGTTTTATAGCTAATTAATGAACTGTGAATAGCAGATAACTTTCCTGAGGTAAATGCAACATTAAGTGACACTGTTCACAAGCTGTTATATTGACATCTTTCCACAGAGACAGATTTCGGTAAGTTGTACTGCATCTTTACCTTCATACATGAAATCCATGTATGTTTTTCGAGATATAACTTATAATAATGTGGAAGAAAAGACTTGTGCTCTGCCTGCCGCTTAAACTGAGGCACTACAGCGATCTGTCATGCCACATTTAAGAGTGTCAAAACACCATTTATTGTTTGAATGTCAATAAAATGGACAGAATTTGAAAGATGAGATTATGTTTTGTATCAGAAGTAACAAAGCACAAAGCTCTTTGGAATTATTGGTTGGAAGGCGCACTACATTAACTTGCCCTCAATTTAACACGAGACATTTTCTTCACATACAGTATGATTTGGTCTGACACGTTTTTCCGCATCCTTTTGATTAACAGGATATAATCGGCCCTGATCGTCTGCTGTTTTTAAACAACCGACTAAAGGCTGATACATCGGCGCATCTCGAAAGATAACTATACTGAAACTCTTATTTATACTGATGAAAGAGGATTAATGTAACTCTGTTAACTCCAGGATCCAATATTATGTGAGCTAATTTTAATGCTACCTCCACATCAGAAGTAATGGCAGAAAAGTTCTCTGATTGGCTGAAGAGAACTAACGCTTTAGCAAAGAGAGTCAGCGAGACAACTTAATAGTCAAAGAATTTGTTGCCAAAAAAAAATCACAGTTTACACACAGATGCAAACACAAACACAGAGGCCCTGGCTGCAATGAAATCCTGAAATTGGCCTCCTTGCAAACATAAGCCCAAACTCATATGGATCAGCTCTAGTGCAGGATCGCTGTGTGTGCGCTGAGTTAAAGAAAATAAACGAGCCATCCCGCCGAGCTCACAGACAGACAAACACGTGGTAATCTGATATTCTCACTTCTCTCTTCCCTCCATCACTCCCCTGCTTTACGTTAAAGTTTACCGTACCATTTAATTGCCCCAGATGTTTTAATGCTTGGAGCAAACCTGAGGGGAGAGAAGAGAGATGGACGGGGTCCGTTACCTCACTGAAAAAAGATGCCAAATCTTTCAGGAAAAAAAACACATTATGGGGTTGTGGGGCAGATGAGGAGAGGTTCATTTTTCTTGGTAGCGTGACTGTACTTGTACAACCACTCAGGCCCAAAGCCGTTTCACTCCCTCTCCAATCGTCCATCGACCCCACAATGGACTAGCCCATGGAGCGCAGGTGGCTTCGATTTATTGAGCAGCAGTTTGGACACGGTCCAAAACCTCAAGTGAGTGGGGGGGGGTTCTGTTTTACAAGAAGACAAGGTTTGCTTAAATATTTCCTGCAATGGGCCTGATTAAAAAAAAACACTAGAAATATCAGAGAATAAGTTCTAATACAACCTTATAAAATAGTCTTATTATACATACATTTACACAAGTACAAATTAAAACATATAATAGTTGAATGTACTTGATGCAATTATTCCGGTGAAATAAGTGACCTAAAATTATACTGCTGCATTAACGTCTGAAGTAGACCACTGAGTAATGGCACTGCCAAGAGAGAGAAACAGAGTTTCAGAGGGAGAGAAAAAGGAAGGAAGGAGGCCGAGAGGAAACAGAGGAAGTGTGTTTGTAGCCGTGTGGCCTGCTGAGGCAATAACCACACAATAATCACAACTCTGCTCCCCGCACACACACTCATCTACTACTGCTACCAGACTCAAAGTGTCCAGATTACATAACACTAACTCCACTGTGGATGAAAATTATCTACTTGTGCTGTTACTGAGCTGAACTTAAATCCTTGTCCTCTTCTAAATAAAAAGCTTTGCAATGCTTTCCTGGTGCTTATTTTAAAAGGCCAACTTTTCCTGAAAAAAGGATTTTAGGATCCTTTATGCAAATAAATGGGCAGAATGTGCTTGGTGAGGATATTTATTTGAGGGTTCATAGAGTTGCTATATAGATTTATCTGCATATTTACAGCTTCAAGATAACTGGGGTGAAGCTTACCTGTTTTTTACGCAGTTTGCATATCTGCTGCTCCACCATGGTGATCTCCCGGTCCACACGGTCCATGTTCTGGATTAGCTCCTCTTTGGAGAGGCGGGAGGGAACCAGGTCCAGGTCAGCCTCCATGGGCACCGGGCTCACAGGAGAGATGGGCTCAATCTTTCCAATAGAACTACTGCTGCTGTGCTCCTGCATACAAAAACATCATTGTACTCATTCAGAACTTGTAGATGCTTTGTGATGTTTGTCAAAGCTGTGGGCTTAAATGACTTTTCCGCTGATTAAAACGAAACAGGAAACGTAAAGACATTTACCCTTTCTGGTTGCAATAACTACAAACCCATCTAGGATGATTCATGTTAATTATTGATATTAATTATCAAAGAGACAATTCGAAAAACAATTTCCATACAGGTACTAAAGCATTCAGAGTGGTTGTGGACAAGCTGCTATTTGGTAGCAAAAAGTGTTCTGGTTGGTTTCTGTGCCTGACAATAAAGTGGTCAGAGGGGTTTTACCACATTGTATGATAAAATAATGTTAAGTTCCTCAATTATAAAAAAAAGTACACAAACATTGAATGGTTTGGGGTTTGTAAGATTGTTTAATGTTTTTGAAAGAAGTCGGTTTGCTCAAAAAGGTAGCATTTAAGTTTTCTATTTTAATATAATTTAAAATAGTCTTTGTTTGTGTGCAAAGTAGGAATTTCCAAAGCTGTTTTGACTCCTTTAGACATTTTCTATGCTCTTTGTGAGTTCTCAGCTGGTAAAAATACCAACATATGTA
This sequence comes from Siphateles boraxobius, assembly GCF_051911475.1. NCBI lineage: Eukaryota > Metazoa > Chordata > Actinopteri > Cypriniformes > Leuciscidae > Siphateles > Siphateles boraxobius. The sequence goes on from NW_027509219.1 coordinate 15,038,936, forward strand.
CACGCATACAATAAATGCATTTGTGCATTTGAAACGAGTTACGTGTCAAGGTTCCATAAGTTTGGGGATTTGAACAAACCCCTAAGCATGAGCAATAGCAATAGTGATACACACCTTGGCAAGCACCACAAATTAATACAAATCAGCACTTTTATTTTTATTTATTTTTTACATTTTGGGTTCTTGGAGATAGATCCAATGCACTCATTCCTCTCCAAAGAATGATGGTTACAACACAAAACCGCTGGGAAACTGTTTAGCAGTAAAACTCTTATAATAAACTGGTAAATGTACACCCAGCAGATCAGTGGTTGAGACTGTTGGAAAATCAGCTAGTTTAAAGTGTGGTAAAGAGCTTCTGTGTTCATTCTTTCACATGAAGAGAATGTTATATAAGAGGAGTGATCGGGGAGGGCGCCTGCTGTTCTCTCTCTCATCACCCCTTAAAGATCACTCAGGCAGAGCAGCCCACAAGGCAAATGCCTGGACTGCATGGACAGAATCACTAAACTAAAATACAACAACAACCAACAACAACATTTTTACTGGCATCTGACTTTATTGGCATCTGACTCACGTGAAAGATTATTAACACCCCATGTGTTTTAAAATAAGAAAATGAAAAGATTCATTTAAACAAACAAATGAATAAATAATATTATTTATGAGAATATAGACGATGCAAATGCCATGTTCCATAATTAATCTCACCTTCATGAAACCCCTCAACATTAAAACACGTGGCTAAAATATCCAATTCCAGGATGTTCATGGAAAGAGAGAGACAAAGCCCAAGGACACCATGAGAGCCTTGCTAATGTTCAAAACATTCCTAGGGGCATTCCAAACTTCAGGCAGGATTTAACACTTGAAAGAGGATTTGACAGAGTCATTTTAGGACTCAAAGCTGTACACATACACAAACACACACACACACACACACACACACACACACACACACACACACACACACACACACACACACACACACACACACACACACAGAGTGTAGAACAAAAAGTGAAATGAGTGCAGCATGAGAATTCAAACACCAAGCTGCTTTATAAAAAACAAACCTGAGTGCTAAGAAATGGATATGCACTGCAATAACCTTCACACAAACAGGTACAAACCTATATTTCAATGTTAACCCTCTGGGGTCAACAAACGTGCCGGCGCGTTTTGCTCGATTTTTTTCATATAGCAGGAAAATAGACTTAAAATACTCTGTCATTTTTGGTCATACACACTTAAGAAATACAAAAAAATAAACTGTTGAATGTCTATTTTTTATGTGTCCACTTACAATCGAAATAGAACATTGTGCTTTTGTAAAATAAAGAAAATAAACAGGGTGTGCTTTCTCTCTCTCCATCTCGGTTAACCTTATTTCTGGTGCACGTCTTTAAACTTAAAAAAAACTCAGCGAATACTATTCACCCAAGCATGAGCAATATATCTTTATAATCATTTAAGTTTGTACTTTTAAAATATCTAATTCAAAACTAAAATAAATATTCTCCGTTTATGTAATCTATAAAAAAAGAGAGAGGAGAGAGGTGTCAGCCGATCTCATTATCGTTCTCTCAGCTCATTATTCTGCTAATGTGACACGCCCACGGACAGCATTCAAACGCAAATGTTCTGAAGCACACATGCAAATGTGTCAATGCCCCTCATAAACGCGAAAACACAACAAATTTAATCATCAGATTAATGTACCTTTTCGTCTTGCGAGGCTGTGACTGTGAGGAGTAATCCAGGGACATTTACCTCAGAACATGTGCTGGTTTATTTTCATTTTGAGGAGAGACCGATCTAGCCGAGAATTGTGAGTGGCCTAAGTTTTTTATTCTTTTCTTTGTTCTAATGTCTGTAAATGCAAAAAGACAGTTTAAATTTGAATCACGTTTCTGTGTGTGAATGAATTAACGGCACAGATTGGCGCTGTTGTTTATGTTTAGCCTACTATGTTACAGATGAAATATGAAAGACAACATTTCGTAGTTTTGGATAGATTATAAAGTTTTTATTCTAAAATATCAAATAAGCTTTTGTCATCCAGTTTCTGCTCATATTTTAAAATATATGGTAGGCTATGTTCTGTCAAAAATAAACTCATCAACTAAGATGTTATTATAGTGTTTGTTCCAATGTAAGCTATATAAAAACTAATGAATCCTTAACTTTAAAATATGTACGATAATACTGTAGGATAATTCTGAGGAATACTGTAGTAAGTTTTTTTCATTCTCAAGTGAATCGCGTTTCTGTGTGTGAATGAATGAACGGCAGAGATGCGCTGTTTACCACCACTGGCAAAAAGACAGTTTAAATTTGAATCGCGTTTCTGTGTGTGAATGAATTACCCGCTTTTAGCAAACTATATTGCTATACTGAGATGAGTAAAAATCGACTGAAATATGTTGAAATAAAATGTATTTGTATAAGCAACGTATTAAACTGCAAATTAACATTTATATTTCTTATATAAACGAAAGACCAATGTTATAGACATATGAAAGACTAGTTTTGGATAGATTATACATTTTTATTGTAAAATATTTGCCACCTCAAATAAGCTTTTGTTTGCCAATTTTTGCTCATATGTTAAATAGCCTATAGTATGTTTCGTCAAAAATAAAGTAATCAAATAATATATTATCTGTTTGTTCCAATGTAGCCTATAGGCAATATCCAAAGTAATGAGTCCTTAACTTTGAAATATGTATGATAAAATGTATACTTTAGTTTTTACAAAGAAAGATTGCACTTGAATTGTTGTTGTAATTGTAACATTTTTAATAAAAAAATATATTTACAAGGTAGATGTAAACAAACTATTAAAAGGTAAATATAAGCCTTTTCTTTAAATCATTTTTATTGAGTTTTATTAGTGACAAATTTGGGGAGAGGATACATATTCCAAAACTGAAAATACAGTATGAGAATTAAATGCTATATTACTAGACATGGAAAAATAAATGATGCTTCCAACTGTGAACCAATTTGGAAGAATATTTATATTAGTGGTGGGTCGTAACGTGCTGCGTTAACGTGAGACTCTTATCGGGCGCTAAAAAAAATATCGCCGTTAATCTATTCTCAAAGTTGGGTTGGGATCATAAAATAGCTTTTCGAATATCGTTATATTTTCGCGCAAATCGCGCAGCAGGGTATTTTCCTGTCGGGGACACAAGGTGTATACTTTTACATGTTACGTTGGGCGACGTTCCTCTCGTTACTTTACATGTGGTTAAATGAGTTTATTACAAGCGCGCTGTATCTTTTTTATGGGCATGAGCGATGCTCAATTTACAAATGAATCACTCTTTTGGGTCGATTCTGTTCAAAGACTTCATCATACAAGTTGGCAGTTCCGTCTAAATCGGTTCCTTGAATCAGTTCTGTTCAGTTCCTCATGCACTGAATCACTGAAGCACGTTCAATCACACTCGACTCGGAGTCGTAACAGGAAGATTTAAGAACATCAAGAGCTACAGTTTAGTCTAGTGAAAGCAAATCTGCAAATGCATCATATTTTTGCCAGCGATGAAGATCTTTATTAGTTGAAAATCTTCGTATGCTGTCTCTGAATGATTCCACAGGACGATTCATTCGAGTTCATTTCATTCAGGTAATACATTTTACAACCAAACAGATTATTACGCCACGATAGCACTACTAAAAAGTATGACATTATCCGTTGGACATATACATTAATTTATAGGCTACAAAAAAAAACGCTTCAGAGCGTCGGCGCACTGTCAAATGTTAACAGGTTTAAGCTACCGTTGTGTACAGTTTATGAAATGAACACCCGCCATCCCGCGGTAATGTGTGTGTATTGCGCAGGGGCATAGTCACATGAATAGTTTACATTGATTGAAACTAATTTGTTTAAAAAGGAGGAGGCTATTGCCGGTAAATGCAGGTTCACATAAAATCATTATGACATATGACATTATTTTTTGATCTAACGAGCATCTGGTTTGGCGATGCAAAAACCAGCTATTGTGCTTATTGTGTTTTTCTTCTTCCAATTAGCCTACTATGTTAAAAAAAACGACGAAAACATGTTACTTGTTCAATTAATAAACAGTTTGTTTGATGACAAATCACTAAAGATGAAATTGGCCTCACTTTCTGTCATTGTAATTGTGCGTTTTATTTATTTATTTTATTATTTTTTTGAACGATATTCGACTTTTGCTCCTCTATTGTCGAATGGCATTTTTGGCAGAAATTCACATCCCTACGCGAGGCGAACTATTCTCAAAGACTTACTTTTAGTCATTATTTGGGTAGCACACATATTCTGAATGCCTTCGGCAGAATTCAAATGAGCCATTTTAATCTAGATTAATTCCAAGATTCCAGTGTGAATAATTTAGATTAAAAAAATTAATCTATGCCCACCTCTAATATATATATATATATATATATTTATATATATATATATATATATTTATATATATATATTTATATATATATATATATATATATATATATATATATATATATATATATATATATATACACACACACACACACACATGTATATATATATCTCTTGCATTCTTTCTTGTGGCTCAGTGACACACCTGAATGAATGGCTCATTAAGTATGCGGGCCCCATTGTCTCCTCAGGTGTGAACCACTAAATATGCATGATGGTGTTGAAATCGTTGACGCCCCTTGCGCATGTTGCCTTTCCAAACAAAAAGTGTCTTACAAAATTTAAATCAATGTATTGTTTTATGTGAATGATTAGGCAGGATGATTTTCACATCATTTTATAGAAAAAACTCTAGGCAACGACATCCATTAGTCAAAAGTCTTGTGGACACATATTTAGTATGTGTTTTGTGGGCTTATTTCAGAAACTTTATTTTTTATTTTTTTCAATAACCACGCATAAACAATATTCCCTCAAAAATACAAACATTTACATACATGTTGCTCACATATTATGGCTACCATGTTTGTGCTAAATAGAGTGTAATTACAGCTTTGCCATTAATATGTTTATAAGCAACTGAAAAAAGCACAAATGTCAGGGCATGTCAGAACACCTCAAGGACCCCAAAAACCACTTAGACCCCAGAGGGTTAAGTCAATGTAAAGATGCGTTTACGCGCCTCTAGAGGTCCTGCAAATGACGCGAATTGAGCGTCTGGTGCGTTACACGCGAATGATCATATTTGGTGTATTCACGCGTTTGACGCAAATTTGCATCTGATGCCCAAATTCAAAAATCTGAACTTTGGCATCAGTTCGCGTAAACCAATCAGGACCTGCTTGGTGCTGTCACGCGGTGAAGTAAATATTTGATCACATAAAAACTTGATTTCAATATATGAAACATATTAATTTTGTATTGAATGCTATTTATTTCATATCTAATCTAGATTATATGAAACATTATTATTCTAATGTAAAGACAACCAACATACTTTAGTGCATAAACGTAAAAAATAAAAAAAAATCACAGGACAGGTTAATCACTTTTGTAGACTGGCTCCATTTATCATCAAAACAAAAATAAATGACAGATTAGGTGGGTGAGGGCAGGGGAAATCCTCGCTCCGATGCAGGAAAACAGGTCATCAAACTGGGCACGGGAAAGGCGGAATTACCGTTGAAAGCGGCCGTCATCCACGCGCAGCTCCTGGAGCAAATGGTGAAACTCCCCAAACTGGGAATGCCTCCGGAGGGGGTCTGGTGAACCCAAGTACTGCGACGATGATCCCTACACCGCTGTTCTGCTCTCCAGAGCAAATACACAGCGGTGACTCTCGATGAATGATTGATCAGCACCAGCCATCTTGCAAACAGACAACCGCCTAGCACTTGCCCCTCCCACAAGAAGCGAATTTCGCCTTGGACGCGAATGGATTCAAAATGTTCAAGCGTCCAACTAGATGCGATAGATGCAAATTTGACGCTCTATTTGCGTTTGGTGTGAACGCAGCATAAAGGGGTCTCAGAATGTGTGGACCAGCCAAAATCTCTTCACAACTTTGTGGATCAAAACTACTCCTTTCCTAGTAAAACATTTACTTGATTTTCTAAAGTCAATGAATTTGCGACAGATGAAACCCAATCAAACATGTCAATCTCTGTGTAACATTTAATTTATTTAAGCCACAAAATAAACTTCCTTCCATAAAATAAAAATAATGAACTACGCAAAATCGACCTGAATGTCTCCAGCACATTTTTAAGTACCCAAATATAAAACATATTTCACCCCTCACAGACATTCTCACATCCATCAAAAACTTTGTCTGGCTGTCCGTTGGAATATTAGAATTAAAAGCATTGACACAACACACTCATGGGCATCAAAAACTTCACTGAATACTAAGAAATAAATAATTGTTACCTTACGATCCATCTGTTTACAAATCCACATCATTTTAATATCAGAACATCTATGTCTGTGGATGCAAGTATAAATTTGATCTTCACTCGCTGAAATTCAATCGGAATGATCAGGGAACAGAGAGAAATACTTCCCACTGCATTCTAAATGGAATAAACTCCAATTGAAAAACTTCACCGGTTCAGTGAATTTTTATGCACGAACAAATCTGATATTCCAGATTTGAATATATTCAACAATTTTCTATTCATTAAATTTTGCCAATAGATTAATTGTTAAATGAGTGATCTTGAGATGAGTCCCTGTAGTCGTCCAATTTGACTTGGAACTTTTTTATAAAAGGTAGTTTGAATACTATCTTCTCAGCTCTTTAAAAGATTAAGGCAATTATCAAAGTTTGATTAAATGTTGTTTAATTTTCTAAGAAAGTATGTTTTTTACATATTTTACATGATTTGTTACATTAGCAGATTTTGACTCATACGTGTTTTTATTCAGCCAGAATGCATTAAATTGATCAAAAGTAACAGCAAAGATTTTAAAAGTGTTACCAAAGATTTCTATTTCAAATAAATGCTGTTCTTTTGAACATTCTATTCAAAGAATCCTAGAAAAAAAATCATGGTATCCACAAAAATATTAAGCAGCACAACCGTTTCTTGAGCTCCAAATCATTAGAATGATTTCTGAAGGATCATGTGACGCTGAAGACCGGAGTAATGATGATGAAATTTCATCTTTGCATCACAGGAATACATTACATTTTAAAATGTTAAAAAAACAGTTAACTTAAATTGTAATGCTATTTCACAATATTACTATTTTTACTGTATTTTTGATCAAATAAATGCAACCTTGGTGAGTTATGATTTCCGTGAATTGATGCAAAAATTTAGATTAATACATCAAAAGCAGGGCTGTACACTTGATCAAATTGCGATATGGACTAAAGCACAATATTAAAGCACAAAAAGATTGCTATTTAAATTCGATGTCCGCATGTTCTACGTGTCTGAGTGAATAAGTGGCAGTTTTGTCTAATACACAAAGTTTATAAGTTCTTAAAGAAATAAAAATAGATCACTATAGTAAAGTAGAATGTACTTAAAGAAATAATAATACAGTTTATTAAAACATTTAAAGCAATATCATAGAATGTAAATTTTTTGCTGTGGCAAAACAACCCACCACAGTGGACATACCAGTACGTGTGTGTATATTCGCATTTCATTTCTGTAATAATACTAATAATCAGTGCTTTTCAGGTAGGTCTACCAGTAGTTTTCAAGTACAAAAATTGAATAAAGTAATCAAATGTAAAATAATACTCTATATAATCTTCACTGTACAAATTAAATAAAAGGTTAATCCTTATTTAAGTTACAAAAAAGTTATTCAGAGAAGAGCAGGTAGTGATTTCCTTGTTTTTTGTAGTTTGATTAACATTAAAACACAGACAGCAGCAGGAATATCAGGCTGCTGTCACTAAGACTAATGCACGGATCCAATATAATGATACAAGTGTTTTCTTTCTCTACTGTTTACGTTCAATTAAGTCATAATCCACTATGTTTACTAGGATACCAAAGCGGGCAGTTTGAGATTAATCTGAGTGAATTTGTCTGTCCATGCAGCCCAAGCCCGATCAGGACAGTTTCTTCTACTGTCCAGAACGTCTTTCACGCTGAAAAGCGCACCTGCAACCGCCATGTTAAGCGCTGAAAGAATGATAAGGTCGGGTAAGGATAAGGATAACAATATCATATTAAAAGTCTGCGTAAATAAATACGGAAAATATATTGAGAATCGATATCCAATCGACCACATTTTAAAAATCGAATATTTTTTGCCCAGCCCTAATCCCAGCACAGATCACCATTAGTCACTCTAAAGAGACGTGAAGAACATTTAAAATCCAAGTTTGAGCTCAGACTCAATAACACATTTATGAATCATGGGCTGTCAGGGTAACACGAGTCATCTGACACCCTGAGCTGTAACAAGCCATTAGACACAGATGTGCTGGTTCACACCTGTCAGTGCGTTGCAGGTATGCTGCAAATGGCATACACAGCCCACAATAGTGTAAGTGAGAGACTCTTCCCCACCCTGAGCTTTCAGTTCCACTCGCTCAGTTTCATGAGTGTCATCGAGTATGACAGCTCTTACATAAAGAGAGGGAGAGATCTCAGTCCACTTTGACTTGAGTGTCCTTTCAAAAGTCCCACTGCCTGTCTTTCACCCAAACATGCTCAAATCCTCATGTAAATATCCTCAATCACTCAACTGTCACATCTAGGTCAGCTCCATTACTAATTAATTACGGTTTTACAATGGTTTCCACCAACACACACACACACACACACACACACACACACACACACACACACACACACACACACAGTTCTGCCTGCAAGCCCCATATTGTCATAGCTGCTAAAAATACACAAAAGCTTTAGGGAGAAGTCATAACAACTCAGCACAACAACTCTAGATAGAGAGCGTGATCACACAGACCTTAGAGCAACTAACGCAGGCTTGCTCTAAGGGTGTAATCATTCTGCCCTTTACATCACGCCACAAGCAGGAGGTGTGAATACAGTGACCTTAATCCTGCTGCACACACACACACAAACTCAGATTCACAATAAAGGGTAGGGCTGTGCGATTAATATAATTGATTTTCGATTTAGATTTTGGCTTCCAACAATTATCAAAACAAGATAATCAAGGTAAAATGATTATTGTTCTGCTGTCACATTGCGGTTGTTTCGTTCCTCCCCTTAGCCAAACTTAACATCCAAATCAGCCGAATAAGTGAGTGTTGTAAAATGCAGTCTACTGTTGCTGAACTGCGGGACGTGCCTGATATTAAACAGTGTCATTAAAAGAGCATTACGCCACAAAAGAGATACTGTTCCCCAGGCGGCATTCTGTGCACAAGGTCCAAGACGGAGTGGAATGCGCAAAGTATACTGGGGTCAAATAGCCTACACACAAACATGTTAAAATGCCATTTTGGTAAGTATCCTTGTCGTAAACACAGTCAGTTATGTCTTTAGTGAATGTAAACAGTTGAGAAAAAAAAACGTGTGTGTAACAGTATAATGGATCCATGCATTCGGTCTTAAAGTGACAGCAGCCCAAATTACTGCTTTAGTCTGTCATTAATGTTAATCGAACAAGAAAAGACAAATATAAAATCATTCACTGCTCTCGAATGAACAACTTTTGTAGCTTTAATAAGGATGAATCTATATTTAATGTACACAGTGGTATGCTGTGTTATTTTACATTTGATTACTTTATTCAGTTTTTGTTGTAGGCTATTACTGAATACAACTGTAAGTACATCTTCCTGAAAAACTTAAAGCACTGTTTATTTAATTAGTATTTTTGTTCTGTTGTATTTGTCCATTTTGTCTGCAATTAGTTTCTTTGTTCATATTGTATTGTTGACTTTACTTGCCTTCTGTAACTGTTTTGAGGACCTTTTACTTGTTATTTCACCAAAAACTAGACCAGTTTAACTAATATAGCTATCAATTGTGAAATTTTACTGATACATATATTATTTATATATATATATATTAAAGACAGCTTTAACAAATATTCATCTATATTTAGTTTATATAGTAAACACTATGCAGTGTTATTTAAAATTTAATTATTACATTTCTGTAGCTGAATACTACTATTAGACCTTACTTTTTTTGTAACTTTCTTATATTCTATTTATCTATGCTTGTAATTAGTGTATTTGTTCTTATTTTTTTACTGACTATTCACTTGTCTTTAATAATGTTTGAAAAATTATCTTATCCGTGACTCAAAAAACGTAGTATGATCCGAACCGAACGCCAACAGCATCGTGCCTCTTTCCGCACAATTTGACTTGGCTGGACGATAAAACAGTATCGGTATTTATCGACGGTACACCATTGTCGGTAACGATATACAAAATGTTCAATATGGTGCTCGATATTTTCATTAAAATGCACGCACATCGCCCATAGTTCACATATCGCGTATTTAGCGCCCTCAAGTTCTTATTTCAAAAATAGGCACGGGGCAAGCGCGCTCATAATGGAAGACAGGCTGACGCGACCTCAACAACATTCCCCAACATTTAAAGGCAAGAGTAATGAAAGCGGAACGAAACTACGCTACTCATTATTTTGTGCTTCACAGACCGTTTATCAGTTTGGACCAATGCAGCACGAGCCGATCTTGATCAAGCAACAATGTTACTACAAAGCGCTAAGAGATACAGTAAAGGAAGCGTATGAATTCGCCACTGAAGTAATAACATCGCTACGAGATCTTGTGAGAATAGAGGTGGGCGATATATCGTTTAGACGATAATATCCAAATTGTTGTCTGGACGATATGCAAAATTGGGATATTGAATATTTCATAATTTGTACAATCCGACCCCCTAAACATGAAAAGAGCTGAAGGAAGTTAAAGAGAAAACAAATAATGCACACTGTAACCTTCTAAACAATTATATGTAGCGATTTTAATACTGTAGGGGTTTGTTTATTTTATTTTTTTTACAAAATCACAATCGTTCCTCAATTGCACGAGAGTAGCCTAAGCTGCTACTAATTTGCAATATACAACTACGAAGTTCTTACCTGTGTGTTATGACGTTTATTAGGTTGAAGCAACAATCCAAAATTGTAAAGAGTAAAGCCAATGTACGATTAATAAAATAGCTGCTAGAAAAGGCAACATATGCCTTGTTTGCGGAAAAATTAAGGCTGAAGTTAAAAAGTTTTTCTTAAATGTCTGTGGCGTCCTCAAGTGGCGAGCTTCGTGATTGCATCATTAGAAAATTGCATTGAATAATGAGTCCAAAAGATGGAATACATTTTCCCAAGAGATCGGTTTGGTACGCATTACAAGCCGAACCATCCCGGTGGTTGGACCATTTTTCCTGCCGACCAAAATCCGCGCTGGAGCGAACAACACAACGTTACGCAACATCAAATGGCAAACTCATTATTTTGTGCTTCACGGACCATTTATCAGTTCGGACGAATGTCAGTGCAGCGAGCCGATCTTGATTAAGTGACACCGTTACTACATAAGAGATCCAGTAACCAAAGCATTTGAATTCGCAACTTAAGTAATAACATCGCTACGAGATCTAGTGAGAAGCGTTACAATTTCTCCGTTATTAACTGATCAAACAGCAATGACGTGGAAACCAGGAAAACATCGTTCCATGAATGAACTAGTTATAAGTTTTAAGTCCACAGATCATTCACCATGGATTTAAAGCTGCAGTAGGGAGTTTTGAGAAAATGTTGACTTAGCCTGAAAATTTGAACAAGCACAACTTACAGGTCCAACCCCCTTGCTCTCTGCTGCACTACAGCCCTCCCTCCACAGCTCCTCCCCCACAGCGGAGCCTGCCGTGAACGCGCAGGATAGTAAGCAGGACCACCGATGACGGCGGATTATAAACAGTTATGGAACATTCACTAATAGGGACGAAACATCAACAATATGCTTTACATTGACTATGGCCTGCCCATACTTTGACTACAAACTTGGTCCTCAAATCATTATGTATTTTGCAATACATGTAACTTTATAACGTTGCACTCTTTTTATCCATCGTTATTCCTGACGACCTTACTGCGTTTTGAATTATGGGTGGCACTTCCGGTTTGGGGAACTGCCATTCAAAAAGGCTGAAACGAATCATTTCAAATCATAAGGTTGTCCTACAAATAAAGCTGATCCGTCAGTTTTGACTGGATGAGCTGTCAATTTTCTTTCATGATTTATTTTCAGACATGAGAATAAAGTTATACTTGGTATTTTAATGTGACATTTTATAACAAGAACATCTATGGCAAGAGCTCTTTTCAGTCGCTGCTTTCTTTTCCTCATGATTATTTTCTTTTTTCCCTTTGCAATCCGGTGTAAATGTATGAAAAAGGACAACATATACTGCACATTTGTGGTCTGTTCTCCCGAATTTAATTTACGATATATTCCATTACATATTCACTGGAATGCATGAAGAATCTCTCGTTATTCTCCTCAAATTCCTCACGTCTCTTTCCAGGTTTGTTTTCACAGTTAAATGCAATTTATAATCCGTCAAAATGACGGAAATTACGTTGAAATAGTATCACGTTAATGAACATTTTTGATTAAGGTAACATCATTTTTTTAATTTAACCAAAGACTCGCGCTTTTAGGGTTATTTGGTCTGTTGAAAGTGCCTTGTTGATGCTTTTACACTTTTAAATTTCCCTTCAATGTTCGATGGTTGAAGGGTGAGTAGATTAATGTCATCTCATTGTGACACTTTTGCGTTCATAGAGCGAGCCTTTCACTGACTGTTTACAGCTTAACGGAAGTTACACCCATAATTCGCGCAAAGCTTCATGGGGCGTAGGAATACTGTGGATAAGTTATAAATAGCTAGTAAGATAACGTTAAAGGATTAGTTCACTTTTAAAAAAAACTTTTGCTGATAATTTACTCACCCCCATGTCATCCAAGATGTCCATGTCTTTCTTTCTTCAGTCGAAAAGAAATTAAGCTTTTTGATGAAAACATTCCAGACTTTTCCTCCATATAATGGACTTCAATAGGACACAAACGTTTCAAGGACCAAATGACAGTTTCAGTGCAGCTTCAAAGGGCTTTAAACGATACCAGACGATGAATAAGGGTCTTATCTAGCGAAACGACCGGTCATTTCAAAAATAAATAAAAAACTTTAAGTTTTAGAAGCACAAATGCTCACCTTTCTCTGTTCTGTGATGCACGTTCGTGATCCTGTTCGAACTCGTTCATCAAAATGAACAAATCTTTTTTCGAGTCATTTCGTTCGTTGAATGAACGAAATTACTTGGGAAAAAGATTCGTTCATTTGGATGAACGAGTTCGAACAGGAGAGTCACGAACGACAGTACGCGCTCGCGCTGTGCAAGAGAGGGGTGATCAGCGCGTACACGAGCCTCCTGGCGCTGATTGGTTGTTTCTGACCGGGAGCGGTGTATTTCTGCAAATGGCAATAGGACCACAGGGAGGAGCCAGAGGAGCTTGATTTTTTCACAGATTATCTGTCTCATTTTCTACTGTCAGGACATAATGACAGTTTTAACAAATATTTGTTTACAAAAGTTACCTACTCGAGCTTTAATGTAGTAACACTAACTTGTAACCATGGAAGTTTGGCAGAAATATTAAAATGCTTTCAAGTACGTCACACATCTTTTTCCAGCACTTCAAAACTCAAATGTTATATGTTATTTAAATGATATTTCTAATGTGATGACCAAAACATTATTTGTTCATCCTTCAAAGATTACCCCCATTTATAAAACTAAAAGTTTCAAGATGTAGGAAAACTCACACTTATTTGAAAATAATTTTTCTTTTAATAAATAGGAAATTTCTATGGCATTTCTTTATTTTTGCTGTATCGAAAACGTACCGTGACACCACTGTATCGTATCAAACCGAACCGTGAATTTTGTGAACCGTTACACCCCTATTAAAAATATACAAGAACAATAAAGACTTTATTGAATAATATTTTATTATTTTAAAAAGTTCAGGAGTCTTTAAATCAATAAAGTCTCATATCTTTATGTACTAGTAATTCTATACAATAATAGGTCAAATGCAGCAAGTCAAAAGACCAACTGGACCTTCTTTACCAGTTTGCACACATTTCTTTGAATGATTGCAAAAATACTGTCTGAATATCGATATCGAGATATTGAAAAAAAAATAGCGAGATATTCATTTTTTTCAATATCTCCCACCCCTGTGTGAGAAGCTTTCAAATGTCTCCGTTATTAACCGTAGATCAAACAGCGCTGATGAGGAAACCAGGAGAAACATTGTGCCATGAATGAACTAGTTGTAGGCTTTAAGTCCACAAATCAGCAACATTCACCATGGATTTAATGTAGTAACACTAACTGTAACCAAGGACATTTGGCAGGAACAGTAAAATGCTTTCAAGTATGTCACACCTTTTTCCAGCACTTCAAAACACAAATATTATCATATTTAAATGTTATTTTTAATGTGATGACCAAAATATTATTTGTTCATCCTTCAAAGATTACTCCCATTTATAAAACTAAAAGTTTCAAGATGTAGGAAAATACTCACTTATTTAAGAATATTTTTCTTTTAATAAATAAAATATATTATATATTATATTATTTAATGTGGATAAATAAAAATACTGGTTTAAATTCAAACTTTTCTGCTCGTCTTAAAAAAGAGGTCATTAATAATTATCGATACCGAACGATATAACATTTCTTAGCTATCTCCCACAGCCCTAATTTGACTCATCTACTGAGTCTTGTTGTTCCTGTGAGGAAGAGAATAGTGCGAGTCTCTCAAGCAGTCAATAAACACTCTCAGTATTGGCTATGTGATGCACACTTGGCAAAACCTGATACAGTCTGGTGACACCTACAGTTGTAAAGCACCAGAGTCCAGACATGAATCTCACATGGTGTGAGACAGCAGTATGTTGTTATAAAGAGGCTGCATATACTCCACCTTCACACACACACCCTTCACAGAGCCCCTGACCTAGAAAAGAGAGTTCCTAAGATGTTGCAGAGTTATTTCCAAACATCTGCCTGTGCCGTTTACCGTTACACCACATTCATTCACATATTCATTCCTTCACAACCTAACAAATAAAGCCACAGCTGCCAGAAGTCAGAGATTCTGCTATTACTGACATAACTCTCTAAGATGCAATCTTTTAGACACTCACAACCCAAACAGTATCTAGACACACATACCTGTTGAGTTTTTCCCACAGGATTTTTGTTAAACTTTGCTGGGTTGTCCTCGGTGCCTCTAAGTCGGTCCTGGGGCATGCTGAGCTTTTATTTTGACAGAAAATGCAGTCAAGCTTTTATTTTGGTGGAAAGCAAGTTTTCAAACGAGTCTCATTTCAAATCTAGTGAAATGCTGTAGTTGTCAACTATGCAAATGTTAACAATAATGCGTAACTGCATTACCAAATGCAAGCAAAACTCAGCACACGCACAGTTCACTGCATTCATTCACTGTGAAATGAGACGCGGAGCTGATCACGTGCTGATACCAATGTATGGAAAACACTGCTGTTCTTAGCAGGCTTGTGGTGGGAAATGTTAGTGTCGGCTGGATGATAAAAATTCAGGCCAACGGAAAATGACAGGCTGATTTACGAGGCCAATAAATATGGACTAAGTGATAATCTGCTGAACAAATTTATTATCACTCTTCTCTACTGTCAATTCATGTACAGGATGCAGCATCCTTTCTATAGCCTAATACCACAACAATCGCAACGCACAAGGATTCAGAGCCGAAGTGTTAACTTTAAAGCTTCTTATTCTCCTATGCATCTCGATTCTGAATTAAGTATTTTCCCCGCATGTGTGCGATAGAGACAGCCAAACAAATATACCTTTAAGCAATTTAATGCACCATTGAAGTAATCATTAAAAAAAAAAAATTATTATAAAAAAATTATTATCTTACTGACCCTAACCTTTTGAGTCGTGGTGTAGATTTAAGACAAAAAGTTCTTGTTCTTGGTTGTAGACTGTAATTGGCAATTCACTGGTATCTTAATTCCAGCTAAAGGCAGACATATCCAGTAATTACCAATAGTTACTAATCTGGCATCTAGATTTTAACAACCATCTGAAAATTAGATTAGCTGACCTTTGCCATTTCCTCAGCTCCACCCACAGTGAGGGGCTGACGATGGGCTGAGTGACGAATAAGAGAATCCGTCCCGATTTCCAAGCGAGGACGCTTCATCTCAGAGTACTCCACTTCTGATTGGCTGCTGTGGCCCTGCAGGTAAATGTGTTCATATCGGATGTGGGACTCTTGACCTCTGTAGAGGAAGAAAAGAGCAGGAGGAGAAGTGAATTATGGGTAAGATACAGACATTAACCTAATTTCAAAAGAATGTCAGGATGAAAAGGTTGACATCATTTTTAAAGTTGACATTTAACAGCAGTTACATCAACAAAACACAACAGACCTCAGATGGGTGAATATGATTCCAGTAATACAAGACACTTCATATTCATAAGGAGGGCAAGACTTCATTTTTTTCATAGACAACAGTGCCTTGCGGTGCTTGGTACAGGAGTGAGCCTTTTCACACAAGCGTGTGAGTAGTGAACTGACCTTGATGGTGGTGGAAAGATTGTGCGATATAAGAGGAAAAGAGAGGTGCTTGAACCTCACACAGATACATTATTCACATCAATCTCACATACACACATCTCTTGTTCTCGCTTTAAGTCAACCAAACATCTGTCCTTCCTGTGTTATATTTGATTCTACAACATAGCAATGATACTGAGCATGACTGGATGCCAATGCTTCATCCCAGACCAAAGTTTGTCTGTGGCTGCACGATTTGGGGTTGGGGGGGATGGGGGATTGAGCTTTTTCAGATAAAAAAAAATTGTGATTTCATAATGATATGATTAAAAAAAGAAATTAAAAAATGTATTATTATTACATTATTTAAATAAGTCATTACTATTGTAACATTTCACTGTCAAAAAAACTAAGTAATAATTGAACAGCATCCCACTGAGAGAACAGTTCAACTGTAAAATTACATTACTTATGTAATTATCTTAATTTATTCTTTTTCAAACAATAAACCATCAAAAAAAAATGTATGGAGAACCGCAGGGAGCAGAGCTTCTCATTGTTTTGAAAGACGGTTGCCGCATGTTGAGTTCCCAAAAGCACGTTATTATAAGCGACCCAAAACTTAAATTTTATTTTGATTAATCGTGCAGCCCTTCATGTACGCATTTTGATTGAGGCACTAATGGGGTGAGTTGCTGTACTTTGTGTGATCAAATGGTTCACAGGCCTTCCTGTAGCTCAGACTGATCAAGAGCAAACACATATACACACACATGAACCCAATAACCCTAACCATCAATTGTACACATCACACTAAAACCACATGTACACACACACACACACACACACACACACACACACACACACACACAGCTTCAAAAGACTTTCCCATCCTGTGCCAAAGCCAGAGATCAGACACATATGAACACACTAAAAATACACACGTGCACACAATACCCCTAGACATCAACACATCCCCATTAGTTTCCCCACAGATCACACACTGCAAACTGTGTCTGTTATATATTTATAAAAACTATTATATATTACTATTACACCAATATATTGCACATACTTTGCATTTAAATAAGAAACAATTAGAGGTGAAATCAGGTCATTAAGATTATTAAGACAAACTGAGGTGTAAAACTATAGCGCTTGTGTATAAATGGGTGTGCCTAAATGTGTGGATTGTACTCCGTTGCGAACAAAAACGGGTGTATCCCTCATATCAATTACATGGTCTACCCAGCTTAAATAAACAGTACACAGACTTCAGCACAGAGCGTGATTAATGCTAACAAACGCTGACGTAAATGCATGCCTGCGTGCGTACCAGTACCACACCACACAGACAATGAAACAGAGAGCAGGAACATTATAATGATATGTGAATACTACAGGCAAAACAAGACACTTTAAGAGAATTTGAAGCGAGGAGAGGAAACGATGTAAGATCACGTTCCTAATATAATCAAACACAACTGCTTAATCCTGCCTGGAATCAGAGTCAGACAGTTCAAAGAACCACATTGGAATTGGTTTTGATTGAATTTGCATTGTGTGAATAACCATTATTACATCAAATTGTTGAAAATGAAAAAATAGGGTTTCTATAATAGATGAATTCAATACTGATAGCTAGAAATTATATATATATATATATATATATATATATATATATATATATATATATATATATATATATATATATATATATATATATATATATATAATTAAAAAACAACAGCAAATAAGATGTAACTGTCCAAGCAGCAGGGACGTGCAGAGAATTCCTCAGGGGCAGGGGCTTAAATGTAAAAAAGGGGCATATATGCTCATCTGGTTTTCAAAATACTTTTTCAGGATTCTGAGTTTAAAAAGTAAAAAAAAAAGAACAGCATTTATTTAAAATAGAAATATTTTGTACCGATATACACTACCGCTCAAAAGTTTGGGGTCAGTAATTTTCTCTTCTTTTTAAATAAATTAATACTTTAATTCAACAAGGAAGTGTTAAATTGATAAAAATGAAAATAAAGACTTATAAAATAATTTCAATTTTAATGAAAGGTACAACATGTAATAATTTCGTATCAAAATATCCAAAAACCACTTGCACAGTGTTATATATTTCTTTCAATTGTGTACTTGCTCAACTGTAAGCTCAACATGATGAAGAGTTAGAATATGATCAGTATGTTATTCTAATTCTCTGGCTATGATGTAGCTTACTGCTAGTCTCATACAGCCAACAAACTAACACATAGAATAACATTATAACTTTAAAAAAACTCAAATGCAGTTTAGTATGATAGTGTAGACCAAGTGAAACAATGCTGTGTTACCTCACAATTTTAATTTGTTACATAAACTGATAAGTTTGAGTAGTAATTCTGCACTTGTGGGTAGTTTGGTGGAAAGAAATGTCCTCATTTCTTTATATCCGCAGGACTCGTGCCACACGCTGATATCGATCTCTCATTAGCAATCGCGACATGCTTCATACCACAGTCATGTTAAAAAAAAATTATGTATTCATTCATCCATAAACATCATTACCCATTTAACATTATTAGATCCATCGGCATGACGACAAGTCCCATGATTCCGAAAAAACACTAAGGGTGTATTCACACCTGCCTTGTTTGGTTCGACTGAATCGAACTCTAGTTCGTTTACCCCCTTGGTGCGGACCTTTTGGGCAGGTCTGAATACAGCAATCGAACTCGGGTGCGGACCAAACAACCGAACCGAGACCCAGCTGAAGAGGTGGTCTCGGTTCGGTTCCAAACGAACTCTGGTACGGTTCGTTTACGGTGTGAACATGAACCGACCCAATTGCAAGAAAGCACTGCGCCTTTGAGTTAACAGGCTTCCGTAGTCGGAGTTGCGTTATGGGAAAGTGATCTGTTGTAGCCTACTACATTCCATTCCGGCGCGCTGTCTGGCCACACGATACTGTTGCACGTCTTTCTGCTCGTCGTATGTGCATCATTGGAATGGAATGAATGAATGAATGAATGAGTGACAGGGCTCTCAAGTGTCACGCATTGAGCGTGACAGTCACTCATTTCGGTCTTTTGTCACGCTCTCCCGCCACACATTGTATTTCTCACGCTGAAAAACTATTTGTAATATATTTAATATGCCGCAGCGCCCAAAACTCTGGCCGCGCCGCTCTAACTGTAGAACAGGCAGGAATCAAGCGCGTTTCCTCTGGTGTTGTTAGCCAATCAGAAAATAGCACTATTGTATCTGGGTAAGATTTAACGCAAGAACCAATGACACCGCGTCAGCACGAAACACGTGTGGTTTTGTTTACAAATTTTGGTTCACTTGCAAAAAGAGCAGTGTGAAAGCGAACCGTACCAAATAAAAAATAAAAAAAATGTATTTGGTCCGGACCAAAGCAAGTGAACTATCGGACTTTCCTGGTGTGAATACACCCTAAAAAAAAGTTCTGAAAAAGTTCCAAAACATTCCAAAAAAGTTCCAAAAAAAACATTAAGCAGTAAATGTTTCCAAAATTTATAAATCTGCATATTGAATGATTTCTGAAGGATCTTGATCATACTATTGCTGCATAATTATCAAAAATGTCAAAATAATAGTCACCATTTCAAATGCTGTCAGCCTACACTTCACATAATAGGCCTGTAGGTGGCGCCTGGGCTTCATTTAACCAACTATGACAGTTTGTATATTGATACACCGTTTACCATTCTATCATAGACTAAATACAAGAGACTTGAATAATAACTTACCATTAATGCTACTTTTGGTGCTGGTTTTGTGCAGTACTTTGTAGTCAATTAACATCCATTGTTTCAACAACGCAGTTTCAGATCGCTTCAAAAATGTACGTTCGTCTGTCCATGTAATTTCCAAACGATTTATGACCGGAAAATTACCGCCCCACTTCACATTGTCCAATAAAATTTTAACTTGTTGTGCCAGATGATGATTGGTCCGAATATTATACATGACAAACAGGCTTTAATATTTAAAAATATGCAATATGTGGATTTTTAATTAAATCTACACACTACCTTTGATTATTGAAAAATAAAATTTGGTTTATTTTTGTCCTGCCGTCGAGCCATACTCACTGAAAGAATCATAATTGACTAGAGAGCATCGGTTCCCGAGCAGACTGTGGAATACCTACGTTTAAAACGCAAAACTTATGCTACGGTTACGCCTGCCGTCCACTAGGGCTTTGACTCCGAACTTCGTTATTCGAATAGAATTCGAATATTTAAAAAAAAATAATGATATTCGAACGAATATTAGGCAGCCTTTAATATTCGAACCTGTTATGGGTATTATTTTTTGCAAAATGTGTTTGCTTGTAACCATTGTTTTCAATTCAGATTCCGAGGTTTTTTCACGCCTGGTGAAGTTTTGAATCACAAGCTCATTAGCAATGCAATTATTGGTCATCTGGGCTCCTGTAGGTGACGTTAGTGTCCTGGTTAGTGCAGCGCCTATTTTGTGTATCAAAACAATGGCCGCACCAACGCCTACAACAACAACTCCTGACGAGGAGTTCGAAATCTACACTCCTGACAATTTGAAAAGCAACGTGTGGCGCTACTTACATTTTATCAGGTATTCGTTCACTGTTAACATTCTTCTGTGAACGGTAAGCTCCGGCTTCATTAATCATTTTGACATCGATGAGCTAACGTTAGACTGCTGAACTTTTAGTCATCATGAAAACAAACAGAGCGGTGCGTAATGGAGTGCATCAGAGCAGCATCAAGAATATCAAATACATTGCCGAGAATCTCTTATTTGCATCTTAAGTTTATTGCCAATAATAATGACAGGTTTGCGAAAAGTGTAGAACTCGGTGACGCTGAGCTCGCGCATCTTCAGCACAGGAACTCATTTAAACGCATCTGATTGGCCGATGCGTTCAACAGACATGTCTGTGATTGGCTACAATTCTCAACGCTGCAAAAGCACGTTGCAAGTGCCTTTAATGCAGAGGTAAAAATATAAATAAAACCGTAATAGCCTATGCACTTTTCATGATTAGGTAAGTTAATCGCAGCAGCTGTAATCTAATTCACATTTGTTTTTCTGATTAATTGTTTTGCTCTATGAGAAAGACAAGGTAACAAAATACTTGGGGCTTTCCTAAAACATTTTGGGGTTAAGGCCCCTTAACCCTAGCGCCGCGGCATTTAATGGTCAAAATATTAATAATTAATATTCAAATATATTCAAATATTAATATTAATAAACAAACAAACTTCGAATATGATCTTTGGGAAAAAGTCAAAGCCCTACCGTCCACACTACTCTAGAGTCTTGAAAACGACAGTCTCAGTCAAGTCCGAAGCAAGACACGCAAGTGACGCAACCCACAGCAAAGCATTATGGCAACGACCCCTCATACTGACAGAAACGTAAACATGAAATTAGGTTACTTTAGTTTTGTACACATTGTCATGTTAATTATAATCAAATGCATTTTGTTTTATTGATCACAATATTATCATTGATATTTGTTTGAGAGGGGCACTTTTGATTAATTTTGAAAAAGGGCAGGTGGTTGAGCCCCCCTTTTTCTAGTCTCAGCCTTAGACGTCACGCCCACGGACAGTTGGCTGAATGCTCAATGCATATGGTACAATTTCTGGAAACACTTCAGGAGTTTCGAAGTCTCGATTTGATTGGTTGAATTCTACAGGAAGTCTGCGAGACGTGTCATGTTCTTTAACAGTCCGTCTGGAAACAAATGCGTGACGCCAAAACCACTCGTGGAAGAACGCCATTGTGTTTACAACTTGACAATGATTTTCAAAATGTATGTGAAGATCGCCGCTCCATTGTTGCAGTAAACTTGCATGTTCTTGAAGCAATAATTTATTAGATGCACACCGGTCTGTTTTTGTAGAGACATTGACATTATATTTTCACGCCCCTAAACATGACGCGGAACAAAACGAACAGTGATTGGTTGCGTTAAGTTTCAGTCAAATGTCTTCTTGGGCGGTCCTTGGCCAATAAAAGGTGCGATAGAGTCCAGACCTTCTGCCATCAGTCTGAAGGTCTGGTGACGCGAGACTACCCTTTTTCCTACCACGGTGAAGAAGCAACAAATCACGCCGTTAGGCAGTTAACTGCTCCAACCCCGCCCAGCCAATAACGCACCTAAAAGCTCTCACAAAGAACTGGCAAAAGTAATGATTATGAATGTGTCAAATATAGCAAGGAGACATTTTAATTGTGCAGTAATAAACTATTGTTTTCTCTGTCAGTGTCGGCTGCAAAGATGAAGTTGACGATGCCGACTCGCCATCTTCGCAGTGAATGCGCCAATAGAGAGAAATGCACATTTCATAAGGATTACAGAGAGTAGTCTATTTCTTTTCGTTTTGAATTATTTTGTTTTAAAAGTAGACATTTCAAGCTTTCTATCTATCTATATATTTTTTTTTTCTTCATTTCTGTGAGGCAAGTAGCTTATACGCTGAGTTTCGGTTCATTTATGAGACGAGCTCCAGCTCACGTGCAATGCAACGCAAGTGATCGCGCCAGCACCTCAGTGTCCTGATTATATTGTCTGTTATATTTGCTTCTTATTTATTAAATCCAGGTAATTGGTTGATGAAACATTGATTCAAATTAAGATACAATTTATGCAAACAAAATTCACTTTAAAGGGGGGCTTTCTACAAAACAAAATTTAATGAAGTGGTCAAAATCCTGTCTGACCCACCCACTCCATATGTCTCCCTATATATTGGGCATCTTATTATTATATCTTACTCATGCTGTTCACTTTTCATATAAATCAACATAGATTAAATAAACAAAATAACATAATATTTTGTAAACATAAATCTGAAACTAAATGCGTTTTCTTTAATGGCTACAACATGTACAGTACAGAGAAATTTAATGTTGGAGCAGGGTTTCACCAAATGCCATTTTACCGGTGAGCATGTGGAGGAGAGGTGCGATTTTCCCAGCGGTCATCAAATATTTTTGCTTGAAATGGCCATCATACCACATAAGAGAAGTATCGCTATAAGCACTTGCAATTAAAAAATAACTCCAACTGTTTATGTTATGTTTTATTATTTTATGCCTGTTTGTGTATATTTAATTGAACATTATCTGTAAAAAAAAAGACAACAAAAAAACAATTTCAATAGGTGCTTGGCACTTACATAATATAATCTGATCTGCAGGCAGGATTCATCATACACACAGTCACACAGACAAGAGAGTGACACAGAGAGAGGTTTAACTGGCCCCTGACCTCATTCTGAATTGAGGACAGATCATGCGTGCTAACTTTGCTCTTGAGTTGCTGCCATGCTCTCTGTCTCTCCTTTTCTCCCTCTACTGCCATCATTACATCTCAATCTTTCACTAGCACACTTTCCAACACCACGGTAGGCCAACCCTTTTCCTTTCCTTTCCATCCATGTTGCTTTGATCTCCCTCTATCACTTATTATCTCTCGTTCTGCAGACACTATTTCAACCCCTATCACTTATTTCAGCACAAAACAACAGGCTTATGTCTTCAAAAGACCAAAGGCAGGCCCCAATTTACACAGCCAAAACTTCACCAAAATAAAAAAGGTCTACAATTGATCCAGGGGCATTCGATCCTTTGATTCATATTGTGCAGCCTTACTGCTCCATAAAAATCATTTTGAACTGTATAAGATGTGATTGTGTGTGCTACGAAATTTTAATTTGCACTAGTTGTTTTTCCTTTTTAATGTTGAACGACCATCAAAAAAGCAAGCACAGAGGGTGTTAGTCCATCTTCTGTGAGAATATCCAGTTCCACTGTACTGGGCTCTGATTATACACCTCAGCTCTCACACACACACCACATTCAACATTCAGCATTCAGACTGAGAAAAACGCCTCTATTCTCAATACACCCACATATGGGTTACAACCGGACTTCGGAGTGGCTACAGAAAAAAAGAGACTAGAAACCGGGCCCATGCGAAAACAAGGATAATATTGGAAGGGCATTAAATGTAGTCATGCAATGCTGATGTTGTTAACATTAACAATTTGAGAACAAAGTATAATTTGCACGGTTTGATGTGTTATGAAGCAATCTTTAGATTTAATCAGCTCGATTTACTGCAATGCTTTTTTTTTACCTTAGTTCGTCAGAACAAATGTGGATGTTACTTATTTGTTCAGATGACATTTTCCGGTGAAAATTCTTATGTTGGTCATACCTCCAAAAATTAGAATCTGTGATTCTGAATGATAGTATCTACACCGGCGTGGTGACTGACAGCCACACATTCTCAGAAAACCATTTCTCAGAGAGCGCACGAGTACTGAATGGTTTCAAAACGCTTGAATGTTTAAACTGATACGACTTAAAAAGACGTGAAAATGATAAACTTTACTTACGATGCAATGCTAGCCTGATTGTGCAAGCGATAATTCCGTCATGCCTCGACTCTTAAACGCGAGAGTAGTATCGCTTGACGCTTGCATTGTGAAACCTATTTTGAGAGACGAGAAAGAGAAGGCGAAGCAGCACCGCTGAACACTCACGCTGTTTGTAAAAGTTTTAAAACTATTGATTTGATTTTATAATCTGTGTGGATTAATTTATTCATACAATCTAAATGCTGAAGTGATTCAATGTTTGTGGGAATTTCCCACATTATGTGGGAGACTTTGATTAATTTTATTAAATTAATACTGAAAGACTAAAATAATGCGCAATACCCGCGCTGAAATTTGAGTACATTTCGGCCATCCGCCTCTGCAGACCGCCCGTGTGCAGCACGATGACGCTCATGCGTGTACAACAGCGCATGAGCGATTGACTTGAGTGCTTTGAATACAAAATCCACTAGATAGTGAACACATGCTGAACGCGTCTTTCTGTTTACGACCAAAGTAGTATACTTTGAAAGATTTGCCCACTCAACGTGGAAAATGAGGTATACCCGGGCCTTAAGAAAGTGGCGGGGTTTGATTAGATTAAATGATTAAAGAAGTCTTGCATTCATGAAGTCTGTCGTTTCACCAGATCAATAACATCCATTTAGAAAACTGTAAATTTTCATTGCATGTTGCCTTTAAGTGTAGAGTTAAAAACTACTGGTTTGAGATTTTTTATGGAAATATATGCAGACTAAATAACTAATATGGCTTCTTCTTTGATAGGATTGCACAGGCATTCCCACTGGAGTAGCACCTCAGAGACCACGTTAAAAGAAAATTCATACACTCATATTGAAGGTGACATTCTACAGTGTCATTGCATAAGCATTGCATAAGAGCAGTAGACTGCTTCAGTCATCTCCTTGAGCCAAGAACGCAGAGTAAAATTGGCATGGGCAGTGACAAAACAGGCCTTAATGTCCAGTACTACTAAATGCTTACCTAAATCAACATCTTGAATGAAAGTGAAAGTCCCTCTCTATGTTGGTTATTGTGGTCACACCCATAAATGAACAGGACTGAATAGTCTAGATCTAAATGCGAAGCAATTGTGGCAGTCACAAATTGTTTGTTTGTTTGTACCTTTCACTGCCTGGCTGGAATTCAGACAGAAGGGATGGTCTACGGCGGTGAGGCTGGGAAAGGGATCCATGGGCCAGATGGGAGCCATAGTCCCGAGCATGAGGGTGGTAATCCACCAGTCCACCAACATCCTAAAATGAACAACACATTTCACAAACTCAGAAAATAAAAATGCATGAAAAATGTGACTAGCTAAAGTATAAGCTATATGATACTATTCTACATTAAATGAAATGTTTCCAGATTTAATCATCCTCCTTACAACATGAAAAAAGGGGAGAAAAAAATCTCAGATCAATGCTAAATCTGAGAACAATTAATCTAAGTCCTTGGTACTCAACCCAATGCTAACAGATATCATAGAGCCCTTTAATTACAGCTTAAAGTCTTACTTTTAGCATGAAATTGCTCACGTCATATCAGTCATGCACCTACTCTGGAAACTAATCCATCAATTACAATAAACTTTAAGAGTCTCAAACTCCAAAGTGTTATACAGTTACTAGTTATATTGCTAGTTTAGGCTAAATTTTATTAAGACTAATATTAAGAATGGCCAATTTTTTGGAGTGAAATGGTATACGAAAACAACATCTGCTTTGAGTCAGACAAAAGACATATTCCAACGTGAACAAGGGTTTGGATGAGGAAGTGTTCCACTTGGCTGGCTAGAGTTGAGTCCCGCTGATCTAGATGTTAGTGGGGTTAATAAGAGCAAACGGTAATCTGCAGGATGAAGATGTTGGCTGAGGGTCAAATCTCAAATGATTAACAGGTCATATCCTAAGCAAGATAATCCTTTGTTAGCAAATTTGACCCTAACACCAGAGTCAATGTTCAGATCTAAATGTACGTTGCAAAAGTGTGTGCATGCTTACTATTGTATAATAGTGCTGCGCTTTTAATCATATCGCATTCGCAATGTTAAGGCTAAGCGATTATTTACTGTTTGCACATTTTATACACCTCTAATAAAAAGAAGACCAGTCAGTTCCAGTGTAGCCAGCGGCACGTGTGGCTCGTATGGTCACATTTTTCCGGCAGCGCGGAGAACAGGTGAAGATGGATGCTTTTGGCTATAAGATAACCGACACTGAGCCTAGTGAGCAGGACTGCCAACTCTCACGAGTTCAGCATGAGACTCACACGCTCTCACGCCACACATCCATTTTCTAATGCAGAGAAAAATCGCGAAGCGTGACAGATCGTCATCGTGAACCGAACATCTCTTACTCTTTACCAGTTAATAGTAACACAAATGAACAATAGGTGTGTTGAAAGATACAGTACAACTTTACAAAATGTGTATGCCTCATACATAATTTCGATCAATCAGTGTTTTTTAACCACGGAAAGAGGTCAATAAAACAGCTGGAGAACAATAGGCTATGTCACATAACGTTACATTTACTTCAGGAATGCAATTTGATAGCACGTCAGTTGGCTAGACAAATTATATATAGAGAGGAGTATTTTGCTAAATATGTGCACTATATTAAATATTTATTATATTTTTACTTATATCATTAAAATATTGTAACGTTATTATAGTCTAGTAAAAAAACAAATGATATTTAATAGGGGTCGACCGATAAGTGATTTTCAGGGCCGATGCCGATACCGATTATTAGAGATCAAGTAGACCGATAACCGATATTATTATTATTAATAATAATAACAAAAAAAAATGGAGGGAGCACCCTCTGAAGGGAGCACCCAGCAGGATTCTGTAAAACTTAAAGACTCTATTTTAATGGTTATATTAAATTTTAGTAATCAAAAAGCATTTCTTATTCATTTAAATAATCAAACTTATTCAATTTATTTACAGTTTAACAAAAATTACATGTTTAGGTCCCTATGAAAAAACAAACTTTATTTTGACGGGTTGCCGTGGAGATGTTTGAGTTTTTGTGTGTTTATGATATGACGATAACTTTTCTCATTTGAAGCTTTAAAAAGCTCATGAAGTGACTAAGCGGCTCTGGAGATGATGTTTATGCAATCATGTCCTCATATAATGATGCAGCTGAGGCTGAAAACAGCGCAAGCGTCACCCGTGCTCCAGTGTGTGTGTGTGTGTGTGTGTGTGTGTGTGTGTGTGTGTGTGTGTGTGTGTGTGTGTGTGTGTGTGTGTGTGTGTGTGTGTGTGTGTGTGTGTGTGTGTGTGTGTGTGTGTGTGTGTGTGTGTGTGTGTGTGTGTGTGTGTGTGCGTGTGTGCGTGTGTGCGTGCGTGTGTGGTAAATGATATCACGCGTCTGCACCATTTATTAGAGACATGCAGGATTCATATGTAAATAGTCTTTTTGCGGTTTGAAATTCGATTTGATTTGTACTGACCTGCTTTTTATTAATTCATCAAGAAGTTGACAAATTCCGTGACATTCCGCTTTATACAGTAAATTCCGTTTTTATGACTGGATTCCCCGATTCGGTCCGTGTTTTCTGCATCACAGGACCCTATTATATTGAGGTGTTTTGCAACTTCAGTGGAGTAATGTATTGCTAGTTCAGCAAAGTCTGCTGCTGCCTTAACTTTGAGAGACAAGACAACTGATGCGTGATCAGTGCAGCAGCTCCAGGCAGTGAGTGCTGTCGGTGTGAGTGCTAAACTTTCAGTGCCTTCAGCTTTCCGCATTGATTTGATTGGCCGGACTCGTGACTCCCAACAAATCAGATGTGCGGGACATTGCATTGGTCTAGTCTACAGAGTGGTGAGTTCCGACAGAGGTGGCTGCGTCAGAGCCAAATATAGCGCATTTCAAAATTATTTTATCGGCAAATCGGTTTTGAAAATGGCCGATACCGATAACCATAAAAATGCTCAATACCGGCGCCGATAATGGGTCGACCCCTAATATTTAATTTGAGTTATTTTTAACCAGCTGACAGTGCTCTCTCTATGTTTACAGCATTAAGTGAGATTTTTTTTTTCTTGAGAAAAATTAAGATGTATCTACTGTACCTAATATTTATCCAAATGAATCGATATTGAATCAAGATCGGAATTAAATCACAAGATCAAGCAATAATAAAACCAGTAAACTAACAGGTAAACATTGTAACATATTGTCACTAAACGTAACAAAATTCTGTTTAGTTACCAAGTGTTTTGACAATCACAATACACATCCTGCTTAAATGTCCCTGTTTGTCTGGACAGAACGTTCAAAATATCTTATTTTCATGAGCATACAATTGTTCTTATTTATTGTTCTATTTATACTATTGTACTATTGAGAATATAACATATTAATGTCATTAAAATATTTGAAAACCCTTTTGTTTTTTTTGTTGAGAAATACAGAAATACACATTTCAGAATTATTACAAATCTGTGTATGCATATTCCTTGAGAACTAAGCAAGTTGACTCATGAAACCATTTGTTTATTATATCGCAATTGCATTATTGATCTCAATAATCACAATATGACATTTTCCCCAAATCGTGCAGCCCTAGTGTATAATAGCCACAGACACAGATTACTATAAAATACTTTATAAGAGTTAGTGTAACACTTTTTTGCTCAATGGTCAAAAGTGACAGAGGTAACTTGTTAGTAGGGATGTGACGGTGAGGATATTTTCCCACCGGTTGATCGACGTGTGACAACACCGGTAATACCGGTATCACCGACGGGGGCTTTTATTGTGCCCTGAATTGGCGCTAATTTGAAAACTTTTTTTTTTTTTTTTACATCACTTATAAAAAGCTGGTGCGGCAGTGTGCACTTCACTTTCACTTTTAAATTGAATCACCATTTTTGTCCGACAAAGCAGTCAGGAGAGTAGTAGATTAACGTCGGTGGATTTGAACTTGGCTTTAACTGAGGCAATCTGTCACGACACATTAAAGAGCCACAAAACGGTAGGCCTATTTATTGTTTAATTTTCTTTGACTGACCAAATTTGAGACCTTGTTTCATATTAAATATGACCTGCTCGGTCCAGTCTGTCAGCGCGTTGTCAGTGTCCTCTATTTTTCCCTCCTTGAGAACATGGGTTGAATCCGAAATCACCCCCTAAACCCTCATTCACTAAGTTAGGCCTATTCCCTACATTAGTCCACTAATACCAGTGTTTCCCCTACCATTGTTTTGGGGGGGCGCCCCGCCCCCCCTAAAATGCTGACGAAATCCAGTCATAAAAAAGGAATTTAGTGTATAACGCGGAATTTCACGGAATTTGTAAATTTGAGGAAAAAATAGAAAGCAGTTCAGTACACTTGAAATCAAATCGCGATGTAGACTAGTGTGTGTGAATATTAAAACACAAAGACTATTTAAATACGAATCCTGCATGTTCTGTGTGAATGAATGGTGCCGCCGACGCGCAGTTTCATTTACCACACACACACACACACACACACTGAAGCACGTGTGACGCTTGCGCTATTTTTTGGCCTATATGAAGACACAAACGCATGAACTTCCTCTCCAGGCTCTAGATCCACTCTGAAAGTCACTTCGTAATAGGGTTGGGAACCGAGAACCGGTTCTTATGCAGAACCGGTAGTGTTTTTGGTTCTGATGCGATGTGTGGACGAAGTGCTGGGAGCTTATCCTTTAATAGCGACGTCTCACCACATAAATATTAAAATTGTAATGAATGCACTGTCCCTCGCGCTATTCGTATAACAAGTTAAAAAAAATTGCGTCAGATATCAACGCAGAGAGAGAGAATAAGACAGTAGAGCTGCACCATTAATCTTTAAACGATCTCGATTCAAACACCCACGCGATCTTATTCCTAAATGACAAAAACTTCACACCGGGACATTCAAATCTGTTTGCGCTGTCGCTGACATGAAACATCTAACGTTAGCTTTACTTTCTGTCTTTTCAACAACACAGTATCGATATTTCTGTGTTAAAAATATTCAAATGATCACAGAAGTACTGAGATAAAAGTTTATAGTTCGAGAATAAACAGATGTTAAAACAGTTAATCACCTTTTGAAAGTCGCTTCAAATAACGAAAATTCGCTTCAGAATTTACAAAATGTATATAATGAGCGATTACATCATGAATGCCTTTTTTCAAAACGTGTTTTTGTCTTATCCTGAATCACTACGGTAAGGCTGTAATAAGCGTTTAGACTCAGACTACTTTACACTGGTCGGTTCGGCACTGCTGCGGAGTAGCCCAGTGCCTGCGTGACTCACTCGCGTCATTGACAAAAACATAGAGAAGTAGCTCCGGCTACAATGTTCTTCCGCAAGACGCATGCATTTCTGTTTATTAACTGCTAGAGCACTTTAATCCAGTAAGGAAACAAGTGAAGTTTCACAGAAATCAATCATTCAAACCGATTTAAAAAATATTATGTTTCACCTGTCTGGATCTTACATGTGTGTTCAAGCATATTCTACCCCTTCTGAGAGGGTATTCCACTGCTGGATATACAATAAGATATAGGAGAGGTCCCAAATTATCCTTGAGAATGCAACATTTTTTATTTTCCTTCAGAAAAAAATATTGCTAAATAATATGTTGCATTTGTTGACATTGCCAGTCTGTTAAACTCATTTGACAAGTAGGGCCTATCAGAAATAAAACACAAAAAGGATTGTGTATTTTCCCCGTACTACTATTTGTATTAGTTTTAATAATTTTTATTGAATGGGAACCGGAACCAGAATCGTTTGGCGGAACCGGAATCGGAACCGAAAAATTTCTTACGATTCCCAACCATAGACAGTATGTTCCCAACCCTACTTCGTGATCATTTAACCGCTTCATTTGAGAACAACTATCATCATGACATAAACACACAGAAACTCAAAAGGTCTTCACGGCAACCCGTCAAAATAAAAGTTCGGTTTAACTTGACAGAAATATATTACTGTTGTACATTAGAATTTAGATATGTCCCAATGTAATAATACACTAACACTAATCCAAATAAATTATCATCAAAACTGAAATTTTTAAGGAATAATCCATGTTTTAATTTTAACAGTAAAGCTCATTGTGCAGCAAGTTATTTGACAAAAAGTTTATTTAATTTCACATGATTAAAATTGATGATAAATGATACAATTTTTGTTTTATGTCTTCATTTTATTACCAGAAAAAACACAACACAGAATTAGTGTTAGTGTGAATTAGCGCAGAATTAATTAGTGTGACATTTTTTTTCATATATTTTAAAAAAAAGTATTGTTTAATGATTCATAATACATGATTTCAATTAATTAGACATGCTTTTTGATTGCAAAAAAATTACACCACGTATCCGTAACACGCCCGCTCCGCAACACTAGCAGTACACCCCCCCCCCCCCCCCCCCCCCCCCCTAAAAAAGAATCCTAGGGGAAACACTGAATACTGTTCACTTGAAGGAGTGAATGAAAACGAGTGAGCGAATTCGGACAGCCGTTGAGCGTACATAAGCTGTACAGTACACTCTACACATTGTACACTGTACACATTCCACGTATAAAATAAAGTTAACGAACAACCTCGATCCATCAGGAAACGCCATAGGTCACTGAATTTCACTGCGCTTCATGAAGAGTTTTTATTTTGCGTGAAGAAGCCGTTCACCTGAGATGTGTTAAAAGATAGCGGAGTGCATTCATGATTATTAGGCTACCGGTATAATAATCCTCCTGGCGCCGGGTCTGAGTAAATTTACTCTCTTACCTTTGTTCTTTGATTAACATTAATGACACTTTAAGACCAGCCGCTGCTGACAGGGACGCGATCTGACACGCATCCCATTATCTCACAAATCTCTACGTTCATTTAAGACTTTATTTAAATCATTTAAGACTGCTCTTATGAGGACACTCGACAAAACTGACATTTTGGCACAATTTGTGTGCGTTATGGTTTGTTCAAGACCGAAAGAGAACTCGATACTGACACAAGTCTTTTCTGTGGGTCGTGTGTGTGTGTAATAGGCAGGACTAAACGAACACTGCGTAATTGCGGTAAATAATTTTAACGCTTTAAACTTTTATTTTTTTTTGCGATGCCGCGGTGGGCAAGTGATGAAACCGGTGTTGCGACTGGACACCGTGTAACACCGGTAACACCGACTATCGTAGCAAGCCTACTTGTAAGTAATAAATAATGAATTTTTTTTTTAATAAGAAATTAACAGGGGAAAAAGGATTTTCAAGTTTTTGTTTTGTAGCCAGTAAGTGCAGTACCGTATGGGCTCTCAGCTGCAGAGGTACAGAACTAGCAAGGTGACGAGCATCCACAGTCCTCCGCCCCTGAGGCACTGGCTGAGGGTGCGAGGACATGCTGACGATGCAACTTCCTCTACACTTTAAAAGTGGGTGTGGTCTTGTCACAAACGCTGTGCATCATGGGGTGTTGACTCCTGGCAGTCACAGACCTGGAAGGAAAAGACAGAAAGCATGGTAAATGAATTGTTAATGACAATAATAATAACATTTATTGACACAAAAATAATCTCCCGGGAATTAAGTGCACCTAATTTAAGAAAACAACAAGGAAGGGCAACAGAGTTTTATCACAAGAGAGAGAGAGAGAGAGAGAGAGAGAGAGAGAGAGAGAGAGAGAGAGAGAGAGAGAGAGAGAGAGAGATAGAGATAGAGATAGAGATAGAGATAGAGATAGAGATAGAGAGAGAGAGAGAGAGAGAGAGAGAGAGAGAGAGAGAGAGAGAACACCTGCTGCTGGCCAGATACATGTCGGCAAACTGTGTGAATGAATGGATCACTCTGTTTCCCCCCTCATCTCTTTCTATCCTCATTAGGGCAGATGGTGAGCTGTCCTGCATGCTAAAACTCCCCTTTTCACAGGTACAACAAAAATACACAGTATGGCTAAATGTTCAAAGTCCAATGTTCAAAGTCAGTTTAATCAGCGACTATCTTGGTAACATCCCTGGCTAGCTATTTTCTATACAACTCTAACCTACTTGAATGAGGACAGACAAATCAAATTAAAGAATGCCTGGATCATACAATATTTACGTACTTTGTGAAAAAAGGCAAAAGAGCTTACTGTAATATATGCTTAACTCAAAAGACCATGCAGTTATAGGCTGCAACATGTTCTATTGAGATGGATGAGAAAATATTAACTGAACTAGAATAGAACTCCAGCAAAGAAGTACTTTACATTTATCTCTATATTTCCATAAAATGCATTTAATCCATGTTTTAATCTAATATTTAATATCTATGTTAAGCGTCACTGGACAGTCAGGCAGGAGAGACTGATGGACCAAGAACACACTGCAGTCTTAAAACTTTCATAGTTTCAATCATAGGTGGTGTTTCCACAAAGAGCTCATCAACATTTTTCACCACAGTGTGAACTGGAGACAAGAAAAGCAAAGCACCAGGTGTTGAGAGTCCCAACCCAGCACAGATGGATCCCAAACATTCCAGGCAATACTCATGAATTCAATCGACATGAATACAATGCTCATGCAAAAACGTCACAAGCAAGTGAGACCTACAGGATGGGTTCACATAATGTTAAAGCAGTGACCTTACAAGAACTATCGTAAACAGATGTTACCCGCAGGGTTGCTTTGTAACATGACGCCAAGTAGTGTGACTTGTTTAGTTAAAATACAGGCCTATTTGTATGATGGATGTTCCTACAGCTCAGAAAGCTGAATTAAGCTACAGGTGAAATAGCAGCAGACCTGTATTAGATAGTATTATCCAAAAAACATTAATTTAATTAATAAATAAAAAAATAATACAAAATGTATTAGAATATAATTAAGTGCATACATTTGTGTCATGCACTTGGGAAACAGGTTTTGTTGACTATGCATTTTACCATTGAAAGATTTAATTTTCTAAAATATATTCAGCCTATTTTTGCAGTCAGGGCCATTGTAGAGCTAAACACAGTAGTGTTGTCACGATACCAAAATTATGACTTCGATACGATACCAGACTTAAATACCTCTATACCGATACTGAATCGATACCATGGGGGGGAAAATGAAAACAGTAAAAGTAACTGACAGAACTGACAGAACAAAATATAACAGAACTTACAATTCATTGTTTTATAAATTAATTTAAAAAAAACTTAAAACTTTGTTTTGTACAAATGTAAGTTGTAATAATGTTTATTTTGTGTAGGCCTATCTATATCTGATTAATCTCATATATGATGCATTTGGTTAAAAATGAATGTAGTAAAGTGTATGGTGATCCTCTTCAGCTTCTGCGCACGCAGCTCAAACAGCAATGCACGACTAATAATGACTATTGGGACTGTCACATTACATAACATTTTAAAGAGAACCATTTTGTAATAAAACACTGAATTATTTTGGTTTAGTTGCTGTGTCGCGTTGCTCCAGGAAGAGCACGTCCACAACATGAGTCTTTCTGAATGGCACGTAACTTAGTTCAAATTCACTTATGCATCCTCGTAATTTTGTGCAGATATAATTTGTAATATTATGTTTATTTTGTATACATCTGATTAATCTCACATAGGATGCGTTTCTTTGAGATAATGCGCTAACAAAGTGCTCCAGTTTACCGGTATTCATTCAGCGCATGCAGCTCAAACAGCGATGCACGGCTAATAATAACGATAATTGGGACTCATTTGATCATATTACAAAACATGAGAACAGGTCTGAGCCCAGCAGCGCGAGCACGTCCCGCACTTTATTTTCTCATGCATGCATGTTTCGCTGTGCGTATATATATTTTACTGTTCTGCTTCCGTTGTTTAGTGAAAGAAAACAGTGGAAGCAGAGCTCCGCACACACATCCTGACTCCGGCTGTCACACATCGACGCAAATTAAAGAAATACTGCTCTTATTATTTAGAGTGCTGTCACTCTTAAAGTACCGGTACTAATAAAATTTCATATCGTACCGATTTTAATAGCTGGGTATCGCGATACCTTTCTAGTACCGGTATATCGTGCAATACTAAAACACAGCTCTCAAATTAAGTGTTTAATGACAAAACCACTGATCGAAACATTGACATTTAATAAGCGCTTCTCTGATGACACGTTTTGACCATATCTGTGTTTATTTCATGCACAAAACATGGATAATAGGTGTATATGTCCGCGGTGTGGACCACAAAGTATCAAAATGAATACTAAAGAAGCAAAAGTGTCCTTTTTTTTCAGCTGGAATGTCAAGAGGTGGCTTCTTGTCAAAGGGACTTTAATAAGACTAGTTTATCACTTGAGAACACGTTGTGAACAGCATACAGAGATCAATACCCAATTACTTAGATGCAATTACCTAAACTTTAATTTTCGTTTTGATGTTTTTGTAAATAAATAAAAAATAATAATAATAATAAGTGGGGAAGTTCCAGACCCCACTCCCAAGTACAAACTTTTAACTGGAATGGTACCCTCAAGTCAAAAACCCTGACTTCAGAACCAAATATGGCTGCCCAGTGCATCAACCATATTCAAACAGCAGTATATTGTTTATTAGCACTTCTGTTTGTCTGGGTCTCAAACTCAGTGGTGCCCACACTACTATCCAACCTCTATTTGTGGACATGATACTTCGGCATTAGGCTATCTGTGCAAATTACCGCTTTATGTATCTGTATTCTGAAAGAGCAAGCACAATAAAGGTATGCCTGAACGTGTCAATCTTTGTTTTCTGACCTGTGCACTCGAAAGTGGTCAACTTGGGTCCGAGTGTGATGCCATTTACAATTACAACATGCCTCCTCTGAGTTAGCAGCAAAAGACAGCCTATGTGAAGCAAAGTTTCTTGGGAACAGTGATGACATACAGATCTGTGGTGTTCAGTGGTAGGTAGAAAGTTTCTATCAGGCTGTTCTAGTTAAAAGTTAAATAATAGCCCTTTACAGTCTATGGCTTCAGATAAACTGGAGGTAGTGATATCACTCTAATAAACCAATGCAAACAGGCACACTTCTCTGAATGGGCTTTTCCCCCTGTGGTTGCTGCGTGTCATTAGCCCTACAGCGCAATAAACTCGAGGGGCCCCACGACCTCTCTCTCGATGACACACAAATTACCATGTGGGATAAGTCTGTCTCTATAGACATAGAACAGTTGTGTGTCTACTTTGTATATTACAACCTAAAACAGGGTCCTTGAGTGTTGTCAAATACGTTGACATTAAAACGAAGTCAGATCCTCTGCTCTAAACCCCTGTGGCTCTTGTACTACACAAAGAGAGGCACACTACTGTCCTTCTTCCTTCCTGTCTGTCACTGAATGATTTACATGGAAAGAGCAGAACGCTTGGCTGTGCTTTACTGTGCTGGGTGTATGTGTGCTGGGGGAGGAGATCCAATAGTCCAGGAATGTTTGGAGCTCTGAGGCGAAACAAAAAGTCTTTGTCATCCTGAAGGCACATTGTAGACTCTAACACATGAACCCACATGCAGTGTCAAATCAATCACACATAACTCAGACAACAAAAGTCTGATAAGTGTTTCTTGATTTTTGCCTTCTTAAAGGAAAACTCTGGGTTATATCTATGATTTGCATGAGTTGTGATGTGAAGATAATCACATATAACTTCACTGCATCCAAACAAAAGAGATGCACTACCGTTCAAATTTTGGGGATCAGAAATATTTTAATTCATTTTTTTGAAGATGTTTTTGAAAGAAGACTTTTGTTCACCAAGGCTGCATTTATTTATCAAGAATACATTAAAAAAAAAACAATGCTCTTGTGAAATATTACTAAATAAATAGCTTTTATATTTGTATACATATATTTTAAAATGTAATTTATTCATGTGATGGCAAAGCAGATGACAAAGAAATAATTACTCCATTCTTCAGCACCACTTGATCCTTCAGAAATCATTCTAATATGCTGATTTAGTGCTCAAGAAACATTTCCTTCTTATTATAAACACTTGTGGTTAATATTTTTGTGGAAACTATGATACATTTTTTCCAGAATTCTTTAATGAAAGTTCAAAAGAACAGCATTTATGGGAAATAGAAAAAAAAATTATAAAAAGAAATTCTAAATTGTATTTTGGATTTGGAACTTCTCTAGATGGAGGAACTTCTTTATTATTAACACAATTCCTATTGATCATAATCATCTCTTCGTGACACATTTCCATAGAAGCAAAGCAAATGTTTTCTGATGACATGACAGTCATGACAGAAGATTCTAATTCTCGTACATCAGAACAAACTTTCAATGAAATTACACTGAGGTTGTTATCTTACAATATGCTAATTGTAAACAATTACAAAAACAAAGCTAAAGTTTTGCATTATGGGCTTAATCATGTGCCTGTTGACGATTCACAGACCAGGCAGAAATGAGTCCAGAGAACTAAGATTTATTTGAAAAGACAGACACTGGGTGTGAATTGCACATGTGTCCGGTTTGGCTGATCTACTGGCACAGTGTGAACTGTGGAAATCTGGAAACAAACTTACCACTGTTCTCTGGCATCATCTAGCTTTATGAACAAAAAAACACAACTGCTACAACAAAGAGAGAGAGAAAAAGAGACTGGGAGAGAGAGAGAGGAACATAAGAAAGGAGGAAGAGCGAAAAGAGAGTAGGAACAGCAAAAGACCTGGAAAGTATTCCCTTGGAATGAGAAAGAAAAGGGGAGATATCTGTATGAGAAAGAGAGACAGAGAGCAAGACTATAGGCCCTCAGACAGAAGGGGAAACACATGCCCTGGCACGGATACAGACGCCCACAGGCAAGCTCATGGCTGCCTGCCAACAGCACAAATGAACTCACTTACCCCTCTCTCTTTTCTCTCGTTCTCCCTCTTTCAAATCACAGCACTCACTCATTCCCAACTCTTTATTCTCCCTTTCTAGGAGTGGCTGGCTTTTGTATGATCGCACTCCCTCTCCACCTCGCTCTTGCGTTACATCTCTCTTCCTACCTTTTTCCGCCTCTCGTTCTGCTGATAAACACTCAGCTTGAAAGAACTGGAAAGAACCAGTGCTAACTGCCTTACCATTAACCACTGTTTATTTCTATCTTTCAAACACACATTTCTAGGTTTTGAAATCTTGTTTTATAGACTCTCACAAAAGCTGAGCTCAGTTCTTCAGTCTGTCATGATGGATGTAATAAATGTGAGGTGTTAGCAATTGAAGAAAGGCATCAGCTGATGAGCTTGGGATCAGGTCCCTCCTGCTGGCCCACTAATGTCAAAGACAGCGTGAGATGGGTTGGCCGTGTGCACGATCCTTCCCATCCATCTGCATCACCACAACATCTCCCATAATCCCATGGCACAAAATGCCACTTTAATCAGCACTGTCATTATCACCTCTAATTTCCCACCTTCCGTGTTTAAGCTCAAATGTTCAGTCTGGGTTTTGGTTTGAATCTGTGAAGCATGTTGTGTATTAATTAGTGCACTAGATTTAGACAGTAGAAATGTTGTCAATCTAATTTCTATCCTCTGAAGACAGGCTGTATATCATCCTCTGGTGGAAAAGGAAGACTATATACCGAGACACAGCTCTTCCTTCTCATTCTGTCAGTAGGGATCAATCTTCTTCCAATTAAAGCAACTCTTCACAGATTATATGGATTTTTCTCATTCAGCCTTTCTGCCGAAAAATTGGCTGGTAAAACCTGCTAGTTTTGAATCAAGAACAACTAACATTAGCGGTTGTTTGATGGAATAATGTCCACAGTAGGGCTGCAACTAATGATTATTCTGATAATCGATTAATATGTTGATTATTATTTAATTTTTTCAGATTAACATAAAATCACATAAAAAACATTCACATATTTTGTCGAGTAACCGTGTCGAGTAACTGGCAAAATACCGGAAGTGGCGCATTCCACAGACAAGAATCCATGAACCGCATTATTACACCGTTTTCTAAGGCTACGCGATCTATTTGAAACCATTTACAATCATAATATAGCATAGTGCTATCATGAAATCACAAAAGTTGTGAATCAGTTAAAAAAATATATGCATTGTTTTTTCCCCACAGAGAAGCATGAACCTTTAATTATTTACATGAGTACAGATTGTGTTAAAAGTACCTCAGCTCCGTTCACAGTTAACGCTGCTCCACACATACTCAGTTCTCTGCATGTGCTGGAACGCAAAACCTCTGACGCATGTTTCATAGTTGCACTGTCATCATTTATATGCGTGTCTCGGGTTCCTCAAACTCCATCTCTGCGTGCTGTGAGTTTGTCTGCTAATAACGTTCATCTGCACGCAGTGTGCGCCGATTCACAAGATTCGTAGTGCAACTGAAATCTACACCAACATAGGAGAATATATATATATATATATATTAGGGGTTGAACGACTTCAGATTTTTTGAAGTCGACTGTTATGACATCAAAGTCGAGTCGACGTCGACTAGTCGATGACGTCATTCAAAAAAACACGAGATTTAACACAATTTGCAATTAATTAACAGAAAATTATACAGATGCTGACAGCTCATAATGGGGCCATTTACACCTGGTCACTTCATGCGTTTTTACTGATCTGATTTATCAAAACGATTCCATTTACACCTGGTGACATAAAGATGTTTTCGCAAAACGGATATAAATCCGATCTTCAAACAACGCACTATATGCAGATTTAACGGAGTTCACGTCACCGAAAGCAACAGTAATGAGCTGCATTTTATAGATTATTCATATTCTTCTCAGCTTATTCTATCAGCTCATTTCAAAAACAAAGACCGCAATAAGAGAGACACCACTGGTAAGATCATTTTGTTTCTTTACTTTTAATGAAGATGATTTGGGTTAAGCGTCTGCGACTTACTTTCACTTTGATTGCGATAGTTTGCACGTTGACGAATAGATGCTCGAGCTGCTCATTTCTGCGGTGATGCGTGTTGCCTAGCTTCGTCATATAATGAATATAACATGAAATATAGCCTAGGCTAAGACACTCGCAGACGTTTATTTTTAGCATTGTTGGGAGAAGTCCAATTTACATATGTGGTTTCTTTCAACAACCAGATGCAGTATCGTCTGTTAAGCGGCCCAGACCTCCTCCTGAAGTGGTTTGAGCGATCGTATTTAAATCCATCTCGAATGCGTTTCGGAGGGCATTTACACCTGGTCTTTTCACGACCGGACAACTATCAGATCAGAGAAACACATGAAGTGGCTAGGTGTAAATAGCCCGCTGTTTACATCATCATTCAGGATGAAAAGAAAAAAGTAAAGGAAAAAAAGCTATAAATTCACATCTGCGTGTTAGTGATGCCCAGATCCAAGTAGCCTAATACAAAATAATATTCCAATGAATTGCGGGTGAATTAGAGGTAGCCTACATCATTACTATGTTTAAATAAATATAAGAAAAAAATAAAATTTTAATAAGGAGACTGAACTCTCATTTCCCGGTAAAACAATTATATATATATATATATATATATATATATATATATATATATATATATATATACACACATATATTTCTGAAATATTATGAAATATATAAACTATATTGTTGTTCATCGCGATTTCAAAATAAAATGTAACCCTTGCACTGAGTTTGCAGGTTTTGACATGCACATTTATCTTGATCAAGATATCACAGCAGCCGTTGCATTTTTATCGTACAGAAGTGACCAAATATTAAAGATTAAGTTGATATTTGAATTAAATTGTTTGGCCAATATTAAACAACGATTTGATCATGCCTTAGTGTAACCAAGCTGTTGGCGCTCTCTGCGGACATTTATTTTTACGTAATGTACATAAGTTATGTTTATATTAGTTTATATAATTTATTTTACATGGTGTATTTTAACAGCATTGTTTAATAAAACCCATATGATTACTTTGATACTTTATTTGAAAAACTAATTATTGCTTGTTATTATATATTTAAGTAACACATCACAATAAGGTTCATTAGTTAACATTAGTTAATGTATAAACCAACATGAACTAACAATGAACAATACATTTGTAACTGTATTTATTAATCCTTGTTCATGTTAGTTCAATTTTTGTTCATGTTAGTTCACAGTACATTAATGTTAACAAATACAACCTTTGATTTTAATAATGTATTAGTAAATGTTGAAATTAATATTAACTAAGATTAATAAATGCTGTAGAAATATTGTTCACTAATCTTAGTATACTAAGGTAGTTAACTAATGTTAACTAATTAACCATATTGTAAAGTGTTACCTATTTGTATTTTTAAGTAATTTTAAAGCCTGTTGTTCACTTGGATCTATTTTTATTACCACAATTGTTTATCTGATTACTCAATTAATCGATGGAATAATCAGTATAATACCCGATTACTAAAATAATCGATAGCTCCAGCCCTAATTATAGCCAAAGCTCTGTGTAGCGTGTGAACGCAATGACCAATTAGAGAGAGAGAGAGAGAGAGATAGGGACGAGCGAGAGGTAGTGCTGCGCGAATGCGCTATGGCGCTCTGCAATCAAATACAATTTTAAATAGGCCAAGAAAAAAATAAAACAATAAATAAAACAAATCGAAAATCAATGTGTAGCGGTCAGCGTTGGTATTGTGGCGGGCCGCCACAAATAAATGAACGTATGGGAAACCCTAACGAGACACAGTTTCCAACAGTTGGAATCCAAAGTCAAGGCGGCTTGACTTTGTCCGAAAAGGGCCAAGACAAGCAAATTATACTTTAGCTTTTTTGTGTGCATCTAAACAATCAAATACACACAAAATGTCAAAATGACTGGCTTGGAAAGTAATCAATTAAACAGTCACATCAAATTACAGCACTGGACGAAACAGAGTGAGCTGGTGCTGGAAAAGAAATGTGATCCAAGCTGCTAAAAACATGAGAATTCTTTATTTTAATCATCAATA
The DNA here is from genome assembly GCF_051911475.1 of Siphateles boraxobius. Taxonomy (NCBI): domain Eukaryota; kingdom Metazoa; phylum Chordata; class Actinopteri; order Cypriniformes; family Leuciscidae; genus Siphateles; species Siphateles boraxobius. The sequence continues at coordinate 15,081,835 of NW_027509219.1, forward strand.
ATGCATTAGCGTAATGTTTAACAAGGCTGTCAGGCGCTTTGACATGCGTGCTGTTTAATATGTGAAATTGTCCTCCGAGGAAAACGCATTAGAGGGGTATTTAGATTGTAGGAACAGACATCTGTTATGGGCGTTCTTGGCAGTTTTTCTGAGGCTTTTATATTGTTCATATCGATATCGGAATTATATCGTATCGACCGAAATTAAGAAATATATCGTGATATAAAATTTGGCCATATCGTCCAGCCCTAGGGGTACATCTGTTATGGGCGTTCTTGGCAGTTTTTCTGAGGCTTTTATATTGTTCATATCGATATCGGAATTATATCGTATCGACCGAAATTAAGAAATATATCGTGATATAAAATTTGGCCATATCGTCCAGCCCTAGGGGTATTAGAGGAGGAGACAATTAATATTCAGCACAAAAATTTTCATTTTGCTGAAATATCAGTTGTTGGACGTTAAATTTAGGTTTAAAAGACAACATGTAGCCTAATTCAAGTTTTTTATGAGAGTGGTAACTAGGGCTGGGCGATAAAACGATAACGATAATTATCGTGATATAATTTTTCTCGATAAAACGATATCAAGAGTTCGATAAATGTTCGATAATGTTTATACGCCAAAAGCGGAATGAAACTCATTTGAACCGCGCGCCACACGGACCGTTAATCCGCTCGGCTCAAAGTCCAGCTTCTTTTACGGTCTATGGTTTATTCTGATCAGTCTCGCTCACGAGATCCAGTGAGAAGCGCTTGTATTCTGCGAAGAACACAAATGTCTCAGTGATTTTAACCAGTTTAAAGGCAGATGAAACAGCGCTGACAAACAGGAGAAACACTGTGCGCAACGATTCAGTCAGAAGGCTTTTCCGTCTACAAATTCCCATCATTTACCATGGATTTACTGTAACGTTGGCCTAGTAATAACAACTGCACCATTAAATGTGGGATATATTGAATTGTATTATATTATTAATGTAGACAATTTATTAAATGACTAATGGAATATAATTACAGTATTTAATCATGTATTTAGGCTACTGTTTTTCATACAAATACCATAGAAACCATAACGTTACATTTTGCCATCTGAGGTGCTTTAGGCTATGCCTGGTTTTATCTGTGGTTATCATGATCTAAATGCATGATACTGGATGACCAATGGTTAATTTTAATAAAACTTAAACATTCAGAATATTACATTTGACCAAATAAAAATGTGGTCATTACATTTTTTTTTAACAGATGTTACTGTTTTTGTTAATGAACATAAATTTAACATAGTAGTACTAGCTTGAATTAGGATGCAGATTTACAGACAACTCACTGTCAAATATGTGTTTCGAGACAAAACATGTAATATTACTATAGCAGCATGCACTGCAAAATCTGCTGAAGATGCGTGCCATCAAAGTCAGCCAACAAAAACCTGTTACAAGATTTGAAACAATATCCCCCATTAGGACATGCAGAAACTAAGAAATATATTTTTATATTCAGTTATTTATTTTGTTAAGGAAAGATGACAAATGTTTGAATGTTCTACCTGATATTTGTGAAATGTTCACCTGTTTGGCAAGTGTTTTTTTTATGATATGTTGATGTTCTGACAATAAAGAGTAGTTTAAAACCACAATTAATGCTCTGGTTTCTACAACTTTCACTTAGGAGCAAAAATCTGCCTTTAAACTTGAAAGAAATAAAGATTTGACATTTATCGTGATAATTATCGATATCGACTGATATAAAAAAAAATAATCGTGATAATTTTGTTTGGCCATATCGCCCAGCCCTAGTGGTAACTGTAAAGGGATAACAGCGTGTAATTAAATATAGGCCTAAATGCAAAACGTTTCTTATATTTACAGGAAAAAGAAATAAAAAATAAGTAACTGACAGATTACTGTGTCCAGAGTGAAAGTGTGTGTTCCTGCAGAACATTGAAAGCTGAATCTACATCAATGCTGTTAATGGTATATCAACTAGGCCTATCTTAATTTATTAGCTTAATATTTTTTTTACTAATTTTTCAAATCAGTCACGCAGTGACTTTTACATAGAACTATTTTATATTTAAATGTCAGTAAATTTATAAGCACTTTGTTTTATGATCTGTCATGACAGTAATTGTTTTTTATTTCATGAATAAATAGGATAAGTTAATATTCCAAACTGTTTTTTGCATTCATTTTTGATTGATTGTTAGTACTGGGCTCATGGTTCACTTGTTGGGCACATGGTTTTGTCCTGTCTGTGTGGATGACCGTGTTTGTCCACCAGCACCAAAGACCATTGCTGACCCAAGCAACCCGTTTAAAGGTTTTAAAAAGCTCTCCTTCCTGTTCTGAAGACCCATTCACAAAATGCTAAAATCTAAAACGCAAATGACAAAGCATTTTTATTCCTCATGCAGGTTGATGTTTTATTTACATTACACATCAGTAAATGCAAGCTTTTGTATCAACAAGCAGTGTGCGTATTTCGTGGAATAAGCCTTCAAGCAGAAGCGGTATACATGGTGCTCAAACACACACAAACAGACGCACTTGTCGAGCAGGATGAATGGCATATGATAGCTGTTAGGATGCACCTTCACCTGCATCCACTAAAGCTTTTAATATCACTACTGCTCACATGCTACTCAGTGACTGCCAGCAGATGAAGTTATTGTGTCTACATTGGGCTCGCTGGTAAAGACCTGTGTGTCTGTGTGTGTGTGTGTGTCTGTGTGTGTCTGTGTCTGTGTCTGTGTCTGTGTCTGTGTGTGTGTGTGTGTGTGTGTGTGTGTGTGTGTGTGTGTGTGTGTGTGTGTGTGTGTGTGTGTGTGTGTGTGTGTGTGTGTGTGTGAGAGAGAGAGACTGTATTTCCCCTTTTCAGTGCCTCTTTCGGTTTTCTCCTCTATACCACCCCCTTTCCTCCCCGTTTCCCCTCTCATCTGACCTTTCCATTGTTCTTTCAGTCAGTGGCCCCTGTAGGTTATTTGGGGTCATGGTGCAGTGCAGCTGTCTGACCTCTGCGACGGGCTGTGAATAAAAACACCTACCCCCTCCTAACAGTTAAAAACACTCTACACTGCCCGCATTCTCGCACCACTTTAATCCATAAATTTGGACTTAGGTCAAATGCATACAGCTCTGTGCAAAATTACATTTAGAGCGATGAATGCTTATCATAATCACCTTCAAATCTCATCATCAGCCATCTGCCTTCCAACACTGCTGATAAACCACACTACCATAATTCATGGGAGTTTCTGAATGGGTGCCAAATGGGAAAAGGCAATTAAACTGTATGCAGAGGTTTTCAAGTTTGACCAAAAAGAAATAAATAAAAGATTTTAAAAAGAGAGATTATAAATACCATAATAAACAGTGGCACACTAACATTGCGTCCTGATTTTTGAAGCTACACAGTCCAAAGCACGGGGAATACCACCATTTCCTACTGTTTCGGTGTCCAGTAACACTAACCACACATTTACGGCACACTGGTTTACAACCCGACATCCTGACAGAGTATTTCCACTCGGCTCTCAAATACATAGACATCTTACCCATCCCCCGCCTCTCAAAACACCCGGGTACGGACACAACCCCCACCCACCTGTACATCAACGCCTAGACCATTTTCAGCACTCGTGTTTTGACAAAAAGCAACATGAAGAACCAAACAGAAGATCCCCAAACAGCACAAATTAACTCAACCTGAGTGTAAACAAATAATCTATAACAGGCCAACCAGGAACAACTACAGTTACTATACACTCATAAGCCAAATACATATAGAAGCACGCATACACGCCTGGTCCCTTTAACAAGCACATACAATGAGAGAAGAATTTCTGTTGCATAACGGCAGAGCAGGGTCCGAAATTAACTTTTTGGCTCACCTGCCACTGGGACTGGTAGATGAAAAAATCCACCAGCCAAGCATATTTTTTACCGGCCAAAATAATAAACAGCCTTTTTGTGTCACATATACATTAATTTATATAGGCTATATTTAAACATTTTTGGCATTATATTTCTGGTCTATTATTTTCCATTCTTACTTTTATTTACACACACATATTACACAATTTACACACATTAAAATAATATTTTTGTGGTGGTGCCTATAAAAATAGTTCTGTAAAAATGAAATGTATTAATTGTATATTTAATAAAAAGTATGCAATAATAATATATTATAATTATTTCAAAAAAATATTTAGTTTTACTCTGCCTATTTTTTTACTCCATTTACTCTGACTGATCAGTAACTGAAGGACTGGAAATATCAGTTGTTTTTAACCCTTCATTAAAATGAATCGGTTCATAGGAGTGAGTCATTAGTTCGCGAATTGGACGTGTCATATGGGATATGTACGCGTTGTGTGATTATCCCGGCAACTAGGACATCCCTCAAGATTTGTGTCAACACAGAAAACATTTAATCACTGGATAGGTTTTTTCGTTTATTTAAAGTGTGGTTTATGTCAGCTGAATGTGCGGAACGCTTCAGAGAATATAAGGTATTTTAGCACAATTCACAGTTCACACCCAGCGGTAATTCAGGAAAAAAAATATCCGAATGCTCCACATGAAACTATGATCTTCCGACCTTTACCATCGTGTCGATTTATTTTTATGAATATGTGCCAGGGAGAGAGAGCAAGACAGCGATTAGGAGACGGTGAAGCCTTGTTTATACTTTCGCCTGGTTTCGAAGAGAAAGAGTGCGGGCGCGCGACCAGGGCTCTCTCTCTCTCTCTCTCTCGCTGTCTCTCTCTCTGCTCGTTCTTCAGGTGCGCCATGTCACTTTCAATTCCCATCCCGCAAACACAACAACTCCGTCATGTCCGTAGCCATCATGCTAGATATTTTATAACATTACAAAATGCAATTGTAATAAACATTTTATTAAATTACAATTTTGGTATGAACATTCACCCGCCAGGGGGGCGGATAGCCTTTTGAGATTTACTCGCCAAACGGAAAATCTACCCGCATTTGGCGCTTGGCGGGTGTTAATTTCGGACCCTGCGGCAGAGTGAATGACTTACCAATAATGTGCAGAATAATCTACACTAATCCTTTCTGCCTGCCCTGCATCATTCACGATCAGCGTCTTTCTGTGCGAGAGCTATACCATGACTGTTTTGATCAAGGTCACATAATGAACCACAATGTGCTTCCACGTGTCTGTGAAGGCAGGGTAGAAGGTACACAAGCAGCTCAGAGGTAACACAGGATGTAGACAGCCTGAGATCAGTGATGCTAGAATCTTAAATGCACACACAAACTCGTGTCACATGAAACATGACTAGGAATGTTGTACAAATGGCAACTGAGAACACTTCATTCTAACCACAAAAATGAAACATTAAACAGTTTATCATTTGCTCATCCAACACGCTATTACAGAGAGGGTGCCAAAAAAACAAATTGCTTTAAACTTTAAGGGCGTTTTCACACCTGAAAGTCCGCACCAAGGTCCGAACCAAAGTTCACATTTTGATACATTTTATACTTTCAGAAAGTTTTGGTTTGGTTTCACAATGCAATTATGCGAGCGCACTAAAGAACTTTACGTGACATACTTGCGTCCTGTCGTCATCATCTATGTGGGCTGCATCTCGACATTGATTGGTTTGTAAATGGACATGCGTCTGACGTCAGCGTGTTGTCAATGCGGCGGGTAACTTTGACAACATGAATGAACAGACGCATATCGTTGCAACAGTATTGTTATTTTTATGGCACAATTACCTGCAGCACCAACTATACACAAGGCTAGTTCAAATTCGCCAAATGAACGTCCTCGTCGTCCGAACATTTTATCGTCGCCGGCAGGAAAGGAGGAGAAGACTGCAAGCAATCATGCGAGCTCTTTTTTTTGTGCATGTTTTCCAGTTGACTTCTAATTATGTCATCAGACCATACTTCACTTAAAAACCTCGTCTCCTCCTCTCCCCATGTGCATACGGCTCATTTTTCCTGCCACCTTCTGTTTTTTTCGGCTATGCGGGAACCACCGGAACTTGTAAAAGGTCTGAAAGTCCGAACCATAGAGAAATGCTTTCACACCTTTGTTCAGTTTGATCCGGACCGAAACTACCTCTTTTCGTCGGACCAAATTTCATCTGTTTGGTCCGGACCGTGGTCCGGGGGAGGTTTCACACCTGTAATTTTGATTCGGACCAAACTGAAAAGTCCGAAAGTCCGGACCAAACAAGGTAGGTGTGAAAGGGCCCTTAGACACTGAAAAACAAAGATAGCAAGACATGATGCATTAGCCAAACAAGTCCATGAAGCTTATGTTATGTTTGCATGCACTTTAAAAATTGAGATCAGTCGAACTAAAACAAAAATTATTTAACGTTATAATCCATTTTTTCTGAAGTTGACCTAGATAATGTGATGGTAGCTTGGCTTTTTTTTTTTTTAAATGTATTCAAACTTATTGGAGTATGACAACCCTTGTAAATAATTACTACATCAATCTGGCAAGGTTTTATCAAATAAACACAAAGCAACAAAAAAGTAATAATTTATAAATAAATAATTGAGAAACAAAGAAACACAGTAATGTTCCTCTTTGTTTTTCATTTTATTACTCAACTTTTTTTTATTTGATCTTTTCATGCAACGTTTAATTAAACAATTTTTAAAGGCTATATGCATGTTTTAATGAATTTAGTTATTTTTAATACCATTAATAATTCATTCATTTTATTTATTTTATATGTTTATTGTTAAACAGTTAAATAAAAAAGTGATTAAAATAAAATGGTTCAACGTGGACGACCAGCGATTACCATGTTTGGTTATGAACAAAACCGGCTCGTAAAAGCGAAACGAACGTATCCTGTATCTGAGGCTGAATCACTAAATATTGAGAATGCAACAGTATGTATTATTATGATTTCGTAACTCCAAAAGATCGCCCACTGATTCGAACCAGCTGATAATAACACATTTTGCTGATGCAAAGGACGTGGGCCTGCGCATCCTGTGAGAGGTGAATATGAAAGGCTGAGCAGCATCGACATCTCAGTCTCACTCTCCACCGGTTCTGGAGTAAAGTAACAATGCGGTTACAAGGTGTGTGCAATTTAAACCACCTTATAATTAACTCCACTAACAGTATTTGCTGTTCAGTTTGCATACTGCTGCTCTCCTTCTACTCTTTTCTGTACTCTTCACTCTCTTCATTAAAGCTCCAGGTGAAGGGTTGCCAGATATCACAACTCAGCACCCCTTTTAAACCCCTTATAAAAAGACAATATATAATAAACAGACATGGCAGAAACTGTACCAGGAGAAAAAATAGAAATAATATAACTAGTAATACTAATATCCTAAAAAATTAAAAAGGCAGAAAAGTAATTTATTATGAATATATTGAATATATGTATATATTTATAAATGACCCCAAGAATCATAATTTTAATCAAATCGTGAGATTCCAAAAGATGTCCACCCCTAGTTCTAATAGTTTTTGCTATCGTGTCAAAATGTGTCAAAATTAGAACCTGTGAATTTGACTCGTGTAGACCAGTGGTTCTCGTTGCCAGGGGGTCCGCAAAATAATTGTAGAGCCCTATGAACGGAATCGCAGAATTCAGTCAGACCATCGGGGAAATTCTTGGCAGAGCGCTCCTGCTCTCTCTTTCTCTCCCCCCACAAACGCGCGCTCATATCCAGAGAGAAGAGTGAATCCACGAATATACAGTAGCCTAGTTCTAAAATCAAAGTTAAGAGGCTAGGTTTAAATTTTTCGGTTCTTTTTTTTTATCCGTCAGTTTTGAGGCCGTTTCAGCATTTAATTTGATACAAAAATAGGGGCGGTTCTAGGGTCAGTGGATATTCGGGGCTTTAGCCCAAACTAAAATTGGGTATTTTTATTTAAATTAATTAATTGATTATAAAAGCGATATAAGGGAATAAAGAAAAAGAAAGGCTTATTGTATTAGTGAAATACAAAATAAAAAACACATCTTCAGCACGCGACTCGTTTAAAGGAGAACTCCGGCGCAAAATAAACCTGGGGTGTAATAACACATTGGTACCGAGTCGACTGTTCATTGGGATTTGTTTTCATGATAATCGAGTGTAAAGAGTTTTATCTCTAAAAACTGTTTAGCTTATAACGCTAGTATATGGGGCATATAATAAGTAAAAAGAGATCACTAGTTAATACCTCTAACAAGGCTCAAAATAGCCCCACACTAACACGGTAGCTTAATCAGGGTCTCTACATACAAACCGAAGCAGTGAGAACTTTGTAAGTGTACAGAGAGTTTAATAATGATATACTTTATAAAGACAGTACCATCGCGGAGCCATCTTTGGAGAACAGTCTCAACCAGTCGAACCACTAAAGCCGTGCTACGAGCTGAACTGTGACTTGGAATCTCACAGTTCAGCTCACTTAGCACGGCGTTAGTGCCTGTATACAATAAAGATGGCTTCTGCCTGTATACACGATGGTACTGTCTTTATATATATATATATATATATATATATATATATAAAATATATATATATATATATACATATATATATATATATATATATATATATTTATAAAAAGGGGCACATATATATATATACACACACACATACACACACAAATACATATACATATGTATATATATATATATATGTATGTGTGTGTGTGTGTGTGTCTATATATATATACACACACACATACATATACATATATATACATATGTATATTTATATGTGTGTGTGTGTGTGTGTGTGTGTGTGTGTGTGTGTGTGTGTGTGTGTGTGTGTGTGTGTGTGTGTGTGTATATATATATATATATATATATATATATATATATATATATATATATATATATATATATATGCCCCTTTTTTACATTTGAGCCCCTGCCCTGAGGAACTCTCTGCACGCCCCTGCTTCAAAATATCTTCTTTTGTGTTCAGCAGGAGACAAACTCATTCAGATTTGGAAAAACTTGAGGGTGAGTAAATGATGACAGAATTTTCATTTTGGGTGAACTATTATTTTAATGTAAAATGTTAATGTTTTAATTTTAATCTAGGGGATTTTAATGTTTGGTTTTATTAGTTTATAAATTACTTAATGTAAATTCTATTGAGTCCAAATGCAATTTGAATAAAAGACCCACTGTTTACAAGTATATAAGTGGTATTAACATGATTTAAACTGACATGTGTTTCTGTTCTATAAAACAGGTCTTAAGATTTTAGGGTGAAAAATATTAAAATGCAATTAATTCCAATGGCATTTAAGAGTACAAATAGTTTTAAGCATATTAATCACAGGCAGTTATTGTTATGAGGGGGTCCTTGGAAATTTTTCTCCGCTCTAAGGGGTCCCTGGTCCCACAAAGTTTGAGAACCCCTGGTATAGACTAATTAAATTTTGGTACCGTGACAACAATAGGGTATTTTACAATGGCTTTGAATGCAGCTCAGCCAATAATCAATGGACTTTAACTATTCAGTATAACATGTATTTAATCAATCAAATATTTGATTATGTATTGTCACTTGGACAAAGAGATGAAGACGGTAGATAAACTACGCAAAAAAACAGGTATTAACTAGGGTTGTGCCGCTAGACGGTAGTATCGTGTATCGACGAAGGTCAGCCACTGATGGATGATGCCTTTGAAGATATCAATACGATAATTGGCTTGTTTTTCTATTAATATACTAAATTTTTATTATTATTATATTATTATAAGTCTAGTTTTATTAAATTAATATTAGACCTACAATTAATTTGCCTTGCCTAAATTATTTAAAAAAATGAACAGAATCATTCAAATATAAGTGGACTGTAGACGTGATAAGCTTATGGTCAATGATATGGAAATAAAGCAAAAACAATTTAAAGACACTTGCAATGCTTCAAGAAGCATAAAATGCTGCGTTAGTTGTTGTTCAGCTGCAACACCGGTTACATCACTTGGCAACCCTTATTAAAGTTACAAAAGACATATGATTTTTTCTTTGTCCTTTGTTGTTTGTTTAACATTAAAAACAGCAGCAGGTTTATTAGGGTGCTGTCACTTTAAGAAATGCACAGATCCAATATACTGCTAAATGCGTTTTATTTCTCACTGTTTACGTTTACTTAAGATAGGGCTGGACGATATGGCCAAATTTTATATCACGATATATTTCTTAATTTCGGTCGATACGATATAATTCCGATATCGATATGAACAATATAAAAGCCTCAGAAAAACTGCCAAGAACGCCCATAACAGATGTCTGTTCCTACAATCTTCTGAAAAATGAATTTGCCAAGTCTATGAAATCAGCTGGAGTCTTTCGCTACTGCACCATAACAAACTACATGAAGCAATGAAATAACCCATCATAACAATAATATTCTCTTCTCAATACCTGCTACAAGACTATGAAAGCATATGGGTAGCAATATTCAGTTTGAAATGTAATATGCAAAATGACAATGTAATATGTAAAATAGCAATGCATTTCTGTTTTTAAATTTACATTTGCCATAACATTTGTGCAACATTTGGTACATAAAATGGGGGAATTTTTTTCCGATTTAAATCCCATTTCCTGCATTTACATAAATTTAGGGACTATGGTGTTACAAAATCCAGGAAATAATTAAGTTGATTATAATGATAAATTCTGCCAAAAATAAAAGTATGCTACTAAACTATGTATAAAAAAAATATGTCTTACTTTTTTCAAGACTTGAGATAATCATTTTATAAATTCAAAAATGTTCACCATTAATGTTTTGAGTGTAAATAAAACTGAAATATACAGAAATTGAATAAGGTTATCAAATAGTCTGAACTGCATAAATTATAAATTAAATATAGATTAATCCTTATTAAAGCTACACACGTTCTTTAGACAACATCAGTGAGTAATTTGCTCTGTTCCCCTTTGTTCTTTGGTTAACTTAACTGACAGACAGAATTGGCTGCTGTCCCTTTAAGATCTGTCGCTGATGAGAGGATCTTACGCATTTAATTTTCTCATTTAGGCTACTCTTAACTTTCATTTAAGATTTTATTTAACTCATTTAGACTGTTCTTGTGAGGATACAATTGACAAAACGGACATTTTGGCATAAATGTGTGTTATTATTCAAGCGCTAAAGAAAGAGAACTGGATTCTGCGCGTCGTGTGCGTGTGTGTGCGCGCGTCAGGACATTCACAGGGAGCGATACCTGCTCATTAGAACTTTCGGTGAGCTATTTTTAGAGTGTGGACGCGACGTTCCTGGCCGCGGACGCGCGCATCGGCACAGTCTATCTCCTGATCCTCGTTTGATGTGTTCCCGCTGCTAGTCGGACTCGGCAGTCACACTCCGGCACATTTTGCAGCACGCTGAAACACCGAAACACCACTGAATTTATACCACTGAATTAGTCTTTCCTCTCTTATCAACTATTTCGTATGCTTTCTCCTCACTTACGGAAATTCGTTCAGTCACATTTGCAATGCGGTCAGGGGCGCTCATTCTGTGGCTGAAAATTGCCGCGTTGGAGATCCGCTGTTCTGAGCAGTGGCTGCGTGTCTGTGGTGTACGTCATCAGGAAAGTAGCCAATTGTGTTCTGCTCTTTCTGACGGCTGCGCACCTAACGTCAGTCAGTGACAAATGCTGCTATGTATATTGAAATATCGAAAATGTGTTTAAAAATCATATCACCGTTAACGGAAAAAAAAATATCGCAATATATATTGATATTGAATTATTGTCCAGCCCTAACTTAAGACATAACAGACTATGTTTGCAAAGAAACTCGCCAATATGGGCACTTTGACATAATTTTTCGTGAATATTAGGGGTGTAACGATATTTAAACCGAACCGAAAAAACGGATACAGAACCCACGATACGTATCCCGATTCTCTCATGGCGTACCGAACACGCCCCGCCCCCTGCTACCCCGCCCAGCCCTGCCTCATTGCACCTCATGTCTTATGTGTACACAACGAATTCAGTATTCAGTAGCCTAACCACCATTAACACCATATAATAGTAAGCTCCGTGTTTTGTTACTTTGCTGTGGCGTGACAGATCGCTGTACTAGCTCCTCATTTCAAGTGGCAGCGCGGAGCGTGAGTAAACGCGATCATCTCTACCTCAGTTACAGAATAAACATGAATGGACACCCGTAGTATGGTTGAAAGATTCAGTATACTTATTGAAAGGCATCATAGCTCGTGTAATCGCTCAATCAGTGTTTCAGCAGCGGAAACACGTCTATATACAGCTTTGTCACATATAATTATTTACCTCAGCAGGCTAGTCATAATTACAGTGTCCACAGCGTGTTGGTTCCAAGAGAAATGAACTCTTGCACTAAATAAATGCACTACATTAGCCTATATATTAGGCTATATTTTACTAATGTAATGTATGTTTAAAATATATCTTTAATGAAAACGACAGCAACTTTGTAAATTATTATATTTCAATAAAGAATTAGAGTAAAACATAAGTTATGTAAAATGCAAAAACTGCCTTATGTTCAGGTTACATGTTTTCATACAATGTGTTGGGTGTTGATTATTATATCTAAAAAAATAAACAGCATGTGAATTTAGGCTAAAAGTCTAGGCTCTGTTGTTAAACTATAGTAATGTGCTGGCTCCATATAGTTTACAGCATTAGCAGATCTTTTTTTTAAATCTTTTTTTATTTTATTTTTTAAATTAATTGTAATTGAATTAATTTAAAGGCAAAGACACAATTTTTACATTAAACCACTGTTTAAAAAAAACAAAAAAAGCAATTTTAGCTTTCTAAACCCCTCCCCACCGAACCGTAGGGGTGTCGAAATGAATCGTTTCAACGATGCATCGCGATCCAGACGAGGACGATTCGGTATCGGTTCAGTAATAGACCATAACCGGTTATACTGATGCTTTTCTGACGTCATTTGTCGCGTGTGTGCTTTCTCGCAGTAGCATAAAATGGCAGAGGAGGCGAGACGCGAGTGCGAGTAATCAAAAATGCTCCGAATACTTTAAAAGCCTACATCTATTCTGGGCACATTTCGGCTCTAATGAACAACCTGGTAAGCACGACCTGGAGAAGACACGCGCTGTGCGTGCTCATGTCACGCACACATAGAGCTGATTTAAGTATCCGAACCCGATGGTCAAATTACAATTATTCTGTGTTGTTACGCGTGACTACAAATGGATGATCGTTACCTTCAACAGCGGGCCCGGGGATGGTTGATGCGCGCATCTCTATGGTAACATTATATACTGATGAATGAGCGCTGCTTTTAAATGAACAGTTCTTTACAACAAAATTGATTTGACACAATTTAATTTACTAAATGGCAGGCTTTTTACGTAAATTACTCGCGCGACTTTTTTCCCACCTGCATGCGTGGCGCACGGGCACACAACAGCAGAGTGGAGCTTGGCAGTGGCAACATGAGTTCTCCTTCACCGGAACTAATAGGGAGTCTCCCAACGGATTGAAGCGCGCGTCCGAGTGAAGACCGTGCACCGCGCGAGCGCGGGATCTGCGCCACTGATCGCTGCGGCAACGAGCACTTTGATCACTTGATAAAAAAAAACATTTCAGCGCTAGATCGCCTCTTATTTAACTAATGAACAAAATGAATGCTCTGAGTTAACTGGAGATGTTTTTATTTATTTGTATTGGTACATTCCTGCTGCGAGATGTTTCAAAAGTGGTGGTGGTATTTTTTTTTTTTTTGATCTGACGTAGTTGGTTCCTCAACTACATCAGATTCAGATTATTTTATACCATTCAAAGCTATTTTCATGGCAAAAATTCAATTATAAAAATACAAATATCATATAAATACAATAAAACAAAACAAATATAAACAAGAAGTCGTTTTATACAATATATATTTTTAAAATCCAAAACCTTTTCAGGCATAATCTCATTAAATATGTCCTTTAATGAAGTAACTTCATAAAAGAGGATTCTGCTCAACTACATCAGACGTTCATATTAATAACAGAAAAAAACTTGCCATAGTTTTGTCCTTTTATCAGTAGCCAGTTTTGGTGTAACAAGTTGTACATTTTGTTGCCAATTAGTAAATGTAGTGGGTTTATTAAGAGGCTAAAATGTCCAAATATGCCTAAGTGTAACTTGATCCCCTCCCATTAGGCTGATCATATGTGTGTTGGTCTGGCTGACCCCTCTTTGTTTGGAATAATTTAATGTTACTCTGCCTTATTTGGGAAAGCTGGCCTACAGTAGCCTTAAGACATCTCATTTTCTAAATACAATTAAATAAACACATTTCTACAAATGGTGCAAACTCTGCTAGATTATAGATAAAAGATTCCCATTCCCCTGCCATTCTGTGATCGGCAGTGATCGGCAGATCATGATTTTGGTGATCGGTAATCGGTGATCGGCCACAAAAATGCTGATCGGAGCATCTCTAACCTTTAACTTTAATGCATCCTATTCCTTACTGGAAAAAAATTCTGACTAACCAACACATTTTTTAACATCAGTGTACATTCAGAAGGGTTTTTATTTATTGCAATATAAACACTGTCAGAGTGATCAACAAGGTATCTCTTTATTTACCAGTCGAAGACGGAGCAACTTTTATGTTTACTCCGTGCACTGTCAAGGTCTTCATCATATTTGTCGTGGTATACCGGTCTTTGCAGCAACTATTTTTACGCAAATGCTGCATCGTGCGCTGTTTGCATCGAACCTCGAGAAATGTACCCACACTTTTGATCGACTTTTCCACATCTTGCTAAATGCTTGCACAGAGAATGATTAACAGCCGCAGAGGAGGGAAAACGAGTTTCCGTGAACTTTAATTTAACAATGTAAATATACTTCTGTCTAGGGCTGGGTATTGTTAGGAATTTCACAATTCGATTCGATTTCGATTCTTGAGGCTTCGATTCGATTTCGATTCCATATTGATTTATTAGCTTCGATATTGATTCAATAATTAGTAAATACATAACTAATTAAGTACCTGAGTATATTTTTAAATAATGTGTGCAGTATTACCAATGTTTAAGAACAAATTGACCCCAGCATTGATATCGGTTCTTAAAAATGAGAATCGATTAAAATCGAGAAATCGATATTTTTTGCAGCCCTAATACAAAGCCGACAAAGCTTACATTTTTATGGTCTCACGGACAACTCTCTCATTCATCATGAATCCAAATGTTTCCATGGCTGCGATGTGACATTTAATTGTTAACCTATTGTTTATTTCTTTATTTCAGTGCTGGTCGGACCAATCGGACTCTATGCTTCAGGACTGTTTTGATCACGCGGACTGGGAGATGTTCCGGTCGGCCTCTGATGACGACATCGAGGCTTATGCTGATAGCGTAACCTGTTTCATCAGGAAGTGCGTAGAAGACGTTGTTCCGATCAAAACAATACGGATTTACCCGAACCAGAAACCATGGATTAATGGCGATGTTCGTGCAGCACTCAACGCGCGGACCTCCGCTTTTAACTCCGGGAGTGCGGAGGAGCAAAAACAAGCAAGTTATGCCCTCCGAAAAACTATCAGAGCAGCAAAACGCCAATTCAGGGACAAGATTGAAGGACAGTTCAACACCACCGACTCTAGAAGCATGTGGAAGGGAATTAATAGCATTACGGACTATAAAGGAAACATAAACTCCACAGTGAACAACACTGCCTCTCTCCCAGATGAGCTGAACACTTTTTATGCTCGATTTGAGGGAACTAACATCCCCCTCGCGGAGAGAGTTCTCGCGGCTGAAGCTACAGAGGTTAGTACACTCTCCGTCTCTGTAGCGGATGTAACCCGATCTTTCCGTCGGGTGAACATCCGTAAAGCCGCGGGTCCAGACGGTATTCCGGGCCGCGTCATCAGAAAGTGCGCGAACCAACTAGCTGGTGTTTTTACGGACATTTTCAATTGGTCCCTCTCCTTGTCTGTAGTCCCCACATGCTTCAAAACGTCCATCATCGTACCTGTACCGAAGCAAACCAACATCACCTGCTTAAATGACTGGCGCCCTGTTGCTCTGACCCCCATCATCAGTAAATGCTTTGAGAGACTAGTCAGAGATTACATCTGCTCTGTTCTACCTTCCTCACTGGACCCACTGCAGTTTGCATACCGCAATAACCGCTCCACTGATGATGCTATTGCATCTACAATACACACTGCTCTCTCCCACCTGGAAAAGAGGAACACATATGTGAGAATGCTATTTGTAGACTACAGCTCAGCATTCAATACCATAGTGCCCTCCTTGCTTGATGTGAAACTCCGGGCTCTGGGCTTAAACAGCTTGCTGTGCAGCTGGATCCTGGACTTCCTGTCAAACAGACGCCAGGTGGTTAGAATAGGCAGCAACATCTCCTCATCACTGACCCTCAACACTGGAGCCCCACAGGGCTGTGTTCTCAGCCCACTCTTGTACTCCTTGTACACATATGACTGCGTGGCAACTCACAGCTCTAATTCCATCATCAAGTTTGCTGATGATACTACGGTCGTAGGTCTGATCACCGACAACGATGAAACGGCCTACAGAGAGGAGGTGCTCACTCTGACGCACTGGTGTCAGAGGAACAACCTCTCCCTCAACATCAGCAAAACCAAGGAGCTAGTGGTCGACTTCAGGAAGAACGACAGAGAACACAGCCCCATCACCATCAATGGAGCACCGGTGGAGAGAGTCAGCAGCTTCAAGTTCCTCGGTGTCCACATCACAGAGGAACTCACATGGTCCGTCCACACTGAGGCCGTCGTGAAGAAGGCTCATCAGCGCCTCTTCTTCCTGAGACGGCTGAGGAAGTTTGGAATGAACCGCCACATCCTCACACAGTTCTACACCAGCACCGTCGAGAGCATCCTGACTGGCTGCATCACTGCCTGGTATGGCAATACTACCAGCCGTAACCGCAAAGCCTTGCGAAGGGTGGTGCGCACTGCCAGCCGTATCATCGGAGGTGAGCTTCCCTCCCTCCAGGATATTTATGCCAGGCGGTGTGTGAAGAAAGCTCGGAGGATCATCAGAGACTCTAGCCACCCGAGCCATGGGCTGCTCTCACTGCTACCCTCAGGCCGACGGTACCGCAGCATCAGGACACACACCAGCCGACTCCATGACAGCTTCTTCCCACAAGCAATTAGATTTCTAAACTCTTGATCCCTCATGATCAATAACCATAAACATTCTAACTGTCAACACAGCACAACATAACCTACTGCATTTACATAATATATATATATATATATATATATATATATATATATATATTTGCACCTTACGAGTATCTATTCTATGTATAATTACCTCTTTTTGTATTTTTGTATACTGTTGTATATTGTAAATTGTTGTATATTGTTGTATATTGTAAACTGTTGTATATTGTACATTGTATATTATTTATTGTTCTGTTAGTGTATATGGTACTGTGAGTAATTGTCCGCACATTAGATGTGTAATCTATGTAAATCTGATGTTTGCTGTAATTGTTTTCGTCACATCGTGTCATACTGCTATGTTGCTCGGAACTGCACCTAAGAATTTCACCCACTGTTGCACTTGTGTATATGGTTGTGTGACAATAAAAGGATTTGGATTTGGATTTGGATTTTGTAAACAATGCTTTGTGCTTTGTGCCCGTGTCATAATATTCATGTAAAACAGTTAAACAGCATTCACATACAAAACAAAATTGTTTTTGCAGACCACCGTTGGTGCGTTGTCAAGTTTACCAGCACAGCCCTAAATAATGAGTAAAAAGGCTAATACATTTTGTTTCTATTATTCTGTTTTCCACATTGTTTTTTCCACAATGTCCAAGCAACGCAGCTCAACCCCCAAAAAAAGCTGCAGTTGTACGCTTTAGAGCGAGAATACTCCAGGTGCAGGGAACACTTTAGTAGGCTAAGAAGCAGCAAATATATTATTTAACAAGGTTGGGTTCCTTCAACTGTCCATCCTAATAAAAACGGCTAAGCTAAGAAAATTGTAAAAAAAGAGTATTGTATTTCGGCAGATTTTATAGTGTAAACATTTTCAAGCGTACATGAGAACCGTTTCGAGGGTGATGCCAGGTGTGCGGAAAAAAATAATAATTCCCCCGAATATTCGAATCCAAAAATTTAAAATCGAATACCAACCCACCGAACGAATATTCGGGTCCAGCCCTAATATAGATCCGTGGCTCAAAAGCCGTAAATGATCTGAACCGGGAATTTTGTGATCCCTTCCACCACTAATACTTACATAAATAGTCTTAGGTGCAGATTAAAAGCCACTGAACAACACAAACAAACACAGCCATGCACACATCTCAATCCCTCCCACAGGATGAATGAGAGTTGCATCAGGTGTGCTTCTGTGTACGTGTGTGTATGCGGTTGATAACATCTCCACCCGCTTCCTCTCACCAAAACAAAACACACAGTAAGCAGGGGAACACCAGTAGTCTCTCTCCTAGCACTCCAAACCCTAAACACACTCCCGCTGGCTGTCGGCAGAGATACCCTTTTGTCTGCCAAAGTTGCTTCAAACAACCATTTTTCAGCAGCGGCCGAGCAGAAAATGAGATTCCACCATCAATAACCTGCAAGCCTCTTCTTAGCCGTCTGGAATTTCCCCCTGAGCCAAGCGCTCACATCCTCCACAGTCTGGAGAGAGAGACATCACCAATGAAGACTTTACAGTAAAGCTATGAATGGATATTAGAGAGAGGCTGGGGAGAGAGGCCTTTGGAATTGGGAAAGTCTCAATTCTCTAAGTGATTTCATCTCTAAGGCTGTCGTCTTTTGTGCAGAAATGAAACCAAGGGTCAGGGTTGCTAAGGGTAACTCCAGAGCTCACAATCTCTCCTCTCCCCTTCTTCTTTTCTTAAACCTTTTCTGCTTGATGCTTGCTGAGTGCATGTGTGTTTCTAAACACGGTGACCCCGATTTCTTCTTCTCTCTTTGCAGTTTATCGCATCCTAGGCTATCAGAAATGTTTGTTGCAGTCAGCTAAATTAATGCTTGTGATCACATTTTCTGCAAATATTTCCACTTTTAGGCATAAACCAAAAACAGCTTTTGTTAATGCTTCACATTGTTTCATTTGTTAACATTAGTGAACATGAACAACATCAGCATCTATAGGATTTACTAATCCTAAAAGCTAATTTCAACATTTGCTAATACTAATGTATTAAATGTTTCAAAAGTTGTACTTTACAAAGTTAATGCACTCTGACTAACATGGTGAAGAGATGAAGATTGAGAGGAAGATCCATAACTTACACAGTGAGAGATGCTCAGTGATAGTTGCTTTTGTGCCGTTTATACACATGCACCCAAACAACCCTCTGGCATTCTGTTAGCATGACATCATCAGTGCTTAACCCTCTGAGACCAAAGAAACTATATAAACTATAAAGGGTCTTCTTTTATTTGTGTACACTCACAATAACAACAAATCCTTGTTTTTTTGTAAAATAAAGAAGATGAACAGGGTACGATTTCAGCTGTCGCGGTGTCCGCAAAAAACTTTCTGAAAGACATCTGAATAATGAACTGAAACTCTGCGAATAATCACACAAACATAAAGCGAGAAAGCTTGGAATGCCTACTTTTAACAATTCATATTTAAAACAAATATTCTCCTGCAATGTATTCTGTATGAAACTAAAGAGATGTACAGTTTCTCCTGGCTCAGCTAATTATCGTTAATGTGGTCACACTAGGGATGCTCATTATGGTTAATTTTCCTGACCGACAACCGCAGCTCGTTATCCAAGTATTAACCGTTAACTGATAAGATTATAATACTGAATTGGCATTAAATAAAAATAAAATTGAAAAAGTGTGTGAACCGTTAAAAATACAACAACAACAAAATTTGCAACAAACAGCAGCATACAGAACAGATCAACAAAAGAACCTGGATTCACATCACATTTCCACTCACCTGCAGCATTCCTGACAGTGACAACAGAGAAAAACAAAATAGGCCTACGGTAAATATTTTTTTTTAATTCACAAGTTAAGATGACAAAAAGAAAACACTGAATCCGTTTGAAGCTTTGAAAAACCAGCAATTTGTTTTCCGTCAGACTAAGTTTTTTAATCAAATAAAAATAGCAGGCCTACCTCAATCCACACCTTGTCTAGTTTTTATTTTTTTTAAAGTAACATGTCTACATGATGTGGGGTTAGTCTGGAGCGCAGCCAGTTGACAGTTAGAGCCGCGCCAGAAAACACCCTCTCCGGTGGCACAGATATCCCGGGAATACAGAGATAACATCTCGCTAGAGTGGCCAGCTTTGGGAAGGTTTTGATTTGCTTTTGGATGTTTGCTTCGCCAGTGATATTGCATTGTACTTGTACTATTGCTCTATTTTAATACCGCGTAGCATATTTTGCAAGTAACTTCATCGCTCTTTCTGTCGAAATGGTTCCACACAGTAGCTACTTCTTTTCGCTCGCTTAATTTTGCTTGCACAGCGAAATATGTCTGTAGGCACGTGTGGTTGCGCCCCGATAGTTAACAAATATAAGCTATATAGTATTTTTTTTACCATGCAGCAAACTAAAAAAAAAAAACTTAAAAATAAAAAAAACCTAAAAAAAAACTTTTAAACCGTTTAAAGGATAACTAAACCCTAAACCAACTTTTTTTAGTTAATGATCTGTAAGAATGGGGCTTTATTAGTACTGTTCATTGATTCGAGTAACTTTTTTGACATTTGTGTATAAAGTGTTTTAATTCTACAATATATGTTGTAAAACGTCTGAGTGCTGCCCTCTTCAGGTTGAACGGTGGCTACTGCAGTTGAATTTTCCTATTGGATGTTTGGGTGGTTCGTGACCTAAGGGGTGGTTGGTGACGTAGGAAGGTTCCATACAGAGATGCGTCTCAGGTGCACGCCCCCCTCCGCTGGGCTCTGCCCACTTTTCCAGCATTTTTCAAATATTGCTAGTGGGTGGAGTCAGGCTCTGACCAGGGGTTTAGGTACCCTTTAACTAGTATTACGGTAATCAGTTAAAATTTTTACTCTCGGTTAACGGTTAAACGGTCAATATGAGCATCCCTAGGTCACACCCACGCGCAGAGCAGGCTATTCGTAAGATAATGTGTTGAGGTGATCTATGCGAAATGGTAATCGCCCCCCCAACAATGCCTTAAAAATCATTAAGTTTCATCATAAGTTTCATTCACTTTCCTGTGCGTTTAGGAGATGGCACGCTATACAGGCGAGGAAGCTCTTCAGCTCGTCCTGGATAGTGACGAAGAGATCACATTTTCTTCAGAAGAAGAGAGGGACTCCAACAATGAAGGTTTGCATTTTAAATAGCGACTTGATCTAGCCGTAGATACAATTTCGGATGAGTAAGTTATTATTTATATTTGTTGGATAATTTCCAGACTTTATTTGGATATATTTTTAAAATGCAATTTATTACTGTGATGTAAATTATTACTCCAGTCTTCAGTTTCACATTCACATTTCTCAAGAAACATTTTTTTATTTTGAAAACTAGAGGTCGACCGATTAATCGGTTTTGCCGATATATCGGTACCGATAGTTGATTGGTGGAACTATCGTTATCGGCAAAAATCCACACCGATTGTGTTTTTCCGGGTTGCGTCCTTGATGAAGCGGCTGAGTTTGTGCGCTGTCATTACACAGTATCAGAGCGCTGAGAAGACTGTCATTATACAGAGCGAGAGCGGCCTCTAGAGGACAAATAACAAACTATCACTGGCTGAGTTGTTTAGGTAACACGTGAGGCTGCGCGCTGCACGGAGATCACACATTATATGGAGAGCGCTGACACTTCAGATGCACAATTAAAACACAGACAGCGAAATGGTATGAATACAGAACACTAAAGTACATATTGCCATATCAAATGGTAACACTTTACAATAAGATAAGATTTTAATCAATTTTAGCATTAGCTAAGGTTAACAAACGTTGTAGAACTAGCCTATTATTCATTGTTAGTTTGTTAAATTCAACATTTACTAATACATTTTAAATTGAGTTTTAATTTTTATTTTATCTGTTATTACCTTAGGGCGTTTTCACACCCATGATCGATTGTCGTTTAAATTAACGATCAATTAATCGATTAATCGTTAGCCTTAATACTGCATGACAGGGTCTGTAAATGCTGCTCAAAACTACTTGTTCCTCATCCTCACCAAATGAATGAGAATGTTTTTTAATCTAAATAAAGGGCTAGTAGGATTGTAAAATGTTTCGATGTGATTGATCATTTAATTAAATTAATAATTGAATTATCAAATAACGACTAATACAAAGTGTCACCAACGGCATCTCAGATGCGCTTGTCAGAATGTGTGACTGTCGTGGAGGAACTCTTCCTGGAATAACGCGCTGAAAAAAGCAACTAAACCCAATGAATTCACAACGATTTAATAAAATAGTGTTCTCATGTTTTGTAATATGATCAAATGAGTCCCAATCATCGTTATTATTAGCCGTGCATTGCTGTTTGAGCTGCATGCGCTGAATGAATACCGGTAAACTGGAGCACTTTGCTAGCGTGTTATTTAACTCAAAGAAACGCATCCTATGTGAGATTAATAAATAAATGACAAATTAAACATAACAACAAATTATATCTGCACAAAATTACGATAATGCATAAGTGAATTTGTTACGTGCCCTTCAGAAAGACTCATGTTGTGGGCGCGCTCTACCTGGAGCAATGCAACACAGCCAAAATAACAACGTGACACTAAACCAAAATAATTCAGTGATTTATTACAATATGGTTCTCTTTAAAATGTTATGTAATGGGACAGTCCCAATAGTCATTATTAGTCGTGCATTGCTGTTTGAGCTGCGTGCGCAGAAGCTGAACAGGATCACCATACACTTTACTACATACATTTTACATGCATTTTTAACCAAATGCATCCTATATGAGATTATTCAGATATAGATAGGACTACACAAAATAAGCACAATATTACAACTTACATTTGCACAAAACAAAAGGCTGCGAATGCACACGCAAACTTATAGTCATGATGGTGTAAAATGGTCCCAAACATAACTCCGGCACGCTCGCTTTACATATTTCGCGGTTGAGCAGCACGCACGTCCATGAACCTGCTTAATCAATGATCTAGGGCTGCAACAATTAATCGATAAAATCGATTATAATCGATTATGAAAATCGTTGTCAACGAATGTCATTATCGATTAGTTGGTCTGCTTACGTCACGGGGAGCGTTTACTGGTACGCACACACACGCAAGGTCTCTCTCCCTCAGGCGCTCTACCGAGCGCGCGCGCTACACGGTTTGGAGCAGTCTCATCTGTCTCGCATGCGCGCTCTTGCTTGCGCGCTCTAGATTTCGCGAGTTTGAACTAATTCGCGGGCATCAGGGAGCCGCAATCAATATGCGGGAGACTCCCGGGACTTCCGGGATGTCTGTATTTTGTCTCGAGCATCAGGTTGTGCAATCAGTTCGCTCCCAACGTAAGTGATGGATTAAAATAGCGCTACCGCAGAAATAGGTTAAATTAAAACGGTGTTTACAAAGTGAAGCATTAAATACAAAGGCAGTTAATAACAGCAGCAGTAAAATATTGTTTTTTAGTCACTGTACTCAGTGGTTTTCAGCGAATGCTTGTGCACTAATGCATAATTTCTCCTGTCCTTTACTCAAGCCTGTTAGCTTGCTGGGTAACGTTACCTCCATTCCGTTCTCTTTTTATAGCATTTGTCTACTAAGTTTTAATTGTTTTTCAAACGCGATCTACTGCGGCTCTACGTTCACACAATTGTTTTCAGTCTTTCTATATTTATTTAATCAATTTATCCTTATATTATATTATTTTCTATATTATATATATAATATATATTATATTCTTTATCCTTATATTCCTTATATATAATTAATTTTAAATAAAAATTAAATGAATTATATATTTTAGATGTTTTTAGTTTGTTTTTAGTTCAGATATTCACATCTGAACAACATGTCTGTGTAAATTTGTTTTAACAAAAATTTTGTTAAAACATAATATGTTTGATATCATTTTTTAACAATAATCATGTTTGTCAACTTGCCATCAGCAATTATCATTAAAAACAATGCAAATATTGATATTAGTAAAACTCAATGTGTGGCTTTTGCACTTTTTAAAGTACACTTTTACACATAAATACCCTGATTTACGGTTTTATTTAGTTATAAAAAAAAATCTAATTTAATTTCTATCCGATTAATCGATTAATCGAAAAAATAATCGTCCGATTAATCGATTATCAAAATAATCGTTAGTTGCAGCCCTACAATGATCGATATATTTTATCGATTAAATGTATTATCGACAATTAATCGATCGTCGATTAATCGTTAACATCCCTAATTAGGGCAGGGCCTAAATTTCGTTTTGGAAAATAGGGGGGAAATCCCCCTTTAGGTTATTCTTATGGGGGGGATTTTTTAATTTGAGGGGGGAGTTTTTTAGACAATTGTCAATTTTTTAAAATACCTTCAGCTAAATGTTTGCTCACTCATTGTATTTGTGTTTTTACAATGGGGTCATTTTTTTTTAGTTTACACAACAAAAGAAAGCTTGATTTCAATCTTTGAATTAAATTGAAAAAAGTAGCACAAATAAATACATGAAATAAAGAGAAAAGTTTAGGTCTAATAACACTAGTATTCAGAAATACTACAGAAACAGAAAAAAGTAATCAAATGTAAAATAACACGGAATAGTCTTTTAGTCCAGTATAATTTGAATACATAGGCTATTAATCCTGATTCCTTACAATTAATGCTATCTTTTGTTGTTTTATATACAATAATGACAGACACATTTTAGGCTACTCTCACTTTAAGAGCTAGTGCACAGATCCAACTTTCACATGTTGCGTGTAAAGCGCAGTCCGCGCCACTTGCTCTTCTTTTAAAAAGGGCTCCCTGTTGCTTAGCAATCATGAGCCATGTTCTCCATGAAGACGAAGACGTTTCAGTAAAGGATGAGCGCGCAAAAGACGTAACGTGAACGGCCCATACTGTTTTCATTGTAGTGTCACATGCATTTTCTTTTTGTATTATTTTTTTAAGACATAACCGATTGTGTTTGAGAGGATACTCCCCAAGACCGGAATTAAGACAATGTTGTGTTTTTTTGACCGTTAAAGCGCTATAATTCGCGAAAAAGAACTCCGTTTTGTTACTCACAAGCTGTTTGTTATGCGGTTTAAAATCGCTTGAATGTTTAAATAGGTAAGACTTAAAAAGACGCACAAATTATAAACATTAGTGACGATGCAATGGCCCGATTGTGCAAGTGACATTTCCATCATATGTCCCGACTCCTGAAACGCGAGAGTCTAGAGTCGCCACCTGCAGTGCAGCGCGATTGACTTGCCTTGTGCAACACATTTTGAGAGACAGAGAAGACGCGGCATTGGCAGAATCACTCACGCTGTTTGTGAAATTGCGTCTCGCATAAAGTTTTAAAATGACTGATTTG
Source organism: Siphateles boraxobius (assembly GCF_051911475.1). Classification (NCBI taxonomy): domain Eukaryota; kingdom Metazoa; phylum Chordata; class Actinopteri; order Cypriniformes; family Leuciscidae; genus Siphateles; species Siphateles boraxobius. Next base: position 15,107,344 of record NW_027509219.1, read on the forward strand.
ATCTTATAATCTGTTAAATTCACTCATAGGCCAACATGCTAGATTGAATGAATGTTTGCGGGAATTTCCCGCATTATAAACACAAAACCTGCGGGAATGATTAAAATGATGCGCAATACCCGCAATTCCGCACAGAAATTCGAGCCCTTTAGGGCATAAAAATGTTACTTTCAGACCTGCCAACCTTCTAAATTTTTGGTTGGGGGGGGAATGTCATTTTTTTGAGACAATGCAAGACACACAGGACACGCATTAGCTGAATAAACGTTAGCCAATGCCAACATATTGAAAATAGTTGACAATGAATAGACAGGAGTCCAATAATAGCAAAACGAACCACTTATTCTAAAAAGAATATCAAGTATAAGTTTAGATGAATCCGAAATAAGGGGCTGTGTTAACAGTAAAACGTCTGTCTTTTAACGAATTTTAAAAACACGGATGGATAATACAAAATGCTTTCTGACATTTTGACAGAAAAAAACAACCAAAAACAAAATTTAAACTTAGCCCGTCAATTTACAATTATCTTCTCTCTGTGTGCGCGCGGTCTGTGTTTGTGAGAGAGAGCTCGCGCAGCACTGATACAACGGTACTTTTTAATCCATAAGTAACTAATGCGCTAGTTTTCATACAAAATAATAATGTAACATACTTAAGTACTTTAGTTATTATTAGCTCAATAACGTAACACATGCAGACTACGTTTCTCAACACTGAGAATTAGGGGTGTAACGATATTCAAACCGAACCGAAAAAACGCGATACAACAGCCACGGTTTCGAACCGCGATACTCTCATGTCGAACCGAACGCGCCCCGCCCCCTGCTGCACCGGCCCAACTCTCACTTCACTTTGTCACAAAACTATTTTTTTCTTCCTTGATATTTGATTAAATAGTAATTAATGAGTACACTTTTAACAACTAATAAGAGCTGTAGTTTTACTAAATATTATTATAATATTATTTACTTAATAAAGTGCATGTCATGTGATTTGTGTGATCGATCACGCTTGGGAGTTTACGTTTACATACGCACTTCAGGATGGCAACTCCACGGCAAATTGAGATTGAAGACCCTCCGGTCACATTTACGTCTCCTGTGTGGGCACATTTTGGTTTTCCAGTGGACTACAATAATGGAAATCATTTCATAGACAAAACGCGCGCCGTCTGTCGTAAGTGTTTCACAAAAGTTGTTCATACGACGGGAAACACTTCTAACATACAAGCACATCTCCGGAGACATCATCCCAACATTGACATCAGCAGCATACATAAAAGACCTCAAAAACAGGAAACTCTTTCTACTGCTTTTAAAATTAAGCTACAGGCCGACTCAGACCGTGCTCAAGCAATTACCTAGGCAATTGGTGTTTTCATGGCGCTGGATATGCGCCCATTTTCAGTTGTTGAGAACGATGGATTCGCGCATTTGCTACGTGTGTTAGAGCCCAGATATCAACTACCGAGCCGACCGCATTTTAGTCAGAATGTTTTGACTCAACTTTACAACAAAGTGAAAGCCAAACTGGTGGAGGACCTGAGCAATGCAAAATTCATTGCTTTAACTACAGACGGGTGGACTTCCCGTGCAACTCAGTCCTTCATCACAATCACAGCGCACTATATTACCGACAACTGGGTAATTGCAAATCCCCCTCTCCAGACACGCGCTGTCTATGAAAGCCATACAAGTGATCATCTGTCGGAAATATTACAGGGAGCTGTAGCTGAGTGGAAAATTGACAGAGAAAACGCGACTGTTCCCGTCACAACAGACAACACCAAAAACATAGTGAATGAATTTAAAGCATCCGGATTTTCACCAAACATTCGATGTTTTGCACACACTGTTAACCTGGCTTCACAACCGGGGATGGGCGTTAACCAGATGTCATGGCTTTTAGGCAGAGTGAGAAAAGTTATCACTTTTTTTCCATCGAAGCACTACTGCTGCAGCAGTGCTCAAGGACAAACAAGAGATGCTCCAACTGCCTACACACAAGCTGATCCAGGATGTCCCCACCAGGTGGAACTCAAGCTATGACATGCTTGAGCGCTACCTTGAACAGCAGGCTGCTGTTTTCTCAGCACTTACAGACAAGAATTTTAAGAGGAACATTAAGGATATTGTTACTCTGTCTGCTGAAGATGTAAAAGTAGCTGAGGACATTGTTCAGGTTCTCAAACCACTGAAAAACGTAACAGCTCTGTTGAGGACTGAACAGCTGCCAACCGTTTCAATGATAATGCCACTGATTCACACCATTCTGGAATCTATGAACGTGAGTTGCACAGATACAGCAGTTGTGAAACATGTCAAATCTGCCATTGTGTCCGACTTCACCAACAGATACCCAGACTCAACACTTGTGCATTTTCTTCATATGAGTACTGCACTTGACCCACGTTTTAAATCTCTGCCGTTTCTGGATGAGACCAAACGCAGAATACCATCCCTCACAGGTATTTTTGTTTTAATTCCAAAATGAGTTAATTTAATAAATTTGATTCATTAATTAAAATTAATTAATACATTTAAAAAAAATACATTTTATAAAATGCATTGTTTATAAATACCACAGACCTGCAACATATCTTACTAGTAGTAAATATGTCATTTGAAAAGCACTTTACATATATCATTTTTGAAACTCCAAAATCTAAACAGAAACTTAGATCATCAGATATGACGAGCATCACTATGTTTTTGGTAGTTTTATTTGTCAGATATGAATTGCAATTAGCAATAGTAGCTTAAAACTATTTTGTGGCTTTGTCCTTAATGTTAGGCCCAAGCCTCAAAGGAGCAGTCAGAAGTGGCATCCAGCAGTGAATGTCACCCTCCAGCCAAAAGAGCACCAAATCGTGGAACTGTTTGGAAAATTATTTCCAGTGGAGACGAGCACACCTGCATCCAAGTCTCTGTCTCAAATGGTGAAAGAGGAGGTGCAGCGTTACAAGGAAGTGCCGACTCTTCAAGTGGAGTCAAATCCACTTGCATGGTGGAAGGACAAAGAGAGCCAGTTTCCCCATTTAGCCAGGTTGGCTAAATGCTTCCTTGGAGTCTCTGCAACATCAGTCCCCAGTGAGCGGGTGTTCTCTACAGCAGGGGACATTGTTACAGCACAGAGAGCAAGCCTCTCACCTAAGAATGTGGACATGATGGTATTTTTGAAGAAGAATTTAACATTTTAATTTAACATTTTAGATGTATTATAAATTTTATTTTATTAGTCAGTGGAGGCATTTATTTAATTTTAGTTGACTCAAGTGTGCAGTTCATTTTTGACTAGTCAGTGGAGGCATTTCATTTTAGTTAACTCAGGTGTGCTAACTGCTCTAAAGAAAATGTGAAGCCAATGTATAAAGTTAAAGGTACAATACCTAAGATTTTATGCCGCTAGAGGGCGCTACATTCAAAACAACAATAACGGCTTTGCTTGATGATGACGTTGAAGGAGCGCGGAATGATGGGAACTGTTGTTTTCAACTCCACCGTGGATAAATCAGTCAGACGGGAATCGAAAATTAATTTTCATGGATGAGGTAAAGTTCGATTTCTATAAATGTTGCGTTTAATGACATGCTTTTTTTTCATTAAACTGAAATAACCGCAAGAAAAGTAAGGTTTAATAGTAAATTAGTTATCACAGATGTTACTGTATTTGTTGAATTGTGCTAACGCTGCGCATTTTAAAGTACATTTGAACATACCCACATCATTTGCCAAAGGACTGATTAATCTTTATGTAGAACATCGTATATTTATTTACATAGAAGTATTCGCGGTGAATAGGACCTTACGATTTTTCACATCATATGCATAGACAACAAGACATTCTAACAATAATACTAATTGTTTTGAATCCTTTACTGACATGAAAAGTGAATACAGAACACGGTGTTACTCACCTGTCAATTAAAACATGCAAGATCGGCACCTCTTTCTAGTTCGAGATTTTCACGAAGTTCTCTCCATTTAGGAAATGCCACACCGATGTTGATCCTGGTTTTATTTCTCTTCTTGTACCAAATTCTTCTTGGGTCGTTTGGTTGACCCGTTCGTTGACGTTTGCGTTTATGAGACTTGTCTTTGTCGACAGAACCAGCTGCAACCGCAAAAGAATAATTGTGTTCCATTCCATAACAAATGCGCGAAACAAGCTGACGTTTGTTGCTTGATAGACGCTAACGCACAACTATAACTTCCGCATTTGTCCAGGACTCCACGCAGTACGAGCGGAAACCGAGGGTAACACGGATATGACGCGATTGACTGGTGACTCCCAGCTCACCCCTGCTCACAAGCCCCGTTTCCTTGGTTAAAATCGCAATTTTCTCGCGATTTAAACATTGTTTGAAACATTTGGAATATTGTAAGTTATCACCTTAACTAAATATATAACACTGGCCTTGTGATTTTGGGATATTTTAATGCAAAAATCTTAGGTATTGTGCCTTTAACAGAGACAGGCTTGTCATTTTATTTTATTATACATGTACATACAGTGAAGAGAATGTATAGTAAAATAAATATAAAAAATATTCTATATATTTTAAAATGTATAAAATAAAATTACACAACCCTCTCTTTTTGTTAAATGTCAGTTTTAATGCTCAATAATATCCAGTATAAAAGTATAAGTAGCCTAAAAGGTATAAGAAGCTGTACAATTAGAAATAAAGCAAACAGTTCAGTCAAACATAAGTCAGCTCTCTAATAGGCTACAAAGTTAAAGTCACCTCTCGATTTTTCCTGGGTAAAAGGGGCGGATCAGGAACACATCAGGGGTCTTGAACTGGACTTGGCTAGATATGAACTTTGAATTGGAACAGTACTTGGGCAGCGACTGATGACGTTTCACAAGTCCACAAGAACATATTGAGGAACAGCCCTCTCTTCTGTCTCGCATGCGCGCTCTTTCTCGCTCGCTCTAGATTCGGGGAGATTTGAACTAATTTGCGGGCATCAGGGAGCCGCTATCAATATGCGGGAGACTCCCGGAATTTCCAGGAGACTTGGGATGTCTGTATTCTGCGATATTAAATTACGGAAAGAACTGAGTTTCACTTTGTAGTGTATTCTTGGACTTTTAATAGGTTTTCAAAGTAACTTGAAAGTAAAGTAATTAGTAATCTGATTACTTTTACATGCAGTAATCAGTAATGTAATCAAATTACAATTTTAAAGTAGTAATTAGTCATTTGTATGGATTACTTTTTTTGAGTAACTTACCCAACACTGCTCAGCACCCAATTAGCTGGGAGAGCATGGTGAGTGTTTTGATTGGAGTATTCAAAACTATTCAAAAACCATTTAGAAATCATACCACCCTGCCCCCAAACATTTGACGAGTAGTGTATGTGTGCTAAATGTCTTAGTCTCTTGGCACTGTCTGCCTCTGATGGGGCAGCCCAGGCCTAGAGGCCTAGAGGTAATGTCCATTTTGTCAGCTTTTTTTTTTTTGATTTAGTCAAATCGACTTATTAGTTTTCATCCTATTTAGAGAACCTTGCCCTGTTTTTTTTATGTTTTAGTCAATGAAAACTGGTCAAGCTGCATAATGGTTAAACTGATAATGAATCACAATGATTGTTGTCATTTGAGAAATGTATTTTTACATTTCATCAAAATTATTGCACTTTCAACAAACACATTTCAGACGCATGGTTAATTTTACCTCATCTGGTGTACTGATTTTTTAAAGGCTATTCATCATATAAATAAACACTGTCTACATTATGAAAACCGTTAAAAAAAAATTTTTTAAAGTAACTTCTCTCAAACATTAAAACAGTGAAATTTCTATGAGTAATTCCAAATTAAAACAACAGCAAAAAAGACTTGTTGCATATAAGAACATTTAATCCACAACTGTAAACAATAGACAAAATCCGTATTTGGATTTATTGCAGTTCATCACGGAAAAGGTTTGATCGCAGATTTAGTCGCAGTGAACAGCGCAAGTGGCTCATGATAGAACACAGACTGAATATCTCAATGGAGATCGCTGAACTCCAGCCATCTTGTTTCTCTGTGTTTTTAATCATCAGTGCTTCTACCACAGTATAAAGATAGCGCATGCACATGGCCAGATTACAAAGATTACTCCTTTTAACAAAAAAAAAGAGGCTTACAGCAGTCTGTAATATTTTGTCTATGTTTTCCCGGACAAAAATAGAGAGATTTTGGTAAAGTTAAAAATGTTTAAACTACATTTTAGTCTTGTCTTTTTCGTCAACGATATTACATGTTGATATAGTCACAGTTATCATATAAATTACCGTTGAGTCATAGTCGTCTCGTCTTAGTCATGAGAAAAAAGCTTGTCAACGAACATCGTTCGTCATGGGTTTAGTTAACGAAATTAACACTAGGCTATATCTAGAAGCTACAGGAGCCAGTTGCACCAACAGGGCTTTACTAAGCCTGGTCCTAACTGCTAAGTAGGTCTTAGTTAAGACCAGTCTTTAGAGTTAACCTAACGTCGGTTGCACCAACCAAACTTAAGCCTAGGCTTAACTACGCCTGGTTTTAGCAATGCGCGTTCCTGTGAATGGCCACGGTTGCCTAGCAGCATGCGTTGCTGGGGTTACGTTGTAAACTATCTTCCGCTGTTTGGTTAACTTGTAGCCATATCAATGGAGGATCAAGAAAAAGGAAAGGACTTTCAGTTAATAATTGAAACTTTCATTTTTAATGTGACAGTTAAGGGGTTAAAATAGTATTCAGTTAATAGAGCTGTACATTCAGCACGTGACAATTCGCTTCATTCGCAGCAGCATTACGTCTGTCTCCTGCACGCGAGAGGTGAGGTAGAAGAACGTTGGTAATAAATGTCAGTTCAATTGTAAGTTCATTCTTTATGTGCTTAGGAGTGTGCGTAATGTATCGTCTATGATGATATTGTAATCATTGTTTTAACTATGGACGAGGCACTGCGAGCTGACATCACATTTGTCTCTCGTGCTTGTTTTCACTGCGTGATGTGTCACTGCAGTTATAGGTATGTCCCAAAATAAGTTTTTTTGTCTTATATTTATATCATATGTTATTAAAAGGGCCGTTTTCATGTGTACAATTGCAAATGTGATATTTATTTTATACAACAGTTAAATTAACAATGAGTTAACATTGTGAGTTACTTTTTAGACACAATTGTGAATATTGTTTTTTTCCCCTTTATTTTGCTGACGAGAATTTCAAAATGAAACTGTAGCAGAGTCTTCATGCAACAGACAGGAAGATTTTTTGACCGTTTTTAACAAATTATTTGAACGATTCAATGAACAATCACTTGCTTTTAGTGGTTACTATAGAAACATTATCTGTCGGAAAACGGATAGGCCTATTAACGCTAGTATATGCCTAGATTTTGACTTTACGCCTGCTACTGACTAGGCGTAAGATTTACGCCCGGTCTTAGCGAGAAGAGGACTTAAGCCTGGATGGTGCAACAGTCGTAACTATTAGGTCGGACTTAGAATGCTGAGTTAAGACCTACTTACCTTAAGACCAGGCGTAAACCCTGTTGGTGCAACTGGCCCCAGGAGTCTATGTGAAATGTGCAGCTTTTTGTGAAATGTGCAGAAAGTCTGCTCCACACAAACAGGTAGGCCTGTCGCGATAATCAAATCAATTAATCGCACGATAAAAAAAATGAGCTCAATAATTTTTCCGGCTGTGAAAATTACCATTTGCATGCTTGTTTTGTTTTCCTCGTCTCTCTCTCTCTCTCTCTCTCTCTCTCAAAGAGACTGGATAACAATATCAACGCTGACCGCCACAGGTTAATTTTCGAATGTTTTTTTATTATTATTGTTTTTTTTACTGAGCCTATTTACAATCGTATTTGATTGCAGAGCACCGTAGCGCGTCCCTCTCTAGCGCGCGCGCTCTTTCACCCTCATATGAGCCGTCTATGGCTTAAATCAAACTTAATTCACGCACACATGAAACACTTGTCTTGCATACACATATATTAAGTAGTCAAACATACATGTATCCTGCTGAATGCTCAAACAAATACATATGAAATGCACAACGACACACCTAAAGTCGCTCGCGCACATACACGGAAACTCTACACACCTGAGAACGAGATGCGCGCACACACAAACTATCCACGCACATCATATGAGACACTCGTGCGCACAAAAACTCTCCACGCACATATGAGACGCGCGCGCACACACACAAACTCGCGCACACTCATATGAGACGCGAGCGCGCGCGCACGCACACACACAAACTCGCGCAAAACTCAATGAGACGGAGCATACACACAAAAACTCTCCGCGCACATACTCATTTGAGACGCGAGCACACACACACACACACAAACTAGTGCATTATTATTATTAGTGCACACACACACACACAGAAACTCGCGCACAAACTCAATGAGACGGAGCATACACACACAAACTCTCCGCGCACATACTCATTTGAGACGCGAGCACACACACACACACAAACTAGTGCCATTATCATTATTTTAGATGAAAATGGTCTCAGAACGACAATATTATCGTTCATTATCAATACTATCGTTTAATGCAATAATTTCTTGGACAATTTATCGTCCAGCAAAATTTGTTATCGTGACAGGCCTACAAACAGGCAAATGAAACAGATATTGCTAAATGCATCAATCTGACTAGATGGATAGAAATCACAATCAAATCAACTGACAGGCATGATCTAAAAATTCGAGTCAGATTTTGTCTAACAATACACTGTAGATAGTAGGGCTGTCAACTTTAGTCGTTTAGTCGACTAATCGGTCGATGCCGTCTTGGTCGACTGACATTCTCATTGGTCGACCAGTCACATTTTTTTTTTTTTTACCAATAGAAAGAAATTTTCATTGATTTACTCCTTGATATTTAATCCTTTATAAGCAGTTATATATTACTGTATTCTAAATATAATTAGCCTATGTTTTATCCCCAACTTTAAATGATTTAATTTAGGCTATTTTGTAACAGCGCCACAGTTTAGGGCGGTTTAGAATACTCAGGAACCGCTTAGAACCTTTCAGGAACCGCACCTGTGGCTGGCTCCACTGCTGCTTCGCGCTCAGTAAGGAATATAGGTAGTTTTGCTGCATTCATTCAGTTAGAACGCTACTTGTTTTGGCTTTAGGGCCTGTTCACATATCGCGTCTTTTGCACGCTCAAGTTCGTTATTTTAAATGTTGGCGCCTGGTATGCGCGCTCATAATGGAAGTGACGCGGTCGCGATGCGACGCGCTCGTTTTTTCCAAGCACGTCCGCGCCACATCGAGATCAAAACATCTCAACTTTTCAGACTGCCGTAAGCGTTTTCCTTGCTGTAACGGAGAGCGCAGCTGATGGTTGCGCTTAGCAACGACAGACGCCTCCGGAGCGCAACCGCCCAAGCGCTTTGGAAAAAGGAGAACACGGCGCACCTAGCGTTTTCTACGCGTTTTTAGGTGCTATATGTGACAAAATGTCTAAATCTTTTGTCGGGCTGCATCCCTGCAACCTCCACTCCTGCAGAGCGCATATTTTCCAAAGCTCCAAAGAAGGATTTATTGTTCACAAGTCGAGGATTTATTGTTCACTGTCTTTTACCCAAGAATGTGGACATGTTAGTGTTTTTGGCCCACAATATAAAAAAGGTGGACTAGGCCTGCAGATAAGTAGTCTTAACGGCTTTATTATGGTGACTCAATAGATTGTGTTTTCTTATGTTTTTATTTTTATTTGTGCACTTGACGCATTTGAAAATAGCCTAAATAATGTAACAAAACGAAAGTAAGTCTTCCTACTATAGGCTACAGCCTATTATTATTAGGATTGTTTTTTAGGCTATTTGGGTTTCTTGTGTGTTTGTTTTAAAACGCCTAGATCGGCTGGACGAAAGTTAAGCCACAGCTTTGAAAGTAAAGAAGAATATACAGTCTGTATAAACGAGAGCTTTTATTAAGATTTTTCGTTATTTGGAAGTAGCAGTTATATTTTTTGTAGCGTGTGGTGTGGTCAGGTGCGCGATTGTGACTGTCACTATAGACCTAGGACAGAGCTCCTCACTTTGCAGTTAAAAAAATCACTTAATTTTCAAAGAATTGTATTATTATTATTATAGTTTTATGTATTATTGATGTTTTTTCGTTGTTGTTTTATAAATGATCTATGACAATTGTTTAATAAATGTTCAATCAAAATGCAAAACATCGCGCTTTTTTTTTTTTTTTGTCGATTAATCGTTGCGCAGGACAGGACTTTGGTCGACTAAGGATTTCTTTGGTTGACTACAGCCCTAGTAGATAGAGTACCTTTTAAGCAGCTACTGACTAATTTAACAACAACATGTATACATACCTTAGATTCTCTGTGTTGATCACTGCCAAAAGCATTAATTTTGAGTGAATGGCTCTGTGCAGAATGCAGTCACGTGTTATATTGAGGGGGAAATAACATCTATTATCAGTTCATATTGGCAGATATCTGAAAGCTGTTGTTGGTGCTGATTAACATAGATAAATCAGTCAACCTCGGCTCACTGTAGACTGCTGCTCATATTAGATCAACAGACACTGATAGAAAGCATAGCTTCTCTTCCAGTAAAGTCTTGGGCATTCTTCCACATGAGTCAATACTTTATTATGCTGCCAGAAACTCACTCACACACATAGCAAACTCATACTGGAACCAACTACCATACAAAATCCACAAGCTACAGCTCTCGTACAAGACATCAGGTAAAGACCAGAGACCTGGGGCCTCATGTATCAATATTGCATACGCACAAAATCTTTGCTTACGCCAGCTTTCACGCTCACGGTCGGATGTACTAACAGTGAAATTAACGTGAGAATGTGTGTTCCTCCACGCCAACTTCATGTCTGGCGTACGTACATTTCTCATCGTTTTTGTCCGTTGGCGACTCTTACATGCAATGAAGTTAAGTTGCAAACATTACACAACGAATTGTTCTACAAGTCTATCGCACTACCACCTGTGGGAAGCATTGCTATTAATTAGCAATTTATAAAATAATTTACATATATTGTCACACCAGCCTTATGGGAATATTCTATCAATTATGCAATTAAGTAAGAACATATAAAAGCATATGCAAATTGATACAACCCTTAGTCTATGGCAATGGCAGCTTTGGCCTTATTAGAGGACATTGCTATGACAGAATCCGAAGAGAACGAGTTTTTAGGGACCATAATGATTTTCTGGCCCAGGATGATGACTGGCTTATCAGCCGTTTTCAATTTCCAAGGGCTGTCCTCTTGGAGCTCTGTGCGGAGTTGGGTCCGAATCTCGAGAGAGAGACAGCGAGGAGCCACGCAATACCCGTTCCCTTGCAGGTGCTGACAACACTTGGTTTCCTCGCAACTGCTTCTTTCCAAAGGGAACTGACAGACCGCTCAGGAATAAGCCAGTCGTGTTTGAGCCGCGCAATGCCAGCGGTATGGGTCGGGATCATCCGCATGTCTACCAGGTATATAACGTTCCCATATGATGCAGTTGACCAGCCAAACATTAAAACGCAATTGCAGCGATAGCCGGTTTTCCTAATGTAATCGGAGCGATCGACTGCACACACATTGCTATAAAGGCGCCATCTGAAGAATAATTTGCATATGTGAATCGGAAACATTTCCATTCAATAAATGTGCAGATAATATTGGTTACCTTCGTGGCAGTCCTGTAGTAAATCCGAGTCTCTCACAGCAGCAGACACTACTCCAGAGAGTAAGGTGTCACTCATAACTGAGGCAACTAAGGGTGTAAGTTCATCGACCCCTTTACCACTGCCTGTTCTGCCCACACTTTGTCAGTGCGCAGCAGTTCTCCATTTAACGTCCAGCTTTATATCAGACCATTTCTTTTTAAGGTCATTTACAGTGCGACTTTCAGATCCCACCGCATTGACGGCATCAGCCAAACTCTCCCACTCATATTTTTTCCTTTTGTTATTAATTCCGGAGGACAAAGTTCCAAATATTATTTTTTAGCACCTCCGATTCACTTTCTGTAAAGTTTCGTCTCTTGCCGCTTGCTTTAGCCATTTTCTTACTCCTTTCTTTTGCCAAAGTGGACTCATTACCATATTTAAATGTATTTAATTAAGGGAGGATACTGGGTGGGGCGTTATGCTCGTGCATGTGCGCTCATTTTTACGTTAATTGGGATGTACAAAGAGAATATGCGTGGGATACTTCGTAAGCAGAGATTCATACATCTGTTTTTTTTTGTGCGTACGCACATTTACAACTTTGTCCGTACGCAATGTTTTAGTATGAATTCAACGCAAGTCTTTGTACATGAGGCCCCTGGAGTATTCAAGCTAAATGACATGAGGACTAAAGAATTTATTACAGCTTAAGAACAAGCACATGGAGATTTAAAGGGATGATGGTAAAGACATATTTAAATCCCAAATGCAGAGCTGCAGCCAGCTCATATCGCTAAATGGGCCACTCTGGACATCCTACAGGCTTGAGAAGAAAATAATGGGACATAGGATGTGTCAGAGGGATTTTTCCCACAGGCAATTTCCACTGTCTTGCCCATGGCCATCCTTCTCCATCCCAAATTGATTACTTTTCCTACCTCTTTTGATTTTTAACTGGCCCCCATGATTTTGTAAATTTGAATAAAATAAGCTACTTGCGGAAAACAAGCTTTTCGTTCATGGATACAATGTTACATCACTGGGCTAATTCACACACTCAATATTTTCTATCTCGTTTTATGCAAAGAAATCCTAAAGCTGGCATGTATATTTGAGAGTAACTTGTGTGGACAAAGAAGATCCTTGAGGTCAGCAGTAAGTGGCTGATAGCAGGAAGGTACAGTCTTTTTCTATTCATCTTCACACACATCTGTCAATTTCGCCTGCTCTTTCACACACACAGCTGCTATGCTCTGCTACGCAAAATCTGTCCACCCCTCACATCCTCTTTCATGAGCAGTTGCTTGTTTCATAATGGGCCAGTGTGTACAAAACCCAGAGGCAGAGAGAGTCACCAACAATACATTACACCCGTACAACTGCTGCTGAGGATGATGTAAGGAATGAAGAAAACACATCAGACAGATGACAGTCAGCCCACACACAGCCTTAACTCTACTCTGATATTCAGGTCGAAGTGCAAAGGGGTGTCGCGAGCATTCTGAGAATCCAGAGAACAGCTGAGCTTAACTCAAAACACAGACATTAGATACAGAGACTGGAAAAAAAATCCACTCAAAGAGAATGGGTGATAAAACAGGGAATTTAAACACTGTTTGAAATAGTCAGTTAAAGAATTAAAAATCACATGCAAGCTATAAAATAACTGAGTTGCTCAAAAGGTACAGTCTGAAACTTGAGAGGTACATCACCAAACTAATACACTTAGAAACAAAAAGATATTTGTAATTGGTGTACTATTGTTATCAAATACAAAACCTTGCTTGCAAAGTTCAGAAAGCATTCCATGGATTTTATTAACTGAATTTTTTCGTCTTCAACGATAACTTCATATCACAGCCATCAGGGCATTTGCTGATTACTTTTACCAAAAGTGTAAACAGTTAGTGATGGGCCTATATATATATATATATAGGCAGCATTTAAGCATTTATTTGATAAAAAAAAAAAAGATTTATATTGTTAAATATTAAATGACAATTTAAAATAACTGTTTTCTATTTGAATATATTTTTATATATAGCCTAATATTTTTAAATATAACCTACTTTATTCCTGTGATGCAAAGCAGAATTTTCAGCGTCATCACTCCAGTCACATGATCCTTCAAAAAACATTCTAATATACTGATTTGATGCTCAAAAAACATTCATTATTATTATCAATGTTGAAAAAAGTTGTTGACATTTTTTTCCAGAATTCTTTGATGAATAGAAAGTTATATTTCATTTATTTGAAATATAATCTTTTGTAACATTATAAATGTCTTTACTGGAATGTTTGATCAATATAATGCATCCTTGCTGAATTGAGTTCTGAAAAAAAAGTCAAGATTGATAATAAAAGTTTCTTGAGCAGCAAATCAGCATATTAGAATGATTTCTGAAGGATCATGTAACACTGAAGACTGTTGTAATTATGCTGATGTGATACTTTACTGTATGTTTAAAATATCTGTCATCTGTCTGTGTAAATTATTATATTTCAACAACAAACTGGAGTAAAAACATAAAATTAAATTTAAAAGTTAAAGCAAAACTGTATGTGCAGTTTACATGTTTGCATACAATTTTATATAGGCCTAAATTTGATAATTTTGGATTATTGGCCTATTCGTTGTACACTTTGCTGAATAACTAAACTGAAAAAAGCATCTCTCGTTTCAAATCGGCATGAAATTTAATTCGTTATAGTCTTTTCCCTATTGTGAGCTAGGCTATATCTGAGAGAAACTGCTTCTCGAACAAGAAGAAATATTTATGGCTGGGCTTGATTTTATCCACTGGGAACTGATTGGATTGATGCTTGACAGGTTGTCCCGCCCTTCCTGACGCCACTAAACACGTCATCAGAGAAGAGATGTCACTTCAAAAGGAAGTTATTTTGATAAAATATTATGAGGGTGTATGAATTCTTGAAAAATAATGATACGCCGAGATAAATAATTTATAATACTGCTATATTCAAATAGGGCCTTTTCATAGTGATTTTCAGTTTCAACATCAAATGACAGCCTTTACAAAAGCATAATGCACTTTTTGTTTTAAAATATTTCATTAAATTGAGAAAAAATAAGTAAAAATATTTAATGTCAACTAAGTTTGTATAGATAAATTAAATATCAGCATTATATCAGCCACTAAAAACATTTCTGTTACAAACATTTTTGGCATTGTACTTCATGATTCAAGAGCTTTATTGTAGTCCGTTTTGAACTGAATGAACTCAAATCTCTTGTTGGATTGCAAACGTTAAGTAACAATCTCCAACATAATGTGACTTCTTTCACAAAACATTACAAAATCGATATGTTCAGGAGAACATTCAAATGCTCATTCAATTTTATAAACAATTCGGTTGCTCTACAAAAGCAAGAGCCTGCATTCATACTCTGCCTGCAGTCAACTCAATGTCAGGAACACACAGGGCTCATGTGGCTCAGTAGAACACACAAATACATTCTATCACTCAATACAGTCTATCCCCAGCACTCGACACCACAATCACTATCTGAATAGATGCTGTACTTGACACCCAGTGTCACATGAACGCAAACAGACACGCACACCTACATTTTTAGTGCCTCTAGCTGGCTTCTCTCCAGATTACTAAAAATGTCATAGAAGTGGCAGCTGCTGTTGATGTGGTTGTGTAGACAAACACTGACTTTCTCCACAGACCGCCACCACTGCAAGACCACTTGCACTTGACACCACTGCTGACAACTGCAGAACTCTTACAAAGAGCACAAACGCTGAGTGTGCACTCGGCTAGTTCAACACATCAGTACACTACGAACATTCACTTTTAGATAATCTGTTTTTAAACAGACTGATTAAACATTAAACATTTGAGGTGAGAAGTATCAGAATGTATTCTAACTAAGATTGCTCACTATTCATAAACACAGCACAAACAAATACAGCTGTAGGTAAAAGGGAAGTTGTAATAGTTCTATTTTGCTTAGCAGGAACTACTCACAAAATGCTGCTGTGAATATGATGGGTTCATGTGATAATCAGCTTCTACAGTCAAATCAAACAAGGTAAACCTGTCAGCAGTGCTTGGATAAAATTATCATATCGACAGAATGGGCATGCATACATTAAATATTCAAGTATGTGCAGATCATAATCAGCAGTAAAAATCTGAAAGACTTTGCTGTTATTTTAAGCTGTGGTTCTGTGTAGCCGGTCACCATTGTGTAACAAAGAAAGATGAACTGATCTGATTGTAGAGATAAAACTGGAGGCGTCTGAGTAGAGGAGAGGTGAGTAGTGGCTGTTAGCCCAATCCCTGTGAAGGGCTGTGGGGAGTGGTGGACACTGACAGCTAGGACCTCCAGACAGTGCATTTACTGAACTTTAATGGAGCACTCAGCACTTGTACTCCATTCTGACCACATACAAAATTGATGTCAGATCAAGGACTTCTTCTAAAACACCCACCACTTAAGATCAAATGACCTTCTTATATTGCATTCAAATGGTTCAAAACACTACCACCCAACTACCAACAACGCCAACATACACATCCCTTGCAGTAAAAACAAAGGCTCCATGACCTTTGGCATGTAGCCATTAGTCAAATAGTCTTAATGGTATTTGCAGCCTATTTACTCTGGCCTTTTTTTAGCAATCAAACACTTGGCCATGGGCACATGTTTACAACACTCACAGCACACACTGACCACCACTAGTGCAGGACAGATGCCATGGGAGTTAGTCCAAAACTCTGCCTTAGTTAATAGGATCAGTCAGGCTCAATTCTGATTGAATCAAGTCATTAAGATTAAGTAACATTCTGCAATGGTGCATTTTGTCTAAAAGCAAACAAACTTGACTTTACAGCTTTATTACCATGTAGTTTTGCTCCAATGTATAGAGATTGTCCATTTCACCCTCCAACACTCACACTAAAACTATAACAAAAACAAGCCATTTTTACACTTTTATGACTCCAAATAGCAGAATAATGACTTTATCTCACTCAATGCTTGTCAAAAAGAAATAGAAACATATTTTGGACCTATACATGACTGATCTGCATAAACGTTAGGGCTGGGTATTGACACAAATTTCACAATTCGATTCGATTACGATTCAATGATGATTTTGGATATCAGGTAGAATACCTGAATAAAACTTGGGAGTCAGTTGTAGCCTACAAGGCTTTATAGCCTACTATAATATTGAAGGTAAAAAATTACTGATTTGTATACAAACACTTAAATTACACTTTAATTTATTTTTCTAATAATAAAGTTATATGAAATAAACATTTAAATGGTGGCTGTCATAAAAACTTGCCAGATTTATTCAAACATGCATTAAATATTGAAAAACATAAAAAATCATAATGAATATGTAATATGGTGCATATATTTAGCAAAATGCTCCTCTCTAGAGTTAATCTTTCTAGCTGACTAACGAGTTTATGGTCACTGGATATGGTTTTTCTGAGGTAAATGTGACGTTACATGACATTGTTTACAAGATGTTTCACTGACGTCTTTCCATGGTTGAAACAATGATTGAGCGATTCCATGTGATGAAACGGATTTCGATAAGTTGTACTCTCTCTTTTAACACTTTCAGATGCTCATTCATGTTTATTTCACGCTGTAACTGGTATTATTAAGGTGGAAGAGAAGATCATGCGCACTCCGCGTTGCTGCTTCTCTTGAGCTGAGCTGCGCCAGAGCGATCTCACGCCACAGCGACAAAACGGTGTTTATGTTTTTGAATTTTGTAAGAACATGGACGTATATTGAAATCTGAGACTTTGTTTCATTTCAATAGTAACAAAGCACAAAGACTATTGCGTTTATTGGATGGGATGTGCGCTACAATGTTCCATTCATTCATCAACTGAAAACAGGATGACTAGCCTAATCAATTCTTGGGATTTAAGAATCGATATCGGTTCGTAAAAATGAGAATCAATAAAAATCCAGAAATCAATATTTTTTACCGAGCCCTAATAAACATCTCTCCAGATATGGTGCCATCAACAGCAGATTCAGGGTACTATTGCCTCACTGAGCTAACAAACAAAGCAGTGTCAACATTACACACACAGCACACTAGTGGTTACGTCATGCTGATAGCACTCCACCGCTGGGGGAACTCCAGCAATTCTGTATTATCTAACTGTGCCTGATATGACACAACTGATGCTGATAGCAGGCAACAGAACTCAACACAAAGGTGGCTGAAAGGAGAATGCTTTTATAGCCTGTCTTCTAGGGCTATTCACTGACCGGAAAGACCTGTAAAAATACTTCATGAAAGTAGTGAAAACAGTATTTAAAAGATTATTATAATAAAGTGCCCTTTAAAGCAACAAACGTATGCTAATTAGGCTAACTAAAAATGACGCCGGAAATATACTTTGGGCTTTAGCGAGCATTAGAGATTTTTCAACATTAAAAAAAACATTAACAAGCTCAAACATTTGAACATTAGTTTAATATATAAACATAAATAATGTGTAAATATTGTTTACATGGACATGGCTGATGATGATGAACACCTTTAATGAATAACACAAAACAAAGCTCTCTTCCACAATGAAACAATAAAATATGCACAGTGATTGCAGGACCAGATCTTCTGGAGCCTTAAGCCCAATTTATACTTCTGCGTCGAACTCATGCCGTAGCTACATCGTAGGCTGTGTGTAGCGCGCAGAAGTATAAATCAGCTTTTAGAGGCAACACTGCAGTTGGGCAAAACCCAACAATTATAACACAGGCAACTCAGCAAAGTGGTCCACCACAGTCAATACAAAGAGTGACAGCATGACGGCAAGCCAAGAAGTCTGCTTACAAAGAAAGCATTTTTCAAATGGTTAATTTCCTTCGATCTAGTCTAGCAGCTCATTTATCAAAATGAAAAATGGTCAAGGACAAACACTTTGTATGCTATCAACTCCTTATCTTGTCCCTGAATACTACTTGAGCATGTTCCGCAGTTCATACAAGGAGAAACAAGGAATCTGACATAAATTAACGAAAAGGCCTGCTGTAATAAAGCTTGCAGCTGCAAAACTGCTGTGCACCATGTATTAGAGTTTATGCAAAGCATTTTGAAAATGGACAGAGATAAAGTGGTAAACTAGCTCCACATTTCACCAGACAATGCTTAAAAGACAAACTCATTTATTTTCAATGCTTATCACTAATCTGAATGGAGCAGAGAGGAGAGAGAGAAAGAATATCATTACTCAAAACTCAACACAGAGGGTGGAACTGGAGTTGATGCGAGTCCAAAACAAATCTGTTGTTTTCTGGCCATGAGTCCTGGCAGCCCTGCAGAGCAAAGAGGTTGTCTGAGGCCAGTTATGTTTTGGGTTCAGGCATCTCGCTGGTCCACTTATGACACTGTGCTTTGTTCTCTTCTAATGTACAGTGGGAAAGAAAGCTGCTCAAGAGAAGAAGAAAAAACACACCGCTGGCCCATTTCCAATTACACTAATACACTTAAGCTGTGTAGCCTCCATTTTTCACATTCCACTGCCTTTCATGTGCAAATCAACAGCTGTTGACAAGCATTTGGTATCCACTATGATTTATTGACCCTTAATAACAACATCCGAGAAATGGAAAGCGAGCGAGTATAGTTGCAGCCTCGTCGAGAGCTTTGTGAAGGGGGCGGGGAGGTGCACAAAAGATGTTATACCATCGTGTTTATGCAAGACTTCTCAACACTTTCTGAGCGATATTTACAGTAGGCTACAATGAAGGAAACCAAAGTATATGCTTCACATGAAAACAATGGAACAGTGAGGCAGTGGAGAGACTTGTGAAGTGCTACACAAATAATCGCAGTTCAGTTCAGTACGTCACTGCACGAGCTCCAGCTCTAAATATATCACAAACCAGATATTGTTGAAGTCTATTCCCATGCACTAATGCTCCTTAGCCCTTAATGTTATCTGTATAGTGGGGGATAAACATTTGATAGGCGCTAAATTATATATATATATATATATATATATATATATAGAGAGAGAGAGAGAGAGAGAGAGAGAGAGAGAGAGAGAGAGAGAGAGAGAGAAAGAGAAAGAGAGAGAGAGAGAGAGAGAGAGAGAGAGAGAGAGAGAGACATACATACAAACATTTATTCCTTATGTATATTTCATAAGATCTGTCAACCTCACCCAAAATTATTTTACTACACCAGTAACGTTACAGCAGTCAATTAACAAAACGATTTTGTTCGAAGCTCTAAAAGAAACAACATTATGTAAGTTAGCGCTATTCTTTCTAAACCAGGACCATGTTGCAGCACCTAGACACGTTCAATAATGAGATGTTCACAAGAAATCCAAAATACCACTGATCTAATCTGATTAACATCGAAGACAATTTTAAAACAGACTGAAAATATAAACCTCATCCTCTGCTTGCACCCGGCAGCGTTACTATAGAACTAAGGTTAGCTAAGCATTCAATACTAACGTTTTACAAGACCACATAAACCGAGCTAACTCAACTAACGTTAGCTCAAACCAAAAAACGCTCAAAGGTGACAGTGTGCTTTGCCAAAAACATTGTATATAATTGTAGAAAGCTAGCTGAAAACATAACGTAACGCGCCGGGTGAAATTTAACGATATTCCGTCTAACGTTAAAGCATAAACACTGCTAGCTATGCTAACTAGCCGAATATTCTTCACGGGGGGTTGATTTCCGCCTTGCGCTACGACGCTCATTCAATCTAGCCGAGGGTCAGTGAAGGAATAACGGCCGTAGCCCCCGACAGACCCTGTTTCTCCGTCAAACGGATCGGAGAAGCCCTTAAAACCGATAAACTGCTGACAGACTCGTGGTATAAACGTCTTGAAGTAACTTACCTCTCCGTGGAAGGTGAAGGTCTGTCGCTACTGGAGGTTTATGTAGTTTCTGAGGAGAAATAAATGAAGAAATGCCCACGAATAATCCACATGTACGACTTGCTACGGGCGTGTTTTCGTCCTCGTTGCTTTGAGCACCAAATCCACTTGAGCGCCGCGCTTCTGTCGTGTGAGAAACTAAGCTGCTCTCGCGCTCCCTCAATGGTTCGGCCTTCTCGCGCTCCTCGTCTGTTTTTCTTTCTCCGCCGTCTGTTTTACTCGCGTTTCCGCCCTCTTATCTCCAAACGGCAGTTATTCGAGAAGAGCAGCTCGTGCCCATTTTGTCTGATATTTTTATTTCGTAGTAGTGGCTGTAAATACACAAAGTGACCGAACGAGAATCTCTGCGGATCAGAAATGACTTGAGTCCGTGTTTGTGTGTGTGTGACTGACTGACTGACTGCTGTGCTGTGCTGCTTGCTAAGCGATAGTCCGCTGGACGTCAAGTGCAGCTTCTCAGCTCTTAAAGGGCCAGTGCGTCTAAAATAGGTCTCACTGCTATGTAAACTAGGATAGATAGATAGATAGATAGATAGATAGATAGATAGATAGATAGATAGATAGATAGATAGATAGATAGATAGATAGATAGATAGATAGATAGATAGATAGATAGATAGATAGATAGAATTGATCTGACAACTGCAAATATAAAAAAACTTACAATTGTGCAGCCAAGCCATGCATAGAAAAAAAATAATAGCCTATGTAATGTTTTAAGAATATTGTAAGAAAATGAACATGATCATTTCTCAAAATGGCTCCTCAAATGATAAATCAAATGTTTAAACTCAGTTTCAGGTGGCATAAACTACCAAAAAATCCAGAAAAACGCATTATATAAAGGTTGTAAATTGATTAGCATTTGATCAAGTGAAGTAAGTATGTGATCCCCAACATGAACCAACCAGCAAGAATTCTGCCTCCCACAGATTGCTTGTGCCCATGTGGAACACAGATTAGTCCTGTCCTAATCTCAGTGGACACCTTTCCATAGAATCTGTGTCTTCCATTCCATCCTCTCCACCACCATGCAATACCAAAGAGCTGTCAAACTTCAGGGACCACCAGATTGTAGAACTGCACATGGGCTACAAGATCATCAGCAAGAAGCTTGGAGACAAGGATACTTGTTGATGTGATTACTCGGAAATGGAAGAAATACAAAATAAAAAATCAATCACCCTCTGTCCGTAGCTCCATGTAAGATCTCGCCTCGTGGGGTAATGATGATCATGAGAAAGGTTAGGGATCAGCCCAGAACTACACGGGAGGAGCTTGTTAATGATCTCAAGGCAGTTGTGACCACAGTCATCAAGCAAACAAGTGGTAACACACTACGCCGCAATGGATAGAAATCCTGCAGCACCCGCAAGGTCCCCCTGCTCAAGAAGGCACATGTACAGGCCCGTCTGAAGTTTGCCAATAAACATCTAAGGATTCAGAGAAGGCTTGGGAGGCAGTGCTGTGGTCAATGAAAAGCAAAATCAAGCTCTTTGGCATCAACTCAACTCACTGTGTTTGGAGGGAGAAAAATGCTTACTATGATCCCAAGAACTCCATCCCTACAGACAAGCACGGAGGTGGAAACATTATGCTTTTGAGCGGTTTCTCTGCTAAGGCCAGGACGACTTCACTGTATTGAGGGGCCAATGGACGAGGCCGTGTACTGTCAAATCTTGGACAAGAACCTCCTTAGGTCGTGGATGGGTCTTCCAGCATGACAATGACCCAAAACATACATCCAAGGCAACAAAGGAGTGACTCAAGAAGAAGAACATTAAGGTCATAGAGTGGCCTAGCCAGTCTCCATGCAGGCCTTAATCCTACTGAAAATCTGTGGAGGGAGCCGAAACTTTGAGTTGCCAAACGACAGCCAAGAAACCTTAAGGATTTAGAGAGTATCTGTAAAGAGGAGTAGACCAAAATCCCTCCTGAGATGTGTGCAAACCTGGTGACCAACTGCAAGAAACGTCTTACCTCTGTGCTTGCCAACACAGGTTTCTCCACAAGTCCTAAGGCATGTTTTGCTTGGGGATCAAATACTTATTTCACTCACTGAAATGCAAATCAATTTATAACCTTTATATAATGTTTTTTTCTGGATTTTTTGGTTGATATTCTGTCTCTATCAATTAAAATAAACCTACCATGCAGTGTAAAAAATGATCGTGATTTTAACGGTAAAAGACTGTAAAAATGCTACAGTGCAAAACCGTTATTTGGTTAACAGAAAGTTTCTTTACTATATACGGTAAATAACTGTGATAGATCTAATGGTAAATTGAATGTAATGTTACTGTAAAATACCGTTAAATTAACAGTTTTTGAAAGTGAAAAAGAAAACTCATTGTATAATTTACAGTGCAAAACCGTAAAAACTGCGTGACACTTCACATTTGAAGTATTTTTGTTGAAATAACTTTGTTTCTTCATAGTTTTCTTAGTTTTTTTCTAATCAGTTATGTACATTAGGGTTTTATGTTACATTTAATGTTGTTAAATTAATGTTTATTGCATTTTTAAAATTTCATGTGTGTTACCATGATGGTGTTTAATGTTTGTGCGAATGACACTGTGTAGCTTTTATATAATTGTATTAACTTTCTTGTGGAAGATTGCTTGTGATGATCATGTGACTCTCATCACTGCTGTGATGATTGTTGGTTGTCAATGTATTACAATGTTACAAAACAGAGATGAATACTTCAATAGGCCAATATCAGGTAATAAATACGGTTTATTACTGTAAATTTTAAGTTAAGTCTGTAATACCAATAACGTTGCTACCGTATTTTTGACGGTAGAGTTCTGGCAACCACAGCTGCCGTTTTTCTACCGTAAAAAATATGGTTTTATTATTGAAGATCCTTAATTTCTTTGTAAGTGGGCAAATTTACAAAATCAGCAGGGTATCAAATAATTATTCCCCCCACTGTATGTCTATTGTGTGAGATTTAATGGTATAATCCACCCAAAAAATGAAAATGATGTCATCACTTACTCACCCTATGTTTCTTCTGTGGAACATAAAGGTGATGTTCTAAATAATGTTGGTAACCAAACAGTTTCGGTTGTTTTTCATTGGAAAAAACTACAATCGAAGTCAACGGGAACCAAAACTGTCTAGCATTACCAAATATGTGTATTTGTGACAAACCTATTTAGACCACAAACCTTGGTCTGCATAATGATAAATGGCCAAACAAAATATCAGAGGTTCTGTCATCCAA
The DNA here is from genome assembly GCF_051911475.1 of Siphateles boraxobius. Classification (NCBI taxonomy): domain Eukaryota; kingdom Metazoa; phylum Chordata; class Actinopteri; order Cypriniformes; family Leuciscidae; genus Siphateles; species Siphateles boraxobius. Next base: position 15,131,165 of record NW_027509219.1, read on the forward strand.
CTGAAATATCACTGCACTTCCAGAAGACACATGCAGACTTTCGCAAATGGCTCTTCCAGACACTAATGTGTTGTACCCCCTGAGCGGTCTCTCCAGGCCATCCACATCTGGGCTATTTGAAGCCCGTGGAGAGACAAGCTGTGGATACAGTGTTTTAACATTGAAGAATAGTGTCAGAGAGATCACACTGTTGGCTCAGTAAATGACCTGTGGTTTCTCTAATGATCTAAATCCTTTTCTCTGCAGCTCAGCCACCCACGGCCATCAGGCACCGACAGTTATGCATCCGTGACGCTCCAGAATTAATCAACCTTTCACACACAATCTTCCTGAGGAGTCTTTTATGTCAACAGAGTATCATTTCCATACCTCTGTGTAAATGATGTTGACCCGCTAGGGGCATATTGTTTGCGTGGGCAGCTCCTTTATTCAAGCCCTAGTGCAATTGGTGGTTTTTACTGTAAGCATCCATAGCTTTGCCTGCTCATTACATTTGATTCCGCTTTTCTAAAGTATAACAATATGGCGGTGATCTCACAGGATGATTCTCTGACACACAGCCACCTCATATCTTTGCCCTGTGGTGCTAATCTCTTGTGTGTGAGTCTACGGATTTGCATGTTGACATTTACAATGGATGTGTGTCAGGGTAACCTTCAGAGAGCCAGCGAAAAAAGAAAAAGAAAAATCTCTGAATTGGCATTCATAATCAGTCGTATACAATAAGAGTCAGTCGTTTTTTCCACATTGCTTCAAACGCTTGATGTTCCAGTGCTCTTTCGCCTCAAGGGAGAGGCCAAATGACTGAAATTAACTCAGGAATAATGTTGAAAGAATGAGTTTTAGTGTTTTGGTCAGATTTGATCCGATTAAATATATATTTATGCAAATCTGATCTGATTATTTACATGGAGAAGTGTCTTATGTGTAATACAGTAACATTAAGGCCAGTTTGGGTTGACCTACATTCAGTTTCCAAATTACTCCATGATGTCAGAAGGGGTTTGTTTTTCTTTTGCTCTGTTTTTCTCTCTGCTCTGCAGTCTTTTCATTCTCTTTATCCATCCAGTTTTCCGCCCATCCATGCGGCTGCACCACCATTCCTGTGTCTTTCTCTCTCTCCTGGGTCCACCCGCCACTGAAGAGCAAAGAGGGTTGTCTATTTTATTCAAGTTCCCCAGAGCCTAAAGTGTCACGGTGTTATCTCACCCCAATCTCTACAATGCCAAATACTCAGTACTGCGATAAAGTTAAAGCAGTTAAAGTTGCCTGTGTGTGTTGATTAACAGAGAAGCAGACCCAACGGGGTATATCAAATATTGCAAACATATTCCACCGACGATTATAACTTCGTCTTTTTTTATTGTTTTGCAATAGATTGCAATGTGGATTCCTTATAATAAACTGCCCATGGAAAACAAGCTCAGGGATTTGGATGAGAAGTGAAAGATGAACTGTGTAACAGTAAAACAGAATTTTCAGCACACACAAGCAGAGCAGGAAACAAATGAATGGTGAGATATGGGAATTACAGAATGAAGCCAAACTGAATTGCCAATTGGCTATGGTTAACATTAGGTTTAATGGTATTTTTGCAGAAAAAAAAAACATTAAACATTAAATATGGACAAAAAAACAATAGAAGTCAATGGGAACCGAAACTGTTTGGTTACCAACATTATTCAAAATTTCTTCTTTTGTGTTCCGCAGAAGAAAGAAATGCATACGTCATTTTTATTTGATTAATATCAATTATTTGATCTCAAAACATAAAAAAAGTAATATACATAAATGAAACATTCACATTGTGATAAGAATATCATGCATTTAGAAAATAAATAGTAAATTTCCATTTCATGTGACTTTAACTTAAAACATTTCTTGAAAATGTGATAAGATTCTTCTTTCTTTTTAAACCCATGAAACCAACATGAATACAAAGAATACATTTCAAATTTGTAAGAATTTAAAGTTTTTTTAAACCAGATTTTACATTTTTTTATCATGGACAAAAAAAACGTCCTCAAAATAACACGCATCCAGTACGACCAAGAACATGTATTTAGAATTTAAATATAGTCCATTTTTTAATTTCTGTCTTTAACACTTCTTTGGGAGAATTGCACTTTCAGTTGTCTCTGCAAATTAAACTAAAAAAACATTCAGATTCATTGGAAGCAAAGCAATGGAAGTCCCTTCTCACCACGCCTTCCTCTTCTGCTCTTTTGTTTTGTCAGTCTTCGGGAAATAAATCTGCTCTGCTGCGCACACACATTTATATCTAAGCCGGCATCAAAGTCTTATCCCTGCTGGTTCTTCTGCAAGCAAAGTTTTAGCTACAAGCTATTGATTTCAAAGCCTCTAAATTGGTGGTTATCTAGGAGAGAGCCATTAGACTAGTTCAAATTAATGATGAGCAACATCAACAGAGGCAGCGGGTGGAGAGAGGGGGTTGGAAATGATGGAGGGCGCTCAAAGTAGCTCTCCCTGTTGATACAGCTGAAGACATTACCATGGCACAAAGTGACAAATGAATTTGGCTGACAAGAAAGAGAAAAAGAAAACGGCGCTTTTATTTAGATACGCTCAGGCGGATGAGCGGTTACTTCACACAGCCACATCTGTGATAACAATTCCACATGCTGGATTCCTCGGACAGATCATCTACATTCCAGACTCTCGCCACACAGTTTACTCAAAGTCTTCTAGCACTCGCACACACTCTCCGTTACGCTTTTTGTTACTTCCCATCTGCGGAAATGAAGCCACCCGTCAAAACTTTGAAAGATGAACCCATTTTAGGCATTACATAATTAGTCTACAAGGAAAAGTAATAGGAAAAGATTTGAGTGGTGATAATACAAATGAGGAGACATATTTGGAACAGCGTGTGAGTTATATATAGCATCATTATAATTATATCACAAATTCTCAATCAGCAAAAGAGGGACAAGTGAGAGAGAGATGTGTGTGTGTGCGCAATCTTCAGGTCTAGACACAATTTAAAGTACCAGAGCTGGCTTTCATTACTGCAACCAACCAGAGAACAGGGGGAACATTCCAGAGAATTATCCCTCCCCAGCCGAGAAAGAAAGAGAGGGAGAATAAAAGAATAGAGGATATGAGGAGCAGGTGACATTTGCTCAAAGAAAGAAGGATAATGGACAGAATATATATCTGTATGAAATACAACATCAATAAAAGTGAGGATGTTGGGTGGCCTTTAAATTAATCTCATATCCTCCAGCCCTCTACACACACACACACACACATACACAGAAGAGCCCTGGTAGAATGGCTGTAGGGTGTGTTGAGTAATAGTAGAGATAAATCATCAGCTCCTCAACGTTTCTCCCTCTGTCTAGAGGAAGAGCTTGGCTTTAAGGTCTAGAGTCAATTCGTTTTACATACACAGATCTTATAAGCTATTTAAGAGAGAATGTCTCATCACACACTGTAAACACTTAAACCCTCTAAAGTTTAGTTCAATTGCCGCCTTAAAGGCACAATATGTAATTTTCTCCACTAGAGGTGGCTTATTCAATACAAAGGTGTTGATGACGCCGTGAATGAATGTGGAATCATGGGAGTTGTCATCTTCACCTCCACAGCCGACGGAAAGGAATCCGACGGGCTCTGTCAGAAATCATGTTCATGGATGAGCTAATGTATTAAAGTTTTACTAAGAAGGACGTGCCGAGAGCCGTGTGAGCGGAGGGAGGCCACTAGAGCGAATGCTAATGAGAGAGACCTGCGATTCACTCATTCCGGTCTCGAGTCCAGTGGAGCTTTTATTAAGCTTATGCATCAGTGGGCCGCTTCCGCTCTTTTTGTTGTGTATGTCGGTAATGCAGCGCTGTTTTACATGCTAAAACAATCATACTAAATACGTTTGAATGTTTTGAAAGTTATGTTAACATGACATCGCTCGGTGGCTGGTATAAGAGACTTGTTGCACTTTGCAGTAATCTAGATCGATATTACAATATTAAAAGCTGGATTACTTGTGTTGATAAATGACATGCAATTAATTTTAAAATATATTGTATGATGGAGAAAGCTCTATCTGATAATGCTTTAGCCACTTGACAAAATATTGTTGTCTCTGAGGCATGGTAAAAAACATGGTACATGTGGTAAAACAAGAAAACAAGATATTCAAACAATAAGACTAACTGTGCTTAGCTCGTTTAGCTAACCTATCACTATAAATTAGTTTTCTGTTCATAAATGTATCCAAACAGTTGCTCACTTGTCTACTAAAACACATAATATTTTAAATCGTCTTTGGTGTTTCCATGGTTTCTATGAAAGTAAAACCGGAAAACGAGGGTAACACAGACATGACGTAATTGACAGGTGACGCAATGACACGGTCCGTTCCTGGTTAAAATTGCAGATTTCGCTGGATTTAAACATAGTTGGAAACATATGGGATAATATAAGTCCACAGGTCAACAAAATCTACAACTGATATTTTAATCTAAAAATCTCACATATTGTGCCTTTAAATTTGAAGAGAGAATAAAGTTACAACCTAAATTTACAGCACTTTTTTGAGCACTTTGAATCAAGTACTGATGAAAACAATTAAGTTGAAATCTCATAAAATCAAGTATAAATGGGAGAAGTTATTGTGATGAATAAACTGATGGAAACATATGTGTTATTAAGCAATATCACATGAGCAAGAGTGCTGTAGGCCTATATGACACTGTTTTTATGCAACAGTTCAATAAACAAGAAGTTCATATTTCGTGCATTTTGAGCACAATCTTGCCTGTCACTTCAGTCTTCCTTTGATAATGGTGTGCCCACCAGTAGTGGGCTGAGTCCAAAAGTTTAAAGTCTATGAATTCAAAATAGACAATTCTTGGGGTTTTTTTTATGGAATAATGTAGTATTTATTATAGATGATTTATCTGTGCACTGCACATCATACTTTTTTTATTCCTGTGCCCATGCAATCTGTAATCAAAAAAACTTTCCCAGCCTTTTACAACATCTCTTTTCTTCCCTAATGACGTGTTTACTGACGCGAAGGCGGGACAACCTGTGACTCACGTCACACGAGATCACAGCAAGAGCAAACCACATAAAATCCAACAAGCCAACCAATTCCCAATGGTTCTTTCTTTTTTTCTTGTTCAAGAAACCGTTTTCATGCCAACTTAAAGGTAGAAAGGTAAACTTATCGGGCAATGACTTTGAGTTTGCAAAGACTTTCAGTTTGCACAAAAAGCTACCTTACGAAACTGATTTCAGACAATCTTCTGAGGCAGCATAACGGATTAATAATCTACAACAAAATAGGGAGAGTAATCAGTCTTTCTGAATGATTAAGGCTGATGAGCGTTGAAAAAAGAAAATTGACAGCCAATCAGAATTAACCTGACTTTCAGAGCTTGTGCATTTAAAGCGGCATTCAACATAACTCTATTGTTCTATTGGTGAGGACCCTAGTTAGCTGTCATCATACTTATGGTCGTGGCATCACTAGACCCTTTTTGTTAGGGCACAAAATAACTCAGTAAAATACTGATAAATTCTTATCAGATGTTGGAAATTACCGTACAACGACTGGAGAATCATTTCCCCTGATAATGTGGGGGAAGGATTGAAATGCCTGTTTATGATTAAAACATTTTACAGTGCAGTTTTTTTCATACTAAGACTACCCTACAGCTAAACCTTAGCCTCACATAAACCGGCTGATCAGAATATTTAAATTAAAACATACAGGTAATTCTTAAATATTGCATTATATTTGTGAGGACATTTTCAAAATTATGAAGTAGCTAAACCTGTTAATGTTTATAGCTATCTGAATGAGGACGCATAGACATCTAATATGTTTTTTTAAAGATAATTATAATTAGTATAGACTGACCCTAACCTAAACCCTAAAAGGAAACTTTTTGCACACTGTTGTCCAGGGCCTTTAGTGTAATCATTCTTCCTTCTTTTCTCTCTCTCTCTTTCTTTGGTTCTTTAGCAGGCATGCACAGATGGCCCTATTGACCGTTCGCATACTTGACATTCCAGCCTGTATTCCAGTGTCTGCCTTCCTCGGGCCTGCAGCCAGCACTCTTTTCCCCATTTATTTTTTTCCGTCTCAAGTTGTTATGTTCAGCACTCTTAGAAAAGTGTCTTTTGGTACAAAGCAGCCTGGTAGACTGCAATCACAGCACACTCTCAGTACAGCAGTCTGTCACACACACACACACACACACACACACACACACACACACACACACACACACACACACACACACACACACACACACACACACACACACACACACACACACACACACACACACACACACACACACACACACACACACACACACACACACACACACACACACACAGCCAGAAAAAGAAACCACCCACACTTTCCCTTCCTCTACACACTATAACAGAATTGGACAAAGATGCTGGTCATGTCTTTCCATTACAGACCATGTCAGCTGGAGTGTTTGTATGACTGTAGTAACAACTTTACATGCATGTAAAGATTGTGCGTGAGAACCAAGCATCCATTAAGGCAGCTGCTATATTTTTGTCCTTAAGAAATCTCGAGACGGGTCTTTAAAAAGTTGAATTTATTTTTACTTTAACAGCACGTTTTTAGACCATGTCATTCTCGCAGTCAAACACTTCCGTCTAGCGTGTGTGTTTGTAGAAAAATAATGGAAAAGTAGCTAGTGGAATGGAAAAACGCGTTCTGTGTTAATGGGTCCTAAGAACATTTTTTACATCTACTCTCGTGTAATGAAAATCATAAATGTTTAAAAAACCATGGAAAACGTTACATGAACGATGTATAATGATTTTTTGCACATCAATGAAGACAAGATACATTTGAATGAACATTATAATAAAATTATTTAAAGAAAATTTGAGAGAACGTCCTGGTTGCGTATGCAACCCACCGTTCCCTGAAGGAGGGAACGGAGGACGTAGTCGACGGTCGACTGAAATGGGATCGCGCCAGAGAGCCTATCATCTTCGATTACTATTGAACGAGCCAATGGAATTTGGCGTGCGTGATTTGCATCACACACTCCGCCCCCGCGGCGCGGGTATAAATACGGAAGTGGATGCACGCACTAGTTGCTTTTCGCTGAGGAGCCGAGAGTAACCCGGGGTCAGCGGTGGTCCAGTGGTAGTGGCAAGGGGACTACGTCCTCCGTTTCCTCCTTCAGGGAACGGTGGGTTGCATACGCAACCAGGACGTTCCCTTTCAGTCGATAACGTCAGACGTAGTCGACGGTCGACTGAAATGGGATCACCCTTTGAACACGCCACTAACGCTGCCACCTTCCAGTGCCTAAACCAAAGCCTCCTGACGGGGAAGGACAGGGCTTAGGCCAGGGAAGTCACTGCTGTTCCTACAGGACCACTGGGAAAGCGTTCCCCGTACATTGGAAGGAAGGGACGCTGCGGAAGCCAGATCCAACCCAGAGGGAGGTAACGTGGAGAATACACATATGAACTGGGCGGAAACCGGGCAGTCTAACATATGGAATGTCACTGGGGTGGCTCCAGCCTAAGATGGGGGAGACACACCGGACAGTGACGGCAGAGAGACTCTGCCGAGGGAAGACACGGGCTCGCCGCAGGGAGCCGTATCGTGGAAGAATACACATATGGGGTCGGCGTAGGGACCACAACATATGGACCCAGCCTAACACAGGTTCCACACTACTTACGAGTGGTAGGCCTAACACCAGACGTTCCGCACGTCCGACGTCGGAGGGGTGTGGAGGAACTCAACAGGGTTCAAATTTAGGGGAACTCAACTGGAGTAGAAAGGCGCACGTATCCAGTCCATAGGAGGGGAATGGCGCAGCAAGCCGACACTTGAACCGGGCTCACGGTGAAACTGGCTTCATGAGAAGGGAGCCCACGGGAAGCAGCGGTTCAACTAGGTGTCGTCCAGCCCCCAACTCTAGAATCTGTTTAGCAAAGCATATCGTCAACGCCCAGGCGGAGCACTTTACACTCATCATAGAGGAGCTCAACACCTAAGTGGACATGTTGCATCTCCGATTTTTACCGAAATGAAGGCAAGCACTAAGTGCAACTTTGGATGGAAACAGCCTTCCCTCTGTGCTGAGTTCCAACAGATATTTGTAGAGCTGGTCTGAGGTCTATGGCTTGCATTCTGTACATGTCCAAGTGAACGGACAGAGAAGCCAGGGCTGGGTCTGCCTCCTGCAGGGCAGCGCTTGCAGGCTCACCACCTGCTCCTATTACGGGAGAGGTAGGAACCTTGGGCACAATCCGACCCGGGGTCTCAGCTTGTGAGAGTTAGCCGGCCCAGACTCCAGGCACAATACGTTGACCGAAAGCGAGCAAGTCCCTACCCTCTAGTAGAGACCACGCGAGCAGGAGAACTGATATAACAGAATTTTTAACTCACTGCCTGCAGTGGCTCAGGGGCGGTCTCTGCAGTGCAGTCGCACCAGGGACAAGGCCCAAGAGGATAAAGAGGGACGCAAGGATTTACAAGACCTTGCTCCTCAGGAACCTGACAATCAGAACGTGCTTCTACAACACGATGAGCGTCCTTTAAACACAGAGGCAACATCATTCTGAGGGTGAAGGAAAACAGCCTACTCCAACCCATTTTGCAGGAAAGAGAGCACTGAAGTGATCGAAAGCTTTCAGGATCTCCTCTGGAGAGAAGACGCACTCAACGACTAGGTTCCACTTCTAAATGCGTAAGCACGCTACCCCATTCTAGGGGGTGCTCGCAGAAGTGATGGTAACTATCACATGCCTGTGATAGCCACCTGAACCTCCGCGTTCAGATGTAAGACCGTCCGGAATCCCCGGGGGAAGAACGCGGGTGCCATCGTGCCCCGTCCCTGAAAGAGTTTTCAGGGGAAGTCAGGAAGGCTGTCGATGGGAACCAGGTCTAGTTGGGCCAATAAGGGGCAACTATGAAGACCTGTTCCTCCTGACTGGCACGTAGGTGCAAGCGACGGGCGCAAAAAGACAGGAGCATTGCTCAACACAACATGTGAAGATCACTGGGCTTCAGGAGCATTTTCTGCTCAGCACTTGAGTGTGATAAGTTCACTGAGCTTCAGGAGCATTCCTGCTGAACACCTGAGTGTGATAAACTCACTGAGCTTCAGGAGCATTTCTGCTTAACACTTGAGTGCGAAGAACTTCACTGAGCACCAGGAGCATTTCTGCTCAGCACTGCGTGTGATGAATTCACTGAGCTACAGGAGCATTTCTGCTCAACACCTGAGTGTGATGAACTCACTGAGCTACAGGAGCATTGCTGCTCAACACCTGAGTGCGATGAACTTCACTGAGTTTCAGGAGCATTTCTGCTCAACATGAAGTGTGATGATTTCACTGACTTGAGCAGGCGCAAGGCGACCATGAGTCGCAGTCGCTTTTAGAAGGCTCACTGGGGTTAAACACATTTCTGCGGGCCCCTGGGGCAGCTGAGACCCAGTGTTTGTCCAAGGGTAGTCCGCTCGGTTTACACAAACACTGGCGGGAAGACGAAACCGAGGGGGCAACTGAGCGGCCCCGGAATGGTCATGACCCAGCTGGACCCAGGGGATGGAGTCTCCACTTGCCCTGGCTACAACTGTCGTGAGGCTCGACGGCGGCACGATTGAGTAAAGCGGGAAGAGTGGAACAAAGCGTCCTCAGAAGCTTCTGACTCCAAGGAGGAGGCGACGGGTGAGTTTTGACATGCAAAGGAAGCTTGCGCAACGGTCGCAATGTCTAACAACTCGAGGCACGAATGCCCGTGTAGTCGGGGGTCGCCCAGGCCCCCGTTAAAACACGCCCTTTGTACATGGCCCCTCTGTTGAAGAGGGTTTGGCAGCAGACCGGGATGAACTATAGTCACACAGGGTGAGCTGCTCTGCCACGATCACCTCGGGACTCGATCATGAAGCTAGCGCTGAAGCGGTCACATATGGAGGAAGCCAAAGGCTGCGACTACCATATACCCCAGGAGCCTTTTGAAAGTTCTTTCAGTGGGACCCTTTCTCACTTCAACACCAGCTGAACACAATCTCATTGGAGAGACGTGTTAGACCGAGTCCATCTCCAAAACTGAAAAAGAGATACTCAGCCCGTGGGCGAGATTACTCTCTTCCAGTTGACCTGAAGACCCGACGGGCTCTGGAGCACTCGAGGGGAAGGACACTGTACTGATACTCCACCCTTACACGCAACACACAGGATGGCCTGCGGTGCGGAAGGTAGAGATCTAAAGCACATGTCTTTCAGGTCGGAGCTGCAGACCAATCTTGGGCCAAGATGGTCACGACCCACCACCTAGTAGCACGAAGAACGAGTTTACAACTGGCCTTCGTACCGGCTGGAGGAGCGGCTATATCAAATCCTTCGCCAGCAGGATAAGATAAGCACGCACAAGTGAGGAGCACTGCTCCACACTCGGTGTGATGAATATCACTGAATTTTCAGGAGCACGTCTGCTCAACACCTAATGGGATGATTATCACTGACTTGAGCGGGGTAGCCGAGCCTGCGGTGGGGCAGCAAAGTAGAGATAGTGGTGTTAGTGTACAGTGCAACACTTACCTGTCTCCACTAGCGGCAGGGGGACGTGAGAAGGCGGATGACCGGGTCCTCGAATGCCCCAAGCTGCCTGCTGGCGACCAAGGGAAGCTGGGGGATGTAAGGCTATTACAGGGTCACACCGCCAAACTGGTCCACTTGGGACTCAGGAATAGAAAATTTGCTATTTTTCTGAATATGTGGGTACCGCTGACCCCGTTTTTATAGGGGCCAGCGGCGGAACAGACACACACATAACAAAAAACTCCAGCCAGCTCTCCAACCAGCCAGAGGGAGTGGATCGGCGACCACTCCACGAGCAACTCCTCCATCCCTGAGAGCCCGTCCAGGTTCAGCGTTTCCTTTTGCGCTGATGCTTACGACCTGGCTTGGCAGCGCCTGGAGCAGGCTGGGCGCCCCTTCCGCGGCAGGCTCCACGCCGGAACCTGGGTGAAGGCTGCTGCGGTGGTCCGGCTGGAGCTGAGGCGGCTGCGGGCGGACGCCCTCGGCGACGAACAGGCGGAGGATCTGACCTCGCCGGGCGGGTGAAGGCAGCAGCGTCCCTCCGAGGCAGGATGTGCCGGATGGCCTCCGTCTGTTTCTGAGCTGTAGAGAACTGTTGGGTAAAGTTCTCTACAGCGTCGCCGAATAACCCAACCTGGGAAATAGGAGAGTCCAGGAACCGAACCTTGTCCGCTTCTCTCATATCGGCCAGGTTGAGCCAGAGATGGCGCTCCTGGACCACAAGTGTGGACATCGCCGAAGCGACCGCGCGAGCTGCAACCTTCGTCGCCCGGAGGGCGAGGTCAGTTGCAGTGCGGATCTCACCCATGAGCTCATGGTCCGAACTACCCTCGTGCATGTCCATGAGTGCCTGGGCCTGGTGGACCTGGAGCAACGCCATGGCATGCAGAGAGGAAGCGGCTTGCCCACAAGCCTTGTAAGCCTTGCCCGTAAGAGCGGACGAGAACTTACAGGCTTTAGAGGGGTGACGAGGATCACCTCTCCAGGAAGCGGCCGCCGTTGGGCATAACTGCATCGCAACGGCCCGCTCCACCGGAGGGATAGCCTCGTAACCCTTCACCGCTCCCCCATCAAGGGTAGTGAGGGGGGAGGAGCCACTCAGGGGGTTTCTGGCAGAGAAAGGTGCCATCCATGCCCTCGTAAGCTCCTCATGCAATTCAGGAAAGAAAGGAACCGGGGGCGGCAGACTGAGAACCAGTACGGCCCGCCCCGATATACCAATCATCCAACCGAGATGACTCGGGACACGGTGAAGGGTTCCACACGAGCCCTACCGCCTCGGCGGCCTTTTTCAGCATAGCTGACATTTCTGGATCTGGCTCGGGCAACACTGGTCTCCCGGAGGGAGGCAGTGCAGCCGAGTCGTCATCTCCAGAGTTCAGATCCCCCTCCGATGCTGCGATTGACATAGTATCCCCTGGAGGGGCCCCAAATGACACGGCTGGCCTGTCCATTACAGAGGGACCAGCGGGATCAATGGGGAGCTCCACCGGTTGCGGTGCGAAAGAGGAGTGAGGGACCCACGGGGCCTGGCCGGGCGGATTACCCCTCACTGTGATCCTCAGATCACCCAGCTTGGACGGCACCCCAGTCTTTCTCTGGGAAGGTAACCCAGAGGAAGAACAAGGGCGGGGCCCAGAGGTGGGGACTGCACCAACGCTTTTGACGAAGGCGAGTCTAGATCTCAACACCGAGATGGCCATCGGCATGCTGTAAGCCCAAACATGCGACACAACTTTCGTGACCGTCAGAGGGGGATAGCGCCAGACCGCACCCAGAAACGCACGGATGGAATGGCATCTTGAAAAAGACGCACTCACACCCGTGTTGCTCTTTTAGGAAATGGGACCGTCACCAGTGCCGGAGCACACAGGGAATGACCGCGGCAAACACTGAATAGTCTTTCAACCAACAGTGAAGCACTCACTTCTCGCCCTCTAACCAACCGTCAACCCACAAACAAACAATAGAAATGTGATGCTGTTAAAACAGCAGTTGAGAGCTGAGAAACTCGCGATCACCGCTGCACCACGCTGTAGAACACCAACACTGGAGAGGTCTTCCCGCAAGAACACCGACACACTCGCTCGTTGAATACAACAGCACTCTTCAGAGACATCAAAGACGAACGGCTCCGAAGCGAAAGGCAACTAGTGCGTGCCTCCACTGCCGTATTTATACCCGCGCCGCGGGGGCGGAGTGTGTGATGCAAATCACGCACGCCAAATTCCATTGGCTCGTTCAATAGTAATCGAAGATGATAGGCTCTCTAGCGCGATCCCATTTCAGTCGACGTCGACTACGTCTGACGTTATCGACTGAAAGGGAACCTTGTGCCAAAGTGTTGAGAATGTCCCCTCTTAGCTGGGAACTGAGAGATGAAGAAACCCAGTGAATGATTATTACTTCTGGGTTACTGATATTAACCTAAATCTATTACCCTAAATCTATCTGATCTATTACCCTAAATATTATTGGCTGGACTTCCATACACTAATTTAAAAATGCTGAATAGAAACACAAAGATGCAGATCAAAATGTCCAGAATGCAAAAAAAAAAAACAACAACAACACATGCTTACTTGAAATGTATAATAATAATTATTATTATTATAACTTTAATTCACATAAATGATGATGAAAACAGTTTCGAAAAAAATTCTATATAAAGACAAAGTCATGTGACTATCTCAAGTCATGCGATTGAATAATTCACTCAGAGAAGACAACAGGGCTGTGTTCAGCCCCGACAGAAAGTTGCCAAACGTTTTTTAAACGGAAACGGTGGTGAGTTGAACCGTTCTGATGACGCAAGAGTTGAGAAGGCCATTCTTTGTTTTCTTTTTGAAGAATTTTCGGAGCCTGATGAAATCTGTATACGTGTTTAATACTGCAAAACATGCTCGATGTTACAGTCACTGTCCTTGCTGTCCAGAATAAAAGAGAACATCCCAATCGAGTGCAGGACAGTTCTCGCTTCTCGCAGTGGATTTGACACCTGCGAGATCAATGATGGATATCGCGGGATTCACGGGATTCACGCTCGTGCACAGTGTGGCTAATAAATTGGATGTTATTGAAGTTCTGTTGCTTTTATATGAAAATAAATATAATGAACAAGACACCCAAAGTAGGCCTACTTGTTATTTAATTCCATTCCAAATAAGTGTTTATCAATCATTTTTTCTGTAATACAGACATACAGGTGGGCTATTTGTTTGCATAACCAATAGAGATCGCACTGTCCGAGATTTGGGGAATATTAATTTCACACCGAACATACACATAAAACATGATATCCGAGTTTTAAAATCAAACATTTTAAAAGAGAACAATACATCACGGTTGTTTGGCTAATATATATATATATATATATATATATATATATATATATATATATATATATATATATATATATATATATATATATATATATATAATGACATTGTGTAACCAATGATCGCACTGTCCGAGATTTGGGGAATATTCACACCGAACATATACACACATAAAACATGATATCCGAGTTTTAAAATCAAACATTTTAAAAGAGAACAATACATCACGGTTGTTTAAACCAATCAACATTAAGCTGTGTCGTCAGCAAGTCTCCCTCATGCTTTTGATCAACGCAGTCGGTGAAGAGCAACTGCGCGCGACTGCAGAATCCGACACGTGCGCCTTGCGCTCGCGAGAGTATTTTGACACACGTCAGCATGACATCAGAGCAAGTCGGACCGCACTCGGACACATTTCTAACCGGCATGCATTACGCGCTGATCACCGGTGATCGGTTCTGCGCAGATTTTGCTCATCTCAAACAAGCCTAATCTCACTGTACTTTGAGGTCATACACCGATCGTTGTATCGAACACACCTAATGGGTCTCATTCACTGACTATAGGCCTGCCTACTCACAAGTTTGAGCGCAGTATCTACATTTTCATGTACATTAATAATGTTTGTTCTAAAAATTATTCTAAATTATTTTTTTTAGGAACAACTACCAAGACTGATGGCAGATGGTCTGGACTCTATAGCAGCATTCTCAGCATGTCCCTACAAAAACAGACTGGCATCTGGAGTTTAGTTGATCCCGGTAAGCACTCATTGACACAGTTGTAAACACGACAGCATTCTTCTTCCACGAGGGGTTTTGGTGTCACAGCATTTGTTTTCAGGCAGACCATTAAAGAACACGACACACGTCTCTAACAGTTACTCATTATCATTTAAAGAGACATGCACCGAAACAGGTCGCTGTGAACAGAGCTGTTTTTGAGGATGTAAAAAGGGTGCTGTTTTAGACAACCATTAAAAGAAATTTTAACCAAAGTGTTACAAACTTTACACAAAGACTCTAGAATCATACCAACTATTGGAAAATTCCACAAGACCAATTTAATTCCGATTTATCATATAAATTAAATTTGCAACTTGGATGGAAACAATCATGTACATGAATGATACCTCAAATAACACAAGCTTGATGAGGATATGTGTGCTTTTACAATCAGATTTGATTTGTGATTGACAGTCTTTAGATAGGAAAATCCCATATTCATCAAAGAGCGCACATTAAAATGCTCTACTGCACCCTATAACTCTGCAGGGATCAGGAGATATCTGGGAATACAGAAGGGAAAAATAAGGACACCGCGTTAACATTTGGGAAACGGATGATCTGCCGCGTATAAAAATGCAGCAGGCAGGAAAGTAAATCTTCCGAGATTATCAAGCTACGATCTGCTGAATGTATCATAAATATTTATGCAGTTACAGACATATTATCTCGCTGCATCAAAACAAGAGGGCATCATTCACGGATCTCATACATAAGCCCTGCACATTCTCCCCTAGCTGAATAAAATAACTCATCCCGCGCGATTTTTTACACTGCTCTGTGAGTTAACTTGTAATGAATAAGGTGGAGATCCACAATGGGAAAAGATATAGATGCAAGTTCAAGGATGGAGGGAAAAAGATAGGTGAGCTTGCCAGGATTCTGTGGGAGGATGAAAGAAAGAGCAGGAGAGAGAGAGAAGGATTATGGGGTGCAAGGAGAGAGAGGGTCATCTAGGGGGTTAGAGGGCCATAAATAAGGCTAATGAAATGACGTGCTTTAGATGGCTGAGGCCCAGGCCTTTAGCCTGATTTACTCTGATTGTGTCCCAGCACGCAGCAGACCCATCTATCCACTTCTCTCTCTTTCCTCCTCTTTTCCTATCACCCACCCCCACCCCAGACACGCATCCTATTCCAGGGTACTAATATCATGTTGCTCGCATATATCTAGCACCCACAACCATGAGAAGGCGTAAGAGGCAGGGGTGTAAATTAGTTCAGTAATTGTGGTTCATTACTATAATTACGCTTTATTTTGGGTAATTTGTACTTTATTTGAGCACTATTGAAACTTTATGTTTGTACTTTTACTCAATTACATTTCTAAGGTACAAATTGTTCTTTTTACTCCTTACAATAGACGCTTTTAACTTTTCCAGCATTGGAACGTGCAGGTTAACTATATATCAGGGTATATATATTATTGAAAGATGGATTACAGCCGACAGAAAAGAAAAAGCAGCTCTCCCAACAGCGAGGGAGTATAGTGATGTAGTACTCGAGTCCGGTCTGGAGACGGATTTCTGCTTTCTCGGACTCGTCTCGGACTTGTTCCGTCAAAGACTCGGTCTTGACTCGGACTCGACCCTTCAAAGACTCGGTCTTGACTCGGACTCGGCATAGGTGGTCTCGTCCCCATCACTAGTTATGGGGGAATAAAGTTTTAAAAGATACTGAATTCGAGTTTATTGTCAAAATATTTAAAATTGGAAAATATTGGAAAATATTATAAAGTAGCTAAGCCTACAAATTTAGACATGCCACAAGAAAATGTTAATTTGCTCTGCATGTCCTAACTATGATTAAAAAAGTCAGGGTGGGCTTAACATGTTGATGACAGAGCAGCACTGTTGAAGCATTTTTGAAAAATAGGCAGAGGATGATGCATGCGGTAGGGATTTTTTTTAATGATAGTAAAAGCATAGTCCATATTAAGATCTTAAGACTGCTCCTCTAAACAATTCCCAATCTAGCTTAGTCTGTAGGCCTAACTGTTGATTATTAACTGGGGTGATATTAAATCGAGACAAAATCTCGACTCGGACTTGCTTCCTCAAAGACTCGGTCTCGACTCGGACTCGACCCTTCAAAGACTCGGTCTTGACTCGGACTCGACTGTATTTGAAAACCAAGGGACTCGGTCTCGACTCGGACTCGACCCTTCAAAGACTCGGTCTTGACTCAGACTCGGCGGTCTCGTCCCCATCACTATAGTATAATAAATGTACATTAAATTATATTTAAAAAAAAAAACATTTAAAAAAATTACCTAAATTTAAGATAAGACGTAAATGCGTCATCGCGATCTGTGAAAAGGATCTATTTGTGGCCAGCAAACCTCCAAGAATGCCACAGAATTAGGAGCCATTCACATAGAACATGTTTTTGCTTTTATCTAAAGAAGAGTTTTTGACCTAAAGCAATGCATTTTAATTTTATCATAACCATCAGTGAAGGTGAATTTGACTGAGTGTGAACAGTCTATAACAACTATATTGAAGTATCAATTATAATATCATCTGAATTTAATGTTTAATGATTTTAGGTAACGTCACAGTTACGTTTTTAGCTAGACACTTTGGCCCGATTTCACAGACAGGGCTTAGACTAGGCCTGAGTTCAATTAAGGCATTTAAGTAGCTTTGCTTTCATATATGTGCCCTAGAAAAAAAAACATTACTGGTGCGCATCTTGAGACAAAACAATGGCATTGACATATTTTAAGATAATGTCAGTGCAAGTTGCTTTCAGTTAAAACTGCTTAAACATGCATTTTAGCCTAAGACTAGCTTAAGCCTTGTCTGTGAAACCTGGGGTTTGGCTCTGAGTATTATTCCTAATTATTTCCTGTGTCTCCTGTTCATGGGAAGGTTTTTCATCTTCTCTGTCTAATACGAACCAGCTTAAAATCTCAGTCTACAAAAACCCAGGAGGATTTCTCTAAAGCGACGACACACACTGGATTTATGTGTAATATTGGCACATTTAAAGCTCTTTGGATTGGATGTGTGTGTGAGTGAGTGTCTGTGCAGCAACATTATTAATCACAGTCGCCTGTGTTTCATCCATTTGTTAGAATCTTTCTGCCTCTCTCTCATTTTCTCATAAACACATTTCCAGAGCAAAGACGGATGTCTTAACATCACTTTGAGATATAGAGCTTCTATTTCAATTGTTAAGTCTTTATCGGCTCTGCTCCTCTGCGCTCTATGTGTGAGTGTGTTGTCAGGAGATATTAATAACAGGCCCTCGGGCTGCTTGACAAAGACTCACATGAGTTATAATTACCAGTCTTATCGAGGGATGTAACAGGTGAATCAGTTCAAACTCACACCAGTTGTTTCTCTCCACTTTTATTAAACCTCTGCTTAGTGGGTTCTTGCAAATCAGTGATGCATACGTTTTTATTTTATTTTGGGGATTTGGAACAGTGTATGAAATTTTGTCTTTTGGGCAGAAACACAGGTACGTGATGTGAGAATGGGATCATGACAAGGCTTGAAATTGCATCACTCACATGAGCACCATGGCTCAACACGCAAAACTCTTTCCAGAATTTGGGATTAGCTAATGATGTGATCATTTGATTACAAGGTTATGAGCCATTCAGAAGTCAAATAATAAAGCCTTTGAATTCCTGAATGTAAATTGGGGAAACAAATAGGATATTTGAATGTAAGTTAAAATATAAATTGTTAGGAATTACAATTAAAGTTGCCATGAAATAGAAGTAGCAACAGATGTTTTCTTCCATATTTTGACGTACATCTGAGTGAAACGAAAAAAAAAGGTATGGCAAGGAATTGGTTATTGTTATTGATTGGATGGAGGCACATCAGAATGCAAACTTGCAGTAAATTATAAGAAAGGGGTGGAGATTAAGCGGATTAAATGACTGTGTCTCAATTCAAAGGCTGCGCTCTCAGCCGTACTTGTCACCTGAGCACATATCTTTGAGGATGTCTCATTTCAGAAAAATAACCATTATTGTAAATTATTGTAGTTTCTTTCTTTGGAATGTAATGGTTAATTTTCTGAAATAAGGCAGCCTCAATCACGCAAGTATTCGACAATTATGACCTCTGGAGGATACAGCTTTCGAAATGAGACACAGCAAATGATCGGAGAAGTCTTGCATGCATCACCAAAGTCTGTCTTTTTACAAACATCTATGTCAAATCAACAGATTAAATGTTTATACAAATATTTATTTTGAGGTGTGAAAACTGGGTTTGATGATAATTGTTTTGATTAGTGGATAAATACGCATAATCACTCAAAACTAACTGTGTAATTATTTGTTGTGTTGCTTGTGACATCCTGTTGTTTCTGGCTAATTCAATTACAATTGCAATTAGTGAATTTAAATAATATGCTAATATGCTGTTGGTCTTCCACGTGCTGCCAAAGCAGCGTCGACCCGCTGGGGCATGGACCTGCAGGTGTCCTGTGGTATCTTGCACCGAGTCGTTAGCAGCAGATCCTTAAAGTCTTGTAGGTCGTGAGGAGGAGCTGCCGTGGATTGAACTTCTTGTTTCAGCACATTCCACAGATGCTCAATTGGATTGAGCAATGAGTGCAGTGTGGCAGGGTACATTATCCTGCTGAAAGAGGCCATTTCCACCAGGGAAAACCATTGTCATGAAGGGGTGTACCTGGTCTGCAACAATGTTTAGGTACTTAGCACGTGTCAAATTTATATCCACATAAATGGCTGACCACAGGGTTTCCTAGCAGAACATTGACCAGAGCATCACACTCCCTTCGTCCGCTTGTTGTCGTCCCACAGTGCTGTTGCCGTCACTTTCCCAGGTAAATGGCGCACACGCACACTGCTGTCCATGTAATGTTAAAGAAAATGGGACTCATCGAACCAGGCGACCTTCTTCCACTGCTCCAAGGTCCAGTTCTGACGCTTGCATGTCCATTGTAGGTGCTTTCGATGGTGGACAGGGGTCATCATAGCCACTCTGATTGGTCTGTGACTACACAGCTCCATAAGCAGTAGTGTGATACACTGTGTGTTGTGACACATTCCTCCCATAACATCATTAAAATTGTGTGTGACTTGTGCCACAGTAGACCTTCTGTTGGCTGGGACCAGACAGGATAGCCTCAATGAGTCTTGGGCATCCAACACCCGATTGCCGGTTTGTGTTTTGTCCCTCTCAGACCACTGTTGGTAAATTCTCACCACTGCTGATCGGGAGCAACCCACAAGCCTTTGCATGTATTAGATACTTTGATCCAGTCACCTTGCCAGTAACAATTTGGCCCTTGTCAAAGTCACTCAGATCTTTATTCCTGCCTATTTCTCTTGCATCCAACACGTTGATTAGGAGAGCTGATTGTTTGCTTACAATCTAATCTACCCAGACCTAAAGCATCTCTTCTGAGACATTTTCTTCTGTCACCTTTAAAGTGATTATCACAGATGACAATATTTCAAAACGTTTAGCTAACTGCTTTCCTTGGCCTCTCACTTAGGTACTTGACAACCTCTTTACTCAAATTAATCTTCAGCATTTCCAATAATGGTCAGCGTTGGTTGAAGCCAACTCCATTTTACTTAGCTCATGCTGTGGGTAATTATACAGCAGAAAATGAAGTTTATGAAGTGGCGTTCAGGTTATTTAAAGAGCCGTGAGTTGGCAGACAGATGAAAGAGGTATAGGGTGAGAAGAGAACACCTTAAACTGCTTTCAAAGGATCTCCATCTGTAAAAGAAGCAAATGGCAGGGACTTATGCGTGGGAGGTCTGGAGAGAAGAGTGGGACGGAGAGAGAAAGAGATCAGAAAAATAAAGAGATATCTCTTGGATGGGTAACTGTTCATTTGTACGCCTTTCTTCTTCTTCTTCTCCACCACCACAGAGTGTCATCCTTCTTTCTCTAAGGGTGGGCTGTTTTTCTCTAAATGTGAGTGTTGTATGAGTCAGTGCAGAGGGCCCACGCATTTCCCTCATCCAGGACTTAGGACAGGAAAAGAAAGAAGAGCAGGCTCAAGCGGTTTATATGCTCTACTGTTGCTAGACAGATATACCTTGAACAAACTCTGAACATTTAATCCCTCTACACTCCCATGAGCACCATGACACCGTGTGACGTGTACACCCCTACTGTGGTGGTGCCATGGCACATATGAAGGTATCAGATGGTAATACTAGGGGTGTTGAAACTGAAAAGTGGAGGGACAGATTATAAACCTTAGTAGATTACCTCACATTCACTCTTAAAATAGCTTCTTAATTGCCAATAATGGTTCCTTAAAGAAGCGCCATGTAATCTTTCCTTAGCACAAAAGGTTCTTTAGTTGAAAAGGGTTCTTTAGATTACTAAAATGTTCTTCACACCTAAACAAAAAATGGTTATTTGAAGAATTTTTCACTAAAAGGTTCTTTAAGAGAACCCAAAATGGTTCTATGGCATCGCTTCAAAAACCTTTTGGAACCTGAGTGTGGGCTCATTGGGAAAACATGCCTCCACCAAATTTTTTGCAAAATTTATGACAAAAACATAACTATACAATTAACTGCAGATTATTGATTAATAAAGACTTATTTTCATGCGATTCTTTGCACAATTATATGTTGTGACCTCAAAAGGCTTGTACCATACTGCATGGTTTGTAGAATATTCCAGTTGGACGTTTGCTTCATAACCAGCTCCATAGGGCTTTTTGTGATGTAGTACACTTGCTTGGTAGCTCACCTGGTAAAGCATTGCACTTGTGATGTGGAGCATCAGTCCTGTGAAACACAAGTCATGATAAAAGAACTTAAAGACTTGTAGTTGCTCAGATCTTTATTCCTGCCCATTTCTCCTGCATCCAACAGGTTGAGTAGGAGAACCGATAGTTTGCTTACCATTTCATCTACACAGACCTAGAAAACATTAGTGTAAAGATCAAAAAAATAATTCAACGTCATATTTTAACATCCCATTCCCACCCAAATTAGTCTTTAGTATTTCCAATACTGGTTAGCATTTGTCAGATTTGAAGAAGCAAGTTGAACTGGCATGGTTTCTTTAGGAAATGTGTTTTTATCTTGCATTAACATTATCAGTTTAGGGTAGGTGGTACATTATTTTCAAATTGATAGAGCACTAACCTTTTAGCGCCGCTCACCGGACATTTGATTTTTGAACTGCCATACAACAACCAACAGATGTTGTTGATGTTGATGCCAGATGGATTCACAATCATAGGTTTCTGAGAAAATTGAATGCTTTTTTGATGGCATTCACTGGAAATTTCATTTTGAAAGCGCCGAGCAGTGCACAAGAAGCAACGTAATATTATTTCGGTTCATAGTAGTACCTTAATGGCACATATTAGTGCCTTAAAGGAGAATACCAGTACTTTAAAGCAAGGCCCGGCACCACAAGGGGGCAAAAGGGGCATTGCCCCCTAAGATCTGATTTGTCAGGATTAGGCCTTATTTCAATTAGGACATTTAAGTAGCTTTTATAAATGTGATTTAGAAAAAAAAACCATTACTGGTGTGCATTTTGAGACAAAACAATGCCACTGACATATTTTAAGATATGTGCAAGTTGCTTTCAGCTAAAACAGTTTAAACATGCATTTTAGTCTGGGACGTAAGCCTTGTCTGTGAAACTGGGGGAAAGTCATGAAAGCATATTCTCTTTAAGGACACTTAACCCTTTCCCCATGAGCGTTTTTAGAATTGCCATGCAGCCCCTGCCAACTTTTTTGATCATTTTCACAGTACTTTTATGGCCCCCAGAATATTTTGTTGTATGAATATCTGAATATGCATTATATTAAATTATTTTAAAACAAAGAACATACCAAATCACTTTATCTGCAAGTAGAGTTTTAAAAAATATATATACTTTTAAAGTACACTATTTTCAATACAATATACGGTATGTACTAGTTCCATAATTTTGTCTGAGTGTTTCAATGGTTTAGGTGGGCAGCTCAAGGTTTCGAAACAGAGCAATTATGGAAAAATGTCTTTCATTAGAGCTTATTTTACAGCCGTCTTTTCTTCCGTTGAGTGTGTGAAGGCATCCGCTCTAGTTTAGATATAGAGTCTCAAGGTTATCTGCAGTTAACTGTGTATTTTTCTTTCTGTCAGTGCTCTCTGTATGCTGGTATCTGTGGTGATAGATGATACAGCCGATAGAGCGGCTGGTGTGTCTCAGGAGAAATACCCCCCTCCCCTCTCGACCGGCATGCCATTAACGGCGGAATAAGCAGAGCTGAAGTGCTGAAATATCAAGATATAAGTTGCCTTCATTGAGCCCCAGGAGCAGAGAAGGAAAGAGAGAGAAACTGAGACCAAGAGAGGCTCAATTAGCTCAGAGACCTATGCCATAATGTGTGACAGTGTGAGTGATTCATAAATATGGATGAGAGTGAGTGTGTGTGCATATGTGTGGGGGAGGCTGTGTGTATCCTGAGCCAAGTCCTCTCAGAGTGTGAAACCTAATGAGTGCATGTGCTGTAATCTCTGGCACATGATGAAAACTTTCAATGCTGCTTGGTGCTTTTTTTGTGATAGAAAATCAGTAATGGAGAGTGTACAAGAGCTAGAACTGATAGGTCACTGTTAGAAGGCTGTAATGCGATCACAGGAATTCCTGCGCTCAAGGCAGCAGAGCCAAGTATTGTACAGTCTCAGGCTGATAAAATACACTTTTGTCCTCTACAGATACACTGAGTCATCTTGATCTCACTGGGGAGGAGGGTGAGAGAGAGAAGGAAATGGAGAAAGACATGTTTGTCTTTAATGAATGTATATTGAATACTTCACCACCATAAATCTCGCCAGATTCTCTCATCCGCCCGAACTAAATACTTTGCCACAGGGGTTTTCATGCCATTGCGTTCATATGGAGGCCACACCTGTTTACCTTTTGCCTATATTCCACATGCACTATGTAAACCTGTGTAATATATTGCAACATATATTTCCGCAAGTATGCAAACACTCGGCCCTGATGACCATATTTAATGTAACAAACTACAGTACTCAAGGGTATGGAGGTAACTCTCACATGTCTGTCTCATTAAACTGACCCTGCCTGTGAAAATCCAGCTAAAGTCATTTTTTTTGTGATTCACTGTTTTCTACATAAAATCATCCTACATAATGTAAGGAACATTCTGTGAAAATATAACCTTGATATCTTTAATATTTACTGAGTAAGGCTATGTCAAAGATTTGCTGAATTTCGGGCTCAGAAAATCATGTTAATGAGAAATTCCAATTTTTAAATTGCTTATTTTTTAAATTGTTTATTTTTAAAACTGCAACACATTTGATCCATAATTATCCTCCATATACCACATTAATGCTGAGATTCTCCCCTTTTAGTGATATATGTGTTTTGTTACTTTCGATAAGCAAGGTGTAATCTTTCAAATTATGTCTATTTGATCACGAAATTCAAACAATAAATGCCGTTTTGGCGCTCTTTGATGTGGCGTGAGTTGTGACATCTCTGTAATTGCTCCTCATTTCAAGCGGCAGCGCGGAGCGCGAGTAAACGCGATCATCTCTACCTCAGTTACAGAATAAACATGAATGGACACCCGTAGTATGGTTGAAAGATACAGTTTACTTGTTGAAAGGCATCATAACTCGAGTAATCGCTCAATCAGTATTTCAGCAGCGGAAAGACGTCAATAAAACAGCTTTGTCACATAGCATTATTTACCTCAGCAGGCTAGTCATAATTACAGTGTCCACAGCTTGTTGGTTCCTAGAGAAATGAACTCTTGCACTAAATAAATGCACTATATTAGCCTATATATTAGGCTAGATTTTACTTAACCTGTTAATGATATCTTAATTATTTAATGTATGTTTAAAATATCTTTAATGAAAATGACAGCAACTTTGTAAATTATTATATTTCAATAACGAATTAGTGTAAAAACATAAGTTATGTGCAAAAACTGCCTTATGTTCAGTTTACATGTTTTCATACAATGTGTTGGGTGTTGATTATTATATATTAAAAATAAATAGCATCTGAATTTAGGCTAAAAGTCTAGGCTCTTTTGTTAACCTTTAATGTTATAGTAATGTGCTGGCTCCATATAGTTTACAGCATTAGCAGATCTTTTTTTTAAAACCCAAAACATTTAATTGTAGGTGAATTAATTTAAAGACAAAGACAATTTTTTCATTAAACCACTGTTTTAAAAAAGCAATTTTAGCTTTCTAAACCCCACCCCACCGAACCGAACCGAGACATCAAAACCGTGGGAAGAACCGAAGCGTCAGTTTTGTGTATCGTTACACCCCTACAGAAAACACAACGACGATTCAATCCAGAAAACAAAATAACAATTCAGAAAACAAAATAACAATTCAGAAAAACAAAAAGGTAGGTACATTTTGAGAATGGCAAACTTATCACTGATTGGACGAGACACCTGTCAATCAAGCTTTACAGGAAGTAAGAAATTTGTGATTAACTTTGTTTTGCTAAATGTGAAAATGGAACACATTAAACATTACTTTGAAGAAGGACATTCATATGCCGTGATTGTGGACAGGCTGGCGACATATCACGACATTAAAATGAGCTTGCACTAAACACACCTAAAGGATGCAGGTATGTTCAGAAGAAAGAACTATTTGCCTATAAACGATGTAAGGAATGCTATAAGAGCAAAGCTGCGTGGACCAGGACAGTTGTTCGGCTACCGGACAATGTGGTTAGCACTTCTGCAGAAACACAAGTTGCGTGTTAAACGTGATGACATTATGCGGTTGCTGCAAGAACTCAACCCACAAGGGACAGAACAGAGGACACGTCGTAGATTCGTTAGGCGTACAAATCACTCCATGGGACCGAACTATCTTTGGCATGTTGATGGGTATGATAAACTAAAGCCATTTGGTTTCGGCATATCCGGATGCATTGATGGTTTTTCTAGACGTGTCCTCTGGCTTACTTGTGGGCATACTAACAATGACCCTGGGGTTATTGCTCACAACTATACGTCCTGTGTACAACGCCTTGGCGTTGCACCCATGAGACTACGAACAGACTGTGGAACATAAAATGGGACAATGGCAGCAATACAGTGCAATCTCCGTCATCACCACAGGGACTACTATGCTGGCTCAAGAAGTCACATGTATGGCACATCAATGAGCAATCAACGCATTAAATCTTGGTGGTCCAGCTTAAGGAAAGCAAGGTTTGTGTTTGTTTCTTATTCTTGAGCATTGACGAAACTTCAGTAAAGTGATACCTCTTTAGTTATACTATTGCAACTAGTACATTGTAAAATGTCAATTAAAAATAAATCACAATAACACGCAAAATGATTTAAGAACAAATTTGATGTCATTGATGTATCTGGACTTTTTGTGTTCTAGGGCTCAGTTCTGGATAGAACTCTTTGGGGACCTTAGAAATGAAGGACACTTCAATGGCAGCAACGAACACCAGTTCCTACTGCAGTTCTGCTTCCTAAATGTTCAACAGGCGGACTTGGATGAATGTGTAGAACTTTGGAATAAGCACAGGATTAGGCCCTCTAGACTTGCAAGGTCCTACCACGCAGGTCAGCAAATCAAAAATCTATACAAATTGCATTTTAGAACTACAGAACTATAACAGTGATTTAATAAGCTTGTTTAAAATACACCACTACAAAAATCACATTGTATAAAGTGTATGCTAAATACATTTACAAATTACAAAGAAATGTAACTTTCAGGTATGGATCAAGGGACTGTGGCTTTGCAGTTGATGAAAGTGAGTTGTGCTTTTCCTGAGTCAAGGCTGACAACACAATTATGCGGCGATAAAAACAAACAGGAATATCTAGAATTTGTAATGAAACACGATCAGGTAGCCCTTGTGAACCCCAAGTGCTGTCCTCACTGTTCTCTCTTCCCATCAAGGGTGCTAGAAAGAAGATAACAGGTCACGGCCGCAGCCGCTAACAAAGGAGATAAGGAGATCCCTGCCTTTCTCTGCCGTTCGCGAGGAGACTAAACACACCCCTGTGTCATGCAGCTGGGGCAAATTTATGAATGAAATCTTCCCCGAACTGCCTCCCCTCTTTGGAGTTACTACTCTTTGGATCCTTAATGGATGAAAGAGAGAAGGATGATGACAAAGCTATTGCTCGTCTGTTGGAGGCGGAAGGAGAGAAGGATGATGGCGACGTGATCCTCCCACCAAATCCTTCTTGGTCAAGCAGAGCGTTAAGCGAAGGGTCCCTCTCCCCAGCTCAGACGGAGCTTGACCTACTTGAAATGTGCCGGAGGGCAGCGGCAAAACTCTCCGTTTACTGGCCGTCACAGCAGCCTGGCCCGGGAACTGAGAGAGATCTCTATGACAGTAAGAGACTTCCATCACTTTCCACACCCGTTAAACAGCTCATTCCAGCATTTTAGAAAAATTAAACGCTTCTAGGACAAGCCCTTTTCACACAGGATTCCTGTAAATGAGTTTTCTAGGCTGGATGTTAATAACATGAAGGAGTTAGGGATGTCAAATCCCCCTCCTTTTGAGCGGTGTGTCATCTCAACCCTAACCGCATGGCAGCCTTTTCCTCTGCCTCAGCCTCACTACCAGGACGCACTGAGCACTTAGCAGTCTCAGTATTTCAGAAGATCTATCGTTCTTCTGACCTGGCATTGAGGGTGCCTCCTCTCTCCTCAGCAAATTGATGCAGGGACACCAAACCCAGCACTCTAGGAAGTGATCTGCGTTATTGCAGATCTCAACCGGAGAACAGCATGGGCCTGGCGGTGGTGGGCGAGCGAGCCCTAGATCTTTTCAGACTCAGCAGGCTGAGCCAAAGTCTAAGCTAGCTCAGCCAAGAGGAAAACCTTCCTTTGCAGAGGCTGCAGCTAGACACTGGACAGCATACCCTCAAGGTGGGAATTCTGTCCCATTCTGGGTTTGTGGAACCTCAACAAACACCTCAGAAATTACAAATTCTAAATGCTCTCATTCAAGGTTCTCTGTCATTTTGTTTGTCCTAAAGACCGGTTTACCTTAAAGATGCACGATTTTACATTTTCATTTCTACCTGGAACACAGAAAATATCTCAGGTTTGCCTATCAGGGCGAAGCCTACAAGTTTTTGACAGTTCCTATCAGGCTTTCATTTGATCCGAGTGTTCAGCAAATGTGTCGAAGCAGCTCTGACACTGCTGAGAATAGCGGGTCTCAGAGTGTCAGCTTATTTGGATGATATCCTCCTTTGTGCTCTATCACAGCAGCAGGTAGAGATAGATACAAAAGTGCTCATCTAATTTGGAGAGCTTGGGCTTCAAGGCAAACGAGACAAAAAGCTGCTTGGTCCCTGCACAGGAGATAATCTACAGTACCTGTGTCTCAGACTGAACTCAGACCTGTATCAAGCATCGGAGGTGTAGGAGCGCATCAGGTAATTTTGCGGTCCCAATCGGACTGTGTTTACGTCTTCTGGGGCTGATGGCCTTGACAGTTTCTGTCATTCCATTGGGACTGTTGCGAATGAGAGTTTCAGCACTGGACGGTGCATGGCGCAGAGCTTGTGTCCAAAATGCTACCTCAAGCGCAAAGTGATAGTGACATCACTCTGGACGCGTGCTCTCCGTCATTGAAGAGGTCGCTCTTTTCTCGAGTCAGGGACTCTGCTGGGGGCAGTGTGCGAGGGCAGGATAGCAAAAGGGAAATGGCACATCTCGCTACAGATAGCAAACTTAAACTTCCTGGAACTGTTAACAATGTTTCTGGCATTGAAACTTTTGTGAAGTTCCTAAGGAACCACCACATTTGATCAGATCAGACCAGACAATCGCCAGGGAAGCATACGCTTGATTTGAGCTATGGTGTGTGCACAGGCGCCCTTTTCTCTGTCTGGCTGCGAATGTTATGCTTTTTGTAGGAGTTTTAGACAAGTGCAGATCCGTATGCAGGTTTATTAGAGGTACACGTCATCTGAACTAGGTTTCAAAGCCGCTGATTCCACTGTGGGATCTGTCTGTGGTCCAAAACTAATCCAGCGTTTGTGCCTAGAGTGAGCGAGTCAGCTCTCGTCTACAAACAGGTGGATTTGGCTATTCATCCCCCACCTTTTTCCTCATCAGAGGAAGAGCGGCTTCACTGTTTATGCCCTGTCCATGCATTGAGTCACTATGTGGACAGAACAAAAGCACTAAGGAAGAGTATTCAGTTATGTTTCATGGGCTGATTCTCATAAGGGTAAACCTATTTCACAGAAGCACTTGTCCTACTGGGTAGTGGAAGCTATTATATTAGGTTGTAATAACATGGGTCTCTGTCATCCAGAAGGGCTAAGGGCTCATTCTACCAGAGGTATGGCTACCTCATTGTTAAAGGGCATTTTGGCTCAGGACATTTGTGCGGCAGCAACTTGGGCTTTCTCCTTACACTTTTTTGTTTATCTTCTGGTTTGTATTTTGACAGCATGAAGGTAAGATCTTATGGACTTATGAATGAACTGCTTGTTTTAAAATCTTCGAGGTCTGCTAACATTATGACATCTGCTTCAAACATTACAATGCTCATAATAACTTTAGTTAATTCTCCAATAAGTAAATCCACTCCACCAGCTAATTACTCCTCAACAGCGATGCCACAGAGCTACCACAAAAACGTAATTTCAAACACAAAATTCTAAAGATGGCTGCGCACTTGTTTTTCTGGTGATATAAGACTGTGAAGTTCCTCCAGTAAAGGTTTCCAGTTCTAAGAGACTAAGGAGCATGTGAATAAGGCAAAGAAAATACGAAGCGACTCTTCTCATCCCTGTCCACGCCTGCTCTTCCTGCATAATGTGCCTTAGCAAACGTGCACACACACAAACATGCACGCACACGCACACGCGCACACACACACACACACACACACACACACACAAACACACACACACACACACACACACACACACACACCTCTTTCCCTTTAAGAATTGCTGGCCAGTCTAGTGTACATAAGATGGCTATTCTCCTGTGTTTCCTCCCTGGGTTATAGGTCAGCAGCAAAACACAGACACACACATAGAGAGACACACACCAACACACACATGGGGGTAGAGGTCAGCAGTGATCAACACAGTGAAAGGGACCTTTCCCTTAAAAACAGCTCTCTCAGTATCAATCAAAGTCAGACCCTATTCAACCCTAATAATGGCAGTATAGATTAATGAGTGTCTCTAAGACAGCGCACACACACACACACACACACACACAATCGAGGAGACAGGGTTTATGTTTGACATATGACCGTGTGTTCTTTTGCTTAAGTCTGTAGATTTAAGATGTGCTCATATGACAACCATATGCAGCACACAAGTTATAGGGAAAGTTCACTCAAAAATGAAAATTCTATCATTTATTCAACCTCATGTTGTTTCAGATGAGTTCCCGTTTGAATTATTTTCCTTCAATGTAAAAGAAAAGGTGAGGAATATTCTGACTAATCTTGAAAATATAGTTAAATGAAGATTGGTGCTGTAAAGCTTCAGAATGAGACAAGTCTTCTAGGGGTGAAACGATCAGTCGACACAATAAAAAATTGTCGACAAATATCTTTGTTGTCGAGTAGTTGTTTGATCCCACGTGACCTAATGTAAGGGCGTGCAATATCGCGATTTGAGCGCTACGACGCTGTAGCGCTAGAGTGTAATGCAGCCCTTACAAATGCTATTGGTAAAAGAAAAAACAGCGCGAATTATGACGGAGTGCAAACGAATCCGAACTAGCAAGGTTTGTTTGGGAAAGTTTCACAAAACTTCAAAACAAGAATGCTGTCGTGTGCAATACATCCAAGGCGGAAGCTTGATCGAGCTTAGGAGTCAGGGCTGTTTTTATTATTGTAACACTATTAGGTATTATAGTCTTATCACTTGCCTGTATTTTGTTCCACAATCATGACTTGCAAAAGGAGATGTTAGGAAGAATATCATGGCAGTTACTTTTTCATACTGTAAATTAAAAGGTGAATGAGAACGTCTCTGTCAGCTCAATTGTCATGTAAAAAAAAAAGATTGTAATTTTATACTTATAATAATGGTTTGCAGATTAATATTTTACCATTCTTTGTGTCCTGAAGTAAATGTCCCTTTTTCTGTTTCAATTCTAAGAAAAGCAGTGGGCCTGTTCAACAATGCTTAGATAGCATTTGTGTGTGATTTGAGTTGGACCGAAATCTGAAAACTTAAAGAGAATGACCTGTTTAGTTGGCTCAAAGTTCATTAAAACAAATATTTCAAAAGCTGAACTGATTTTAATTTTTTATATTATAGTAAGAATATGTATAACTCAATGTTTTAACTAATTGAAAAAGCTGAATAATCGTTCCAAACTAACTGATTAGTCGGTGAATTAATCAACGATTAGTCGATTAATCGTTCTAATAATCGTTAGATTAATCGATTATCAAAATAATCGTTTGTTGCAGCCCTAAAGTCTTCTGAAGTTATATGGAAGCTTTGTGAGAGGAACCGACTGAAATTCAGTGAGCTGTTAACCGCTGTAACTGAATCAGTGAGTGA
Organism: Siphateles boraxobius; assembly: GCF_051911475.1. Classification (NCBI taxonomy): domain Eukaryota; kingdom Metazoa; phylum Chordata; class Actinopteri; order Cypriniformes; family Leuciscidae; genus Siphateles; species Siphateles boraxobius. Next base: position 15,162,395 of record NW_027509219.1, read on the forward strand.
GTGACTTGAACTCAACAACCAGAATAGGCTGATTTATGAACAAATCATTCAGGTTGATTTGAACAAATCTTTCAGATCAATTTCTGAATCATTAAAACTGATTTGAACGAATAATTCACAGATTTATCAGTCATCGCTACAACTCTTACATTGCTTGAACATGCTAAGAATAACTAGGGCAAATATCATTCATTTTAAAGTGAATTACAACTTAAAATTTGGTCTATCTCATGCAAAGTTATCATTTGACTTCAAAATACAGTCCACAAATTGTATGGACCACTTTTATAGTGTCTTTTTGACATTTCGGAGCTCGACATTCCCAGCCCACTGTCATGAAACAGAAGGATTTACACAGGTAAAGTGATCAACAGGTTTATTTGCAGAAGTATGTGATTGCAACGATGGAAGCAGGTGAGGAACTGAAGAATATACCGTTCTGGATGGATATCTGGATGAATAATGGTCTTATGTTGCAGGTTCTGAACTGGAGATCGAGGCAGATGACTGAAGACAAATAGTTCTGGTAGGTTTTTTCTGGTAGGGTAGGTAAGGAATCAGGTAAGGGCTCTTTGAGGAAACAATGAGACCAGACCATGATGAACTGCAGTGGGAAGTGTTATATAGTGCTGGATGATGATCGGTGAAGATTGGTGACAGGTGACAGCGATCTCTGTGATTGGGAAGTGCATGCAGGTCAGGGCCAGGGAGGATGATGGGAAATGTAGTGAGGAGGCGGTGACTAGCTGGTGACCATGACACCCACATTTACTTTCATTATGCAAATAATTTCAAGGATATTCCTAATTTATATGAATGAAGGACACCTCTCCAGTGATGCATAAATTGTGTTTGTGTGTTTCATAGAAGAAAGAAATTCATAAAGGTTTGAAACAACTTGAAGGTGAGTAAATTATGATTATTTTCATTTAATTCTGATCAAAATTACCTTCCCAATATGACTTTAGTGGGATGTTCTATATTGGTTATTCTATGGTCACATATAAAGCAACGTTACAAAGAGGACATTTGGGATGTTAACAACGTTCCCATACGGTTCCCTGTTAGTCAGATGGGGACGTTTCTTTAGGGACTGCACTGCAACATATCCTCCTGACCCATTTCGGTACCACAGCAAGATCTGTTGGACTATTTTACTATGTGGACTATTTACTATACTAAAAAATATGAAATTAAATTCAATGAGTTTATTATTTATGATGGTAATCATTACAAGTAAATAATAAACTAGTGCTGTCAGCGTTAACGCATGCGGTTAATTTAAAAATCCTTAACGCATTATAATAATTTAACAAAACTAAAGCAAATAAATTCATGCAGTTGAAGTCAGGTGGTTATCACACTGAGCATCTACAAGCACCGGTAACCCTGGTAGGAGGAAATTTCCATTCTAGCCCTTTAACCCGATTCTGCTTCTCTGTTTGTTATCAGACCTTTTTTATCCAGTAATCAAATTCATTCAAACAATCAGTCCAAAACAGCGTGAATATAAAGAAGGCCAGGCTGATTACATCAGAGATATCAGAGAGAATAGAACAGTTTAAAAATAAACATTGTTTATAAAAAAGATCAAGTGAAAAATAAGCAACCCTCTACGCACACCTAATAATAATAATACTAATAAAGTCCTGAATGTTCATTGAAAGTCCGCCAAATTACCCCCAATACCCCCCCACCTCCATCCTCAAATACACCTTATTCAAAGATATGTGTGTTTTTACAAGGAAACAATTCATCTTGAGGGACATACTGTATGTGAAAGAGGAAATGGTTCCTAATAAAAATTAGTATTGAGATACCAGAAACAACATTTAAGAGCAGTGAACTGTAGTATACTTAAACCTGCATTTTTAATGTAAGCATTACTATTATTACAGTTAGGGATTTGAACAACCAATTGAGATATTAATTTTTATCAATCAATTAATAATAATAACTGTTCTAGCATTATAATCAGCAAATCAGTAGTATAATGATTTCTAAAGTATTAAATTATCATGTGACACTGAAGACTGGAGTAATGATGCTGAAAATTCAGCTTTGCCATCACAGGAATAAATTACAATTAAAATATATTAAAACAGAAAACAGTTATTTTAAATTTTAATACTATTTCACAATATTACTGTTTCTATTGTATTTTTGTACTTAAGTCACTAGTTTCAAAAACATTAAAAAATCTTAACAACCCCAAACTTTTAAATGGCAGTGTAAAAATATGGGAAATTAGCATATGCAGTCTTCATAGAGCTCTGCATCACACTGCTGTAGCAAAAAGAAAAATGTTTCAACCAGGAAACCTTAAAAGCCTCCACATATTTAATTTTTAGCTTTCTACATGTAAGGGCTTTGGTCAAAACAGACAATGTATTATGGACAAATGCGCTGTTGTTGAGATTGCTGTCAGCAGTCGAGAGGTAAAAGCTTTGTTTAACCTCACAACAGAGATCCTTTTAGACTATTAACAGAGGAGAATGCATATCTGCTCAATGACAAAATCCCCCCAAAGCCTCTTATTCTGAATATGTTTACTTCATAATGAAATGCATTATGTATTGACGTATCCATCAAAATAAAAAGCCTTGAAGTCCTTAGCAACCTATTGTTTCATTGACAACTGTTATCCTACAGTAACCCCTGTAGGTCTTGCAACCAGAAATCCTTGTCACAGATTACAGCCGTAAAAACTTAATAACCTATAATCGTACAGCAAGGGACATTCGGGAAATGGTGAGATGTTTCAGCTCAAGAATGTTTGCACTGATCGAAGATTAGATCAAGTTCATTGGGGTTCAATGGCCTCGGTCTCTTTACATAACCCTGTGTAAAGACCAGGGGTCCTGCTTGAGCATCGAAGGGATTGGCCCTAAAACATCTCTGCTCTGAGACAGTGAACACTGACCTCTCTGGGGAGTTGTTGGGGTTATTGGCTTTATATTTGTGTGTGTGTGTGTGTGTGTGTGTGGCGGATTGACACTTCAGCTCTGCTGGGGCTCCATAGTTAATTAGTTACTGGTTTAGGGCCGGGATTTTTTTTTTTAAATCAATCTTCCTGCAAAACACACATGCACAGAGAGAAAAAAAAAAAAACAAGATAAAGCCACAATTCCCACTTGTTTGTTAAAGACAACATGAAATGGAATTTGCAACAATTTCGGAAGCAACACTGTACTAAAATACGGTTTCCCACACTACTTATTCAACAGCAACATCTACTGAATGTGCAGTACAAAACATAAGGCGCAACTAGTATTTTTCTGAATTTTTTTTAGTTAATCAAAGACACAGAAAACCAGTGTAGTTCAATTCTCGAAAAATGTTTAGAAGATTCTGGGCTCTTTTCTTCTGCTTATTCCAATCCTTGTACTTTGCAAATATCTTACTTCTTTTTGGCCTTTCTTTCTCTGTATTGTATCTTGAAACTTATTTGCTATATTTTAATTATTAATTTAATCATAGTACGATCAATGAAGTGAATCAAACACCAACCCTGCATCCCAATGTGCATGTTATCCATCCTAAATAGTATGTGAGATTAATAAGTGTGTCACAAAGCATGGTATCCTGAAAAGCTTATTCCAAAATATTTCTGGTAGATTTTCAAAGTGTGGATCTGTGCACACTCTAACGGCAAATATTACCCACAACCCACTGGAGAAGGATTCGATTTAGAACTACAAATAAATAAATATTTATTTCATGTTATCGGTTTTATATTCCATTGGCAACAACATTGTGAACTCGTTTGGCTATTATATTAAATTCATGCAAAAAAAACGTCCAAGTTCGCTGCATAAAAAGACCCACAACTGGCAGATCAACGTGTTACTTGTGTTCTCTCCAATATGGCAGGAAGAATTGTTTTCCCAGTGAAAATATAATTAAATTAAATGTGGAGTGTGTATATAAGGAAGTTAACAGTGAAAGTTTAACTGTGCCATTTCACATGTGACAGGATGCACAACTATTCGAAAGAGCTAAATATTTAAGACATGGTAGCATATGTACTCTACACACTCAAACGTATCTACCTTTTCTTCATAAAAAGAGTACATACTTTTAGAAGATAAAATGTAAGTGTCATGATTCCTGTGTCTCTGTGTTCAAGGACTTTTATTTTGACATTCTTTTGTCTTGATGTTTCTGGTTTCAGTTCCTATGGCTTTGGTTCCTGTTTCTATTGTCATTTTGTTTGTTTCCATAGTAACTTTTGTTTGTTACCATGTCAACTAATCACCTACACCTGTCATTCATTTAGCCCATGGTCATCTTCATCTGTTCTTTGTCTTGTGTTAACTTTCATGCTGGTATGTATATCTGTTTGGTTCCAAGTGTTTATTAAATGTTATTTAATTTTTCATCTGTGTTAAGCCCCATTGTCGTGGAAAGTCAAGTTAGTGCGTGATAGAACACAAGACCTTCAAAAATAAGTTATGGATATAATCATGGAAAGGAACCACAAAGAGGAAAAAATATGTTCTATTTAACTGTAAATGTTCTATTAACTGTTATGGCATAACAAAGCCTTGTTTACAGAAATCATGTGGCAGTTTGATATGCACTTTAAATCACTGTTTTGAAATAAAAGATTTGTAAAGGTTTCAAAGCTGCATGAAGCAGTGTTTCGAAAGCGCCCAACACTAACCCAATGTATTTTTTTTTTTTTGGAAGAGTTCTTAAAGTAGCTATATGGTTTCTTGGGATGACGTAACTCTTATGTATTGTTTTTGGTATGGTTTGGGCTATGATCTTAGACAGCTGATGCTAGAAGGAAATTCCAATTGGACCCTGGCTCAGTACTCAGTACACATACGTACCGGACTCCAATGGCCGTGGAGCTTGGTGCACCATGGATCTCCTTGATCACTGGATTAGTCCCGGGAAGGAGACTGACCACTAGTGTGATTGATCCACTTCTGAGGTTGGTACGGGTGTCGATCAGGTCGAGTCGAGCCCCCAAATCCGGTGGCCTCAGCCCATCCGAGTAAGGTGGTCCCAGAGTTACTACAAGCGTTTGTTTGTGATCTTAAAAAAAAAAAAAGTATATATATATATATATATATATATATATATATATATATATTACCTGTGCTCCCTATTATCTATGTCTGCCCAGTCATGGCCAAGAAGGTTGAGGCTGCCAATTGGGGCTTTCACACCGGAGGAACCTTTTCATAGTTGGGGAACATTCAGTCCTCTAGGAACCACCCGGGTGGCTAGTGACTATAACTAAGTTCCTAGAACTATCCGGTGTGAAAGCTCCTCATAATATCTCTGTGCTTTGGTTCGGTGTTGCCGTAGTTTCAAGCACAGACCCGTCATGGTTCCAGGATCCAAAATGGTCTTCAGAACCGCCGTGGGGTATTCTGCTCCGCTGTTATGGTCTTCTGCTCCACCATGGGGGTTTTCAATCCCGTCTGCTCTGCAGTACTTGTGCACTGCCGTGGAGGTCTTCAGCTCCGCTTTCTCCACCTTGCTGGTCTTCAGCTCCACCTTGGAGATCTCCTGCTTTGCCGGCTCCTCCCTGGTCACTGCCAACTCTGCCCAGGCTCCCTGAACTGTCAGCTCTGCCCTGGTTTCCTGAACTTTTTTTAAAATTTATTTTCAAAGATTTATTTTTGTCGTTTTTGCCTTTTTTTTTTATGATAGGAAAGTGAGTAGACCGGAAGCGAAATGGAAGAGTGAAAGGGGGGAGGGGATCGGGATGGGTCCACGAGCCGTAATGAAAACTCTGGACACCTGAGCTTCCCACAAGGCTATTGGTGCCGATGATAGGACATTATTTTCAACTTGACTGCAATGTTTTATTCTCCATGTCATGTCATCGCAGATTCAAATTTATAAATCAAAAATATTTATGGAGAAAAGGCTCAGCACCCAAGGCTCTATCATCTATTGTCTTAATGGTGTGCAGTGTATTTGGACAGATTGCCAGCAACAGCCATTTTAGGATTGTTTGTGATTTGGTCTTAGTGACTTGGGAGTCCTCTTGACTACCCCTAACTTTTTACAGATTTAGGTGCTGGTTTTAGCACTAAAGTGCTTTGTGCAATACTCCAAAGATGTAGAAGTCCTAAAATTAGGACTAACACGCCCATTATTTTTAATAGATGCACCGATCGACTGGCAAGGGTGCCGAGCCGGTCCGTTTTGTTGTCAGCGGCACAGGCACATCAGCTGAGCGTTCTCGCTTTCTTCTCTCTGGCGAAATGACACGCACCCACCTCCTCTTTGCTCCGTTAAACACACACACACACACACACACACACACACACACACACACACACACACACACACACACACACAAAAGACTGAATAACTTTTGTAACTAATTGTAAGCATTGATCTGTATTAAATTTTTTCAATGAAGACTATCCAGTGTTATTTTACACGTTTCTGTAGTATTTCTTACCTGAATATAGCCTACTGTATACCCACCTGAAAAACTTAAAGCTGTTTATTTCATATATCTCTTCATTCTATTGCATTTATTTGTGCTGTTGTTTGAAATTTGTTTATTTGTTCTTATTTTATATTTTCTTTTTTATGAAAATCAAATTTTGCATTGAAGAAAGTGTATATGCTATCAATTCTTGGCAAAATTGGTAAAAATCTGTTTTGGCAGGTAGAGAAAGAAAGGCACAAAAGAAGTAAAATATTTGCAAAGTACAAGGAGAGGAATAATAATAAGAAAAAGCCCAGAGTCTTCTGAAACTAAACATTTTATTTGCTGGGAAGGGACTAAGGAAAGCATATTGAAGTTCTTTGTACTTTTCTTGCAAACATTTAATGATGCACCAATTGCAATTTTCTTTTCTTGCAATTCCGATTTTCTTTTTTTTTCTTTTTTCTTTTTTTCTTGAGTGCATCTCTAATTTGAAAGTTTTTCCTAAATCGCCAAGTTAGAAGCTACTTATAGCTTTAAGATGTTTTGAGAATATGGCCCCCTGATATCTTGTGATTATATTATAGATGTATTAAATTGCCATCTGAGAGATCTTTCATGTGAGCAGTAAGTAAATTTGGTCAACAATTGGTTATAATACAGCAGGAAGGGTTGTAATGCTCTCAAAACATATCCTAAGTTCACAAGAACATAAGATGCAATCTATTCTAGACTGTGTCTGATGTCTAGAACAGCAGAAAGTATAGTCTCTAACCGATGGGTTTTGAACTTGAGTTGGTTCTTTTTAGTTAATCAAAAATACAAAGAAAAACCAGCGTAGTTCAATTATAGAGCAAATGACTAATAATGATATTTGAGTGAATCAAATAAATACAGCACAATCAGTGTAAACTTAAAAAAAAGCTATTTATAAAGAATAAAATGCTTGCATTACAACTAACTGTGAGACTTTGAAAACATTTCAGAATTGCCACTGCCAAAAATTTGTAATTAAATTTAATTCATTATAATAGAGGCTAGAGCACAGTAACACCAGGAACATGAAATATTAAGAAAGTAAATAACATTCATGGTGTCTTCAGCACTATACTAGAACAGCATTCACATGCTGCACTCGGCCATTAAGAGAGAGAATTCATTTCAGAACAGAAATAGGAAATGAATTCAGCACACACAAATTAGTAGGTGCTGTTAATGAATTCCTCTACTCATAATGAGGAAGCAATAATCCTGGTTTCTCTGTAAACAGAGATGTGAGTGTCATGTAGCTCCAGCCTGCTCTCAAATTTATGTGAACATTTGACAAGGCTGTGTGTTTTGTGATAAGAGTATAGAGTATTCTCTCTCACTTCACAAATATAAACGCATGTATGTATGTGTAGACACATTCAACTAGTAAAAAAAATACAATTCAAAAGAGGAAGTAGTGAGAAATCAAGCAGGAGAAGCAAGGCAGAGAGAGGCGGTTCATCCATATTTCTCAAAATAATAGTAGTGGACTGTGAAAATACCCCTTGACATTTCCCATACTGGCAACATATAGCTGACGTGACCTTTCCCCTGATTACACAGTATTGAGACACACAGCCTTGAGGAACATTATTGCAACAGAGCCGTGAGCGGAACTACAACCAATTTTAGATGTCATTTTTTTTTTTGACTACCATAATATGTTTGCAGATATATAGTAAGGATGCTAAGTTCATATACTTGTTTTTCCGAAAAGCAATTCTACACACAGTTATTCTACTTTGAAATGTGCGTTCCATGTCAGAATGTCTGTTTTTGTTTTGGTCTGTATGACCTCGCCCACTGCCAATTTACAATTTACCCATGTTGCCAGTTGGTGGAAAACACAGATCCTCATAAGATCGCAGATCATACCCGGCCTAAAAAGCCTCGCTATAAAGTTTTAAATATGGACATTTTTCTTACAATAACGCATCGCTTTGCTTCAGAAGGCCTTTATTAACCCCTCAGAGCTGTATGGGACACTTTTATGATTGATAGATGCACTTGAATGGACTTATAAAAAATGGCTCCCATTAAAAAGCTTGGAAGAACCAGGACTTTTTTAATATAACTCCGATTGTATTTGTCTGAAAGAAGAATGTCATATACACATAGGATGGCTTCAGGGTGAGTAAATCATGTTTTGGGTGAACTATCACTAGTTCCTCCCCTTAAACTATCCTTTAAGGGGAGGAGGAGGAGTCGGTAGGGAAACTTTCTCTCCAATATTTTGAATTTGGACTGCATTGTCTATTTTTACCGGTAGCGGTCAATATTACATACTGCACCTTTAAAATACATGTGTGTCTATATGCATGCAAGTGAGCTCTGTTAATTGAGCTTTCAGTTATCAAAGCTATTAGATATTCAGCTGTGGCCATCAGACCAACAGAGTGAGATTGCTTTTATACAGCAGTTACTTCCATGCAATTCATGTCTTTGTAAAAATTAAAAATCACAATTAAAAAATTAAAAGTTCACAATTTGGAAATATGAAAATACACTTACAAATGGAAGTTTAAAGCGCAAATTAAAATTTAAAGTATGTTGTTAATTTTTATATATTTTAAAGTGTAATTTATGATACCCCCGTCTTCAGTGTCACATGATCCTTCAGAAATCAATATGCTGATTTGGTGCTCAAGAAACATTTCTTATTATCAATGTTAAAAACAGTTTACTTAATATTTTTTACAGCATTTTTCTTTTGTTGATGGCAAAAAAAATAGCATTTATTTGAAATGTTTTGTAGCAATCTACATGATGTCTTTATCTCTTTTGATCAATTTAATGCATCCTTGTTAAATAAAAGTATTAATTTTGTAAAATTTTGAATGGCAGTACAAGTCTTGCCTTAATCAAAGTTTATCCAAGTATAAAGGTTTGCACCATAGACTTCCATTGTGAGTGCTTGAGTGTGAACTAAATTTTTGGTTGAGGCGTAGGTTAAAATAATTTTCCATGGTAATTGACAGCATGTCAGAGACCTGCTTAGCTGATACTGAACCCCAGAATGTTCCCTTAATATATCCAATGTAGTAGTAAAATAAATAAATAAACAGTTTAACACCACATCCAATCAAATGCACAGGAATTGCTCTTTACATCACTGGCTCTTTAAAAACAATTCTGACAACAAATTCTTTCCCCAACTACGGTCTGTCAAATCATGCTGAATAAGTGTGCTTGCCCCAGGCATCTCTGGTAATGAAATTGTGAAATGGCCTGGCAAAATGAGACTCGCCTCTTCGTACACACACACACACACACACACACACACACACACACACACACACACACACACACACACACACACACACACACACACACACACACACACACACACACACACACACACACACACACACACACACACACACACACACACACACACACACACACACACACACACACACACTCACACTACAGAACTAAATAAGATCAATGAGAGTAACTGAGAGTGCAAGCAGGCTTCATGAGATTGGAAGCATGTCCAATAAATAACATCCTACCGTGACACACACACACACAAATGGTTTGAAAAGAGCACACTATTATGACACACAGAGAGTGGGGAGGGCCTCCTAACCTTTCACCTCCATTTGGCAAATGTCTCTGTGTGTGTGTGTCCGTGTGTACCAGGGGTTTTGTGTACAGAGGGGTGCTGCTTAATGATGTCTACTTCCAGATAGTACTAGTACCAGATAACACATCTCTCTCTCTCACACACACACACACACAATTATGTGTGAGTTTTTCCCAACAGATGATGCTGTTAAACATTGGCTATTTTTATTTTATCAGTCTGACTCTGTCAGAATACTATTCTTCTATCTCTATGTTCCATAACACCACTCTACAAACGGGCACTCTTCCATTAAACATCTCTTTAAAACCCAGCAATATTTCAGAGAACCCCCCCTGACAAACATGATCAGCGAATGTCAGCTTCATTTGATGTGTAGGAAGCCATTGCAAGGAGTAATTCGGGTCAAGTGACTCTGGCTCTCTGCCGTTCCCTGGATAAATAAATAATAAGAGCTCTAAAAATAACCCAAGCTCAAACGCCATGATTTTGCCAACACGAGCACAGTGACAGCTTTATATGTGAGCTGAGTGATTATGGGAGAACCGAAGCTCTGATGAGGCAGATATTTGTACGGCACAACTCATAACGCTAAAAACACATGTATCTCTCTCTCTCTCAAAATGTAAAATACCTCAAATATGCAATCATATCATCTTATTTATTATTATGTGAATTAAATGTTATTTTTATATTACCTAAAACCTCATTTAAAAAAAATCGAAAAAAAGAGTCCTTTAATTGGCCGGTCTTAAATGGTTTAATCTGGTGTAAACTGTTTCTATGCACTCCATTAAACAGTGATTCTCAACCACTATGGGGGTCTTAGCAAACTACAGAATATTTACCAGAGTGCTTCCAATAAGTCTTAAAGGCGTATAACAATAAGTTATAAAAAACTTTTTATAATGTTCTCTGAGGTTTACTTAGGCTATAATGTTGTCAACATTTTTACATAAAAAACTCCCAATTTAGAAGAAGCTCTTTTCTATCCTGTTTTTGACCCTCTTTTTCAAACACTTAGTTTTGATAGCTGTGCTGCATTCAAGACTCGTAAGTAAACGCCCCTTGCTATGATTGGGTAACAGTTTTGCATAATAAAATAATTCATCCCCGCCATTACACGTGTGAAATAGTTTTGAAAACATCTGATGTCGTAAAAATGTCTTGGCTGTGTCCAAAATCGCCCCTTATACCCGTAAATAATGCACTATTTGAGGGGACAGCCATTTGTACTGGTGTCAGAAACCATAGTGGACATTATCGAGTGCACTCATTCAATTGTCGCACTCCCACAGTGCGTGGCAATAATTAGTGTACAACCGATGTACGCTCAATGGCTATAGAATACCCATAATGCATTGTGATGGTCGCGTTGAAGGAATTCCAGCGTCTCGCCAGAAGATCATGCCTGCAGCTGAATTATCCATCCATCCATTTTCCAAACCTAATATCATGACTTTTCGTTGAAAAGGAAATAAGAATGAACGTAGGCCTACCATTGTTTGTCACAGTCAAGTCTTATGCTATTCATAGTTCATCCTTTTCTAAAAAGTGAATAACGTACATTGTCATTTCCAGTGTTGTGTTTTATAAAATGAAACTTGTTGTAATATCTTACTGATGACAAAACAGATGTCTCTCAATTAAGCTTTTATTCAGGCTTACAGCAAATGGCTCAGATCAAAAAAATAAATAAAAGGCAGCCTTCTCTACGTGCTTACTTCCATATCCGATAAGCCAACGCATTAATCCCATAAATGCAGAAGAAAAGAAAAGAAGAGCAAATCACAACTATCGAGTTTGAAGTCCTGCAGTGCTAACAGTACAAATGTTCAACACAAATCCAATGATCTGTATCAGAGAAAGCAATGGTGACACATGGCAAAAACGGTTTACTCACACTTGTGTTGCGAGTCGTCACTGCATCATCTTGTAATTCAGTCTCTCTGAAAAGTGTCTTACTGACACGATCTGACTGGAACTTTATTAAAAATAAAGTTTATCCACAATTTCTTGAAGGGATATCACCTAAAAATTAAAAGTCCTTGGTTCATCTTCAGAACACAAATTAAGATATTGTTGATGAAATTTTGATGAAAGAGTATTTTTGTCGCTTCATAACATTAAGGTTGAATCAGTGGTCACATGGACTATTTTACCGATGTCTTTACTAACTTTCTGGGCTTTGAAGGTGGTAATTGCATTGCAGAAAGCTTTTGGATTTAATCAAAAATATCTTAATTTGTGTTGCGAAGATGAACAAAGGTCTACCTTTAAACTAGCATTATCATATTTTAAAAAAAAGTTTATTTATTTTTATTACACCATTAGCACATGAGGTACAAATCAGCCTAGATAGATGGGCCTTTAAATATTGTCTTGGACAAAGGGGGGCCTTTGAGTCAGAAAGGTTAAGGACGACTCCCACAAATCCTACAACAGCCAAACAAAATCAAATGTTAACAGTTTAAGGGACACGAGCCCAACTAAAGCAAACACTGATCACCATAATGGTGGTTTAAAAAAATTTGATTTTCTCTTTTGTTGATTCTGTTTGTTAACATCAGGTGTCTTCAATAATGGTCAATCATCACTCAATGATTCACTTAATTAGCTCTTTAACTTTAACACTCTTGAGTGTTAATTTAACACTCATATTTTAACACTTTATCACTCTTGAGTCTGGAGCCATATAAACTCCCAGGAGAGTTCATTTAACACTGGAGTTTTTGTTGTGCAGCATTAAAGGACAATTCCGGCCAAAAATGAACCTAGGGCTAAATAACACAAGGGTACCGAGTCGACCGTTCTCTGGGATGCGTTTTCATGATAATCGAGTGTACCCAGTTTTAACGTTAGTTTTAGTTTAACCACAGATTAGCTTATAACGCTAGTGTATGGGGCATCGAATAAGTAAAAATTAAACTCGCTAGTTAATACCACTAACAAGGCTGAAAATAGCCCCACACTAACATAGTAGCATAATTAGGGTTATAAGTTAATCTGCGGTTCAATTAAACCTAACGTTAAAACTGGGTACATTCGATTATCATGAAAACGCATCACAGAGAACGGTCGACTCGGTACCCATGTGTTATTTAGCCCTAGGTTCATTTTTGGCTGGAATTGTCCTTGGATCTTGGTTAATATTAATTTCAAGTTTTATAAATTAACATGTATGTATTAAGATTTGTGAATAAACATAACTTAACAGTAGGTAATACTGAACAATAGTTAATGTATAAATTAATATTAACTTAATAAAAGCGGTAAAAATCGTAGAGTGTCTTGAGCGCTTAAAGTAGCCTACTTGGGTTTGTCCTCATTTTGTAAGTTGCTATGGATAAAAGTGTCTGCTAAATTAATAAATGTAATGTAAATGTTTGCACAAGCTAGTTTAGACTGAGGATATGTACAATATATAAATTGCAAAACACTAATCCCATACATAACTGTGGTGAGAGTTAAAACAATCTCAAAATCTGGAAGTAGCGGATTTGGGGAAATGTGAATGTAATGATGCAAATATATGAAGACCAAGCTGTTTTCCCCTATTTTGAACAGTTGTCGTCGTTGTCTGTTACTTCATAAATATTTCTTAATGAATGTTTCATGTGCTTTTCTGAAGGCGTGCTGACTGTAAAGCAGCTGTGTGGAGGAGGATTCCTGAGAGATATAATTTTCCATCCCATTTCTTCATATATTAAATCAACACATTTTCACTGTGGCCGTGTCTTGACTTATTAGTAGGAAGCAATTGGGTAAATCTCACAGGCTTTCGTCTCATGTTTGGACTTCTTCAGGGACTCTAAAAGGCATTATGGTGACACTCAGCACACAACTGACCACATTATTCACTGCTGCCTATGCCATTAAACACACACACACACACACACACACACACACACACACACACACACACACACACACACACACACACACACACACACACACACACACACACACACACACACACACACACACACACACACACACACACACAGTACTGCATAATCAAGGTTGATATAGAAACCACTGCTTGCTGCCTGCCTTTGTTCACACCAATGTTGTACAAATCAGAATCCTACTCTTGCAGCTTAATGTATAGCCAGCCTGAGGTTGTCATGACAACTCACTGTTGAAGCTTTAGATCCTGTTGATCTCAATGTGGTTTTCTCCGAAATTGTCCTCCAGGAACAAGCATCTATCATGTCCTGTAAGGATAATGAGCTCTTGTAAAACATATGAAGACCTGTGCAATTTTAGCCTTTTTTCCACAAATAAAGGCTTTTTGTTCTATTGTATCTTGTCCCTATATTTATATATATATATAAGGCTATGTGACATCTCTCTCTGTGTGTATAGCGTATATTTTTCAAGCATTTTTAATAAAATGTATTCTTTCTAATTATAAGGTAATAAAAACAGCATTCATTTTAAATCCGAAAATTAGCGTCGGATAATTACCATTTTTAAGCTAGGACTTCGCTAACATTACTTGATCACGTTTTGCTCTGCACCATAAATTACAGTAGGCCTATGACTCATAGGTCAAAAGTAGATTTTGAAACAGTGTTTAAAAAAAGATTCTAACAAATTGTAAATAGCCTAAAGACAAACCACAAGGTTAACAGTTTACACGTCTGACATACAACTTCTGTAGTCTTTATTTAGCAATTTGTAATGAAAGCAAAGCAAGCAGCTTCAAAACTCATGTGGGTCAAAAAAAAAACTTCCTTACTTTATCTTGCAAAATTTAAGCACAGAAATACAGTGCTAATTATATCATATCTTAAAAAAAAACGCAACCTCTGCCAACATTAGCAGCACAGCTGTCTGTCTGTGAACTTTGCCATCAACAACACTGGCTTTTCCCACAGCAACCTTACATGGCGCGAAATAAAGAGAAAAGCGCGCGCACTCCTGCTCACGATTGATACACTTCAGTTCTCTCGCTCTCCGAACTGCAGTGTTCAAATGCTTCTGTCAGCCGGAGAGATGAAGTTGGAGTTTCCTTTGTGTCTTTTTTATTCAATCAAACATACTGTGTTTGAGATTAAAACTAATTATTTTGTAATTAAACATTTTTAAAGATTGCAAAAAAAGTCTTCTTAAGGCCGTGTGTCCACCAAAGCGTTTTTTCACGCAGCTGGCGTAAAATTCCAATTGTTTTCAATGGGAGCGCCGCGTTTTTTAAACGCCATGAGCGTAACGAGGCGCTGAGCGAGTATTTAACGCTCAAGAGCTGAGCGCCCGGCGTTTTTTACTGGTCGCCGAGAGTTGAAAAATGTTCAACTTTGGGTAAAACGCTGCGCTCATCACTGTCACTTTTTACACAGCCGTCCAATCACAGTGGAGGAGGGGCGGGACAAATACCACACGACCAACTGTCACAACATTCTTTCTGTACAACGACGTCAACCAGCAGAGCTAACCGAACAAAATGGATGAAAAATAAATTTTTAGTATGAAACAAGATTATCTGCGAAATCAGATACAAGTAAACTGTGCTGCGGATATTCTGTGTCATAGCAACGAATCGTCTCAACTGAAAAAAAACGCAGCGCTGCCAAAACGCTCTCAAGCGCCCACAGCTAGGCGTTTTCAGCAGAGCGTCCAGCGATTTCAGCCGGCTAAAAACGCTTTGGTGGACACACGGCCTAAGGCTCAAAAATAAAGAAGTTGATAACAAAATTATTTGCAGTGCATGTAAATCTTTAAAAAAATATATATATATATTATTTGTGCATTTCGAACACTTTTCATCACAAACGCACAAATTTTGCTCTCTTTTCTGCGGATCTAAATTTTTTGCTTGCAAGTTGAAAAATTTTGCGTGCGAATGAAGCTGTGTCTCAGTGGGCGGTCTCTACCAACCAGGATGGAAGGCCCATTTCTATTGGTCACTGCAAATTCCGTGCAGTGTGTGAGAGAAGCGTGATTTTTTTCCCCAAACCACTTCAGCGGAAATCCCGCCCTGCAGCCGATTCTAAAGTTTTCATTGGTCATGTCAATCACTGTACTGATTGCCTACACCAAACACTGATCCCTAAACCTACCCGTCACTGTAACCTAAACCAATGAAATCGGCTGCAGGGCGGGATTTCCGCTGAAGTGGTTTGGGAAAAAAAATCACGCGTGAGAGAAGAGTGAGCGAACTTGTAACATGGCGAGCGACAGGTCTAGTGACAAGTGAACTGAATTATTCTCTTGTTATGCTCTCCCATTCAAATACTTAACCTTTGGTCGAGCTTAGGTAATCATGTCTGATCTGCCATAACTTCAGGATCATTTCATTAGACTACCTGGAACCGTGATTGTGCTAGCAGCAGGCGAGACGTTGACTTTTAACAATATTAGGCTTAAACATTATAATGATAATATAGGTACATAAAATACATAATATAAATTAGTTTTTATAAATTACTTCACAAGTTTTCTTTTGTTAATGATATGTAGATTAAATTGTTTTACATGCTCTTATCTAGCAAGTTTTTTTCCTTGCAGTTTTTAACTTTTGCTGTTATGCAAGTTCATTTAAACTTTTTCATATTCATATTTAAACTTAAGTAGAGATTTAAATAACGCTGACTCTCAGAAAATAATCTATGGAGTTAATATTGTGCCATAATTAAACAAACAAATCCAGCATTCTGCAAACAAACTCGATCTGCTTTGTAAAGGAAAACTCAACTCGCAAACAAACAGAAAGCAATGTGCAAGTACAATGGTCAATTTGAGTGTTTACGGCACAATAAACTCCATAAGAATCCTGCTGTTGCTCAGTGTCACTTGCTAGCTAGCCTACTGTTAGCTGCTGGTTTATGTCATACACAGTACAATTGTGCTTCTGACTGTTATATATTTGTTACATCAGCTAATTTTGAAATGTTTGGAAATGTAAACTGATATTTTCTACTGTCACACTACAGCAAAATATATAAAAAAAAATGGATTAAACCAATTTTTGTATACTATTGGTGGCTCTGGCTGCTAGCTGCTGTTGTGTTGGCTAATCAAATCTATTCAGCGGTAAAACTAACTGCAGACAGGTTTAGCCAATGTTAAGTATTTAAATGGGAGAGCATAAGAAGAGAATAATTCAGTTCACTTGTCACTGTGTTTGTGATTGTAACACAGTTCGTTACTGTGGGAAAAAGAGGGCAGGAACGTTCAAAGACTTTAATAAATAAACAAATACAAAACGAAAGTAAAGACGGAAGTCCCTCACGGACAACTGCCGCCACACATAATAAAACACACTAACACAGCACAATGTAAAATCCAGGCCTGTCCTCTCTCCATCATGACTGTCGATCCTCTTTTATGCTTCCGCTCCTCCGTGAGAGACACGAGACCGGTGCGTCGCGCAGGTGTCACTCATCAGCTATCATGCCACCGGCCTCATACTGCTCGCCACAGTGATATTAAATCAGTTATCTTATCCAATAAAAGACCTGTCGCTCGCCATGTTACAAGTTCGCTCGCTCTTCTCTCACACACACTGCGCGCGGCATCAGCGGGAAAACGTAGTGGGCGTGGTCAACCTGTTACATTCGATCCAGGGTGACCAATAGAAAAGGGCCTTCCATCCTGGTTGGTAGAGACCGCCCACTGAGACACAGATTCATTCGCAAGCAAAACTTTTCACCTTGCAAGCAAAACTTTTCAACTTGCAAGCAAAAGATTTAGATCCGCAAAAAAGACAGCAGACAAGAGAGCAAAATTTGTGCGTTTGTGAGGAAAAGTGTACGAAATGCACAAAGAAAAACATATTTTTTAAAGATTTACATACACTGCAAATAATTGTATCAACTTCTTTATTTTTGAGCCTTAAGAATACTTTTTTGCAATCTTTTAAAATTTTTAATTACAAAATAATGTGTTTTACTCTCAAACAGTATGTTTGATTGAATAAAAAAGACACAAAAGAAACTCTGTGATGCAGCATCTGACAAACTACGGGAACAAGCCCCGGCCCTGCGTTACCAACATGCCATCCGCACCAGGGAAAATATGTCAGTGCAAATAAACACATCTAGAGCACGCGGATACTCAAGGATAGACTGTAAAACAGAGCTGCCAGGTTGTTCCCATGTTTCTCTGCTTTAAAGTGTCATCAAATGAGCTCTGCACTGGTGGTCTGGTCTGGCTAGCGCGAACGTACCCGTCAAATGAAAATCAGATGTCTTAGAATATGTGATTTTAATAGGACATTCGCGTTATTCAGAGGTCAGATATTTCCTAACACCCAGAGCAGTGTCCAGTGTTCTCGTATCACCGCAGACTGGCGCTTTTTTGTTTCATATAATTGCACCAAAACTGGCACCATCTTCAGTCTTAGGTAAATGACCTCGGAGGACTTGTTTTAAGGGATAGTTCATCTGAAATTTTTTCCTAAAAAAAATAAAATAAATTGAAGCCATCTTTCAACACACGGGCCCTGGGTTTTCAAAGTGTGGGGCGCCCGCGCCTGGCGTCAAGTGTCAACCGTCAATCCATAGATTTTTATATATTGTATAGCGGTATATAAATGTATCTGTGCAGTGCAAAACTGCTTAAAGTCACATAGGTATTTATGCAGCATTAAGCATCAAGTCAGCATGAAACGGTGGTTGCAATGTTTTCTTTATGACGTAGATCAGAGTATAATAACATTTAAAGCCAGCCTTAATTTGAGCTATGACGTTGTTAACGTGTATATATATATATATATATATATATATATATATATATATATATATATACATACATATACATACAACATAGCCTATAAAAACTAAAATAAAAAGTTGATATATATAATTATCAACTTTTTTTTATTTTAGTTTTTACAGGCTATGTGTCCATTCTGCATGGGATTGTAGTTCTTTCTATCACAAAATCCATAAAGTACATAGTCTTGTACTTTTGTCTTTTTGTCTGACTTTCAAATACATTTTTGCTTCAAAAAGTTTGTAATGTTATGATTTACCTCATAGCTGTTTGGATTGGTTCATGGCTTAAAACACTTTAACGAAGACTTTTTGAATACCTATGGACAAAATGAATGGGAAAAAAATACTTCCGGAACAAATGCTGCAAAAAAAGTGGGCAATGCACTGTTGCGCTCAATTGCTGAGGGAGGGGAAGTTATTTTGATTGAACATTAAGAGGGCACGTGATTTAAACTATATATATATATATACTGTATATGTGTGTGTCCACAGACAAATCATAAATACTACAATATTCCATAAAAAATAAGAATGGTCAGTTTTGATTTCATGTTGTCATTAACATTAAGGGCATGTCCAAATCTCATGTGTGTGAGCAAAACCACTACTTGGCTCCAACCTGCAATAGACCAGTCATGGCTTCCTTATCACACAAACTGAAAATGAAAGAGCGCCCCCTATTGGTCATCTAAGAAATAAACAGTGGTCAAATCAAGGCTTATGTAAACTTGACCTGACAGTACAAAACATTCCTTCATTAGCTCACCAGAAAATCTTTGCGTAAGCTTTTTGAACCGGAAGGTTGTTTTTTGATGAATGCCCACTGTGGCTACGATCAATATATACTGCTAAAGATGAGAGTAAGGGCCTGTAGAACCATTGCTGCTGAAATAAAATGATTTTGAGCAGGATAGATGCAATGCATTTTCTTTCTGAAATTCCTGTTGGCGAGTGTGCTGACGCATATACTGCACTCAGCAAGTCTACACACAGACGTACAGGAATGCATATCTATGGACTCCAGGCAGAACCGCTCACTTAATGTAATCTGAAACCCATCCAGGACAGCTTACTCAATCTAGCTAACAACCACACATATGGACCAATGAAGACATCATAAGCCAGACGAGTGTAAAAACATAACACTTTATACAAGTAGGCTGAAAAAAAATTCAATGAATACACAACTACTTTACAAATACAAATGCCGTCATACATCCCTCCCTCCACTTCAGAGTTATTTACATGTGTTCCAGACCCAACATCAATACAAAAAGATGCATTTATGACCGAAAGCCCCATCATTATATGATTTAGATACATAGAGGGAAAGTCTTGATTTAAGTCTGTTCATTACTGATAGCAGGCCAACGTAAACACACTAACAGCCAAGCTGAGGTCTGACTCAACTGACGAATGGTGACATTGTTCAAAACTATGAACTAAAAAACGGAAATACTTCACAGATGTGTTTTCAACAATGACATTTCTTCCAAATCGAAGTTGGGAGGGCGATAATTTCCACCGCTGCCGCTACCATGAAACGGCTACAGTGCAGGATAGTTTTTCTATCAATTTGTTGTTAAATTACATTCTCACACAAACATTTCACACACATCAAGTACACATCACTAGACAATTTTCAGGTGGTATCCATCCATGCAGCTGAACTACAGTGAAAAGAATTTGTTTTAGGGGAGTTTTCATGATACAAGCTAATATATTCAATTCTTTTATTGGGTCACATACATCAAACTAATGGTAGTTGGCCATTTCTACATCCCAAAAGGAATGGTAGTTGGCCATTTCTACATCCCAACAGGAATGGTAGTTGGCCATTTCTACATCCCAACAGGAATGGTAGTTGGCCATTTCTACATCCCAAAAGGAAGAGTTTGGTTTGCAGAGCTTCGCTAATCTTGATTATCATCATCATTAAATGCTTCAAAGTGATATTTACCGACACAAAGGGACAACACCACACCTATTGAACAAAAATATTGGAGGGGACACGCATATAATTTGACTGATTGAACATTATGAATAATGTTGAGACGATCTGAGTTCTTGCGTGCCAAATGAAGTGACGTCGATCCAAACGCACTTGATACATGACCTTAATGATGTGATGACATGTTAAACACTGTATAAACAGAGCATGTAGCATGGTAGAAAAAGAACAGGGAGCATTTGACGGCTCGGTCAATTGTATGACCATCAGTTTCAGTATGAAAACAAGCCGTCATACTGTTGTATAGTCATGCTTTACTTCTGAGGGAGGAGCCTCAGTTAATACGCCATTAAAAAAACAGCAACAACAACAAAAAAAGATTGGCTGTAGATTGAGGGCTGTTGGCAGAGTGATGTTTGATTAGCATGAGACGTGGTTAGCTTGTACTTCAAATTGCAAAAAGCTCCATCCAGAGTCAACAGTGAGTTCCTGTTTTACAAAGAGTCAGTTTTCCCAAAACAAATGGAAACAAAATTCAGAGCCCTGTTGTGCCCAGGTACTTTCTCCTCCTACAACCCCTCTAGCTGCCACCGCTTGGTTTGGCGGGGGTTTTGGAGCGCATGGCGACCCCAGTGCGGGTGTTTCCTTTGCCCTGCTGGGGCTGGGGGGTGGCAGCGGCCTGCTGCGCTGGAGTCTCGGGGCCGGGGGTTGTGGCACTCTGCTGCTGGGCGGGGCTGTGTGGTGGTGGGGTCTGGATTTGAGGCGAGGCGGCTGCTGCCGTGACAACCTGCTGCTGGAGGAGCTTCTGTTGCACCACCTGCGTGGCTGTGGCGGTGCCCGCGGGGATGACCTGCACCTGGGCCTGTCCCGAACCTGCAGCGGGTGCCGCCTGTGTAAGGGCCACCGTCTGAGCCTGAATCTTCATACACACATACACATAAAATCAATTCAGGTGTCATAATTCAATTGATCTGAAACGTCTTTACTGTAATAATACTACTGAATAAAATCATTAATTTCTTTCAAATATAATAAATGTTTTGAACAGTAGTATATATTAAGTATATGCAATACAAAACAATAGTATCAATCAGCCAACAAGTGAAGTCAATTCAGAGGTTTTATTAAAGATTAATACAAAGACAAGAATTATTTTGTATGCAGTGCTTTAAGTGGGCCGGTACGCGCCGGTACTCAGTACCGCCACTTCCAAATATAGCTCTTGAGCGTACCGCCAGCTCTCCGTGCACCCAGAACGTGCTTTTAGCGTACCGGTACGCTCATTTGCACATCTGTTTTAATCCTTTGGCTGCGCTGTCGCTTTTCAGAGCGCCCTTCACAATGCACGCTTCCTAATTCGTCCCACCGAGAGCAGAGACTACATTACCCATACACCCTTGAGTTTTACAAGTGAAAAGAGCATGCGTCGCTTTTGCCGCTGTCAGTAGCCACGTTTACATGGACAAAATCGGAATGAAATCAATAGCTACGATTGATGAATCTGAACAAGGTGTTTACATGAATGATAAATAAAGTAATCGGGTTGATGTGCGCGTTTATATGTCACAAGTTTCAAATCGGATCTGATTTTTTGACATGCACAAACTGCACGAATATACAGAGTTTCCCGCTGTTCGCGCCTAAATATTCTCCTCTATTGGTTCTTTCTTTGTTTTAAACAGCAGACGTAATATTAATTCGTCGCTGGTCATAATTTAGAGCATATTAACCATTTTGCCGTGCTGATCACGAAGTAAAAATGCCCCTCCCCGCGGCCAAAACCAGGCGTCTGTGGATGAGAATCCACAACGAGGACTGGTGGGACGTTGTCCTGCTTCACTTCACATACCCGCGAGTAAAATGAGAATTTTAGAATGACGGGAAGCTTAGTAATATGACACTTTATTCAACAGGAAAAACAGCTCGTTCCGCGCGTTATACTCATTATGTTTATTTAACGTCATTGCACATGTGCAGTCCTTTCAGTTTCGGTTTTCAATGTTTACATGTTCTCTCGATTGGATTACATAAGGGATAAACCACCCCTTTCAATCCGATCGAAATGTCATTCGGATCGAGCTCAATCGGATCGATTAGGGTGTTTACATGAGGGTTTTTTTTATTCCGATCGAGCCGTCAATCCGATTATAAGTGTCTATGTGTCAATCATGGTGTCAACTCAACGTGGTCCGGAGAGGGTGTGTGAAACGGGTAAAGAAATGAATGAACCATAGCAAGACTCATGTTTATGTTCTACTGTTCTATGGTTATTATGTAATTATGTTTTATAATTTATTTTATGTAGCCTACATTTTGTTCAAAATGTTTTCAATACCCTTTTGCACATTTTATTTATGTTCAGTAGCTCTTTCTAGCTCAAGCAAATCGACAATTAAATTATTTTTTATAAGGTCGTCTGTTGACTGTAAATGTATATATATATATATATATATATATATATATATATATATATATATATATATATATATATATATATATATATATATATATATATATATATATATAAACCCCTTCAATATAGTTGTTGTTACCTCAGGGGAGGAGGGGAGTCAGAAAAAAAGAAAAAAAATTAATAATAGAGTACCGGTACCTCTTTTGGGCCACTTAAAGCACTGTTTGTATGGAATAACATGCACAGAGAAACAGTTTAGAATAAAATCAGGAACAAACGCTATGAAAAGTCACTTTGGACTTCCAAAACTGCATCAAATAAATTTTCAATCCATCAACAAGAAAGTGCACAAAACACTGAAACACTTACCTGTTGAGGTGACGATACTATCTGCTGCTGAACTATTTGAGGAAGCTTAGCGACCTACAAGCAGAAGGGAAAATCACTACAAAGCTGAGCTAGCTACTAATACCACATGCACTACATCGCACTGCAACATTTTCATGTCAGGCTTTGCACTTTTGTAAGTGCTGGATAGGTGGTCTCTGTAAAAGCGTAACTTCTTACCTGTATCTGCTGAGCTGTCGTAGGTTTCTGCGGCTGTGCGATTGAGGTTGTGAAGAACTGGGTTTTAATGCCGGGCTGCAGTTGAGTGGTGGCGGCGTACGTCACTTTCTGCTGCTGTTGGGCTGTGGTTTGAGCAGCCTGCTGAGTTAAACAGAGAAATAAAGAGGGAGAAGGGTTGAAGAGACATTTATATAGATAAAGCTTAATTAAAAAATATATCATATTGGCTGTTTGGTACCTTTTGCTGCACAGCAGCCTGTGTTTGCTGTGGCTGTGCCGCCTTCTGGACGGCAGCTTGTGCAGCGGCCTGCTGCTTTTGTCTGTGCAACAGCTGCTGAACTTGCTGCACCTGGAACGGGTGGGTTACCACCTGACCACCTGCACAAACACATAAATGCTTTAGTCTACAAGAGCCCCTAAAAGGTTATCGATAGGGGAGAAAAAAAAAGCATGCAACTCCACTGCCAGAGTCGAGCTCGCGTTGTCATTAACGGTGCAAAGAAACGGTAGTGTGCCACTCACAATAGTTTCAGTAAGTCTCTAGGTGATGATAAATGATTAGTTTTAGGGCGGTTCACAATCATTTTGGCTTCAAATAAACTGAGATCATCAAATGATTGCTGCACATGCAGTGCAGTTTGCATCTAATGTGTTCACAAATAACTCTGGGTTCACTTTTGAGACCAACTAAATGGAATATTTGGTATAAAATAAGTGCTTTTGAAGCCATGTCTGATCAAGTCAATAGCATTTATTAATATTTTGAATTAGCTTTTATTTTTATATTTTCAGATTTCATTTTAACCTTAGTTTAAGTTTTAGTCATTTTGTAAATAAATATATAAAATATTTAGCTTCTATTTATATTTATTTCAGTTAAAGTTTTAGTACTTAACAGTGTAACCTGTTTACACCTGGTCACTTCATGCGTTTTCTCTGATTGGATAGCTATCCGATCGTGAAAAGACCAGGTGTAAATGCCCTCCGAAACGCATGAGACGGATTTAAATCTGATCACTTAAACCACTTCAGGAGGTGGTCTGAGACGCATTCCAGGTGAAAATTGGACAAGTGTAAATGCATCTGGTTGTTGAAACCACATATGTGAATCTTATAACCGTGTTGGAGTGTGTTATAGGCTATATGAAATGTTATAGCCAGATATGACGGCGCAACTGCAACACACATTCGCCGCAGATGAGTATCTGAGTATCTCCTCAGCAAGCCGACGCTCAAACTGCCGCAAATGAAACTGAAAGGCGTCGTAGACGCTAAACAATCATCTTCATTCAAAGTAGTGAGACTAAATTATCTTACCAGTGCTGATGCTGCTCTTTCTCCTATTGCGGTCTTTGATCTTGAGATTAGCTGATGATAAATAAAATGCAGCTATGTTGCTTTCATTCACATGAACTTTGTTAAATTTGCATATAGCGCGGGAATTGAAGATCAGATTTATATTCGCATTGCAGACACATGTATGTGGCCAAGTGTAAATGGAACATTTTTAACAAATCAGATAGCTATCCGATCAGTAAAAACAGGTGTAAACAGGCCCTACGTTTTTTCAAATTTACATTTTCTTTTAATATTTATATATTATTTTATATTAGCTTTATTTAAATTACAGAAAACATTTAATAGTTTGAGTTAACAATAACAACAGTGCTACTACAACAAGTCTAACTGGCTAGTAGAGCTGCACGATTCTGGATAGAGAATCATGATTTATTTTGTTACAAACTAAACAAAATAATTTATTAGAGGTTCCGACAAAATGTTAATTGCTGTAGTCTGTTAAAAATGTTTAATTTATCTGAATTAAAAAAAAAATTTTTAACTGTGAATGAATGATTCAATGACTTATAAATACTTCACTTTTTTTATTACTGGATGAATCAGGAATTTTAACGGATCTCTTGAATGGTTCAATGACAAATACATTTTTAACAGCCGCTTTGTCGCCACCTGGTGGTGTTAAGATTTAATCGATGCAATCGTTATTTGAAGTGCAAAGTTACTTTCAAAAGGTGATTTGCTCTATTTTGATCGCTACCGTAGGCATCAGTGTTTTTATCCGATTCCGAACTATAACTCTTATTATAATAAGAATATTTGTAACATAAATAAGACTGTTTGACAAAGACTGCTGGTGAAGCGGTTTCATACCTATACATGATAACTGCTCTCTCTGGCTCATCAGAAATGCAAACGCAGATTTGAATGTTCCGGTGTGATTTTGTCAAAGGTTTAATAGACTATGGCGAATCAGTGTCATTAATAAACAAGATCGCATGGGTGTTTGAATCGAGATGGCGATCTTTTAACGATTAATCGTACAGCTCTACTGACTAGTAAGTGTAACCCTTAGCAAATGTCATTCTCCACTTGTTTCAGAGCAAGCCTGTACCTGTTTTCTGCGTCTGTCCAATGGCGACACTAATGCCGGCCACAGTGACAGGAAGGGTCGTGACTCCGGCGGAGGAGACCACAGCAGGAACTGAGACTACAGGAGGTGGTTTGGTCAGAGTCACCTGGGGGGTTTGACCCGACTGAGGTCCTGGGGCTGTAACACGTGTCTGAATGAAAAGACATATATAATGATTATGCACCCTGATGTATGTGAAAGGTTTAGTCCTAGGTGTGTGTGTCTGTGTGCTTACCAGTCTGGCCACCTGTAAGTTGGTGACAGTAGTTCCAGTGAGCATAGCTCCCGCTCTGGATGTAGCGACTGCAGCTATCTGAGGGTTGGCCGTAGCCGCGGGTGTGGCGTGAACCTGCTGCGGCTGCTGAGTCGATGCAGCCTGCTGACCTTGAGCTACCGCCGCCATCTGCAGCTTCTGCTTCTTCAGCAACTCCTGGATAGAACAAATTGTTAAAAACATGACTAATAAGAAAGTAAACACTGCAACCAATGGTGAAATCAGTGCCCTGGTAATAATTTTTTCTCCAACATGGAGCAGTTAATGCTACAATGCCAAATATTGGTCAATATATCGGTTAAAGGCACCTGTTAACTCTAGTTATTATAAAGGATAATTGGAAACATTAGGGTTCATTCTTGTCAAACAACATGGAGGAAAGGTTTAGGGAGACCAAGCAATTCTGTAATTGCATCTAGCCTTTCTTCACCATAGTAAAACCTCAAAAGCAGACTAGGTCAAAAAAAACAAGTCAGATATGGCCAGTGTTGGGCAAGCTACTTAGAAAATGTAGTGAGCTAAGGTAGCAGTTACTCTACATTAAATGTAGCTTCTGAAGCTACCACCCTGGGAAATGTAGCAAGCTAACCTACAGCAATATGGTAAAAGTAGCTTACTTCATCGAAGCTATTTTTTCTAATTGAATTTTTATATTGAACCAACTTCATTCCAAGTCAGTGCTATCACAGTGATCAATAAAACTGTCAGTCAAACAGATAGGCAGGCATAATTTGTTCCAAACTGTTCCAAATGAATTTGGCAAAAAAAAAAAACACTATATACAACCATATAACTATAACAAAACCAGGTGTTGAGAGTGTGTGCATCTTTTTCCATTAAGTAAATTTCTCACGTGTCAGCCCAACGATTGAGACTGGTATGAGATGTCACCATCCGGAGCAGAAGGTGGACCATGCAAATGCACCAAAAAGCTGGTTGCAGGGCCCTATGAAATCCCTTTTTTATTTTTTCCCACATTCCAAATTAATTTTTTTCCCCTGGATTCCAATTTTAATGTTTAAATTTAATTTTAGTAAATCAAAAAGCATGCGTAATTAATTGAAATCTTTTTTTCTTTTTACCAAATTCTGTTTTTATTTTTTTGGAATTCTATTTCAATGGTTTAAATTGTAATGACCAATTATTTAATATGTAAGCCTAAAGATTTAAGCAAAACTTTCTTCAAAGTTTAAACCAACCTTTTATTTTGACGGGTTGAATCCACGCATGTGCGCCATTCATTCACAGAGACACGCAGAACATGCATGTTTCCTTTTTAAATAGTCTTTATGCAGTTCAATATTCACAGACAGACACTAGTCTATATCGCGGTTTTATTTAAGTTTACTGACCTACTTTTCATCCAAGATCTGACAAATTCCATGAAATTCCACGTTATACTAGTGCTGGGCGGTAAACCGGTTCAAACCGAAAACCGGTTTATATTTTCGTCATGATATTGATTTTGAATAAACCGCCATACCGGTGTATTTAATTACACAACATTCGGAACAAACGTTACGCTGCGCGACACTGTTTCAGACGGACCCTTTACAATGTTGCACTTCTAAGCAGCGACGAGTGAGGGTAAACAAACAGCAGTGCTCTGTTACGTTACATGGACGATGGATGCTGAGCGCATTATTGTAGCGCGAAAGTACATTAATATAATGCTCTCAGATACACGCTGCTCTTGTTAAAATAGGTCTATTTTCTCTGGGCTCGCTCAGAGAATCCTGCACTTAAAATGTGTTCAGTGCAAACGCGAATCTCTCCTCTTCCCCAGCTAACAATTTTAGGTTATAAGAACGTTTTCATAACGTTCCCATTAAGTTATAAAAACGTTAACGTTATTTCTGAATGTTCTAGGGACATTCAAAATGTCCAGTTTTTTAGACGTTGTATTAACGTTATTCCTTGGTTATAAGAACTTTATTCAAAACGTTATAAGAACGTTCAATTCTCCCGTTATATAAACGTTGTATTAACGTTCTTGCTTGGTTATAAGAACATCATTCAAACGTCATTAGAACGTACAATTCTCCTGTTATATAAACGTTGTATTAACGTTATTTCCTGGTTATAAGAACGTTATTAGAACGTTAAGAAATAACAATTTTAGGTTATACTGGGCGCTATTCTATTCTACAATATTCACTAATGACAGTAAAATAGGATAAGTCAATTTACTGCAGTAATTCCACTCTCAGCCAGTAGAAAATGTTTTGAACACCTGATTATGCATGAAAAAAAAAAAAACTTCATAAACCGGAAAACCGGCATAATTTTGAAAAAAAACCTGATATAAATTTTTGGTCAAACCGCCCAGCACTATGTTATACAGTAAATTCCGTTTTTATGCCTGGATTCTGCGATTCCATCCGTGTTTTCCGCATCGCGGGAATTAAATCATATGGCCCTATGGTTGCCAACCACCGTAAAACACGAAGAAGTCACCGTCACTTACTGATCCAGCATCAGTGATACTTAGCAGTTGTATTTCCGATTTGAGCTTGAGCTTTCGAAATGCTTGGGAAAATGTAGCTTGTGTGGACACTAACGCACTACTTGATCAAAAAAAGAGCTTCGCTGCTGAAAAGCTATTTGATTCAGAAAACAGTGACGCCACCACCACTCTACTGAGAAATATAGTTAAACTAGTAGCGACGCTACTGCCCAACACTGGACGTGGCATCTTCCATACTAAGAGTATGTGTACCTGCTGAGGCTTTCCTACTGCTTTGATCTGTGGAGATGTAGCCTGTGGTTGTTGTTGCTGCTGCTGTAACTGTTGCTGTCGGAGGAGCTGGAATTGAGCTTGAGTGAGTTGCTTACCCTGAGACAACTGCATACCTGGAGCTAGAGAAGCAAAAAAATGGTGTAAAAACACAACGATGGCAGACAGTCCAGCTATTTATGGTTATAGTAAAAAACAAACAATGCGGAAGTGTGACTCTCTGAATCGATTCGCCACCAGAGAACCCAAAACACGCATGGCTTCTCTAAGGATGGCATTTGGTCTACCTGGAGCCACCAGCGTGCGTGTTTGGGACTGACCCGGAGTCAGATTAGTGGACACCACAGCTGATGCGGTCACTGGGGTAACGGCTCTCACGGTCTGACCCGTCGCTATGGTTACGACCTCTGCTGGGGCAGCTGTTGTAGGCACTGTTCTCTGCTGAGTGTGAACCACCTGAGCTGTGGCCGTTCCTGCCGTCTGCGGGAGCAAATAAAAAGAACAAAGTGGTACAAATGAAGAAAAACCTGCACAACAAAATAATAATGAATTGAGTTAATTAATTTGAAATCAAATGTGTGCTGTATGAGGGTGGTCAGGACTCACAGACAGGGCTCCAGGTATGACTGGAGATGCCAGACGTTTATTCGCCTGGAACTGACCGGGAGGAACTCCAGCCACAGTGTTTACAATCACATTTCCACTCACTGTAGCCGTCGCTGAAGTTTAAATAGAAATATACATGAATGAGCACTCATGTCAACAGCACTCACAACTGTAGCGACAAGCACATTTAAAAGTTGTGTAATGTGATGATACCTGGTTGGATGCTTGTGCCTACTGCAGTGGTCTTGATAGCTCCAGTCTTGAAAACCAACAAACACAAAACAAGTTCAACTTATTAGTAATCGTATATAACAATCTACTGTTCAAAAGTTTGGGGTCAGTACAGTTTTTATTGCGAAGAAATTAATACTTGAGGTTGCATTAAATTGATCAAAATTAGCAGTAAAGACATTTATAATACTCAACAAAAGATTTCCAAGTCATATAAATGCTGTTCTTTTATCTGTTTACTGTCTATTCATCAAAGAATCCTTAATACAATGCATCAAGGTTTGTACAAAAATATTGAGCAGCATATTGAGCTGTTTGATAATAACAAAACATTAGCTACATTTCCATTACCCTTCATATTGCGCAAATTGAAATTTAGAATTGAAAATACAGCCAATATAAAGATCAATTTCGCAAAAAAGTTTTTACGCTTGTATGAGGCTTTTTTTAGGCAATTCGAAAAAGGAATATTTCGCAAAACTGCAACGGAACCAGTTTTTTTTCCCATTTACAGGTCACCTGGTGTCCGTACAAGTCAATCATTCTTTAAAGATTCCGGTATGTTTGGAGGGAAGATGAGACAAAATTCTTTATTAATCTCATAAATAACAAAAATATATGGGAATACTGGATTCTAAACAACAAAGAAATGCCACAATTTATCAAGACCTCGAAGCAGACAGGAGGGCGAAACACCTCATATGTGGCCACTCCCAAGTAAAAGGGTCTTTCCTTGCCATTAATGCTTGGATAAAAATAACGGCTAGAGCGGTGGCTGCGAAATACGTAAACCTACCAACATCCGTAACCATGATTTTTGGAATGATTTATCTCGATCAAATATGTGACTAAAAAGCTTTGGCTAAGACCTGGTATTAACATTCATCTTGTAATTTTAATGGTAATTTACAGCTAAATACAGGTGTATGCAAGATCCAGTGTGACATTTAGCATGCAGTATTATAGGAGTCTAACCAGTACAGCGGTGTTGGGGACTGCTGCTGCTCCGGGTTGGTTGGGCTGAGGCACTCCGGTGGCCTGTGTGCCTGCAGCAGTGGCCTGTGGCTGGGCTTGAGGCTGTGTGGCAGCTCCCTGAGGCTGGGCAGCTCCTGTAGTCTGCTGCTGTTGTTGCTGAGCTAACTGCTGAGCCCTCTGCTGTTCGGCTAGTGCCTACGGAGGAAAAGAAAGGAGGGTTGAAAACAAGCAGCTGTTAAGAAAAATTCTAAATAAAAGTTTGGGGTTGGTAAGATTTTTTTATGTTTTTAAACTTTCTTATGCAAAGCTCTCTTACGAAAATCAAAAATTTTAATATTCTGAAGTATTACCATAAAAAAAAAAAAATTAATTTAAAGAAAAATTAAAAAAACATACTGATCCCAAAATTTGAACTGTAGTGGATATGTATTTTAATGTGCAACTCAAGCAGTTTTTAAGCAGTTCTCGAACTAAACCCCACCTTCTTCTCTTTTGCGATTCTCTCAGCTCTCTGAGAGGCAACCTGGATAGGAGGCAGAGGCTTGTCGTAGCTTATCCCGCTGTACACACAAAGAAAGAAAAAATGAGATGGGGTTTAAACAAAAATGAATATCAAATGTGACTAAATAATATGTACAATATATTCAAGACTGTATCTGCTAATATTGAGGTTTTTTTTTTTTTTTAATGATCAGTATCAGTCCAAAATGTCCAATATTAGAAGTTGATAACTTCAGGACTTATTTTGTACAGCACAGTGACAAGTCAAAGTCAATACCTCTCAGCCAGCACAGAGGCATGCTTGGGGTTCTTCTGGAATGGATTCATGCCCAGTCTAGAAAATAAAAACACCCAAAGTTATGAAGAGTTTTTTTTTTTCATCATTCAAGTTGATTTTAATGTTGTTTGTGTGTTGGACACTGCCTTCACATACAGTGGTTTTATGGGTGGGCTCCTCTTGCTAGCGATGATTTTCATTAGCTCAAAACGGCTGTTGTACAACTGGATCTGTGTAGCGTTGTCATCCTGTGTGTAGATCTGACATGTGCGCAGAGGACGACTGTTCTTGGACTGTGCAGGAAAGGAAGCGTTACCAAACCAAAACCAGCCAATAATACATTAAAAAAAATAAATTCACATTTAGTTGTATAGCACTTTTCACAATACACATTGTTTCAAAGCAGCTTTACAGAAAATGCATAATGTGAGTCCACATTACAATTTAGAGTGATCTGTTATCAGAGGTAACTGTCTAAGTTATGCATTTAAGAAATCTACATATACAAATCAGTTAGCTAAGACTTTATTAAATCTAAACAATGTAATAATTTAGGGCACAAACAATGCAGTAATTAGCAAAAATCTTTACTTTTTTATATTTTTATATGTTTTATATACCTTATAAATGCTCTTGGTCTTGTTCTTCTTAGGGTTAGCTTCATATATTAGCTGTAGGACAATGATGTCACAGAGAAAATGTTAAAGAATATAAATAAGAGAACTCACAATCAGGTGATACTGGTACAATCTCTCACCTTGCCCTCCTCTCTTGGAATGATGACGTTCTCGTAGCGGCTACGGCATTGCTTTGGCGAGCGGTAAATCCTGCTGCAGGAGTTGACCACATCGCTCACCAGGTCCCAGTTAGGAGTGTGAGCTGGAGACACGATGGTCAGGTTCAGAGGAAGTTCCAGTAACTGCTTTACAGCCTGTGAAAATAGAGGGAAAGAGAATTACAACCTCGGCTTATCCATCCAACACACAACTGTGTGGTCATAATACTTATGCAATGATAACGTGATGGATCTAGTACCTGCAGCAGGGCCCAGTCCTCACTGATGAGCCACTCAGGGTTGTCCTGTCCAGCCTCCATGGCTGGTTTGAGCAGTGAGGGCAGCGGCTTGGCGAAGGGAGCCTGTTGCTTCAGAGAGAAGTTCTTTTTCTGATCTTTGCCTTCTCGCCTTACCTTGAGCAGACTGGCCTTGTCAAAGAGAGAGCGCGGAGGAATCACAGACTCTCCATGGCCCTTCTTTTTCTTACGTCCCAGAGCTGACGAGAGCGGGGAGAGAGAAAGAGAGAGAATTTAGCATCTGTTTGAGCACAGTAAGTTCAGACGTCGGCAGCGTTTCTTGAGCAGTCAAACCTGATGGGTCCATGTGTCTCTTGCGCTCTTTGCGGACGTAGACCGGGGGCAGTTTGGACTCGGGCATGGGCGCAGTGTCATACATGAGGCAGATTACAGAGTCAATGTAGATATCATTATCATCCTGCGGAGGAGTTGGGGGAGTCCAGAGCTACAGATTAGAGCAACAGTAAGAGTTAGAAACAATTTTCAGGCTTTCTGATTAAAAATTGGGGGAATCTTAATCTTCCAAAATCAAAAACAAATAAAATACATTTACCTAAAAAAAATAAAAATAAAAAATCAGGCCAATTTTTAATATCCTTAGGTTTTTTGGCTATATTTAAATTTATATAAAATTTTGGGGTAAAATGTGTTTTTGTGAGATTCACCCTAAACACTTTAAAAGTGCGCAGTCTTCAACTTACCGGCATTAATTCTGTCTGTCCATCTTCATTCTCGAACACGTACTCCTGTAAAGAGGACAGGGAAAAGTTATTGAATCTACACTATATGACATAGGCCTAACTTCCTAATGAAAAGCACATTAGAATATATTTGTACCATGTTGTATGCGTCCTCTCTGGTGTAGGTGAACAGATCCTCCTCATCTTCTAGGATCATTTGTTCCTCTTTCTCCACCTTCACTTTCTGTTGCTGCTGCAGCTCCCAGCCTCTCTTAGCAGCCTCTATGCGCTCCTGCAACTCACACAAACACTGACAATTAAACAATCTGTATTGAAGTATTTACAGGGTGGGCATAACAAAATCATTGTCATATGAAAACCGTTTCCATACCTTTATAACCAGTTCATCATCGCTGATGTGCAGATACTCCAGATAGTGCAGTGCGTATCTCTCAATAGGAGTGAGCTAGACAACACACCACAAACTTCAATCAATACTTCATATCTCTTCCTTATTTTTCGGAATGTATTTTTATGTGTCAGAAATATATAGTTTAAATGTTTGGGGTAAGTAAGATTTTTTTTAAATAGTACTTTTATTCAGCATGGATGCATTAAATTGATCAAAAGTGACAGTAAAGACATTTATAACTTTACAGTAAGCTTTCTATTTAAAAAAATTGCTTTTCTTTTATATTCAGATAATACTGAAAAAAACGTATCACGCTTTGTACAAAATAGTAAGCAGCATAACTATTTCTAACAAAGATAATAAAAAAAAATTCTTAAGCACCAAATCAGCATAGTAGAAGAATTTCTAAAGGATCATGTGCCACTGAAGACTGGGGTAATGATGCTGAAAATTCAACATTGCACTAATGGTCAAGGCATAAAAATACGAACAAGATCAAAGAAATGTTCAAGTAACATTGATTTTCTATAACCTCACCTGCTCCATCACTGCAGCCAGCTCTTCTAACTGTGACGTCTCCTCTCTCATCCCCTCCTCCACACCAATCTCTTTCTGTCCTCCCACTTCCTCTTTATCACTTTTCACATCTCTGTTTACCTCCGTCTTCTCCTCCTCATCTTCATATTGAGTGTCCAGTCGGATGGTATTCAGGGCCTGGATGTAGGGTCTGGCCACGTGAGGGGGGATGGATTCAGATGGGGAGGGCTCCTGGTGGAGGACCACAAACTCTTCCACTTTCTCTCCAGAGCCGGCCTCTACCTCAAACAGATCCTGAATGGTGCGCTGTGTAAGGCCAGCACACATTCATAATGTGAGCATTATGTGGCTTGTGAGAGTCAGGCTCTGTTCCAAAACCTTGTGAGCTGCCTCATTGTCTACTTCCTATATAGGTCACATCCTGACTGAAATGTAAATCTCATATTTACTAGGTTTTGAAACCGTCCCTCAATGTGAAAGATTAAAGTAATCACATGACCGTAAAAGTGCAAGATTGTGTGTACACGAAGTAAACGGCTGTACATTTGTGTTTACCTGTGTTAAAAAGGCCAGAGTGTAGTCCATCCCCTGTGCAGCTACCTCTCGTATAAGGTCTTTAGTGCCATTCTTCAAGAGCTTCTCCTCAATGGAGTTCCCGCTCTCCAACCTGACAGAGCACAGCATCAGTATAAAAGCTTACAAAAATAAACCTGACAAGTAAGTTAAATTTAATTTTTCCTCTAGTCTGACCTGTAGATGTGGATGTCTTTGGAGCGACCGATCTTGTCACACCACTCTTGCGTGCGCATGTCCATGCTGGGATTTAGGTCTGTGTCGTAAAACACAATTGTATCTGCATCAAATACGTGACCCATGGCCGAGCAGCAGCGATTGGTCAGGATGGTGCAGAAGATCTGTCTGTTGCGGTTAAACCTTTTGACCTGCACCTGAAATCAAACGGGACATGAGAAACAAGATAAGTTAAGCATTGCATTTTCAATAGAAGATGACCAAGATCACATAGTAGTGGTGTTGATGATGTTTAATTGATATGTAAGCATCTTTTGAGGCTCTGTGTGGAACTAAATCAAACAGGCAGGGAAGAACATTCAATGATATTCCCTTTCAATTATAGCCCAGAAACCACTACAGTCTCAGCGGGACCAGGACTTAGCCAGGGCAACAGAGAGCAACAGTGAATATATTACTCCAGGTTTCTTACCCGTCTCTCCTCCAGTGACAGACTCTCATCCAGCCGTACATAGGTGAGGTGATGGTGGTCTAAGAAGGCCTCCAGTATGTCTAGCATGCTAGCCATCTGGGTGAATATCAGAACTCGTCTGTTCTCGACGCTCATCTTCTGCAGCAGGATGGACAGCGCCTCTAGTTTTCCTGCAATCAGATACAGGAACATTATATCACATTAAAACTGATACCATTATAACGGTTTTATTTTATAATTTTTAAAGCTGGTTGCAGCCCAAGATTGACATGCCATATTTTTTATTTGTTTTTTTCCATGGCATTCTGTTATTGCGGGATTATCCAAGTTGGAAAGGAAGACCCAATCTGACAGTTTACAACTGGGTAAAATAAGCTGCAAAAGTGGGCCAAACTTTATACTGATTTTTAAGGATTATAAAGGCGACTAATATAACAAGCACTCTACCGTTCAAAAGTTTGGGGTTGGTAAGATTTTTTAAGTTTTTGAAAGTAGTCTCTTATGCTCACCAAGGCTGCATTTATTTAAGCAAAAATACAGTAAAAGCAATATTGTGAAATATTATTACAGTTTAAAATTACCTTTTCCATTTTAATATATATATTTTTTAAATGTAATTTGTTCCTGTGATGCAAAGCTGAAATTTCAGCATCATTACTCCAGTGTTAAGTGTCACATAGGATGGATAGAAGAATATACAATGATATGCTCAACTAAATTTCAATAGTATTTGTAAAATTAAAATCTGAAGGAATTTAAGGCTGTGCACACCTGAATCCATCTCAAGCATGTGTATATCAGGGAAGCTGGTGACAGAAGGACAGGCTATGCTCCGGATCTCTGCGTTGTGTGGAGCAGACACTTTCTGTAGCAGGCGCCTGAATGATTTTTGTGCTATACTGTAAAACGGTGGAGGATTGGACGCATACAGTTGAGGGGGAGGGGCCACAGCAGCGGGAAGTATGCAGGAGAACCTAAAATATAACAGGAAGCAGAATTAGATCACGAAAAGCTCACAAAACTGCTTACATGGCATGGAGTTCATTGTCAAATCCAGACCTCTTCAACAAGATGCATGCTGCCGCCTCCTGCTCCGTGTTGGAGAGAATCGCTGAGCGGAGTGGAGCCACTGTGGACACGCATGTCTGCTGAGCCCTGATGCAACTGTCTCTGCCAACCCAGGACCAGCGGGAGTGCTGGGGAGCGGGGAAGGCCGGTGGAGGGCGTCCCTCATAAATGGAGCAGGTTTTGATTAAGTCTGAGCCATATAGCACAGAGCGCGAGGACCGCCATTCGTTCGCATGTAATAAACTAGCCAGACGCTCTTTCAGCTGCCTGTTTCTTTCCTCACTTGACTCCTAAAGAGACACAAAGACAAGGTTCGGTGTTCTATTCAACTATTCAATGGACCTCATTATTTCCTTTAACATGTCTTCCAAACTCACCTGTGTTGTGGCGTTAACTGAGTGTTTAGAGTTTGTTTCTGTGTCTGTGGTTGCTGGAGTGACTGGGGTTGCCATGTTGGTTGCTTTATGGAAACAGGCAGAAAGAGAGCTTAAGTTTAAATGATCTAAGACAGCAGTAGAATGTCACATATTTAGGTCAGTGGTTCTCAACCAGGGGGGCCTCAGCACACTTTGAAAGGGGCACAAAATGTCTTAATTTTTTTTATTTATGTTTGATTTTGAAAATGTCAAGAACTGAAATAAATAATACCTACATTTTTAAAATTTTATATAACAAATATAATTTTGCCTAGCAACGTCAAGGTCTAAAATATTTAATCAGGTAGA
Organism: Siphateles boraxobius; assembly: GCF_051911475.1. Classification (NCBI taxonomy): domain Eukaryota; kingdom Metazoa; phylum Chordata; class Actinopteri; order Cypriniformes; family Leuciscidae; genus Siphateles; species Siphateles boraxobius. The sequence continues at coordinate 15,199,815 of NW_027509219.1, forward strand.
GTTACAAAAAATACAATAGTTGCAAAAATATATAAAAAATAAACAAAAAAAGTAAAATAGAGCAGTTAAGATTATACAAGATACATTTACATATGACAAACATTCTAAAACTTTTTTAACTAAAGTTCTTAAGTGAGCTTACTACATAAAAATGTTGTCTACTTGCATTTAATCATGTAGAAATTTTCTATTAGTGATTAAAAATAATTTTATAAAAGCTTATAAAATAACTAGAAAGTTCATGTAAAAAAGATAGGTGGGCATTAAGAGGGTAAATTCCCTGAAAAACAGAGCTCTTGGAAATTTTGGAATTATGTAATTATATAATTTATTTGAGTTTTTTTGGCCTTTCTGCCTTTATTTTCATTAAGAACAATTTGTGGGGAGAGAGGAATGGAATCATTCAGGAAATCATTTTACTATAATTTTATGTTAAATTATACATTTTATTTGTTATCTTTTAATTATAAAAAATACTTTTTTATTTTATTTTAATATATTACCAGTCCTAGTTGCTATATATAACAACAAACAAACATTGAAAACAAGTAGCTAAAAGCAGGTACTGGAACAACAAGTAGCAGAAACATTTGAACCTACATAGATGTCCTTTAAAATGTCCTTTTATTGGCAAAAAGGTTGAGAATCACTGATTTAGGTGATGGTCAATCACTATTGAGAATAACAATCAGCTTTAGGATGGAGGAGTGCCTCACCTTGTGGTGTGGAGGTGGCAGGGGGTGGAGTGCCTGAGGAGTTCTGGACAGGCACAGCCTGGGGCACGGTAGGCATCACCATAGGTGGTCCCTGTGGCCTGAGAAGATTCTGTCCGGGGGCTGAAACAATCTGCAGGATGTTGCCTAATGCAGACACACATATATATAAGCGTCACATTAGCCCACTGAACACACATAACATCAACTGGCACAAGTGACTGAACATGGCAAAGGTGACTGAACATGGCAATGAAATGAGACAGAGAGATGATGAACACGGGCTGGACATTACCGAGTGTACCTTGGAGCTGCAGGGGCTGGCCGGTGGTGAGCTGCCGCAGCTGACTTGGGGACAAGGTGAACTTGTTTCCCTGGAACTGCAAGGTCACAGGGGTCTCTGGCTGGGTGATGCGGCCCTGTCCAACTAACTGAGCAACCTTCACCACATCTCCACCTTCAGTAGGTAAAAATGACAGTGCAATGTTAAATTACAGTGCAAAGCAGCTGAAAATTTCTCTATGAGAAAACAAAAAACATTTTAGTTAGTTTCGGGATGAGCACGGAAAGAGACATGCGTGACCAGGGTGTGTTAAACGAAAGACACTTTAACAAACAAAACCTTACCAATAAAAACCTGAAACAAACAAACTGAAATCAGTCTGAGCTGTTTAGCAGAGCGAATAAAAGTGGGTGCAAATCTTTGTTTGTTTAAAAGGTTTTCCATGTAACAATAGTTACATGTGACATGGGGAGCAGTGCCCACGAGCCTGACACTCTTTTCACCCACAGAAGGACAATAGCCGTGTTTCCACTGTCGGGCCAAAAGTGAACGTGCCAGTGCGTGCCAGGGCCAGTAACGTTTCCACTGTCACTTCCGTGGCTTGATAGTGCCTCATCGGGGATTCTTCTGGGTCAAAAGCCAGGGGTTTTTGGCCCGACAAATACCTTGCTCCAAAGAGGGCCAACTGGGGCTTGAGGAGTTGTCATGAACAAAGGCAGAGTTTATCAGAGTCAGGAGACGGTCAACACCGCTGCTCATTTCCCATGTTTTTATATCAAGCTACCAGCTAAAAAAACTTTTAAGACATTGAAAACAATTTTTTGCTCTTAACTCACTCTCATACACCAGCGAGTATATGAAATAATTTCTGATTACGATTTGATTGGGATTCTGATCACAGTATGATGCAGAAATGTATTTATATGCATTGCTAAAGGCTACTTATGCTGATCATTGCCATAATAAATACACATATGATTAAGATTAAGAACAAAGACAAATCATATGCATGTTTTATTTGGTTTCATCTCTCCCCTGTGCCGTTGTTTATACTGGACTAATGCATCCACATGTCATAAATTACATATTTCGGTTACTCATATAACTCCTGTTTTCTGTCCGTGTGCTACCTCTGTTGCTCTAGCTGAAAGGATAACAGTATAGTGAGACAGGAGAGATGTCATTCCTACTAAAGAAATGTGACATGAACATGATGTTTTATCAATATTGTATCACAAATAAACACGAGCAGGTGCAGCTGAATAAGTATGCATGTTCTCTTTTTATGTGAGATAATGATAAAAACCAGTTTGATTCAGAATGATTGATGTGCACTCTGACAGTAATTTGTTCATTTGTGTCAGCTGCAACATTTTTCCTTGTAAATCATTTGTCAAATTTCGAGTCAAAGTCTTTAAGCAAAGACCAAATTTTCAATTCTGTGATGCTCATTTTGTGATCAAGCAGTAGCGCTACAGGGCTACTGGTACGACAGTGGAAACACAACTTGATTTTGGCCTTGTGGCTCAAGGTTCGAGACTATTGGCCCCATCCGGCTCATTTTTAGCCCTAGTGTGCACTGGCCCGACAGTGGAATAACGGCTAATGAAATAAACGGCTCTGAAGAAAAGCTGCACTGAAACGACAGGGAGGCAAAACCATATTAGAAAGCTTCTGGATCATCCTTCAGCTGAACTGCACAAAAAACACAAAGAGATTAGTTATTAAAATGCAGAACGGAAACCAGAATAAAGGGAAGGGAATAAATATGTCAAAAAAATAAGTGAAAAACTGGAGGCAGCGGGTGCAGTCCGGAGAGAGATCTGGTGGACTCATGCTTGTCTACGAAGGGTGAGGAGAGAAACCACCGTAGGTCATCTGCTGAAGCCAAAGATTTTTACACTTCAAATCAGACTGGACATATGCCAGCAGACACGGTGTCGATTTGTTTGCAGACACACTACGGGTTGAATTTTCACCATTAGTTTCTCTGGTGGAGGTCTGTATGAAAGCTAGCACACTTCAGCAGAGACGTACTGTTGTCTCTGATCTTTACTCAGGTTGTTTACTGCTGTGCTTGAGCGCATGATAATAAGGAAACGTTTAAGTGCAGGTGCACAAGGGAGAGTGCAGAGGAGAGGGCCGATCTGCTGTCGGTGATGGGGAGGCCACTTACTAGGCAAGCGTGCCTGGGCCTGGGAGCTGAGCACCAGCCTCTGGGTTACCAAACTGGGCTGGAGGGGGTGGGCGGCAGGGGCGTGAGGGGTCACAGCAGTGACCCCTGTCACACCCATAGCCAGAGGGGTAGAGGGGGGGTTAGGGGTGGCTCCTGATAAGAGTGGTCCTGTTGAGCTTTTGTTTGCGGAGGCTAAGGAAAAAGAGGTGGAGTTAACAATCTCAACAGACCATTCAAAGCGAGTGTAATGGGGGTGGAGGATTAAAGAAAATCTGTTATTTGGGACATACAATCACTGTTATATTATTTATTATGTTATACAGATTTTTGTTGAGTGGTGCTTGCCACAGTGCTAGAAAGTTGCGCATGGATAAATTGCATTTCTATGTGATTGCTTAAAGTCACCATGAAATCAAAATTGATGGAAAGATGCAGTTTATAATAAATGATTTATCCGTGCGCATTATTTATGTGAAATACCTGTGTCCTAGTCTTCAATAAAAAATATTGACTTTCCCTCCCCTTGCAATGACATCTCTTCTATGATGATGTGTGCAACTCACATAAGATAACAGCAATTAACAAACAACAATGATCCAATCAATTCCCAATTGACAAATGTAGAAGAAAAAAAATACTACAGTCATTTCCATTTCATGCCGACTTATAGTTCAGGATAGTTCAACCGAAAATGAAAATTTTAGGGTTGGGGATTTCAGCGAAGCCTCAGAAACCATCACTTATGGTATATTAGTTTAAGTAATTAACTAACACCAAGATCAGAGATGGCAACAAATAAATACATGTAAATAGAGATTCCTAGGAACAAATAACTGACATGAGCACGTTTTCTGCATCAAAAAGCATCTGCATAAATATCATACCACTTCACAAAAACTTGCAGAATGTTGGTTATCTAAGTCTAAGTGTGGGAACACGTTTGTGTAAGAAGTTAGGGTCTTACCCTGTGTGGAAGTGGTTGTGGTAAGAGGTGATTTGCCCCTGGGTTGTGTGCTAGGAGCAGCAGTAACAGGGTTGGTAGTGGTGGTGGGGGCAGTAGTCACAGCAGTGGCACGAGGGGCTTGAGTGGTGCTGCTAGTCATGGGAACAAGACGCCCCTCTGGTTTAGTCCCATACTGCACTGGCTGGAACAACCTGAAGTTACAAACATCCAACAGTCAACATCAATTCATCTGGGCCATTCCTGTAGTACATTGTCATCTCCCCATCATACATTTCATAATATGTTCAATAAAAACAAATGTAATATTCACTACTATACCACGTAGATTGTTTACCATGAAAACAAAACCAATGAATTAACAAATTAACAATTCATTCTAGGAAGTGAAATGATTTTTGGAGTGAAAACAATAGCACCAAAATCAGTATTAACACTATATTGTGATATTATTAGGTTTGTCTCATTTACAAACATTCCGCCGTTATTACTGTAGGGGCATTTACAGCTAACCACATTCAAGCTTCATCATGCTTGTTTACATTATAGAATTCATCATAGAATTCATTATGATATGAGAATGGTGAGTCTTTAAGAATGGACACCTCATAGGTTTGATCTTGCATGGTCTGGGTCGTGCTGGTGGGTCACGTGCACTGTAGATCTCTTCGATCAGCTGCTTGGTCATTCTGAGTTTTGGCAGAGTCTCCTCTGCCTCATAACGAGTCAACTTGCCCTCGTTACTAATCAGGTCAAACAGTGACATATCTACAGTCTGGAACAGAAAATGGTCTATTAGTCAACAAACATTTTCTATCTTGCACAGTCCATGTGTTTATTTCTCTTGCTTACCTTCCACTGGTCCTGCTGCAGTGCGGTGAGCAGTAATGATGGGGTGTTGTACTGAAGTGGCTGACATATGTAAGAGTTGTGTGTGTCTCTGGGCTGGATCAGGTCTGGATGGTTGCAGATCTTCTGCAGCTGCATAAGAACCTCCAGGACTCTGACAAAATGTCCTGTCTTTAGAGCCTCCTGTGCACTAGAGGGCAATAGAAAAACAGAGAACCACTCAAAATGGATGACCTGGAGATGAGCTGGTTAAGGTGTGTTGGGCTGAGTGTGTCCTGTACTGACCTGGGCTGGATAAGGATGTCCTCGTACATGCTCTTTTGCCTCTTGGACAGTCGGCACTTGAGAATGTGCTCGTACTTCTTAGGCATTTGTTTCTCTACATCTCTCTTGGAACGACGCAGGATGAAGGGCTGAATCATCTAAAGCAGAAAGGAAGAAAACAAAATTATGCCGTGGTGCTCGTGAAAGGTAGTTAACCAAAGGCACAATGTCCTGTGTTAAAGTGTCCAGAAACAACTTCCATCAGGCCTCACCCTGTGCAGTCTGATGACCAGTTTGTGGCAGTAGTCCTGGTTCTGATCGGTGCCGGGTTTGATGGGGAAGCTGAGGTATGGGTGAGTGATTCCAGGCAGGAGGAAGTGGATCATGGTCCATAACTCTTTCAGAGTGTTCTGCAGAGGTGTGTTGATTAAGAGGATCCTTTGCTGACTGTTGACAAAACAAGACAAATTTTTTTTAAAAAATTCTAACTTTTACAATATATCTTTGCACCGATAGGAAGATGCAAATAAGCATAAAATAATGCTAAATAAAATAAAAACAAAGTAATTTAGTATTATATATATATATATATATATATATATATATATAGTATGAAATATTTCAAATTAGATTTTATTTTGATATTTTCTGTTAACCTTTTAATTTTAGTTTAAGTTACAATAATTTTGTGCTTTTGTCGTTTTTGTTAGTTTTTTAATATTTCAATTTTGCTTTGATTTATATTTTTCAGTTTTAGTAATTTTAGTATGTCAAACATTTAATTTCAGTCTATTTTTTTAAGATTAAGTTTTTAATATTTATGTTTTAGCTTTATTTTAACAATTGAAAATAAGTTTTTGACGGTATTAGTTATAGTAACAATTACAGTAACAACAGCAATTAAAATCTACTGTAAATATTTTCTCAAATGCAAAAATCTCGAAAACATGACACCAATAGATACCAAAAGGAAAATTGTTCCAGTGTTTTGGCATGTTTCCTAACCTCTTTATGTTGAAGATGGTCTCCCAGTGTTTCTCAGTCATATTCTTGATGAGCTGCACCTCGTCCAGCACCAGGTGCCTCCATCGCCTCCTCATAAAGTGAGACTGATCTTTCAACAGAAGCTTGTATGATGTCACACACACGTGGAAACTGTTGGGCTCACACCACCTCTGCATACATTAGACGACAATGGGAAAGTGAGAACAGACAACAGAAAAAAAAAGGTGCCCACTTAATAACCAAGAATTTAAATGACCTACCAACTCATTTGAAAACTATTTTTCGGGAATTATCAAATGCAAAAAAATGCTCTGAAAACAAGGCTGGATTTACAGCAAGTCTGGTATGTGAAAGTACATGGTTCATACCAATCTCTTGTATCTGCGCTGCCTTCGGCTGCCGAGGTACAGGAGTATCTTCAGTCCAGGACACCAGCGTTTGAACTCCATTTCCCAGTTCAGCAGCTTACAGGTCCTCACCACCACCAAATGAGGCCCCCAAATACCTGCAACACCCACATCACACCAAAATGTGTTGCATTTCTTTTCTTAAATTCACACAAAAAAGAAAAATCTGACACCTTAAGAAAACGTTTTTATTGACTATAAATGTGCTAGAAGTGGCTAGTGATGGTACCCTGGTTGCAGGCCAAGTGAGCGAAGTAAGCCACAGTCTGTACAGTTTTGCCGAGGCCGGTTTCATCTGCCAGGATGCCGTTGAGGTTTTTGCGGTAGAGGTTTGCCAGCCACTCCACCCCGACCTGCTGGTACTCTCTCAGAGAGCCGTGCAGCAGAGCAGGAGGAGAGGAACGACTCTGAGATGAAAAGGGATGAGTCATCAGACAATCAAACACAGAGAGCCCACTTTGAATTAAACCACCACTCAACTGAATTTTTAATCTTCCTGTTTAAATCAGTCCTTGTGAGTAACAGTGTAAGTGACTCACAGTTAGAGTGGTCCTGGCACTGCCTTTGGGCAGAATCAGGTCTGTTGCTGCAGCAACCTCAGCGATATCCTTTGTGGGCTTCCCATCAGGGCCTGAAGCCACCCGCTCAGCCCCACGGTACTGATCCATACTCAGCAAAGAGTCTATTAGCACTGCATCATGTGGACTGTTCAATGGAGAATTCATGTCTGAATAGAGAACAGCATAAAAAAAAAAAAACTGTTACTGCAACATCAAATCAATACACTGTCAAAAGAACTGATTTATTTGAATATCTTTGTATTTCAGGGCTTCTATTGAGAATGTATGAACAATTGCTGTAGTTCTTAAGACAAACCATCAGCTTCCTCTCTGTCTTCATCCTCGCTCTGGATAGAAGGCTGCGGCCACTCAAAGCCCTCAGCGTAAGCACCAGCGTACTGCTTCACCAGATCATCCAATGGCACTTCAGCTACAAGAAACAGACACATAGTTTATAGTAGAGTAGGGCCCTTTGATTTCCACGATGCGGAAAACACGGACGGAATCCCGAAATCCAGTCATAAAATCTGAATGTACCGTATAACGCGGAATTTCACAGAATTTGTCAAATCTTGGATGAATAAATCAAAAGTAGGTCAGTACACTTAATTGTCTAATTGCGACAGACTAGTGTCTGTGAATATTAAACCACAAAGACTATTTAAATATGATTGCTGCATGTTCTGAGTGTATCTTTGTCTGGTTTAATTTACCAAACACACACGTGACGCTCGTAGTGTCAGCCTCTGCCGCCTAACTATATGAGGATGTGAATGCATGTACTTCTCCAGAGCCAGGACATTTAGCTATGTCCAGGGCCGACGCTGTGGTGGGGCATTCGAATGCCATGCCCCCCTAGCGGTAATTGATGCCCCTCATACTGCAGTTGCTAATACAATGCTAAATCATAAATCAGATGTACTTATGTACAATAACATACCGATGTCCAGCAATCGATTTAAATAGTACATTGTGTTTCATTTGTCGTTTAATGAGATCTAATGTGTGTTGGTGCCGAGAATTTTCACATGAAGAAATACATAGATCCGACTATATTCTGTATGTATTTTAATGGTCCAGTGGCAGAACTTTTGCCAAGCGTGTCAGAGGTTCTGGGTTCTAATCCGCACTCGTATAGTTTTTTTTTCCTCATTAAAACCGATTATGTTTATCAGTGGTTGTATATCAGGCAGGGACACGTTTGTGTGCATTTCTACGCAACGGATTAAAGCGCACGTCCGTGTGAAGACTCTGCGCGAGCCAAAGCAGAACACTGTATCCGCACCACTGATCGAGAGACAAAGAGCACTTTGATCACTTGATTTAAAAAACAACACATTTCAGCATGCTAGATCGCCTCTTATTTATCAAACAATGAATGCTCTGCTAGTTAACTGGAGATGTTTTATTTATTTGTATTAGTTACATCCGTGCCGCGAGATGTTTCAAAAGTGGTGGGGACAATATCGACCCTATCAATTTCATCGGGCCCTATTAGTAGTAGTTTGAGTTTTCAGTGGCTGATAACTAGAGAACGAGCTTGCCTTGGCCAATATAATACAGACGTATAATAGACTGAAACCGTTACACGTAAACACGTACACAAAATTCCAGGAACTTAATTTTATCTCAAAATTCAATCAAACTACTCAAACATTTATTAAAAATAACTTAATTATTAGCTCGTAAGAAGTTGCACACAAATTCCTGAAAATCATTTAAAACTTTTTTTTTTATTAAAGGTGCTCTGAGCGATGTCGGGTGACATATCTTCTTGTTGACGTTTAAAGTATTGTCAAACAAAACGAAGGCCAGCTAGACCCTCCCTCCTCCTCATCCGCGCACTAACCCCCCAAACCCTTCTTAATCGGTTATTGGCTGGAACAGTTTGTTATGTTTCGCGGTGCGGGTAAGCCCCGTTAGTTTTTGTTGCCGTTTGTGGAGCCTGGGGTGTCTGCAGAGACCGTGTTTTTTACAGTGTGTTCAGTGGACAGGCAGCTAGCGGATAGTGAGGAGATGTTTTTTGTATGTGACAAAAAATGTTTTGCCAAAAAACGCGTGACATCGCTTTGAGCACCTTCAAATAAAAATAAATTAAAAAAGCATTGCCAAGTATACAAATAGATTTATATAACTGACCAATGCAGCATGATTAATGACCTAAAAATGCCAAAAAGCAGCTATATATTTCAATCACTAAATATTGAATACTATGTTTTCGTCCACAGTCTGATATATAATTTATATCAAAATTTATTTCCATTCATAAAAAATTACCAAACCTCTGAGATGTAAAACTTGCCTTCTTTTGTTAGATCGGCCAGCTCGGCTTTCTGATCAGCTGCGCCCTCCGTAGCCTCCTGCTCTTCTATTGTACTTTCCTCATCTTCAACTGCAAAAGAACAGAGCATTCAGCAGCGTGCACACAGACACGCACACAGAAGCTAACTATGTAGAAATGCAGTATGTACCCTCTACATCTGACAGCGCGGTGCTTGACTTCCTCTTGCGGGATGGGCCAGTCTCCTGCTTAAAACGAGAAAAAAAAGAGGTTTGAAGATTGTTGTGGACAATGAGAGGATGAGTTAAGCTAGCAATGAGGAAGGATCTTTGAGAACCCATGGAGAAGATCTTACCCCTTTACTCTCTTTATCTGATTTCTCTCCGGATGACTGGGCTGGTTTAGCACAATGACCTGTAACAATACATCGTCTCTTCTGAATTAATAAACTCTGACAAACAGTTAAGACAGGTCAGATATAATCATTACTTAATCTCACCTTTACTTGCAGCCTTCTGCAGGCTGATAACTTTTTGCTGTTTGTCATAGATCTCAAAACGCAGCTTGATTTCCACAACCTGTGGTAAGAGGGAAAGAAATCATTTATTCACGGTTTTACATTTCACTGCACTTCTTTTCCATTGTTTTTCAATGTAAAAATGCACTAGACAAGTGTTTGACCATTGCGTTCAGGTCTCGTGTCTTTTGCAGCGTCTCGTCCATAAGATAGCATTCCAAAAAACGCAGTGGCCAAATAAGAAAAAAAGCTCAACTTTAAAAAAAATGTTTCTCAAGACGTTGCGTTATTTTTTCACTGACCTGAGTCTTGTTTTTTTTCTTTTTACCGCAAAGCGCATTCTGTGTGAATGGCCCCTTAGAAATGTTATGAAAAATTAGAAATGTTGCATTGGCAACTTACTGAAAAATGTTTTGTTTAAAGTAGTAACATTTAAATAAAAACAAGTCAAATCTTAATTAAATTTTTGTTTTTTTAATTAATAAAAATGACAAAAGCACAAAATTAAACTAAAATTATAGAAATAAAAGCTCATTCAATAATAAATAAATAATAATTAGAAATAATAAATACTATAATAGTATATAAATAATAAAATAACCAAAATAATACTGGTATCAATACTAAGTAAATGTACCTGTTCGATGTTGGACCAGAAGCAGTCAACCCCACGGGCGATGGTGCTGGCAATGTGCCGCAGCCTCATCTCCTCCTCTCTCTTCTCGCGTTCCTCCATCTTCTTCTGTTCGTCATGGTAACGTGCACATGTGCGCACAAGCTACAGACAGAGATGACATTGAACTTAAAATCAAAGCAGAATTTTAGCCTGCTCTATAACTAATTGTCACTATTACGTGTGGCCAAATGCATTGAGGTGTTACCTATGCTAGGAGTCACAGAGCAATCGGCTCAATTAATACTGTCTGAGACATTGCTAACATCAGAGACTGAGTGCGAGTCTTCTCACCTTCTTGGCAGCAGCATTCTTCCAGCGCCTTTCCTGGGCAAAGTCAGCCGCCATCCACTGCATTTCCTCCAGGAGGTAGTCCCAGTGGGATTTGGGCCTGCAGGCCTCCTGCAGCTTGGGTAAGCGGCTAGCTGACCACTGGCCCTCTTTACGGAGCTCTGAAATGCGCTGGTGCACATGACTCTCCTACAATGCAATGTGACAATCTTGTCTGAGATATTATATGCAACATATACTACAAAGTAACCTAGTTTTAGCTGATATTAACATATACCGAACATATTAAAGATCATATTGTAATTGTTCTCACCAACTTGGCTTGTTCTGCTTGCTTGTCCTGAGAGCATTCCTGTGAGTTCTGCCCGACCGGATTCTGACCCAGCCCAGACATTTTCAGCCCGGTGGTGCCATTCGTGGAAGCGAGTTTGGACTGGGCAACAGAGGAGAGGCTGGGGCCAGTACAGGGGGTGCGGACCGGGACAGAAGGGTGTGAGGAGGGTAGTGAGGACGGGGATGTGAGAGGAGCAGGAGACATGGCAGCATTGGAGAGAGAGTTAGACATCAAACGCTGGGCCGGCTGGGAAGAATCTGATCCAGGACGAACAAGCGTCACAGTCTGAAAAAAAAAGAGAAGATGAACTGTAAAAAAATCTACTGTCGTTATAGGGCTGTGCAATATATATTAAATATTCATGATATATTCATAATGGCTTTGCTGACGATATAAAACATTTTTTATACCAATTTTTTTTTTCCAAAAGTGTCATCAGACAAATTTCAAGATTTTTTTTTTGACAGTCCAAAAGCTAAAGAGCGAAATCCCAAACATGCCCATCATAACAGACTTTTATTACTATCACTGTAAGCAGAACAAGCTTTTAAAACGTGGAAGACATACTTCTCAATGTGGTTAGTGAGGTTTTCTTGGCACAGTTATTTTTCAGCATACTCACTGCCTGTCCTGGCTGCATGACCGACTGCTGCATCTGCTGTTGCATCTGCTGGAGGTGGAGTCCTGACTGCATCTGCTGAAGCTGTGCCTGCAGCTGTGCATGAGGGTTAACTGGAGCCAGCACGGCCCCAGTACCCTGAACCTTCACCTGGAGCTGACCTCCAGACATCGGAGCCTGCTGGTCCACCAACATGGCCTGACCCTGGGACAGGGAGAGAGGCAGACCCGCCATAGGGATGCCACCCTGCGGTAGGCGGCCTGGAAGCTGCGGGGGTGGCGTGTGAAGGCTGGCAGCGTTCTGGACCGGGGGACCTTTGGATGGGTCATACTGTTGCTGGTTCTGTTTCTGCCCACCAATCTGGACTGTTTGTGGAGTGGGGGGCATGCCTCCTGTTTCACGAGGCAAGATGAAGGAAACGGAGTAGAGAGAGGAAAGAGAGGAGAGACAGATAGAGGGATATGGGGGGCAAGGAAGAATTCCAAAGGAAAAAAAAGGAAGAATTTGAAACCATATATTGTCTTGTCTGTTTAGCTGAAAGGCCCAAATTTTGAAAGTGACACTTTATATCCTAACACATTTTTTCTTGTTTTTAGATAAAGTGAAAGAACATGTCTGAGTCAAATTTCACCCCCAAATTCTACTTTGCTTAAAAAATCCAAAGATTAGTATTTGAATTGACATTGTTTCTGACAATTAAGAACATTTCAACTCCATTTCTCATTACCTTAATGTTAGATTTTATTTAAATTGTATTGTATTTATGTGGCATTTAATCAAAATGTATATAATGACTATGTACCATTTTAAAATCTTTACACATTTTTTTGTTGATGTAAAAAATGTTAAACAGCCTGTAAAAATAAATAAATAAATATTTTATTTTGCTTGATTTTTGTTTGTTTATTTAATTACATAATTATTACAGACATTTAAATAAAGCACCATACAGTACATTAAGATATCTAATCGTCATGAAAATAATGGCACAATACTTAAAAGCTTTATGGTACTAAAAATCAATTTTGATCGTGGAGTGCAATAGAACTCAGACATTTTACCCGTTTATGTTTCAACCAAACTTTTGATTTTATGGGTATGATGTTATGAGTAACCAGCAATGTGTTACACAATGCTGAAAAAAGGGATCATTAATGAAAAATACAGATCATGTCACAATGACTAAATAACAAAACTCAAGGTAGATTTACATGTTCTAATAATGGAAAATTAGAACTCGTAAATTGAAAATTAAAATAATTTCATTAAATGCTTAAGAATACTACTATGAAGAACAAAACTAATCATGCATTACCACTGATCTATCCATAAGTGGAAAAGTCTAGATATTAAAAGAAACAAAAATCAAGAAAAAAAACAAACAAAAATAAAAACAGGACAAGAACTCAAAAGAAGGAAAGGAAATGGACACGACTGAAGCACATTTCATGAACATGCATGAAGCAGGTAATGTCTGAAACATCTGCGTTAATACACGTGCTAAAAAACAGCAAAGCAGAGGGTATAGCAGAGGAATGACAAGGGAAGTTTAGCACACAAGAAGGTAAAGCCCAGCTGTAAACACAAAGTATCTCCCTCTTTTAGCATTTCATCACGAGCAAAATTACCAACTACAGCATTTTTTTCAACTCCGGAGCTTTCTGAGGTTAATTTGCTTGTTTATAAGAGCTTTCCTGAGCGCCATTATTGGCTCCTCACCATCAGGGAATTTGATGGAAACCGAAGATGAGGGTGGGAACTGAAAATATGATGACGATAAAACAAGGAGAAATTAAAATAACTTGCTAGATGAAGGAACCAAGATTGAAAATGCACTGAGATTCCAATTTGAGAATGCAGTGAGTTTAGGGAAGTGAAGGAGGATCTTTGTAGGATCAGGAGAGGAGATGTCAACTATAAAACCGCAGAACTAAACGGAAAACAAACACGGTGTGAAAGAGGACATCCCAGTAGAGAGGACAGTTTGGGGCTCATCATCTGATGAACCACGGATGGAATCAGAGATGCCATTATGGCGAAGAAGAACGTACACAAATGAGGTGAATGGCTCAAGGAACTAATGAGCAAATCATAAATGAATAAAAGTGATGTCTTCCAAATTGATCTTCAGCTGTATCTTCTGCTCAGCTGTCCCTTTGATGGTTAGCAAAAGATTTTGAGATGAGAACTGAGACTGAACTGAGTCCCAACAAGTGGATCACAACTGGTAGATGATGCTTGGAAAAAAGGTGGGATCAACTTTGGGAACTCTGGAATGAACCCTGACCTCCAGCAGCATTGAATAACGGACACAAGAGCGGACCTGGCCAGAGACGCAGCGGCGCTCCTACCTTGCGCTGTCGGCATGAGCTGCTGGAGGGGAACGCCAGGAGATCCTAAAGCAGTTACAGCGGGGTGTTGGAATATCATCCCATGCCGACCCACTTCCATCCGGGACCTCTTAGCCTGATCTGGGATGCAAAACACACAATACCCTCAAAACGCAAAAGACCTCCCTACCAAAAAAATGAGATATAGAACAAGAAAACAAAAAGGAGGAGAACAAAAAAAAACACTTGGCACATGGCAATGATGTTTGCACACCAGCAGGTAACTGTTGGGAAGCTCAGTTCCCTGTTTTCTGGATTACAGGCTTCAAACACAGAGCTGGGAAAAGATGCTGGAATACTGAGTAAGCAGAAGCAAATTGGAAGGGGAGAAAAGGAAACTAACAACAGCAAACAGAAAGGCAGAAAACAAAAAGGGGGATAAAGAACAAAGAAAACGAAAGAAAACTGGCCTCCACCTTTGCCCTGGGTCAACGTCGCCATACCTGCTTGTGCCATGGCCTGCTGCCGTTTGAAAGCCTCCATGTCCACAGGGTTAGAGATGCTGCCACCTGCCACCCCAACATGAGTCTGTGAGATGGAAAACAAACCAAAGTGAGTCTCATTCACACGGAGCAAACAGTTGTGTTAACCTTAACTAAAATTCTCTCAAACCACATAATAAAAGCCCTGTCATACTAAGTGTTAAAAATATTTGAAATGTTCTGAATGAATCCTCCTTCACATTTCCAGTAAGGAAGCCTCCATCACCATGAACTGCTGCTGAACGGAGAACGCTGCAGACACGTTGGGTGGGAGTTGTGTAGCTATAGCAACAGGAGTCACCGTCTGTCCATCCTTTCCAGTCACTACTTTCACCTGAGAGGTTGTCATAGAAACAGATGAAAGATACAAAGCCACAGAAAATACATCTTGATGTCTGCAAAAGAAAGAGACCAGTTCTCTACAAAGAAAAGTTGATTCATGGGTCAGAGACATGATGATCTTTTTTATTATCTGGATCTATTAATTATTATTAATTAATAATTATTCAAAAATACATACATTTCTAAATTAACATTTATTTTGATATTATTGGGGGAGATAAAGTAAAAATGTCAGAGTGATACAGCTGTCTTGATATCATAAAGAAGAGAGAAACCATCCTTTAAGGAAAACGATTCTTTAAAATGATTTTTTTTAGTAGTTTGATATAAAAATTCTCTTAGGAAAAAAAGAGAATATTTTACTCACTGGATCACCCGCATCACTGGATATTAATATTTGGGAGAAAAAAACAAGTCTACCAAATCAAGACAAATGGTTTGACCAAAAGCATGTGGTGTAAACACCAAAAAACAGGAAATGATATCATAGAGAGGACACTTGAAGAGCTCTGTGACTGTCTCTTAGGTCAATAATCCTCTTAAAATATCAGAAATTTGACCTTATGACTGTGAAAAGGCTGTAAAATGTAATGTGTTGCAAATCCCACAAATATCACAATATTACTGTATTTTTGATTTTAAAAAAAAATACAGCATGGGTGAGCATAACAGACTTCTTTCAAAACATTTTTCCTGACCCCAAACGTTTGAAATGTAGTGTATGTTTTCTTACTTAAAAATATACATTTTAAAACCGTTTTTAAAATAAAGAGTATGATGTATTCAAGGTTTAAGGTAAAATGTTATTTGTTTTTTACTTGATGGCTACACCACATGATGCCTTTTAAACCCCATTACATTTAAACGTTTCTTACAAGCAGTATAAATATAAATTTCAAAATGTTTTATAAAATATTTTTTGGACACAATAAAAGGTGCATTTTTACACAAAGAAAAGTGCATTTGAAAACAGAATGTAGAGCCCAATGCATTATTTTACCTCATCATTGATGACCTCGGACTGCTCTTCCTCCTCCTCTTCATCTTCAAGGTCAAGATCGTTTTGCCTCAGGTAGGTGAAGAGAGGCACACAAGGCTTTTTCTTGAAGGCAATGTAGTCCATCATGTTCCCTTGCAGATGCTGCAGGAAAAAGAGCTCAATCAGGTACTCCTTAAACACCTCCTTCAGACTCTCCATTTTCTTCCCATGATGCTCCAGACACTGCTTCCTCAACTGTGCCACCTCTGGGTTTGAGGGCGCAATCTCTTCCAGCTTCTTCGGCTGCATCTTCTTCATGCTGGTGGGGGTCATGGACTGGCTGGCAAGGCCCTGGGGAGGGTTGCTCCTGGATGGGCTAGAGGGAGGGATGGCGGATGGGACCCCGAAAGAAGGCGCCGCAGATGCTCCCACAATGCCTTGCGCAGTCTTCTCAAAAATCATGGGTCGTGCTAACTGGCCTTGGATGATGCTACTGATCTGAGGAGGCAGATTGGAGGTGGTGATATGCCCAGGGCTGCCTAACGTCGGGAGAGCAGCCCCTGCCGCAACCGGGCTCTGCGGGCCCAAATGGTGTATGGTGCCCCCGGTTTGAGAGTGTGGCTGGGACAGGCGTCTTTCTCTGATGGCCCCCGGAGTCCCAGGTGAGGACAGCTGAACGGCGCCTGCTGTGGTCGGAGTCAGCTGAGCCAATCCTGCTCCATCCTGGTACACAAAATGGGCTGGTGGGCTGCCCAAGTTGAGCTGCCTAACCATTATACCTGCCTCCATAAACCGCGTCGGGCTTTGACCGCACACTCCCAGAGCCGACCCAGGAGCATTCGGCCTGGGCACAGCCTGTATGGGGACCGGACTGTGCTGGGTGGGACTTTGAGGCTGTAGGGTTTGGGACAAGGGTGACGTAACCTGGATGTAAGACGAAGACCCAGGCTCGAACCTCCACTGCTGGGGCTGATGCTGAAAGCCAGGGGACGCCGGGCTTTGGAGAGGCAGGGAGGCGAGGGTGATCTGCTGGTTCCCAGGAACCATTGGTCCCACGTTCTGTAAAGTGATGTTCACGTTCTGGCCTGTGACCGGACTCCGACTCATGATGATTTGATAATTGGGAGACTGTGGCGCAGAGGGACTTGCAGATGGAGCAAAAGATGTCACCGGTGACTGGGGGAGATTGGCATTTGCTGGCTGTTGCTGGGTAACCGGCATGGGCTGCTGCTGCTGCTGTTGGGACTGCTGTGGTTGCTGCTGTTCTTCTGCCTCAGATCCAGTGAAGGACTTTGTTCTCTGAAGGTTCCTCTGCACATTTGGTGGGCCTCCTCCATGGTGCATTTCGTGCCACTTTTATTGTATTAAAAGAAACTCTGCGGGGAGACAACACTGCAAAGTTTCTATCATGCATATATTTGGGAAAAGACAGAAACTAATTAATACTGAACCTCAAGGGAAACAGTCATTAATAATTTGTAGTTCAAACAGACCCAGGCCAATTAAAGGGACAGTTAATTAAAATATATATATATTCTGTCAACAACATTTACTCACCTTTATGTCGTTTCAAACCCTTATTTTACACAAATAACAGTATGAATATTTTTTGACTGAAATCAAAACTTTGTTACTCCAAAAGTGAATAAACATATGCTTCGACATGCTTACTTGACACACGAGAACCAATGTGAATGTATGTGCAACAAACAATGGCATTTATGAAAAAAAGGGATCGTGTCTTATCAGTAGCCTTGGATTCAACCACTTGAATTATATTGAATTATATACTTTTACGATGTCTTAATTTGATGCATGAACCTTTAGTGAAATGGACTTTCAATGGAAGGACAGAAATATCTCAGATTTCATTAAAAATATCTTAATTTGTGTTTCTAAAATGAACAAAAGTCATACAGGTTTGGAACGACATGAGGGTGATTAATGACAATTTTTTTTAGTAGGATACATAATGCATCCAATTTTATTCATGCATACAGTATACTCCTGTAAAATAATATAAAATGCAAATTATTACCCAGCTCAAATCTGCTAAATGTGACTATAAGACATGAGGATATTATTTTTTTTTCTCAATAGCTAAAACACTAAACCTCATTCTCTGAACCAAATGCTCAGTGGCCTAAACATATTTTGTCAAATATATCACTCTTTTGGCAAAAAAAGTTCTGGTAGTAGTTAGACAGTAGACTCCATTCAAATTTAATCATTTGCAAAACTCTAAATACATTCTCACTTACTAAAACACATTTCGCACTGTGATGCATTGCATTTGTGTAGGAAAATGGTAAACAAGCTGGAAAAGTTGCTGGAAAAGAAACACATTCGTCATTGTTTACACACAACGATTCAAAATTGTTCACTCTCGTTTCTAATGATGTGTTAAAACCAACTGTACAACATACAGGCCAGGTCAGACTGCACAGGTGACACAGGTGCACTGAATGTTGACACGAACAATGGATGGAAACAATCTGAGAAGGAGAGGAGGAAGAGCACATAAGAGGTGGTGGATGAAGAGGAAGAGGAAAAGGACAAGAAAGAGTAAGGTTTGGACAGTGTTGTCAAGGCTGGATCCGGCCTGGCAAGGGACATCAATGTTAGGGTTAGGGCATCAATGCTGCCTTTGTCCTGAGGCCGGATCCAACACGAAGACGTGATGCTGAGGCAGAAGGAAACTCTCACTGACCTTGTATTTGCAAATTTGTTTTAGTGTACTGTAAAATGCTTTTGATTTAGAATACTCTTTGACCTTTTGCAGTTTTGCATTTTTATTACCGTATGCAAGTGCTGAATATACAGAAATTCAATTCAATACTATACTTGCAGTACATACAGTATACAGTATTTACACCTTACTAAATTGTGATCACTATACTTTTAAGTAATTGTACAATTTGTAACTACATGATCTGGATACTGTGTTCTCCACTTTTATTTTTAGTGTCTAATGAATGACATGTAGTGTTTATATATAGACTGACCTGTGTATGATCTGAAAGATTGTTTGATTTTGCCAGTTGTGAGAAAATGGATGAAGCTTTCAAGAAATGTGTATCAGCGATTGAAAGATTCTATAGATATTATAAACATTAACATCACAATTTTAAAACAATGTGTTTTGTGAATATCTTTATACAAATAAAATTGACTTGATTGGACAATTCAATATTGTATCGATCAGTCACTACATCCTTAACGTTACCTCCTCTAACAGACATTCACCATGGTAACCACAGCTTAGGATAAAAAGATCAAATTGTTGTTTTTACAGTCATTTTACAGTATTTACACTAGCCACAAGCCATTGTATAAAAAAAGAGAAATTAAACTAAATGTGAAATAACTGACACGATTCTTAATGTTTGAATCAGAACCTGTATTAACTTATACTTTTTCATTAGTGACTGTGGTATTTGGTGGGTAAACATAATTCCCACGGTATATTATGGGGTTGACAACACTGTGTTTACTAGTAAAACACTCTCTGCTCTCAGGATGAGATAACACAGCATAACACAGCTAACAAACCCACCCACTCTTCTCGTTTCAACAAATAGCTATTCTGATCCAGTAAGAGCATGTGCAACATACCCGTGTGCATTCTTTTAGTATGTGTAGTGGTGTTGTTTATGTGAGCATTCAAAGCAGAGTATGTTTGAGTTTCCGCTCGCGGAGCATTAGCTCGCCTGCTAAACACAAACATCAACACGCGCCACTTACTGTAAAATCGCCGTCCCGCGCTCCAACCATCCACAGCAAACTCTACCCTCAGAGTCTAATTGACAAAACACCTGTGGGTATCCACTCTCACGAATACAAAGCTTAATAAAACTGTTATTAGCGTATGACAGATGTTTCTGTGTGAATCATGGCGATAGACTGATTATTTTTTTCTTTCTTCTCTGAATACCCGGAAACACTCGACTGAGAGCGTGACGTTTACTTGACTGACGGGCTATTGTCCAATCACGTCACAGAAAGAAAGAGCAGCGTATGCGCAAGGGCGGGACTACCGTAGGTTTTGCTTCCCGTCGTTACTCACCTTGCATGGATTATGAGTATTAATCAGTCTATGGTATTAATCATGTAGTAGAATTTTATATATACACAGAAATATATATAGGTGAAAAGCGATGTTCTGCACATTTATATACCTTAAATACTGACTACGAAAAAAGTTCTAGTAATGTTTAAAGGCTTTTCATAATAAATTTTCAAATTAATCAACATACACAAGAGTACATATAAAAGTGAAATTTATTCGAATACACACACACACACACTCATACCACATGCATTCTGCACTTATTTTTGGCTTCTGCAAATGGAAATAAAAAGACAAAAACACCAGAAAACAGATAAATACTGTAACAACATATAAAAAAGAGTTAATTGTCCTCAGTTTAACAATTATTATTTTAAAAGGTTTCATGTGCATAATTTTAACATACATTTCTGACTAAATGCCTTAAAAACCTTGATATGAAAAAAAAACACCTTTAGAGTTATTGCCATCGGAAAATGCAAAAATAGTGCAAGTAATGAACAAACATGATATGAAAATTCTAAAAGTATAACAGATTGTGAGTCTCAGATTTGTTTTAAGTGTCCAGTTAGGTTATTTAAAGGCACTACCATATCACTACAAAAGAGACTGTCATCCCAGCAAAATGTGCAAAAGTCATTAACTTGCAAAATATTTGAAAGCAAACTGAAAACTTAAACATCACTTTCAGACTGACAATTAAAAACAGAAAATATATCAAATGCTACACACAAGCTATTGACTATTTTCTTATTGCATTTTCTTTGACTTTCAGGTGTTAATTAAACTGAAATGAGCCATTACATTGAAGGCTTGCTTTCTCTGCAGTGGTTCTTTTCAGGAATCCAGAAGGAAAAAAATGGTTTATAAAGTGCTTCTCTGTTTTACATACACATGAATAACAGTATGATAGTTAATCTAATACAATTCTCAAGTATTTCTCCCACCGTCATATGACAACATATGAAACTGACAGTCTTTATCAGTAGGTCTGCAAAGCTTTGCCACATTTTTGGTCAATTGCCACATTAGAGCTGTACATCTGTAGCTGACTACTACACAACCACCGCCGGCTGCTATTTCAACAACGACTCGGGGTCACAGAGGTTTCAAATGATTATGAATTCCCTTCAGATACAGCAGATAACTATCATTTCCTCAGAATCATGAAAAAACATGTAGGATAAGCCCATCAAAACAGGATAATTCCATGTATGAGACTAACGTTATAGCATGTTATAGTACGATTGAATGAAAAGCATCCAAGCTGTTGCTCATTCAGTCCCCAACACTTTCTCTAATATCATAGTGCTAAGATTAAAGTCATCACTTGAAGTGCCATCATAGAGATTTCATCTCTGTCTATTATGAAAAAGTCTTTTCTCACCTTTTTTTTGGCTTTGGAAACCAAGTATCACATTTTAAATGAGTAGGTGAGTGTGAGTTTTTCCTTTCACAAAATTTTAAATTGCAACTTTGATTAAAAGAGATGTAGATGTTGTGTATTTGATGCATCACACACATCATTTGGGCTGAAGGGAGGAGAGTCGCCGCTCAATACACTGCTTACCTACAGAAAGGGCAAACAAATGTACATCAGAGATGATGACAATGTCCCTTTAAGGCAAGTCATTTCACTCTGCGGTCATCTTTGAAACATACAATTCTCCAAAGCTGTTCACCAAAGCTCAGCTTATCATTACATTTCATATATGAAATCTGACAATAACCGTCTTTTTTTTTTTTTCTTCTAAATGCTCAAATCATGACAAACATTGCATTTTTTCTATGCCGGACCAGCCAATGCTCATGTGCAGTAGTCACAAGCGTGCATCTCTTAGAAACAGTGACTGTTTTTATAACAACTAGTGCTTCTAATTGGCGATTGACTCTTTTATTTATAAGGGAGGACTTATTTTAGGTATATTACGCTTATCACTTTCTCCCATTCATAATAATATTAGTGCACCGTCTTTGTATATAAAGTCTTTGGATGAGAATAATGAGCAATCTATATACTGTAACTAGTGTGTTCTCACTACTGTTCAAAAGTTCAAGTTGAGTAAGATTTTTTTAAATGTTTTTGAAAGAAACCTCATATTCACCAAGTCTCCATTTAATTTAATAAACAATATATATATATATATATATATATATATATATATATTATTACAGAACTGTTTTTTATTTATTTTGCAGTTCTTTAAAATGTAGAAATCATTGTAATATGCTGATTTGCTGCTCAAGAATATTTCATAATATCATCAAATTGTGCTGCTTCATATTTTTGTGGAAAACATGATATTATTTTCATATTTGAAACAGAAATCTTTGTAACATTATAAATGTCTGTACTGTCACTTTTGATCAATGCACCCTTGCTAAAGTATTCATTTCTGTAAAAAAAAAAAAAAAAAAATTTTGTATATAAGTACTATCCCCACACTTTAGAACTGTAGAGTAGGTGTGTCATACTCACATTTGTTGATATTGTTTATGTCTAAAGTCTCTGTAATAATTAAAGACAGGCCCTCCATCAGCAGTAAGGCCTTATGGTATCGCTCTACAGAGGTTTCTCCATGATGAAACATCTCGTCCAGCGCTGCTGTCTGTACCTGATCATATAAGAGAGGAGTGCAATTCATACTTTTAGTATTACAGATTAGATACGGAAATGTTTCCCCTCATATTGTAAGAAATCAAACATGAGTGTGTTCACACCATCTGAACGGTGTGTGTGTAGATGAGTCTCTCAGCAGTAATGTTGTTCATGCGGTCCATCAGTCTTTGCTTGCTGCTGAAGAAGAGCTGGAGTTTCTCAGTGAGAGAACGGCAGGAGTTCACACACCCCTTATACATCTCATTAAGCTTACGTACTACTGCAAGAGCAACACACACACACACCAATCAGAATGAATGTGTTATACAGTTACAGCATGTGCAGTTTTTGATTGATCAAAAGTGACAGTAAAGTCCTTTAGAAAGAATGGTTCAAAATATTTCTATTTCAAATAAACCCTGTTCTATTAAACTTTCTATTCATCAAAGAATTCTGAAAAAAAACACACAAAAATGTTGATAAAAATAAATTAAAATTCCCTTGTTGGTGTAAATCATATAAATAAATACTGAGTAATACTCTACCTAACATGAGTATGTACCTTATATGAGTAATACAAATACTGAGTAATATTAATTAACAACATTTACTATATAAATAGGGTAAGTTGCTTATAATTAAGCATACTTTACTGTTGTAAGTACATGTAAAATTTTTAACGGGTAAAATAAAAAAAGTATTACCGCAATGTTTTTATTGAGCACCAAACCAACATATTAGATTGATTTCTGAAGGATCATGTGACACTGAAGACTGGAGTATTTTTTATATTTTTGTGTGTGAGTGAGTAACTGTATATAAATTCATATAAAGGCATTTGTTTCATTAAATATATTTTATTTATTGAACATTTCATTACATAATTATTGTTCTTGTTTTCACAACTGATTATGTCTGTGACAGCATGCCTTAAATGATATAGTCACTCTGTATGGGGTAAGTTGTCACAACTAAACCTGCCATTAAGATGTCAGTTTAATTTCAGCTGTCAAATTAAATACGAAAAAAAAAAAAATTAATATAACGGTTCAAATGCAAAAGGTAACATACGCAATTATCAAACCATTATTTTGGCAAACAGATATCATAATTCGGACAATTTTCCCACGATATATAGTTATATATATATATATATATATATATATATATATATATATATGGTTGCATAATTTAGAGATCTTTTGGTCCCACTTTATATGTACGACTATGTACCAAAATTTAAATTAATAATTTGTCACAGTTTTTTTTTTTGTTTAAAAAAATACCTGCATGTACTTACATCTGTAATTAATTTCTATAATTACACTGTTAACCCTTCCTTTACCCGATAACCCACCCTTAAACTTAACCATACTATGAAACCTGTCCCTAATCTTACCCGTATCCCACCTCAATAGCAGCAGAAGTGTTTTGCAACTCAACATGATAATATGAAGTTGTTGTTTTTCTGCATTAAAATTGTTGGCGATTATGTGCTTGAAGTATGTGACTTACCTTGTTTAACAGATCCTGATGGGTAGAGTTTGCCTTCTTTGATCCCGGCCATCGCTGTGTGTAGCGCTGAGGACAGCAGCTCGGCACACTTCATATAGAGGACCAGCTGCTCTGCAGAGCTACATACACATGCGCACGATGTACGTGACGTAAGATCATACACATGACACATAAAACACGTGTGTGTTTATGCATGAATGAGTCGTATCTCACCTCCACTCATGGTTCAGCAGGCTGATCTGGTCAGCCACAATGCTCTGCTCTAAGAATGAAGCATCAAGTGCCATGTTCCTTTCCCCACTGTCCTTTGTTCGAGCGACCTCTGTGATGCAGTAGGAAAAGGCTAGAATGAAGCGCAGTCGGCTCAGCAAGTCTGTGTGCCCCTCCTGTGTAGAAGAAGAGGATGGCATTTTTAATTCCACAAAAATGTATTTCGGTCCTCATAGACAATTTCTTTTCATCAGAGAATCCTGAAAAAGAACTATCATGGTTTTCACAAAAACATTAAGCAGCACAACTGTTTCTTGAGCACCAAATCAGCATATTAGAATGATTTCTGATGGATCATGTGACACTGAAGACTGGAGTAATGATGCTGAAAATTCAGCTTTGCATCATAGGAATAAATTATATTTAAAATATATTTAAATAGAAAGAAGTTATTTATAAATTGTAATTAGGGATGTACTGATAACAATACTGATTTTAACAAACAACTATTGGTCGATTCCGAATCTGTTACCGGTATTTGTCACTTGCTCTCCTTTTTTAACTTTTGTCATTAAAATAGATTTGTGTTTTGATCAAGTTTTAAATTAGCAAATTAGAAAAAAATACATGCATACAGTTTTACAATATACTATGCATATACTGTACACTAGATAGTTTATTGCTCCATCATCAAATTATTTCTATTGAACATAGATTGGATCCATTTAACAAATAAAAAAAATAACAAATAAAAAAAATAAGCATTTGAAATAAACAGTGCTTTTCAGGCAGGTCTAACAGTAGTTTTCAGGTACAGAAATACAGTAATCAAATGTAAAATATATTCTTCATTGTATAAATTAAATATACATTAATCCTTATTAAAGTTACAAAAGTTATTCAGTCAAGAGTAGTGAGCGATTTTTTTTGGATTAACATTAAACAGACAGCAGCGCAGCAAGAATATAATAGGCTGTGTCACTTTAAGAGCTGCACGGATCCAATATACTGGTACACAAGCGTTTTATTTCTCAACTGTTTATAATGACCAGCTAACTGTCTGACTGACTGTATTTTTCATACATAATGTATAGCCCAATTATTGTACCTCCATAAGCGTCTCCTCTGGCAGTTCAGGTGGCACAAATGCCACATCCTCACTGAGGTTTGTTGCAATGGCATCTGTGTAACCATAGCGCAGGCTCTCAGGTGAACCGTAGGCCTCGTGCAAATGACCGTAGGTCCAGCAAGGGCTTGTTGGGCTGGGAGTGCCCACTTCAACAACAGATGAGATGAGTTGAAAATGCATTGAGTCTAACAGATACAACAACACGCAAATGCAATACATGTGTTTTAATCTCATTAAGTAAAATAATGGAAGTGTCACCTGAGAAGCGTCTAGGTCGAGTAGAGTGAGGAGGTGTGTGTCCGAATTCAGGAGAGCCCAGCATGAACACAACCCCAGCCGGACTGCCTGAGCCCTGCTCTATACCATCACTGCCACAAGGGGGTGCTACAGAGATCAACACACAATGGCATTTTTAACAGCACATACACTAAGAAAAGTGCCTGATGCCATGCTTTTAATATATGATTTATGACTATGATTAACTACAGATATTAAGAAAACATCTTTAAAAAGGTATTCTCATGGCATACGATAATTGCCGCTGTAAGACTTAGTTAGATAGTCATAAACTTTACACATTCAAAACTGCACATAGTTATGGCGCTTTTAAATACAGGGTAAAGATAGTATTCCAGTCATTTGTGAATAAAATCAAATAAAATAATAAAATAAAACATAACAATGAAGAAGATTTCTGGGGTAGTAACCTTATGGTAATTACTAGATTTCAATGATTATAGCTTCCTGAGGGAACCCGTGTTCGGTAAGTTACTCTAAAAAGTAATTAATTACTAGATACTAAGTACATCTTCAACAGTGTAATTAGATTACTTTATTCTCTCTAAAAAGTATTGCATTACTTATAACCAATTACTTCCTGAATCCCCTATCAACCTCGACCAGTTGAACAATTCAAGGATAGATATGAAACAGCTCATAGCAAACCACAACCATCCAATCAATTCCCAAGTCCTACCCTACATTTTTTTTCTTATTTGAGCGGTTTCACTCGAATGAACGCCTTAATAGGGACTTAAACTTGTTTGATGCTGACTTTAAAGCTTGTCTTTTGTTGAGTGGCTAGCATCACTGTTAGCATGAGCTCATACCTGTTGTGTCCATGGGTTTCTCTGAATTTAAGCTCTCACAGCTGCCCCTGTCAAGTTGATGTCCGAACACAGCCTTCAGCAGCTTATCTGAGAGACGGCCGGTACTTAATGACCTACAACACAAATGACTCATAAACACAGCTCTATGGAACTTCCAGAAATCACATCTCTGCAGTGAATCACGTGCCGATTATGAAATATAACTTATCACTAATGCGTCACAAGCTTTCTTCACCCTGAACTAAAGCCTTATTGATTAATACCTCTTGACCATGTCCCTTCTTTCCGCTGGCCTGAGAAGTGGCACACGGGGCCCTGTAGCCGGGTACTGTGTCAGATCTTTCAGGTCAGACGCGGTCTTGGTTCGGGCGATCAGGCCTCGCTGAACCAGCGCCGTACTTGGAGTTTGACCAGAGACGGGCCGCCGATACAAATCCAACTGAAATGAAAAGTAGTCAAATATATATTTTTGTGTTGTTAACTGATTAAAATTTTTTACTAATTTATCACACATTTTTCTGTAATTAATTACACCTAACATTAAAAGTTTTAAAATATTTTAATATTGTAATACATATTTTCACACTGAATATCCAAATTAATGTAGACTCAATATAAAGATGGTATAATGGTATAAAAATGGTATAAATTTTTTTTTACTCAATTTCTGGGGATGAAATGAGTAATTATAGCTATTCAACATTGCAGAAATAATTGAAATTATATTTTTATGGATAAAAAAAATATTATATCAACTTTTAAGTAAACTTAAAACAATTTTCACATAAGCCCATTATAAAGAAAGTCACATTTAGCTGTGCCTTTAATTTAGTGTGGTTTATATAGTGTATATAGAAATTATGTCTCAGTATTACCATAAAAAGTTTCATTTATTTGCAATAAAGGTTATTTGAAAAATGCAAATTACACTAAATGTCTAAAGTTTGGGTTCAGTAAGATAAAAAAAAAACAATAAAACTTAAATCTTAAGAAATATTAATATTATTTAAAGAAAACTTATTTAAAGTATACTTAAAATGTAATTTATTCCTGTGATGCAAAGGAGAATTTTGTGCATCATTACTCTAGTCTTCAGTGTCACATGATCCTTTGGAAATCACTCTAATTGCTGATTTGGTGCTCAAAAAATATTTCTTATCATTATCAATGTTGAAAACAGTTGCGCAGCTCAATATTTTTGTAGAAACCGAGACACATTTTTTTTTTCAAGATTCTTTGATGAATAGAAAGAACAGCATTTGTTTGAAATAAAACTGTCTCACTTTACTGTAAATTGATCAATTTAATGCATGCTTGATGAATTAAAGTATTAATTTTGATTAATTTTGACCCCAGAATTTTTAACGGTACTGACAGTAAACATGTATTATACTAAGGTCTGTGTTGAAGTCATTGCAAAATCGGTTGACTCACTGCTCTATACAGGAACACCTGGGGTTTACACACTATGGCGGTGGAGCTGTTTTTTGTGTTTATGTTCTGTCATTCCCTGATTAGCCAGCAACAGTTACTCACTCTGTGCACTACAGATTGTGGGCTGTGCTGATAACCTTTGAGTCTGTGTGTCAGGGTTGTGTCTAAGGTAGTCAGGTCATTGAAGAGAGGAGAGACCTGACCAGGCCGTTGATCTGAGAGACAAACAGAGACAGGGAAAAATGAGAAGTTGGAAAAAGAAGTCTTACAAAAATCAAATTGATATGCAGTGAAACAGGTATTTCACCTGCAGCATTCAACCCCGTCTTACTGCCAATAGGCTGGGGCTGACTGGGAGTTTCAGGAACATTCCCCACTGAAAAAAGCAAAAAAACAACTGCATTCTCTATATGATCGACAAAAACACATGTTTTCCTCACTGTTGACCAATGCTAATATACTATTATATTATTTACAAATATTTTGAATTTGAATTAACTTTTATTTTTATAATTTCAGTTAATTTTAGTTTTAGTAATTTGGTCAATTTTAATACTTTTATTTAATATTTCTGTATAGCTTTAATTCATTTGTATTTCAGTTTTAGGTTTAGCGATTTTTGTACTTCAACTCCAACTTATTTTATTTCAGTCAGTCATTTTTTTATTTTTTCATCTAATATGTATTATTTCAATTATTGAAAATAATTATTGATTTCCATGATTTCACTGATTTCCATGACCTTTCCAGCTGTTTGTAATTCAAGTGATTTTGATTCAGACAAATTAGCAAAATAATTATTAAGACTTGTCTAAAAATGTTATGAAAAGAACTGACTAAAAAGAACAATTCATTCACAAATAAGACATAAATTTGGCATTCAAGCAAGTGTATTACTCTACGCACAAGCAATTTCAAGCTGATTAATATTTTACAACAGAACATAACTATAAAAAAAGTATATAAATGATTAATTAATAATTTCTTTCTTATTATTTATTATGTTACAATGTTATTTCATGACCTTTTCCAGGCTTCAACAGCTATTTAAAAAAATACATTTACAAATATATATTTTAATATTTTTTATGCATACATTTATTTATTTTCAAAGCTTTTCATGAATGTGGGAATTCTGGAAACAGAATATGCAAATTATGAATATATCAACTCTAACAAAAGGACTGACTTTATTCGTTATTTCCAGCTTCCTGAAAAAAACCCCGCCGCTAGAGTCTCTTTCGCTTCTAGTAAAGTATGCAAATCAAGGAAACTGGTTTCTTTACCTTGTGGGGAAGGTAGAAACAGTCTTGATCCTCCTGTTTCCGGAGAAGCCCTGATTCTCCCACATGTTTGAAATCCATTTGAGCAGCAGTGATGTACAGGTGTTGCTGTCCTGAAATAACATAAACAGAGCATGCATGATGCATGAGGCATTCAGGGGCACATTTATACATTTATGTATCCTTATCAACTCAGAGAGAGAGAGAGAGAGAGAGATAAACCCCACCTGTCAGACACTTGTAGGTTGTTCTCCATTCTCTGGTAGTTGTGTTTTTGTGTCGGCACTGGAACAGGCACAGACTGAGCATAACTACTGCCACATGACTCCAGAGGTCTAGAGAGAGAGAGAGAGAGAGAGAGAGTGAATGATTGGTGTGTCATGTGCACAAACAGACATTTAAACCATTTGTTCCCTGGTGATCTGTGAATTACTTTCATCTCTAGAATTTCCTTTCTCTGGTCACGTTAGCTCAGACAGCTGTCTCTCACTTCACACAAGCAAACAAAGGCTATTGTTTAGTGTGAGCTGCTCGTGAGAGTGTGTGTTTTCACAGTCTCTGCCATATTAAATGCTAATCTCCATACTAATGCACACACAGTACCTGGAGGGGCTTGGGGAGGCTCTGACAGACAGGGAGGATGATGGCGTTTGACCCACACAAGCAGTGACACCCAGCAGTGAGCTTCTAGAAATAGTAGAGATACACAGTTATGCCATTATTGCTATGCAATTAAAGCATCCAACTATATAATATAGACCAGGGTTTTTCAATCTTTTAGATTCCATGCCACAGACCTCCAAATATGATCATCACCCATATGTAAAGGAACCCTATCATAAAATTTAAAAGGCAGCTGTATATAATGTTTAAAGACCCAATTTATACAAATATATTGATGAACTATACCATTG
Source organism: Siphateles boraxobius (assembly GCF_051911475.1). Classification (NCBI taxonomy): domain Eukaryota; kingdom Metazoa; phylum Chordata; class Actinopteri; order Cypriniformes; family Leuciscidae; genus Siphateles; species Siphateles boraxobius. The sequence goes on from NW_027509219.1 coordinate 15,230,203, forward strand.
TAAAATATTATTAAAAAAATTATTTGCATTTTTCTACTCAATTTGATTCTGTACTATTTGATATTTTTATTCTGTACTGAATTTATTTATATCAAGATTTTATTGTATGAGTGTATATATATATATATATATATATATATATATATATATATATATATATATATATATATTTGATATTGTACTCCTGAGCATGTTTTGTATGTTTGTATTTGTATATCTGATTTTATACTTCTATGAGTATTTGTATCTGTATTCGTTTTTATAGTTTTATTTGTAGTCATTTTGATGTACTCTCTATATCAATTCAATCCTAGTATCACTAAGTAGAAAAATAAATAAACTTCAAACTTTTTTTAAATAATTTATTTAAATCAAATTTTACATTTACTTTAATCCATTTTTTTAAATGAATTTTAATCAATTTTTTTTATTTAATCTTATTTTTTTCATACCTTTCAAATATGTTTTTCCCCTAAACGTTCTGTATTAAGATAAACTCTATTGCTAACCAATGCTTTGTCATAACAGGAATAAATGACATCTTAAATATATCAAAATAGAAAAGTTGTATTTTAAATTGTTATAGCATTTCACAATATTACTTGATTTTACTGTATTTATTATCAAATAAATGCAGCCTTGGCAATCATAAAAATCTTTCTCAAAAACATTAAAACATCTAACTAAATCCCAAACGTTTCAAAGGTAGTGTATAAACGTGTATCTTAACTAGTCTTTTAACTCATGAATGCATTAGATGACAGACACAGATGTTAAAAAAATGCTAAAATTTATTAGAAAATTTGCAGTGAAAATGAAACGTTATACTCAAGCAATTTTTGCTATCATGACCTTAATGTCTTCCATCCTTCATTGCACAAACGCGCCAACACATAAACAGACCTCTTCACAGAACCATACAAACGGTCATCAGGTCAAAAGGTCAACTGACATACTTGAAATGAATATTCACGACACTTGACACTGTAAAGCATGCAAACCATTGTGTTAAGTGCAGTAACAAAATGCAAGCACATCTGTTGTGTAGGTTAGAACTGAGAAGCATGTTGCATGTAACTATATACACTATGTGTGTGGGCCGTGTCACTTTAACCCTTAAAGTACTGAAAAAATGTAAACTCACTTACCCGCTGCGCATCAAACTGTCCTGCCCTTCTGCTGAGACTAGTTCACCTACAAGAGTGATCAGATTGAGATGTTATATTTGTGCAAAAGAAGGAGGTTTGTTTGTTACATAATCCAAAGTAGGTTAACGAGTGTGAGGGCTCATCTTACTGGTGAACTGAGCCGGCACCATTACGAAGTCATCGGACTCAGAGGAAGATTCAGAGGAAGAGTCTTTGAGCTGGGAACCTGGAGACGGTGTGGGGTTCATTTGAGGGAGGGGCCTCAGAGCTTCAGTGTCAGACTGTCAAGAAAATACTTTATATACACACTACAGTTCAAAAGTTTGGGGTCAGTAAAATTTCGTATGTTTTTGAAAGAAGCCAATGGAAGCATATTTCTCCCACGGAATAGGAAGCGGCGCATTCCACAGACGAGAATCGATGAACCGCATTATTAGACCGTTTTCTAAGGATGCACGGTGGATTAATATGATTTAAAAACCATACTATGGTATAGTGGTATTGTGAATTCACTAAGGCTTCGATTCAATTCAATAAATATATGTCCTGCGGGTCTAATATGTATGCGTGGAGATAACGTGCGTCTCAGAGGAGCTCCGTTCACAGTAAATCCTGCTGCACAAGAACTGTTATTATTTACATGCGTGGAGCGTCTCAAACTCCATCTCTGCATATGCTGTGAGTTTGGGTTGCTTATATCATTTATATGGGAACGCAACGTGTGCCATTTCATCAGATTCGCAAGGTAAATCATTTAAAAACCTATGCAAACATCAATTTGTTTCTAAATATGCAAGGTGTTCATCGTGATTTAAAAAGATAACAAAATAATTAAAAGTTTGCATGTTTTGATGTCCACATATTCTTGTTCAAGAAATTACACTGCTTGTAGCATTTCTATTGTAAAGAAGTGACCAGATATTAAAGCATTTTAATTAAATGTCATTTGGCAAATATTATATGATCTGCGGTAAATATTATGTATTTTAACAGTGTTTTTCTATAAAACCATATGATTACTTGCTTTTGATCCTTTACTTGAACCAAATAGCATTGCCTCATTGTTATATATGTATTTAAGGAATTTTAAAGGTTTATGTCTTTGCTTAGGTCTACTTTTATTACCATAAAAAAAAAAAAGATTACTCGATTAATCGCCAAAATAATCGACCGATTACTCGATTACTAAAATAATAATTTGGGACAGCCCTAATCACAATACACCTCAAAAAGGTGTATTTCATGCATCATGCACTGCTACTGTGTTACCTGAGTAGGAGTGAGGCGAGCGGTTGAGGAACCGCTGCTGGAGCTCCCAGAGCCACAGCTGGGATAGGTGGGCACGGGCACTGGAGAGGCTAAGACAACAATGAACAGATGTTAATGTTACTGTAACCAAAGCTATAGTAGATTAGCTTGAAAAAAGTAATGTACATCATAATCATACATTTCTTCATGGATGTACTGGCCTCCATGAAAGGATGGTGGAAAAATTTATCTGAAATAGACAATAATCACTCATTTATTATTATTATAAGTTGTCAATTTATGATTCCTACAGGGTCGTGTAAAGTCAAATGTGTGATTGTATGTGTCCACTGACCAAAGTCCATGCGTTCCATGTGGTTCCTCTGCAGCAACCCAAGTAGAAGGTGCCTTAGGTGACTGGAGGTTTCACGTGGAATACTGGGAAAAGCATTTAGGTGCTGTGTTAGACACTGACAGGAATCACAACCAACACAGTTCTGTGTGCATGTTTATATTCTTGTGCAAGGGCTCTTTGTGTTGCCAGAGTAACTCTGTAATTGACTGAGTAAGTAGAAAAGCGATACTCATGAATGTAAACATTGCAACAGTCTAGGTAAATAAATAAGGCTTTCATTTTAAAGAGGCAAGTAATGAAAGATGGAAGAGAGAAAAGAAACCAGTTCTACTGCCTTATGTACACTATCATTCAAAGGTTTGGGGTCGCTTTTGCCCGTGTTTCTGAAATAAGTCTTTCTATGCTGATCTGGTGCTCAATTAACATCTCTTATTATTATCAGTGTTTAAAACAGCTGTGCTGCATAGTATTTTTGTGGAAACAGATACATTTTTTTTAGGATTCTTTGATGAATAGAAAGTTAAAAAGATCAATGTGATCAATTTAATGCATCCTTGCTAAATAAAAGTATTAATTTCTTTCAAATAAATTCTTTCAAATTTACAACACAAGAGACCTTTGCGCCTGTATAGCACATACTAAACTAGATCATGTTGATTGATGACTAACATGCAGTCCTGAGGGTCATTTACCTGGGACTCAGGCTCCGGTTTCTTTCATAGAACTGCCGCAGTTCCTGAGGAGTATTTGCCTGGAAAAAGAATTTTAGAAAGAGAAATAATTTGAGAAATTGTGTTGACCTCATTAACTGATCATCTGGGGGGGGAGCATCATTAAAGCAGGTTTTGCAAGATCACATACTACCTTGAAGGCAAATATCATGCATATCTTTAGACTTTATACTGAACTATAGTTTGTTGTAAACAGTATCACATGGCTTTACTACATTCTTCTTTATAAACTCTGACTGTTTGGGATATAAACATTTGTTTCAGATCTGAAGTTAAATTCTAGACTAGAGGTTTCTACAAATCATAAAGGCTTTCTAATGGCTGCAGGGACAAAAACTAAAAGTAATATTTCCATGCAGGATGAGGTAAACACAATGGCTAGGATAGAGGTGACTGGTCTGTTCTGAATGAACTCAGTGACCCATCTTGACCCATTTGCAGACTGATATCACATTACAAGACTCCCATGAGCTCCTAATGCATAACTAACTCTTTCTGAAGTCTAAAATGTGAACCCATAAATAGACACAGTTTTGACTGTGTGCTCAGAGGGGGCTCAAAAGTTAGCTATGTGGAAGCTGTATGAACAGAGGTGATCTTAATAATACATGATACATGCATCACCCTTTCAGGATTATAATAATGAATTATCATAAACTAATAATGTTCAGCCTGGGGCAATATTAAGAGGAAGAACTGCAGCACTAATAACATAAACATTTGCATTTTTATTTTGCAAATACATTAATCACACAGAAAAAAAATTCCATGTTCTGGAAGTGCAACCGGGGATGCCGCCCATATGAGCGGGCATGTGTGTATGTTTGGGTGTTTGTTAGTAAATCAGAGGGTGTGTTTAGTTGTAGAGGCATATGGTTATGTTTATCAGTGAGATGTCACAATCATGTTTCACACTCTACAGGGCATAAATAACCGAGGGTGCCAGCCAGTTAAGCTTTCGCAATGAAAAGGTTCCAGAAGGTTTTCAGTAGTGACGTAGTAGAAATTCACAATCTGTGGCATTAAAAGCATTTTTTTTCTTGATTATTACACATTGCCTTTAGAAAGTTTGGGGTCAGTAAGAGATTATTAAAAAAAAGAAAGAAATTAATATTTTTATTCAGCAAAAATGTTGAATGTAAAATGTTGAAATAAATTGATCAAAAGTGACAGTACAGACTAATATACATACATATATATATAGATATATTCATATAGGATTTCTGATGTGACTGAAAACTTTGCCTGACTATTTATTAAATTGCAATAATCTTTCAGAAATATTACGGTTTGAAAAAAATTTTTTTTTTTTTGAATGGTACTGTATTTCTTTGTGTGCTCACATTAGCAGAATATTAGACCTAAAATACCCTAAACTTGGTAAATGGCTATTTTATTCAACAATATCTCATATCGAATCTGTTTTTAGTGGTTTAGACACATTCTTCTGAGGGGAAAAAAAACATTTAAAGGGAGAGTTCCCCTAAAAACAAGTCTTTAATACTTCCATGAAAGATTTTCAGTGAATAACAACTTAAAATTTGGTCTGTATTGAGACATGAGGGTGAGTAAATTATTTTAAGTTTAATTATTTTAAGTATAATTAATGAGTTTAGTGAGTTTAATTATTTTGTAGTAAATAATAAGAATTTGGGGTAAACTATCCCTTTATATTGATCCACACACTTCAATGAGAAATCTCAAAAATATAAAGCGCATAATTAAAACCAAAGTGACATCCACAAATGAACAGAGAGAGATGTGAGTGTGCGTGTGACAGGTTAAAACAAGCTTTCTCTCTTTGGGTCATACAATTGGTTGTTTTTGTGCTGTGTGTCACTGACCTGAAATGGGGCTTTGCCAGTCAAGCACTGGTAGATGATGGTCCCTACGCTCCACAGGTCAGCTTTGGCATCATAATTCTGTGACATGATGACCTCAGGAGCCTGTAAAGTGGAGCGAGACAAGTAGTACTCAAAAATATATGGAGTAAGTCAAGTCATACAGAGTAAGCCAGAATATCTAATTAGTGGCTGCTGTTTTTCGAACAAGTCAAGTAAAAGCAGTACTTTAATATGGCATACTTCCCTGTAGGGCTGAACAATAAATTGAAATAAAATCGAAATCGTAGTATTATTTACTGTAATTATCAAATCACTAAAGACTGTGACTGTGTGTTTCAGAGCAAAGCGTGGCACTGTGTTCTTTTACACGATAGCAGCTCCTGATCCAGTGTTTTTAGTGTCTCAGCACAACATGGTCCAACATCCTCCCAATACTTGTAATGAGAAGCACTTATAAATCAATTGTTGCCAACAAAAGAGAAGCTATAAAGTCATCAAAAAATAAAAATGGGCAATTAAAGCTGCAAGCAGCATTTAGCTGTGTTCAAGCAGTTAAGGCAGTTAAGCTCAAAAGCATCAAAAGACATAAAGTTTCATGTAGCAAACATTTAACCACTGACATCATAGATGGAATAGACCTTGTTTTAGCATGATTTACCATGACATACCAAATTTTAGTGTGATTTTTCATGATTTACCATGTTCCAGTATGATTTACCATGAATATAGGATGATTTACCATAGTTTACCTTGATATACCAAGTTCTAGTATGATTCACCATGATTTACCCTGCTCTAGCATGGTTTACCACAACTGAACACATTCTAGTATGATTTAATATGATTCTAGCATGATTTATCATAGTTTACCATGATTTACCATGTTATAGAATGATTTAACATGATTTACCGTGTTATAGAATGATTTACCATGATATACCACATTCTAGAATGATTTACCAGGATTGTCGCATGATTTACCATGATTCATCACATTGCTAGCATGATTTGCCATGATACACCATGTAATAGTATTATTTACTATGATTTACCATGTTTCTATCGTGATTTACCATGATTTACCACATTGCTAGCATTGATGTGAAGTGTCAATAGCAATGAAGTGATAAACTGACAAAAAAATGATTGTCTTATAATAGTTAACATGGAAAAACAGGTTTGCTTTAGTGTAGAATAGTGATGAAAATCAAGTCTGTCAAAATGAAACTGAGCCAATAAGTGGTCCTCTACTGCCCTCTGCTGGCCATTATACTTATTAATAAAGTGTTTTCACAGGTATCTTATTTAGACATATGCTTACACACACACACACACACACACACACACACACACACACACACACACACACACACACACACACACACACACACACACACACACACACACACACACACACAAAAAATGTTTACTGCAAGTCTCCTTCAGGATTCACATTTCTCAATGTGCCACAATAGTCAGTAGCAATACTTCAATAGATGAATTTTGACTAAATGTGAGTGTAAATGTTAAAATAGTGATTTTATAAAGTCTAAATAAGAATTATAGAATTATATTAGTTAGTAGCATGACAAAATGACTATTTTAAACAGCAGGGGGCAGTAGAATACCACTTATTGGCTTAATATGCCATTATGTTCATATCATTTTCACCATTTTAACTGTTTAAAAGGCATATTTGCTCCAATTTGTCTGGAAATTGTCATGCTTATTTAGAGTTACATGTTCTGACTTGATTTTAAGAAGATGTGAGCATTCATTGAAGAGATATAGGCTTTCATGAACACTTTGTCAAGGCCACATTTTGAAGTGACCCTATTAAAGTCATCCAAATGCAGAAGTTCAACTTTTTCTGATAATTATTGATCTAGAGAGTCCAGAGTATTGTACTGCACTGATTTTGAACATTATGATATGAACATTATATGATCATAGATGGAAAAAACCAGTTACAGCCAATACAGGCAATTTACCATAGGAAATACATGGTTTTGAAGCTTTTTAACAGTTATAGCGCCACCTATGGTCCGATCTCCATGAACCTTTGCATGCTTCTTCATCATGTTATGACGCATATGCTCAACAATTTTTGTGAAGTTCTGAGTTTTTATTTATGATTTATAGGCTTTTGAGTGGGTTTTGACACGGTTTTGATCCTGTTATAGGAAACCAAAGGGCAAAGTTCAACTTTTTTTCGATAATTATTGATCTAGAGAGTCCAGAGAATTGTCCTAGACTGGTCTGCTTCCGATCGGGCGAAAAACCTAGGACTAGTTCGCAAAAGTAGGTTTTTAACATATTCGTGAATATTTAATGAACGATTTGATTGACAGCAATAGTTCTAGAGGCAAAGTTGTTCAGCATGAGGAGATCTATCACATGATATGCATTTCGTGGGGATGTGTGCAACACCGTGTGATTAAAGAGCGGTTAAACTCGTTAGCGCCAACTAGTGGCCGATTTCTTTCAAAACTCTTACAGACCTCTTAGACCATGAGTTGAACATGCCCATCGAGCTTCGTTCCGATTGGCCTCCGTTAACCTCGTCTCATAGGTGCTCAAACTTCATTGGCCAATGGCGGCCATGTTTTTTGAGATACGCCAATGTCCTTATACACATACATGGGGCCTTGGACCAAGACACTGCTTACCAATTTTCAAGTCAATCGGACAAATGGTCAGGTGGCCAAACCCCCTTTTATGTTTTTTTAATGTTATAGCGCCACCTAGTGTTAGATCGACGCGATTTTTTTTACTGTAACCTCAGAATGAACTCATTCATATGTGTACCGAGTTTGGTGAAGCTATCTCATTTACTTCTGGAGTTATAGCCATTTTAGTAAAATAGGCCCCGCTAGGGCTAGGACCAACGGTCGAGGAGTTAACAGCAATTTAGTACTTTTGGTTGCTGTAGCGCCACCTATGGGCCAATCGGGGTCATACTCTGATAGGTTGTCCCCAAATTGAGGCCTACCATCTGGCTGAGTTTCAAGTCTCTGAGCCTTACGGTTTGGGCTGCACGTTTTATGGGGATTTTTTTTTTTCAAATAGCAATTACAATAGGTTTTCAGCACTTCGTGCTTGAACACCTAATTAGTTTCTTATGGAATACTGCAGTGTTCATTACAAATGAATTATCTGTGCACATCATATTTCTTTTTAAAATTCATGTGCAATCTTTAATCAAAATAATCCCTTTTGCAATGACATCCCTTCTATGATGAAGTGTTTAATAGCGCGAGGGCGGGACAACCTGTCTCTCACATGAGATCATCCAATAGCAAACCACAACCATCAAAACAATAGAGTGCTGCAGGGATGACGTCAAAACCCGGACGACTAATTCACCAGTGGTTCCCTCAAGATTTTCCTATTGGTTTTTACAAGAGGGGTTTTTCAATTTAGGATTAAAATAAGGTCTGTGGTAAACATAAGATGACGATACTTGGACATTTTGTTCTACAACATATATTACACACACATACACCCCAAACATTCTTATCTAGTTACTTAGTAGGAACACACAGTACATTTAAAAAATAAATAAATATAACAGCTTCAAAATATGCCTTTTCAATATGAGTGTCGGTAATTTATATTGTAAAACAGGGGTCTCCGTTGTAGAACAAAACGTCCAAGTATCATCAATTTATTATTCCTGCACTAATCCTGCAGGCTGTTCCTGAACATTTGGATAATACAGAACATGACATTTTTGAAGTCAAGTACTCACCATGTACATAGGAGAGCCACAGAGCGTGGCAGCCATCGTGTTTCCCTGCAGATAACGTGCAAAGCCAAAATCAGCTAAAGGGAGAGATAGAAAGGAAAATCAGTGTATGGTGCTAAGGACTACATTTGGGACCTTGTTTTGGTAGTGAAAGATGATGCACGAATGTTTACAGTCAGTGTCTTTTAGTTGTTTGACTTTACACAGCTGTGTAGTGACACACAGTGTCTACATAACGCTCAAGAGCAAACAGAACAACGTCGTAAACACCTAAAACAAACCGCAGTCATAACACCAGAACAAACACCACAGCCAACCACTGCCAAACCTGATAACTCATAATCTCACAGTCTCATGATCAGTTTCTTTAAGTAGAAACTGTGTACTTTGACCCGGAGCACTCACCCAGTTTGATGCAGATGTTGTTGGGATTGGCCCTGCGACCTGTGCTGTACGAAAGGAGAATGTTTTGGGGCTTTAGGTCACGGTGAATGATGCCTTTACTCCTTAAAACACTCATGGCTCCCGCCAACTGCTGCAGTAACACACGGATCGTGTCCTCGATCAGAGAGCCTTTAGCTATGAAGGAAAAAGTTATACTGTATAGTTTAATAATTACTTAATTGATAGTTATATATAGACATATATCTTTGAATTGTGGGATGTTACATAATTGTTTACAAAGAGGTAGCAATCCATCAAAAACAAAATGTCCAGCTACCATCCACCTCCAAAAGCCCAGGCCCCCCCTTCTCCCAGTGTACATCTTTCCTTCCACTCAAAACATGCTGGTTTCATGTAGTCTTATTTTTAGCCCTCATGTTTTTCCACTGCAGGAGAGGGCAGATAACAGGCTGGCAGGTGAATGAGGTCAGGCTCTGGTTTGAGTTTCAGCAGGGGATCTTGGTGTTGTGCCAGTGAGTCTGTGGTAAGAGGTGAGCTGGTGAAGGCAAGCACTGCTCCTGATGAGGCTGGCATGAATCTAAAGCTGAACACTACTACATGTCTGATGGCTTAAAAAAAGAGTGGCCAATGCAAACATGTTAAATATAGCCACGCTGAAAAGTTTATGGTTAGATGAAGATGTATTTGAACCCCGAAGTGTGTGTGTGTGTGGTGGTGAGACCACTTCCAAAGAGGCTCTATTTGTGGCAGCACATTTGTGAAACTAAGCTTTTCTCAGAGGTCCTGAATTATCTTTCTGAGGAAAGATCAGGAGAGTTGTTTGTTTGTGAATATATCTGCAGTTTCAAGAGCAAGTGCAAACCAAGTTTAAAGCTTCAACCCTTGAGTAACAGACTTTGGTCTTAAAGGAATAGTTCACCCAAAAATATTGAAAAATTGTGTCAAATTTTGCCACCCAACATTTTTTTGTCATCACTTAAACGCGTTCAAGTTGTTCCAAACCCGTATGAGTTCTGTTGAACACAAATATAATCCGGGTTTGAAATTAACGCTGTCAAATCACTAGCTTACTTATATTTATATATAAGTCATATTTAGTCTTATACTTATATTTAGTCACTTTGCTGTGGAAGTTTGTGTGAGCCAATTCTGCGCAGATTTAGCGCAAATACTCAACTCGTGTGAGCTATCATGATATATTAAATACAGTGTATTGAGCAGAATCTATATATATATATATAAACTGTGACGTAGTTAATCTGGTTTATTTATTATTTATTTTTGGCTAGTAGAAGTTCTGAATGGCCGATAACTTAAAAATTGCCAAATTGGACGGTGAGTAAAAAAGTTAATTTCAAACCCTGAATATAATATAAATACATATATTAAAGAATGTTGGTAAGTTGACTGTAGCCATTAACTTCCATTGTAGGAAAAAAATACTATGGAAGTCAATGGCCACAGTCAACTGACTGGTTAACAACATTCTTTAAAATATCTTCTTTTGTGTTCAACAGAAGAAGGAAACTTATACAGGTTTGGAACAACATGAGGGAGAGTAAATTATGATTTTTTTTTTAGTCCTGTCAATAATCAGCCTTAATTAAACAAACTTTTACTTAGAAAGAATTAGATAAATTAAGATACATCGTCCTTTTGTGAATAAACAAGATGACGATGAAGAAACAATGCAAACAATTCTAATAGATCACCCCAATAGCTGAATTTTAGAGATATAGAACATTTAGATTTAGCAAAAGGTGGATAGGGATAGGAATGCTCATTTCCAATATTTATACATTTTACATTTACATTACCTTTTCCATCATCTACCTCTTTAAGTTAATAACTGTAAAAACACTAATAATTTAGTAACACTGTTACCCCTTTTTACTAATGTAATATTCAGCAAATCTCAAATTGAATATCCATTTTTCATACAGTATATAATGTTGTGAGATCCTAATTTGCTTATAGCATTTACAAAACATACTCGTTAGTATTTCAATTTTGATTTATCTAAATAAAATAGTACACCATTTTAATATCAACCATGACATGAAAGTCTGTGTAAAGATTCTGCATAAAAGCTGCACTAAAGTATGTCTGCTTGTGACAGATAACAAGCAGACAGCAGACAGACAAGCATGACAGATACAAGGCACACATAACAGTGAAAGACATATGACATATTGAAATGAGGTTAGTGTACTTACAGTGTAAATACTCTGCTAGGTCTCCTCCATTGCAGTACTGTAAGAGGAGACAGTCAAACACTGTAAGTGTACAGTTAACACAAAACAAACTCTTATCGGAAGAGAGAGTAATCACAATAACACCATGGCTTCAAATGGCTATATGCTGACACTAATAAAACACAGAAGAGTGAATTAAGCTTTGCATGAAGGACATCCAGCAAGGGACAGTGAAATTTGAACTCTGATTTTCCTCTACTTCCCACAAAGACTATTTTGAGGTTTACAGTGGGTATGTGAAATGTGCAGGATGTCATTGACTCACCTCCATGACAAGATATACACATCCCGATATCTCCTGCAGACAGAGACATGTGGCACACAGTTAAATATTTACAATTGATTATATGCAAGAAACACCCATCAACATGCCATATGACAGAAATAGCAGGAACTCTACATTGTCTAGATCAGGACGGGCCTCTGGCTAGACACACAATAGATGCCAGTGAGTCATCATTCAAAGCCTACACTAACCTAAGCCTTCTATCAATAGTGTGTTATTATAAGCATGTGCTTGCAAGCAATACAAATCACAATAAGTGTCTGTATGACATGTTTTATTTGATTAACACCTTCAGGTACCTTGGGCTGTGAGAATTTTTTCCTTTTGCATTTGAGTTTAAAATAGCGATCTTTTATTTTGTGAAAACTTCAATTGTTGCTTAAGGCAGGACAAATGTAGCACACAAAAGTGATGAAATAGCTTTAGTTTATCTCTAAAGCTGAGTGCACAATTGAAGCTAATAAAAAACTTCTTATCAGATAGTATTTCATTTAGTAAATCCAAAAAATCATTAATAATAATACTTACTGAAACCAATGACTAATTAATAAATTGTATAAGTACAAATAAAAAAAATATAAGTTATATTATTTATAATAATATAAAATAATTACTCATTGATTCACAATTATTTATGCTGTTATTATTGTTGAATAATATTATTGAGTATTATAATTGTGTGGACTTCCTAATGTGTATATTTGACGATAATATTTGTTTGAGCACATTTCTAACCATTCTGGGGTGCGTTTCCCAAACAACGACATAACTCGCTACTTAACTACCATAGTAAACTAGCTAGTCACGGCTGTTTCCCGAAACCATATTGTTGTAAATTGGTCGTTCAACCACGTTGGTTAATGATGTCATGCACGTGATGGAGTAATAAGTTTTAATGATTCTGTTTGAGATTGATTAATGCTAGATGTCTTGTTATAAGGTTGCCACCTTGTGTGCGTGTGTTTGTGTGTGCGTGCCTGTGTGTGTGTGTGTGTGTGTGTGTGTGTGTGTGTGTGTGTGTGTGCGCATGTCAGTGAGGGGCATTAAGTACATGTTATATGCTCTTGAACAATGTTTGATGTTTTATGTTTGATATGCGCATATTCTTGAATAATGTTGATATTTTAATCTTTACTGTATGTATTTGTATTTATTTGTACCTGGGGACTGCAGATGTAAATTAGCCTAAGGCTAACTCTGGTGTAATGCATCAAATGTTTACATTTATGTTATTAATTGCACATGGTCCCTTTTAAATAAACAAACAAACAAACAAACAAACAATAAATTACAGGCATGGCATCAGAGGAATATTTCTAATTATTTTCAGTTATTTGCTTTATGTCCAGATTTAATCATAGGCTCGTTCTTACGTATTAGCAAGTCCGCACGTCATGCCCACTCTTCAAAAACGGTGCTTTCTATCTCTTGACAAAGTAAACATCATAAATGACATTTGTATGTATTCCAAATAAAAGATACAGATTGTACTGAATGTCAACTTGCTTATTTTGCTCAAGATAAGGATTTATTGAGTACACATGTCATGCAAACAAGTGCGATGCTGTTTTCGAATGTTCGTTAGAACTATGGTTTCGGGAAACACAGACACGTTGAACTATGCTGATAACGACAGAACTTGCGACCATAGTTGGTTAACAATGCTTTTGGGAAACGCACCCCTGATCTGTATGCCAGACGTTTCAATTTCATACTACAGAACAGAACGAGTTTTTATGCTAATCAGTGCACAAAATAAATGCACATTGAGTGCAACATCATGCTCTTCACTGGCCAAATCATAGACTTTGAGAGCCTCTTAATGTGCAGTAGTAAATAGGAGAAACCACCTTAAAATGCCCTTTGACCCCTTGCGTGCCTAATCCAACCCAGTATGGATTTTAGGTGGTTTGTTGCCCATTCATGCCAATGAAATCAATCATTCTGAAATTCTGCTCCTGAAAGGATTAATGGAGCTGATCAATATGTCCACACAGGCCAAGTACCATGGTGACCCGTTTGAACGAGGTATGAACATAGCCAACTTGTTGTGCAACAAAAGTCCTATTTGGCCAATTTCCATGCGTGTTACAGCAGTCGGGACAGAAGCAGGAGGTGTTACCCACAGCTGACCGACATACACATCAGCGGCAGGTAGGCCAGCGTGACGGAGCACTGGGAGGAGCGTGTTTTAATAACATATTACATAGAACTTGTTCTATGAAAGACAACAAACCATTATGACTTCAAAGTTGTGTAACAGCTAATTTTATAAGTGACACACAATTACTGTGGATAAAGGCTTAACGTTAAGCTTCCTGTGTGTGTGCTTGTGCAGAATCCATGAGAAATGAAACCAGGCCATCAGCTGTAATGCAAACTAAACTAGGTAAAGCCCAAGGCTATAGACCACACACAGGGCAAAATACACTCAAATTATCTTCTCTAGACGCATTTACAAGGCCATAGAGAAGACTGTCAAAACATTATGATCCATCAGCATGAAGATACAATACAAAGGTCTTTCTCAACAACAAAAGACTGAAACAACATAAAGCTTAAAACAAATATCATTAAACTCAAAGCTGTTCCACAGCATGTTTCTATGAGTGCGGGATGGGGTCGAGGGTTGGGTTTCACTGACTAAGCATAAGTGTAATTTTCTTGTGCTATTGTTCAGCGTTTATGCAGGGCAGCAGCCAGCCACCTGGTGCACATTGTGCTGTCAGGTGGATCCAATGCCCGGCGGCCGTCTGCTGGGCAGCTGATCAACCCAGCTGGACAAACCCATGAATAATACTATAAATGATGCCCAGATGGAGATTAGACTTATATTGGAGCCAGTCAAATGTGGTGGTCCTATAATTGCAGGTTTGTTTAGTATCAAATGCTCCTGTGTCAGTCCTAGCAGTGCGTTAGGTGTAATGGAGCGAGCATGAATTATTTGTGTGCGTTCACTGTCAGGTCATTCTCAAAGGATAATGTGGTGAGAGGCTTGACTAACTATGCAATCCAGTCCATTCAGCTGCAATTCGTTTAAAAAAAGTTACCATCTAAAAGGAAAATCGTGGATTAGGTGTCTTGTGTAGTGGAGTGCACTAAGTGTTCTAAAATTTGCATAAAATAGAACTTTAATTGTACCTTAATTTACAACAGGGATTTCTAATTTTTTTGTGCATGTCAGCCGAACCCCTTGGACCTATAAATCTTTTTCAAATGATTTATTTATTTTATTGACTGAATAGGTATTCATCAATTCAGTAACCCCTGCAGTTCCCTCACAAATCCAATAGGAAACCCCAATTTAGAATAGAATATAACACTTCAAACAATTGTGTAAAAAAATGAAGTAAACCTGTTATACTTGCTGAAGGGCACAATACCGCAAGATCGAAGGTGTAACCCACTGTGTTAAGTTTCTTAAGTTCTCTACACCTGAGACAACCACCTGTCATCAGATAAGCTCGACTGCCTGGAGTCCAGTCCAGTCCTCTATTCATGATAAGAGAATCTTACATCAGACAACGTCTGTTCTGTATGCAAATGATAGAGACAGTTGGTTAAAAGGTTGAGCTGGGGTGGCAGGTGCTGGCTAATGCTTGCACAGGTGTTAGGTGTATACTTCAATAGGCATAGACATCGGTCATGGCTGCCATTGTTTCGTGAGCCATTCGCCTGTTTATTTTTAGTACTTCTGCCACAAGGGTATGAGATTTAGTTGGAGGATTTATCAATTTTCTCTGCCCACCTTGATATAACAGATAGATCAGATAAAAGTTTCACTTCTGATGCAAGAAACTGCAACATGAAATCATTACTCATGGTGGGTCATATATAGTCTACATCTATTCGCCATGGTTGACTGGCCATATCGGCTAATAAACAGTGTGCGACATCAGTGGGCGGGGTTTAACGTTTAACCAATCAGATGAAGGGAACTGCACCCATGTCAACACCAAGCCATGCGATATTCGAGTTATAAATATCCTCAGTAACATGGAAAAAAACAAAAAAACTATGTTTTATTAGATTAGAAACCACTTAAAATAGCACAGTAGACTTAGACATATACCACAAATAACTAAATTCCCACGAGTTGTATCAAATAGTAAGCAGATACATACCTGAAAGTCCAGTAAACTGACAATGTTCTCATGTTTCAGCTCCTGGCGAAAACACACACGGGATTCACTAAATTAGTCAGCAGCTCATGTAATTGCTATAAAGAGGTGATGATATTAGCTAAACCATTGTTTATATACATAGCTAAACGTCACTAGCCCATGAAACGTTAGAAGTCTTTCAAATAACTGCTAGCAAGAACAGCTCACCGATTTTCGACATGTTTAACTATATCTGAGAGAATATATAAACTGGCACATAAATATAAAGCACTAAAAATAGTAAGCAATCATGTGCGTACACAAACAAACGCTCCCAACGACTATAGGAAACTCACCTTTAATATCTTGATTTCTTTTCCTAAGAGCGACTGTGATTTGGCGAGATTTTTCTTGTTAATACATTTCACCGCGACCTCAAAATTATGTTTCTATGGATAAAGAAATCGTTTTACTTTATGGCAGTCGTGTAGAATGATTATTTGCATATTCTGTAACGAACATTAGGAAATGTATAACTTACCTGTTTATGTCTTCCTCTGAACACCACAGCAAAAGCACCGTGTCCTATTAAATCTTTCCTGTTGAACTCGTATTTTCCAACGCTTTCCATCGCTTGTCTAAAGTTGAAAGTAGCTCAGTAAATCCACGGGTGAGTTCAGGGTGTCAGGGATCTGTCTGTGCGCCGTGGATCTCTACAGTACAGGAGAACTGGACCCGTCTATCGCTTTCCATCAGCTGCTTCGCACCCAAACAATCTGACACTTCGGACATGATCGGTATTCGCTACCTTCTTGTTAATACGACCAAATTCACTGTCATCTTGATCATACTATTTTAAAACACTGTTTTTCAAAAGTAAAGCCCACAAAATTGTGCTAAATTAAATTCGGAAACTGTCAGAAGTCGGTCGTGACGCCTCGGCTGCTCTGTTTTGTTTGGAAATTGTTCTGCGTGCGCACTTGAAAAAACTTGAACTGTGCATGTCCATTACACGCATGCGCACCACCAGTCTGTCTGTACACTAGTGTCTGGATCTGCGCATGCGCCTCTCAAGGAGCCGTGCCAGAAATTTTAGAACAGCTGAGAGGTTGACTTCAGTTGACTTCAGGTTGACTGCAAGTTTCTTGCAGTTATTTTTAATTCTGTATGTGGGAAAAATATATTATTAGTTCTAATAATTAAACAGCAATTGATCTGTCTATAGATCTGTCTGTCTATACATACAGCACATTTTATATAACCCAACCTTATTAATTGTTAAATTTGCTATTTTTTCTACCTGCCATTTAAGCATTCCACCGAAAGGAAGACATTTCTGTCCCCAGGACATTATATGTATAAAATTGCATGAAAATTAACTCTAATATACATTTTATTATTAAGATAAATGTCCTGCACATTAAGCTAACTACAAATTTAAAATGTATAATTAAAAGCATTAATAAAAACTACATAGAACACTAAAAAATAGAATTTTCTGCAAGTCCCCTCTCTAAACTTTACCATGAAATTTGATTAAAATCCTTCTGAAATCATATTTTTTTTGCATTTTTGTGTGACTTTATATCCAATCTATATGCTTTAAAATATGATTGGTCAATGAGAGACGGCTCGTGGTACCATCTCAGAGAGCCACAAAATCACTCTCCAGAACATTCTTATTCACGGTTCACCCTCGTCCGGAATGCAGAATCCTGACAACGTTCAAAAGACAACTGAAAACTCATCTCTTCCGTGAGCACTTAACATAAAAAATGTAATCTATATATTTATAAAGATTTATAAAATACATATTTTTCCTTTAAATCCTCCCTTGTCTGGCTTATGCTACTCTGAGCAATGCCTGAACTTTGTATTGTGAGCACTTCTTGTGTTCTTTTTGCCTCTTCACAATGACTTGACTTGTCTATAGTCCTCAGTTTTATGTCGCTTTGGATAAAAGCATCTGCTAAATGACTAAATGTAAATGTAAAATGTTTTTTTTTTTCATGAGAAAAAAATATTTGATCTAATATTTTAGATAAAATGCACATTTTAGTCATGTCCAGGGGTTTTCACTCAGTCCCGTTACCCTAACACCCAACCCCCTCTGAAAAACTTGGAATATTCCACAGGACACATTGTCAACAGGAAGTTGCATCATCTGGATCTTCTGAAGGCAATGGGAAGACCATAAGTAAGTCCTCTCATTTTAATTTCTGTATATTTGATGAAATTGTAACTATGACTGAGACGGTCAATATCAACATGCTGTCCTGTTACCTAAATTATTTCTTAGATTTTATTTGTTAATTTAAAAAATATGAACTTTTGGTAAGTCACTAGAAATTGCTTTGTCCTCATGCTATTGGCATGTATGCTATGTGGCCATAATCCATGTATTTGATAACCTTTTCCTTAAAGACTCAATCCTGTTACTTTCAGTCCTGTTACTTATAGGAAAAATAACAGGAGTGAGTAGAGTCCTCTGTTTTGTTGATTTAATACTGTAAATATTAGATGATATACTACTATTCACCTGAATTATGAGTTTTAAGGTTGTAATTACTTATATTGTAGACATTAGCATTAGTTTTACAATGTGAACACCATGCTTCCAGGAAGCCAGTCCACCACGAGGTGACTTAAACGTTTTGTTTTTGTCTTATATTTTGTAGAAGATGGAGAAAACCCATACTATGCAGGTGCCAGAAACACACACTTAAGGCATATTGCAATGGAAGGAGCGAAACACACCCGCTCCCTCTCCTTTCCCTTTTTTTGTCTTAACTTCCCTCTTTCTCCCTCTCTCTTCTTCTCTCTCTCCTTCTTTCTCTTTCCACCTCCTTCTCTGTGAAGTACTACTAGCACATAGTACATCACGTCAACACTGAAATCTTATGCACACACAGTCATATACACTCTCTTTCATACACACACATATGGACACTCATTGCTGTTACCCAAAGTTCATTCCTGTTACCAAGTGTTCATTCCTGTTACTATTTTCTTTCCCTAAAAAAATAGTTAAACCACTGTTTTTATCTGTTTTGTTTGGTCCATCATTTATACAATTGTTTAATAAATTAAATTATAAAAAAAATTATAAACTTGAGGGTTCGGTGTTCTTTAAAATAAAAAAAATGGCTTTGTGTTTTTTATTAAAATACACCTTGCCTTAACATATAGTGATTTTTTTGTCACAAATATCAATTATTTGAACATATAACCAACAATTTCTTTAAAATAAACACTTTCTTGTGGGGAAAACAAAGGAATTAATTGACATTTTTTTTAAATGGCACATGACTTTCGGTAACAGGACTGAGAAAACATGCGTCCATCTTCTGCTTAGAAACCTTGAAAAAATTAAAGAAATTTGCCTGAGATTGACCAATACACATTTTGAAATAGTTCAATATCTGTAGTATTAGATTCAGTGTTGAAAAAAGATTAAAAAATAAAGTTTAATTTTGAAGAGTTACAACAAGGTGGTTTCTAATAAATGTTAAAATTAAAACTGTTATTGTTCAACCGCTACCTTATCTAGCCACTTGTGCACATCATAAAACAATTTCTCATTCTTTTGAACAAATTGCAAATCTTTGGCACATTCATGCAATTGATTATTGCCTATACAAATGTCCGCTGTTTCCTACATTATCAATTGCTTATGTCATGTTGATCATAATATATTATATGCTCCCTGTTGAATATTATCTCAAATACATGGTATAACTATACTCATGCCTTGTATGTTTTCACAGTTTTTCCCAATCAGTTTGGCACATTTTTCAAAACAGTCTTAAGATTCTCTAAACTCTATGTGCTGTTTGCATCCCAATTCTATTGGATGCCTGCAAAATGTAGTAACTCACCCAAAACATTTAATTCATGCATCAAAATCTAGTTACTATGCCAATAAATTGGCCAATGGTAGCAAAATAGTTTTTTGTTGTTGTTGCCATGTGAACCAAACTGGTCAAAATGTGTAGGTGTTTTTTCCCCATAATATTCATTGTGTACAAATGTAATGCTTTTTTTCTAATTTTTTGTTGGCTAACATTTATTTGTGCAGAATTGTGTTACATGTACTTATTGCGTGTTCATTTTTACACACTCTATTATGTCTTCTCTAACACATCATATCTTCCTATTGCTCTTCCATGACAAGAATATTCAGTTTACATGTAACATTTCTACAAAAATAAATGCACTGTATAAATACAAAAGTATTTATACAGTACTGAAGTAGCTGCTGCTGTTGTGATGTGATTTTGTTGTGAGTTGTGATGTTGATGTGTTGTCAGCATCATATATATATATTCACTCACCTAAAGGATTATTAGGAACACCTGTTCAATTTCTCATTAATGCAATTTTTTCTAATCAACCAATCGCATGGCAGTTGCTTCAATGCATTTAGGGGTGTGGTCCTGGTCAAGACAATCTCCTGTACTCCAAACTGAATGTCAGAATGGGAAAGAAAGGTGATTAAAGCAATTTTGAGCGTGGCATGGTTGTTGGTGCCAGAAGGGCCGGTCTGAGTAATTCACAATCTGCTCAGTCACTGGGATTTTCACGCACAACCATTTCTAGGGTTTACAAAGAATGGTGTGAAAAGGGAAAAACATCCAGTATGCAGCAGTCCTGTGGGCGAAAATGCCTTGTTGATGCTAGAGGTCAAAGGAGAATGGGCGGACTGATTCAAGCTGATAAAAGAGCAACTTTGACTGAAATAACCACTCGTTACAACTGAGGTATGCAGCAAAGCATTTGTGAAGCCTCAACACGCAGAAACCTTGAGGCGGATGGGCTACAACAGCAGAAGACCCCACCAGGTACCACTCATCTCCACTACAAATAGGAAAAAGAGGCTACAATTTGCAAGAGCTCACAAAAATTGGACAGTTGAAGACTGGAAAAATGTTGCCTGGTCTGATGAGTCTCGATTTCTGTTGAGACATTCAGACGGTAGAGTCAGAATTTGGCGTAAACAGAATGAGAACATGGATCCATCATGCCTTGTTACCACTCTGCAGGCTGGTGGTGATGGTGTAATGCTGTGGGGGATGTTTTCTTGGCACACTTTAGGCCCCTTAGTGCCAACTGGGCATCATTTAAATGCCACGGCCTACCTGAGCATTGTTTCTGACCATGTCCATCCCTTTATAGCCACCATGTACCCATCCTCTGATGGCTACTTCCAGCAGGATAATGCACCATGTCACAAAGCTCGAATCATTTCAAATTGGTTTCTTGAACATGACAATGAGTTCACTGTACTAAAATCGCCCCCACAGTCACCAGATCTCAACCCAATAGAGCATCTTTGGGATGTGGTGGAAGAGGAGCTTCGTGCCCTGGATTTGCATCCCACAAATCTCCATCAACTGCAAGATGCTATCCTATCAATATGGGCCAACATTTCTAAAAGAATGCTTTCAGCACCTTGTTGAATCAATGCCAAGTAGAATTAAGGCAGTTCTGAAGGCGAAAGGTGGGCAAACACAGTATTAGTATGGTGTTCCTAATAATCCTTTAGGTGAGTGTATATATATATATAAATAAATATATAAATATAAATATATATATATATATATATATATATATATATATATATATATATATATATATATATATATATAGTCAGGGATCTATGAGAGAGAACTCAAGCACAGAATGAGTTACACTGAATTATTAACAAACAGACAAGACACAATGAGGCAAGGGAAGAGGTGAACACAGTCCAAACAATGGGCAAGAAATCATGAACAAGCGTCACCGCAAACACAAGACGAGACACGACAGATGGCGGAAACGACTCGGTTACTAACGTAACCTCGGTTCCCTGAGAGGAGGGAACGAGTATTGCGTAAGTAGCTTACGCTATGGGAAAACTCCTTTTCTCGAGAATATTGAAGTCTTTATGTAAAACGCATTGCAGCTGCACAGCTGACAGCAATGAACGAAGGCAGCTCGGTCATTGGCTGTGCTGCGGCAACTTGCTCGAACCAATGACGGGGCGACTCTGAATGCGCGACCAATGAGCGCGCTTCGCGCCCGCGCGCGTCAGAGCCCGCCAAGATGGGCGTGGCCAAGAGCTATATATTGGGCGCCCCGTCATGAGAGTTCTTTAGGTTAAAACGACTGAAGCGAACTAACCAAGCACAAGCACGGCAGCTTACGCAATACTCGTTCCCTCCTCTCAGGGAACCGAGGTTACGTTAGTAACCGAGTCGTTCCCTTTCGAGAGGTCTCTCCTATTGCGTAAGTAGCTTACGCTATGGGAACACCATGCAAAACGCCGTGCGTGCTGAACTTCGCCTTATGATAGCCAGAGGCAGGTGCCTGAGCTAAAAAAGCAAAGTTATCATCCAACTAGCCGGCAGAGGCGAGCTTTATATGTGGGAAAGAATACAGAGCGGCTAGAAGGCGCTCAGTGTGACACAAGCACATACATAATCTAGATACGAACTCGTAGTTCAACTAGCATCATGCTGATAGTACATTGGAATGCAGTGTCGGGACCTGTAGGTTGTAGAACCTGATAAATGTGGACGGTGAGGCCCAGCCTGCCGCCGCACAAATATCCTCGATCGGTATCCCGCTCGACCATGCCCAGGAAGAAGCCACACTCCTGGTGGAGTGTGCTTTGACTCCCCAGGGGCATTGAAGTCCCTTAGCTTCATAAGCCAGCGCTATAGCTTCAACTATCCAGTGAGAGATTCTCTGCTTTGAAACGGCGGAACCTTTCGTACGGCCGCCAAAGCATACAAACAGTTGTTCTGTCTGTCTGAATAGGGCAGAACGCTCCAAATACACTCTGAGAGCCCTAACGGGGCAGAGTAGATTAGCGTCGTGTTCGTCTGCTGGGGACGATAGCGCAGTTAGGGAGATAACCTGTGCTCTGAAGGGAGTGGTGAGCACTTTAGGAATATACCCATGTTTCGGTCTAAGGACGACCCTGCAGTCGTTAGGTCCGAATTCTAGGCAGGCAGCGCTTGTCGAAAGCGCGTGCAGGTCGCCCACTCTCTTGACCGAGGCGAGTGCCAGCAAGAGCGCAGTCTTGAGCGAGAGCTGTTTAAGGTGCACGGTTCGGAGTGGTTCGAACGGAGGCCCTTTAAGAGCGTCTAGGACAGTAGCTAGGTCCCAGATCGGCACTGAGGGGGGGCGTGAAGGGTTCATCCTCCTAGCGCCCCTTAGGAAACGAATAATTAGGTCGTTTCTTCCCAATGGACGTTCCATTACAGGGTCGTGTGATGCTGTGATGGCCGCCACATATACTTTGAGCGTGGAGGGGGCGCGGCCCGCCTCCAGAAGCCCTTGTAGAAAAGCGAGTACGTTCGTAATCTCGCATGTTTCAGGGTTCAGGCCCTTGGCATTACACCAGACACTGAACACTTTCCATTTCTGGGCATATAAGCGTCTCGTGGAGGGCGCCCGCGCCTCAGCGATGGTTTTTAGTGCTCCGCTCGTGAGGTTCCTGGGAACCCGTTGAGGGGCCATGCATGAAGGGCCCACAGATCGGGGCGGGGATGAAATATCATCCCGTTGGCCTGACTGAGGAGGTCTGGCCTCAGTGGAATCGGCCGTGGTGCAGATTGGATTTGCATCAGATCTGGAAACCATGTTTGGTTCTTCCAGAGTGGGGCTATCAGCAGCACTGCGTCTTTCTCCTCTCTGACCCGACTGATGACCTGCGGTAGCATCGCGATCGGGGGAAAGGCATATAAGGGACGGCTCGGCCAGCTCTGGGCGAGCGCATCCATGCTTTTCGTGAAGAAAAGAGGGCAGTGCGCGTTCTCCTTGGAGGCGAAGAGGTCGATCTCCGCTTTGCCAAAGGTTTTCCATAACCAGTGAATCGTCAGCGGGTTGAGAGCCCATTCTCCTGGGAGAATTTTGTCTCTGGATAGCATGTCCGCCCCCTGGTTCAGGGCACCTGGCACATGCGCTGCTCTCAGCGAGCGCAAGTTGTGCTGGGACCATAAAATGAGTCTCCTGGCCATTGAATGCATGGAGCTCGACCTGAGTCCACCCTGGCGATTTATGTACGATACTACCGTCATGTTGTCCGTTCGGACCAAGACGTGTTCGTTTCTCAGCTGTGGGAGCAGGGCTCTGAGAGCCAAAGCGACCGCTTTCATTTCCAGACAGTTTATGTGTAGGCGCTTCTCCGGGTTTGACCAAAAGCCGGAGACAGGCCTGCCCTCGTAAAGGGCCCCCCAACCTATTTTGGAGGCATCTGTCGTTATCATCTTTCTCCTTGTGTTCACACCCAGACTCACGCCTGACTGGTACCAGTCGGCGGCTTTCCAGTGCGTCAGGGCTTTTATACAGCCGTGGTTCGCTCTGATTAAAAGGTGGCCCGAACGCCACGCGTGAGTAGGGACGCGGCTCTTGAGCCAGCGTTGGAGAGGGCGCATATGCAACAATCCTAGCTGGAGTACGGCCGATGCTGAGGCCATGAGACCGAGCATCCTCTGAAACCGCTTGACGGGGTCGAGCGCGCCCGCCCTGAATGATGTTGCAAGGCGCCGGATGGTGAGCGCGCGCTCTGATGAGAGACGCGCTGTCATTTGCATCGAGTCTAGAACTATTCCCAGGAAAGAAATCCTCTGGCTGGGAGATAGTATGCTTTTTGCAAAATTGATTCTTAGACCCAGGCATTCTAAATGGCTGATAATCCAAGATCTGTGTGTTATTAACTGACTCTCTGATTGTGCTAGAATCAGCCAATCGTCGAGATAATTCAGTATTCGCACTCCCCTTCGCCTTAGGGGGGAAAGTGCTGCATCCATACATTTCGTGAATGTACGGGGAGCCAGGGACAGGCCGAACGGAAGTACTGTGTACTGGTACGACTGTCCCTCGAAAGCGAATCTCAGAAACGGCCTGTGATGAGGCGCTATTGGAATGTGAAAGTAAGCATCTTTCAGATCCACTGAGAGAAACCAATCTCCTGTGCGTACTTGCGCGAGGATATGCTTGGTTGTTAACATTCTGAACGAGCGAATCATTAGTGCTTTGTTCAGGTGTCTGAGATCTAGGATGGGGCGGAGACCGCCATCCTTTTTCGGGACGAGAAAATAGCGGCTGTAAAAACCTGCCTCGCTCAGAGAGGGGGGAACAGTTTCCACAGCGCCCTTTTCTATTAGTTTGCGCACCTCGGTGCGTAGAACATGTGAGCACTCTTTTCTCACTTTCGTCTCGACCACAGTCGTAAAACGTGGTGGTCTGCGAGCGAACTGGAGCGAGTATCCGTGCTTTACTATATTCAATACCCATTTCGGCATATCTGGAATATTTTCCCATGCCGCTGCGTGTACAGATATGGGCTGAATACAGGCTAGGGGCGGGCCGCTGTGACGCAGGGACCCGGCCAGCGAATCGCCTGAGCTCATAGCTCTCAGAGGCGCGGGCGCGCGCTGAGCAGCTGAGTGAATGGGCGCGTGTGTGATTACAGCAGCGCGCGCTGTGTCTGTAAAACTCGCAGCCTGGGCTGGGGTTGTGTTTGACACTGTAAGGACAGTGTTTATAAGTGGGGGTGCATAAACAGTGGTAGGCACACGCATCACTTTTATAATGTTTCCCGCTTTTACTGGGGATGAATTTATAACTGTGTGAACAGTGCTTGTGTGTAGTGGTGCGTACATGACCGTAGGCACGTGATCTACATTCATGGGGTGCGCAGCTTGAGCTGGGAATGAATTTGGCACTGTTTTGACAGTATCTGGGAATGCACACCTTGTGGACATGTGAACCCTTAGTGACACAGGCAGAAAAAGACTCTTTTTGTGTTTTCTGTGCGTCGCCGTAAAAACGGCGTTTGTTTGCAGGTGAGCGAGCTCTGTGACTGGCCCATTGACTGCTGTATGAACATATCCAGCCGCCTGTAAGGGGACTGGGTAATGCTTGAGCTTTTGCAGAGAGAGTGGTCCGGCTTTTGCGAGACACGCACTCTCTCTTTTCATTCTTGTGGCTAGGACGGCTTTCGAGGCTCGGGGTTCAGCACAATCTTGGGCCGAGGACCCCGTCGCTCAGAAGGCGGCTTGCGGTTGTGAGAGCGCGAGCGGCGTCGAGCGTCAGCCTGAGGCGCGGGCTGAGAGGCGGTGGGGGCTGTTCTAGCCCGCTGCGGCTGCGGCGGCCTCTGTCTGCTCTGCGATGAGCTGGAGCGCTTGGGCAGGAAATGCCGCATAGCTTGTGAAGCATTCTGGGCCTCAGTGAAGCGTTCGGCGAAACCCTTAACCGCCGGTCCAAACAGCCCGCTGGTGGAGATAGGCGCGTCGAGAAATGGCGCCTTATCCGCGTCCTTCATCTCAGTCAGAGTCAACCACAGATGGCGCTCGAGAACAGTCAAATTAGCCATGGCACGGCCGATAGACTGGGCGGTGGCCTTCGTGGCTCGCAGGGCTATGTCAGTCGCGCTGCGTAGGTCCTTAAAGGCTTCGGGTTCGGGGCCAGACTCGTCCATAGAGCGGAGAAGCTTGGCTTGGAACACTTGAAGTACCGCCATAGAGTGAAGCGCTGATGCAGCTTGGCCGGCGGCGGCGTAGGCGCGACCGGCGAGAGCTGAAGTAGTGCGGCAGGGCTTCGAGGGGTGGGAAGCTTTGGCTTTCCATCCGGTGGTGGAGGGCGGGCAGAGATGATTGGCCACGGCCTCCTCGAGGGGCGGTGTTCCCTCGTAGCCTCTTTCCTTCGCGCCGTCCACAGAGGAGAGCGAGGAAGAAAAAGAAGGCTTTAGGCGCGCAGAGTGGGGGGCTTTCCACGACTTGGTGAGTTCGTCGTGAACTTCCGGGAAGAAGGGAGAAGGCCTTTGCCGAGGGGCCTGCTGGCGCCCCTGCAGAAACCACTCATCCAGTCGGCTCCGGGTTGGTTCTTCGGGAGAAGACCAATCGAGCCCGAGGTCTTCCACGGCCTTAGAGAGAACGCGGATAATCTCGCTATCCATGGTGGAGCCCCCGCTCGCGCTAGCTAGCGTCGACGGGGCGGGGTCGAGAGTGGAGCCCGGCCAGTCGTCCGATGCAGCGTCGATTGACAAGCTGTCATCCATTCCCCCGTCGTCCTCGGACGCGCCGAAAGTCACAAGACCCACCGCTCTGCTAGAGGGGTGTGGGTCCGGCTGGGTGAACTGAACCGGCGGTGGGGAAGGCAAGAGCGGCGGTGAAGCACGCGGAGACTGGCTCGGCGTGACGTCACTGAGCTCAGGTTCAGGAAGCCTCTGTGAGCGGCGCTTTTTCTTAGTGCGCGGCTCGAACAGAGGGATGGCGGCGATGGGCTCGCTCACGGCGAAAGCGGCGAGGCGAGCCCGCAGTGCGGAGAGACCCAGGTCGTCACATTCGGGGCATCCGCCCTTGGTCAAAGCAGCTTCTGCGTGGTCCCGGCCCAGGCAGCGAGCGCAGATGATGTGACGATCCCCGTCCGGGAGAAGGTCTCTGCACGACGCGCAGGAAGGCATTTGAAACAACGCCTTGGAAAATTTGCTCTTTTACAAGTGTCGCAGAGCGAACAGATGTAAATACTTGCGTGAGCAGTACGCCGGATGGCTCAGTAGGATCGCGTTAGAAGGCGGCTGAAGGTGCCGACGTCCTCGTAGCATATCCCGCTGGTATGCTTTTCGACGGCGAAGCTTCAATAATCCGGAGGATCCAGCGAAGAAGGTGTTCGCTGAAGGAGATTAAATCTAAAGAACTCTCATGACGGGGCGCCCAATATATAGCTCTTGGCCACGCCCATCTTGGCGGGCTCTGACGCGCGCGGGCGCGAAGCGCGCTCATTGGTCGCGCATTCAGAGTCGCCCCGTCATTGGTTCGAGCAAGTTGCCGCAGCACAGCCAATGACCGAGCTGCCTTCGTTCATTGCTGTCAGCTGTGCAGCTGCAATGCGTTTTACATAAAGACTTCAATATTCTCGAGAAAAGGAGTTTTCCCATAGCGTAAGCTACTTACGCAATAGGAGAGACCTCTCGAAAGGGAACTAATGCTTTGCAATAACTATATAAACTGTTAAGTAGCAAACAAATAAAGAGAAAAACAGAGACTAAAGCTAGGAATAAACTAAAGGAACCAGTAAAGGAAAAGGAAAAAGCAATCTTCTAAGGCAAAACTAAATTCTAAACTAAGAACTCTAGAAAAAGCTGAGAAAACTAAGGGGTAAAAAATTCGAAACAATATGGATACTCAGCAAATGTAAATGTAAGGGAAATGTAAAGGACAAGATCAAGCAATAATCAAACAGTTATCTAAAAAAGCTCAGAGGTGCATGTCATGAAGCTTTATTTGGCAAGCGTATACAGTCAGAGCACAACACGAAGTTACAAATTCTGACAATGGAAGAACAACAAGGAAACAAACAGGGTCAACAGTCTTTAAGAAGAAGAAGAAGAGGAGTAAGGATGAGTGGTGGAAGGTGCAAATCTTAAGGATGATTCAATAAATGTACCAAAACGACTAAGAAAGTTACACATTCACACTCAGAGCATGATAAAGTCATTCGATTATATAACTTTAACATTATCACGCTGCTCTCTAAGTGATATTGGATAACTAAATCATATAATAACATAAACAGCACGACTGACTGCCTCTTATGAAGCGCGTGGCGAGACAAACTTTCACATTTAGACATAACAACATTGCCATCGTGTGGTAGAATTATATTATTGCAACGCTCAAACTAAGAGCAATATTGTAAATAGTTTTGATATATGGAACATGTACTAGCCAATGAAAGATTAATGATCTATGAAAAAAAGTATTAGCCTATGTAAAATGTAAAGCCTCTTGACTTTAACGGAGGCTGTAACGTTTACAAAATGACAGGTCAAACAGTTAGAAATTTTGTTTTTGCTCTACCTGATAGGCTTTGACAGGTATTTTTTTCCTTTAACCGTAAATGTAGTCCATAAGTTGTTCATTAAAAGAGGCAGAATTCCCAAAGATCCACTTGAGGAACCGTTTCCATGTTGTATTTCACTATTGGTTAGCCTGCTGGTCATTGTCTGCTTTTGTGGATGTCGTACTGGTTGCATGCATCACCCTATTCATTGTCCTGAATGAATAAGTGCATTATCTGATCACTCTTCTGGGTTATTATATCATTCATAATATTAAATTGAACGTTTGGCATATAAACACATCCACCCCAAACCTAATGATATATGATATTAGAAGTTTTCTAATTCGTATTCTGCTCCCTTTCCGCACATACAACACTTTGTAGCTGATAAGCAGCACTCCTTTAAACGTAGGATTTGAAAAAGCCGCCTGGGACCTTCATGATCAGTCATTTGCAATGAACGTAGTCAATGAATCTGCTGTGTATCTCAACTCAACTGTACTCCACCCAGTCACGCTGTAATCTGCCAAATCTATGAGCCATCGAGCGTGTGAGAGGTTTTAAATGTGTATAAGGAGGGGTATCATCACTCTGACGTGAGCCATGATGATGACACTTCCCGCTGGACAAACGTCATTCTCTCCAATTCTGTCTTGGCAAAAAGCAATAAAACGGTTCTTTCAAGCATAAAATAAAAATAAAAATTCTGAATTCTGTAATTCAGTCTAGCCTGTCTCTGTTTGTTTTCCATTCTAATTTTCGTCTGTGGTCGGTTTCTTTCTTCGTTTGTTTACCATGTTGAGTTCATACTTTAAATCAGCAAGGATTAGCTAAATTGATCAAAATGTACTTTTTTTATTTGTTTTAATTTCATAAAAAAAAATAAAAAAAAGTAAATGCTATTATTAACTATTTACCCGCCATTCACTGTTATACGGTAGGGGGCGCTATTACGCATCTTCGAAAGAGTACAGAATCTTCACATCAAAACACAGGAGAAGATGCAGAAACATTAACAAGCAATAACAAATATTATTTATTTTACTGTATATGGCTTGTAAGTGTTGACAAAAAATAATGCAATGAAGCTAGAATAAAAGTTTTTAATAAAACAAATTGTATGATCTGTTTTTTTTTTCTTTTTACACATTGCATGTAGGTAACAAAATATTCAGGTGGCCATGAAAGTTTTGTAAAAAAAATCATAAATGCTGACGGTAGGCTGGCGGGAAAAGAGAACGATTTCTGAAGGATCATGTGATGTTACAAGTAATGCTGTTGACAATTCAGCTTTAACATAACAGAAATAAACTACATTTGAAAACATATATTAACATAAAACAGTTACTTTAAATTGTAATAATATTTCACCCTAAACTTCCTCCTGAGGTGACAGTGCTTGTTAGACCTAAGAAATAGAACTTATGAGACAAAAACACTGTTCGAATCTAATAAAAATGGAAATGGTGTCTAGTTGAATTTGTATTACTGAATCCTCACATTGCTTAATCAGAAGGAAAAAATATGTTTTTAAGACAAATGGTAAATTAAAATTCAAAAATGCATAACGTCAATACTAAAGAGTCAATTTTATTCAAAACTGAGATATACAGGGCATATTACAAACAGTATGACCTTCATTCAAAATGTAATGGATGCCAAAGACAATCAAAACGTCATTCAGATTTTACTTGTAAAGACAATCAACATGGGTATAAGGTTTAATGCATGTTAGGCCTACTGTTCACAGATGATCCTTCTCCACATTAAACCCTAATGAATGACTCTGTGTACCGTATAAAAGAAACACAGAAAACACAAGTAATGAGCTCATGAATATCGATCACATATCACCGTCCTCATAGTGAATAAGCAGTCAGCATTGAACACTGAATCTGTTCCCAGAGATGTCTGCAGGATTTGTAAATAAAAAATAGAAATATTTTGGTTATATTAGATCCATTCCGCAGATTTACCCCTGAAAATGAATCAGAGAAAATGCAGAAAAAGTCTAAAGATTGTCTAGACGTAGCAATTTATTTTCAAAACCTAAAGAGACACTCTTAGAAAAAATGATATGTACGAATATAGGACATACAAATATGTACAACTCACTTCTGTCATATCACAGTCGGATACAGTTATTAGACTTACATAAAAGGTTTTATTTGGCATACTCTTTATTTTTCAAAAGAAAACAGTGAAAATCCATTTGCATTGGAACAGAATAAATCAAGGAAACAGAATAAATCAAATAAAAACTTCACAGAAAGATTTCTCACATTATAAACATTTAAGAAAAACCTTTTTTTTTTTTTACTGGAATTTAAAAGCACTTCCTCTGTTAAACACTGCTATGGCCATTCGTGTGTGTATGCTTAGATCATACCGGTGCTATTTAATACTTCAGAAGCATGTGTAATGTGAAGATGTAAAAGTCCAGTCATATATGGTGTACTTTCAATCAATGGTTCCAGCATTTTCATATGAGAAAAACATTACATAAATGTGTTAAAGATACAAAAATAGTGAATGTCCCCTAATTGAGAGACACTGCATAAAAACAATTATTTTCAAATATTAAATAACAATCAGATAAGAAGTGCACTTGGTGTTAAAATGTTCATTTGGGAGAAACTGTCTTGATAAAATAAAAAACCTTAATGTACCAAGATCATGAAGACTCAGACATCCGCTAATAAACTACAAACAATAGCTGATTAAGCTATAACGTTGAGAAAAATAGCAGTTATGATACTGAATAAGATCATCTTTCAAGCAGTATCAAAGTCTTGTTGTGGAACATGCCGACGACAATAATTTAAAAGATATATGGTCACACGTTAAAAATACACTGACCTGTCTTGGTAATAAAACAATTACAGACACTGTATGGCTGTGTGTCACACACTGGCTTTAGGGCATTTAACATGAGTTCTGTATTATTTACATCACAAAAGTGGCCACTTTTATGAACTGATGCATACTGGTACATATCATGAAATGACAGAACTATGTGGGAATTTCCAAAAACAGGGTACAATTAGGTGTTCAGTTACTGTTTTAAAGCATAAGAGTCACAGTTCCCATGGTTTTTTTGTTCTACGAATTATTAAATAAACTATTATCTAAAATGAAATTAGCCTGACCCACCTCAGAGGTTTTAACCTTCTCAACAGTATCAAACTATTAAAATCATATAACAATATTCTATTAATTTGAGTAAACAACTGAATGTATTAATTTAATATTAATTTGCATTAACAATTAGTATATATTAACCAAATTTAATCATTCAATCAATCACCAAAACATTATATTTCTCTGTATCCCATAGTTTACATGCAACCCTGTTATCACATGATCTTTCCCTATTATAAAAAAAAGTAACATTCCTTAAAATTAGAAAAACAGAAGACATGAAGAAAACATATAAGCTCAGTCCATTTTCTTCATGGGTTTATAGTGTTTACTGTATTTGTCAATGTCAACTATTCAACCCTATTACCAAAGTTATTGTCAGAACAATATTTTTTACTTAGATTTATTGGAAATTTTATTTCATTAATAACTACAAAACAACATTTGGTCTCAAACTAACTAGCTCCAAATGCCTGATAGCTTAATTTACCCCCCCCCCCCCACACACACACAGTATATATAAATCTAGTCATTTAATGTTGGTGATCATTGCTAGTCTTGGTAACAGGGTTGCAAAAACTGCAAACTTCACATACAAATATTCATTATATGTTTGCTCTGATAAAAAAATGAATAGCCTAATTTTCTAGTCTCCATTCAAAACCTTTTTGGTTAAAAAAGTGCCATTTACAATACTAGATAAAAATGGGAAAACCGTCCCAATGATCAGGAAAAACTCACCAGTATTGTATTTCTATTTCAGGTCTAATTACAGTTTATTTTTTAAAATTGCTTAGATACTAAAAGTGGTACTTGAGGCCCACTCAGTGAAACCATTCATTTGTGTACCGAATCTTCAGACCAAGTCTACAAAACTAAAAGCACATTACGTGCTCTAAACTCAGTTTGCTATTGTAAAACAATCATTTTGCAAAACTCTAAACACAGTTCTCTACATTACACACATCATTCAAAACTAACATCTCTTTTGTTTTATTTAGAAAACCCTGCCATATTCATTTGCTGTGTACCTACACCCAATGATCATGTGTGAAAACACGTATACATTGATCACTTAGAAATTAAAACTCAGTTTGGAAAGAAAGAAATGATTTTTGCCCCCTTGCATTTCTTTTTATAGTGTAAATATGTATATATGTATATTTATGCATATACATACATACATACCAACACACATACGCACACAAAGCGCTTTAGACATAGTTGACTTTCTGACTTGTATGCATATTAAGTGTGTGTATATATATACATATATATATGCATACAAGCTACAATATATCTAGATTGTTTCACTGCATCTTCACATTAATTAACAAATTCTGCTGTAAATCAGTTCAAGCTAATAGTGTAATTATTCAGCTTATGTCACTTCAGTATTGATTCAGTTCAGTTCCATAACTGTCAAATGAATCAGTTGCGCATACATACTGTACATACTGTATAGTGTATTTGTCCATATGTACATGCGAGTGCTATGTGCACTCCTCTGCACTCTGAACAAGCAAAAGGCACAAGAGAGTAGTGTTTTACATTTTTCACATCTGTGTGTAGTTTGGCGTGTATGTGGCTAATCATTTTATTTTTGTGTATTGTTTCTTGACAAAAATAGCATTTTTAGAAGAGTTAATATAGTTTTGAATGAAGTGTTTGCTTTTGCAAGATATGTGTGAAGTTTTGCATTTTGTGTGTAGAGTTTTGAGAAATGGAGCCATAGTTTCAAAAAAAACATAAGCATTTTTGAAAAACTGTAAAAGAAAAAGCAGGAACTTTAGTGACAGATGGACAGGAATGAATAGAAGCTGCTACGTACTTCACTCAGGAGGACTGTTGCAAAGAATCTTTCTTGCTAAAGTTGAGACACTCCAGACCTGTACATGATTCCTCTCTTTGAAGGACGGCCAGACAGTGGTCCAAGTGTAGCATAGATCTAGTGTATTATCCAAACAAGCAGAGCAAGCAGGAGAGTCTCCTGTCTGTGAGAATTAGTATATTTTCATGAGTCCTCAGCAGGCCACATTATTAGCAAACGCTCCTTCATCCCAACAACAGGTCTTGTGTCTTCATCCAATGTTTGTAATAGAGAGATCATCAGCAGGAGCAAATGACATCAGAGAACTTTGTGTTGTGAGTTAACTATTCTACAATTAGCTGCAAGTGTTTGTAGCCATTTCACCATTGAAGTCATTTTAAAATGCGATATAGATCGGCACATCTTCGACAGGAATTGCTACGCTGTTGTCCTCATCAGAAGCCATTATACTGCTGACAAATCTATGCGGTTGGCTGAGTTGGTGCTTTTGTCCCACGTGTTCATCTTCGTGGGAGTCACACCTCCCTTGTTCCCGTTCATCTGCGAAAGAAAACCAGATTAATACATGTTTTTTTTATAATACCATTGTGAGGAAGAACTGAGCTTAATTGTACTAAATACGCACCTGCAGTGTACTTCAAATCTTAAAAGTATATTTAAAAAAACATATATTTCCAGATAATATAATATTAACAAAAAAACAGGCCACTTGAGTGTGCACTTTAACGGTTTGGTCATGGCACATTTTAAAGTGCACTTTGTAATAATGTCAAATGAAACGTTTTACTTTAAAGTATATTTTAAATCATTGTTTTAACAATCTTTGGTCGTGCTTTAAAGAAGTGCGCTTATTTTGATGTGTTGGCTTATTAAACATACTAAAGCACATGCAAAGTACTTGATTATAATTTTATTTTAATAACATATTTCTATACATGGCATACAAGTTTCAATAGGAATTACATAAAAGTATATTTTAGTTTACCAAAAATGCTTGTCGTTACATTGAGCAGTACACTTTTACCATATTTCAAATAGAAGTAATTATAAAAATGTACTTGAACTGAAGTGGGCGAAAAAGCACTGTTAAGTTCTACTAACTGCATTTCATATATTTAAACTATAACTCATTTTCATTTAATTGTAAACATGGCGAAAACATTTAATGAAGTATATTCTTTTAAAGTATATTATTTCCATAATAAGTGCTCTTTATGTTGAAGCATGTTAAAGTGTACTTATTTTTCACAAGGGTAAGTCTAAAATCACTGGTCATGAACAATACAAAAGTAAAAATGAAAAGACCTGGAATTACTCACGATGTCTGAGTTGAAAGGTTTGACGTTGATGTTGCGGATTGAGCTGCTGGTTAAAGTCCACACTTTGGTTTTGTGTTTGAAAGCAGCCCTGACCTGTTGAGCAGTAATAAGACATGAAATCTGTTAACAAACACAATGCTTGACACTTGGTTTATATATCAAAAAGAGATTGTGATTTAGTTTAAAAGGGTCTCTAAAGAAAGACCAATTCACACTGCGCCGACAGACGGCAACAGATACCGGGTTTTGTCGGATCAGTTTTGGCATCTGTTAGAGCTTGTTTTCGCCGAATGAACATGCTAAATCGGCACTTATCGGGTCGTAGAACCGACGTACTGTAATCTGGTGATCGTCTGCGGTGGTCGGCATCTGTCGGTGCAGTGCGAATTGGCCTTAAAATGTGCATTCACATAATGGAGTATCAAATCATCACCACTAGATGGCGATCACACTTCAACTCCATACAACAAACTCCATCATTTACACCAGCTCGCTGCGGGAACGTCAGGTATTTTCCCCTGACATAAGGCACAGACGTCAGACACAGCTGCACAAACACGCTCTTACCTCAGAGTTTAACAGACAGTGAAACAGGAATATGAAGAACCCCTTTGAGAAAAAAAAGGAAAACAACAGATAACACTAAATATTGTGAAAGCGCTCCAATTCACATCTGCAAAAGTTCTTACAAGTCAGTCCAGGTCCAAAGTCATTTCAAACATTATTATGTCTCATATTTTTTTGAAGCTGACATTGTTTGGCGAACACGCTGTTGACTTTGGAGGCTGTTATCGAAGTAAAAATCAATCAGTTTGAGTAAGACCTGTGGTCTTTAGTGCAGCGCTGTTGTGTTACACAGTAGTGAATTCTGACCTGTAGTGAGTTAAAAACTGCAAACATGTACTGGAAAAGCAGGGAGTGGTCGTTCACCGCCAGAACCCCGAAGATCCATGATATGCCCAGGATGGGCAAGAGTACCGCCACTGCTTTGGTCGTCAGCCTAGAAAGAAAGACACACACATATGAAAAAAGCAAATGCAAGATAGCCGATATTACATTCATGATAGCAGATAAACTCACTTCACAGAGTTGGAATCTCTGTGAACCTTATAGTTCTCTGCACTGATTCTGGATATGATTCGTGTCACAGCTACCAAAATGCCAATGTTCACCTGGATGGCAGAGATTACAACATTACAAATGTTCCTTTCATGCTCACCTAGCGTAGTGCATTTAACACACTTCATTAACAGCTGCTTACCATTATAACAAACAGAGCAGGGGCTACAAAAGCCCAAATCGCTCCGTTATTCAGAGACAGCCAGCAACTATGGAGAAAGACGAAACAAAATGGACAAATTATATCAAACAAGTCATCTTTTCACTTCAAACTGGACATCTGTTAACCATGTCATGACCCACAGTGTTATTATGGTAACTTACTTGCCAACCTCTCCATAGCTGTTGAGTGACAAGGTCATAGACACCACACAAATGACCACAGGGCATCCTGAGTGAAAACATGAACCATTTTAGAGGGAAATTTCAGGAGTAAATAATTTCAAGCAGTGCCCTGACATGTTATACTTCATCTAAAAGTACTTTAAACAACATTTTTCCAATCCATGTATAATTATTCACACGGTCACACGCCTTAATAAACTCCTAATTACGGTAGCTGTTAAGTTTAGGTATTGTGTAGGATTAAGGGATGTAGAATATGGTCATGCAGAATAAGGCATTAATATGTGATTTATAAGTACTAATAAACAGCCAATATCCTAGTAATATGCATGCTAAGAAGCAACTAGTTAATAGTGAGAAGTGGACCCTAAATGAAAGTGTTACCATTCACACTTTTAATAACTCATTTGTCACACTGCATGATGTTTTTAATGATCTGCAAAAAGCTAAAAGGAGGATAAAAGTGGAGAGAAACACCTGAAAGGTTACTGGAGCTAAAAATACCTTGTTGTAAAACTCAGCATAGAAGTTTTCAGATTATGTCGTAGGAACTAAAATAAGAACTGTTGGACTGTGGCCGGTTGTTTCGTGCCACAATAAATAAAGAGCAGTGTAGCTGTGCCAAAGGCTTTTAGAAAGGGAGTAGACTTCAGTCTAAAGTAATGACTTAAGTCTAACAAATCCTGTTTTCTTCATCCACATTAAGCCAGTCACATGTATCACCAGGGATACAAATAAACATGCCTATTTATTCAACACTTTTTCATATGTAATAATGAAAAACGCCTTCAGTTATCATGGTGCCAACTTTGACTTTTGCTCTGGCAATGTCATTTTATGTATATATATATATAAAAAAGAAGCAGAGGATTATAAATTGTTCTCAAAAGAGCGAGTGAGAAAATAAGATAAAACAGATGTTGTCTATTAGCACACCAGCACATTTGAGCACAGCTTGATAAATAACAGTGACGACATCATTAGCGATGACCCACTGAAGACTCGGCTAAGATTTAATGTCCTTTTATCTACTGACACCTCAGACGGACTGTAACACACAAATGTCTTCTTTTAATCTCTTTTTTAACAACACCGCCAAATCAGTCATGGTTGAGGGAGGAGGCTGATCTCTCTCAGTGCTAATGCCTGCCGTGGGACAACCTCATTTGACATTTGGGTTTGTGTATTACACTGAAACGGGTCGTTTAAGGCAAATGAAATAGATCTGATGTTTTTCTTTCTGTAAGTTCGATTAAGCATGTCTGTGTAATGAAGTGTGTAGTTTATATGAATGAGATGAATTCACTGAACAGCACCACTGTATCTGTGGCAGTTTTAGTTCAAAATCTGGTGTCTTATTCACAAATAACCCATAATATAGTTTATTTATGTGCTAAAGTCAGTATGTCTTTTAACCAGTGACTAACTGTTTATGTAAAGCATGCGCAGCTAGTTCCTCAAAAAATAGCAAGTTTGCCGTTCTCAAAACCAGCTCAAACAGGCTAGATAACAGACTACAGACCTCTCATTACCCAGTGGTACATACGCTTATGTGCATTTTTATAAAGAGAAACTTCGCAACTCATACTATAACTCTTTTACTGTATATGATGACATATCATTTATCTTAATTAATCTTTACCAGAGTATGTGATTTTAGTGTGGCTCCAGTTTCTAAATTTCTTTGTAAATATTGAACATTATCAAATGTTAGTGGTGAATCATGATTTGTTCATGAAAAAGTTTGTACGCAGATGCACAAATACTTGAGTATGCACAGTTAGTGAATGGGGCCAAGTGTCTTTTCAGCTCAAATGCCTCATTTATATGTAAATTCTGCTCACTACAGATGTGTCTAATTCGTAAAACTCAGCTGTACCTGCCTGGTGCGATTACAACTACTCTTTTGCGTCCACAGAAAGCAGGTGGTCAATGGAATTCCTCTTAAAAGATACATTGTGTATAGTTTCTAGTTATGACAGTAATTCATCAAACGATTATCATATGATTGAGAAGAGTGTTTAAACGTGATCAATTCAAATGTGTTGTAGAGGCATTTTCAGCACTTTTAAGAGGCGATTCTGGATTACAGTGTAATATACTGTAGTGTGCCAATTATTTTTGTGATCTGCTGCAGTCTCCACCTAAATGAATAAATGTAAATGTAAGACGTTGTACTCACCCCATCCGATGGCATAGTAATAAAAGTGTTTGCTGACCTCCGAGCTGAACACCTTGATCACCATGCTGTAGAGATGCAGGCCTTCCACCAGCATCCAGGCGAACGCACAGAGGAAGAAGAAATGCAGCAACACGGCCATGATCTTACATGGGAGCTGGGATGGCAGAGGACAGTATCATTCACTATGGCCTTTAGGATCAAGACAAGTGTCTAGACCAAATGCACTGCACAGAAAACTGTAAATCATAGCTAATGTAATAGATGTTGTTAAAATAAACACG
This sequence comes from Siphateles boraxobius, assembly GCF_051911475.1. NCBI lineage: Eukaryota > Metazoa > Chordata > Actinopteri > Cypriniformes > Leuciscidae > Siphateles > Siphateles boraxobius. The sequence continues at coordinate 15,269,381 of NW_027509219.1, forward strand.
TGGGCGACTGCATCATTGAGCTAAGCGGGTGTTCAGCCGGGTCCTCAGACAGAGGAAGCACAATCAAATTGAATAAGTATCAAATGAATCTGTCCGTAATGCCAGAGGCATGTTAGGAGATTAGTGCAGCAGTCATCGGCTCTTTCCACCTTATTGGATTCGTTTATGTAATGACAACATGTTTCTGATAATGAAACGATAATCACCATAGACAACAAACACAATTAAACATAATCACATCTTGTAAAAAATATATCGATGTCATTTGAACATTTCATAAGCATCTTTAACAATATATAGTGTGGTAGATTATTATTCTTTGCAAACTCCCAATTTTGTTTTAGTTATTGTCTTTGCTACTGTAGTGCAGAATTGTGGCATACAGCAGGGTGTGGTGCAGGATGACTTCAAATATTTAAATAAATATATTATTAAAATAATTAAACTCTAATCTAAATAATCTGTCACAAAATAACTATTGTTTTTAATTATACTACGGGGCAGTTGAATGCTTGAATCTGATTGGTTGATGAACGTTCTAAAGTGTTCTAAATATTATTTTTAGGCAAACGCACGGCTAAAGTATTTCCAGGCAGGTTTTGACAGCATTACAATTCCATATCACCTCGCCAAATGATTTCAGCTATTTTAAAAGTCCTTACAGACTACAGGAATAATTGAGTCTGGCCATTGGATTATTGAAGAATAATGCACTCCGCTTCGCGTCGTGGCCACATTACCACCTCGGGAGTGTATTATTTTTCTAATAATTCAACGGCCTGTCGTCAATTATTCCATACTTAAAGAACATACTGTTCTTGAATCTTCTTGAATCACAAAATGAATAATGGTTAGGTTGATCTAATATATCAATACTACCAGTATCTTATAACTGTCAGAAAACAAGCAAATTTGTCATAATTACAGCAGAAATACCAGTATAATGTGGATCTTCAAGTCAAAAAAGGCTGAGAAGCACTGCTTTAAGATGAGTATGCTAGATGGACTCACCGTGCCGGGACTGAAGCGGAAACTGATGAGCAGGAGGACCTGAGCGACTAAAATGGCAAATGCCAAGTTGGCATGAATATGGTAACGCTGGTTACGGATGGTGCTAACAGACCTGTATGCAGAAAAAGTTATGAATTTTAAATAGTGATGGTGGAGAAACACTAAAGGCTTTTAGTATTAAATTCAATGAAATTACAAGTTATTAAAAAATCAAAAAAGTTTTATCATGTAGTAGATACTTTTTTTTATATTCACCGGTAAACAGAAGATTATAATCATGCATGTTCAAAAAGCAATATGGGTTACTTACGACAACACCGCAAAGGTCACCAGTGTAATTGCCAGGCAGAAAATAGAGATAGAGCAGCCGATGTAACTAATAGCGGAGAGCGCCACCTGGTGGGCTTTTGAGAGCTGTGGTGGAAACAAATGTGAGATTGACAATGAGATTGATGAATTTGTCTGGAAATCTGAAACTGAAAAAAACACAGAATCAAAGGGGGTTAAATGAGTTGAAAACCCCAGATGTTACTGCACATAAGAGACACTGAATACCACAGCAACAATCCACTGATTGAAAAGTCAAAGGTTACCAATGACCAGCTGTACTTGGATTGACGTGTGCATAATATTCAATGACTTGAAAGTTTCAACATCACTTCATCAGAACAAACAAGCATGAGTCTGACATAAATCCAATCAATCAAATTATTTCTTTGGAGCAAAATGTTTTTGTTAGAGAGCACTAACTATTTACAGACAAGGTAGACCAACGGTTGAGAAAAGATGAACAGTAACAGTCTTGCTTAATCAAATATACATATATAAGTATATATAACTTGTAATACACTACCGTTCAAAAGTTTTGGGTCAGGAATATTTCTCTTAAAATTAATCCTTTTATGCAAGGATGCATTAAATTGACCAAAAGTGACAGTAAATACATTTATAATGCTTATTTAACAAACTTCAAATAAATGCTGTTCTTCTGAAATGTATAATCTTCAAAGAATCCTGAAACAAATGTATCATGATTTCCACAAAGATATTTATGAGCACAGCTTTTTGAACATTAGTATTAATAAGAAAAACACCAAATCAGCATTTGGTTTATGAAAGACCATGTGGCAAAAGAAAACAGTTACTTTAAATTGTAATAATATCTCACAATATTACTGTTATTTAGTTACTGTATACTGAATTTTTGATCAAATAAATGCAGCGTTGCCAAGTACAAGAGACTTCTTTCAAAAACATTACTGATCCCCCAAGAATGTGTACGTCATGGTTTGATTTACTAGAAAATATCACTACTAAAACTAAGACTACTGCATTTTTCAAAACTAATGGTTTATTCTGTACTTCCACAACTGAAGATGTCATATGAACTGCTTTAAACCTTGTTTGCTGGCATCACGTCTTGGTACGCACTTTCAAGCAACTGACTGGAAACAGAAGGTTCATAAATGTTTAAAAACTACAAAACAGAACTTGAAATTGCGCATCACAATTTAAATAAATAGAGTGTGTAAAATGGTTATAAAAACAAATTTGCCACTGTTTTTTAGTGCAAAAACCCTTAACTAACAGATTTTCATGATACGGCCCCTTATAACTGTTGTTAAAGAGTGCATAGATTTATTCCCGAACATCGGACAGGATATAGACTTGCATTGTTACAGTTTCTCTGACCCAGTGCCAGTAATTGGTGCTTCTGCACATCGGGCCTATTGGCAGTTGTTTTCCCCCATAATTCTATTTCCGTGCGTGGGTTCGATCGTACATTAACTCCGCTTCCTGCCTTGTGATTATCTCAGGCCCAGAATATCGAGGATCTGCAGAGCGGTGGAGAAAGCACGATTTCCTAGGCTTGAAGTACTGAGGTGAGCCGCTAATTGAAGCCCCGGCAGAGGCGGCCATTAGCATCAAAGCTCCAGAGGAGATGATTACATGACTGAGCAAGGACAGATTTTCTCAACAAACACATGCAGATGATAGAGGCAGAGGAGCCAAGATGCACCTGGTTGCCTCGGTTTGGCTCACGCACCATCGGAGAACGAACCTCGAAACGGCAATCAGCCTTCGTGTGAAGCAATATGTCTCTTATCTTCACAAACATGTCCCTACTTAGTGAGTACATCTTGCTGACAGCATCTTTAGCCTGACTTAAATTCGCTCTTTAGTTCTCTTTAAATAAATCAACAGGACAAGGGTTACCAAAATATCAAGCTGTGCCTGTCGTTCTGTATTTCAAAGGCAGATGCTTACAAGCTTTCTCTGACAGATGACAATCCATTTGTCCGCCCAAACTCGGCCCACAGTCCTCGACCCACACAGACTCTGACAAGCGGCCTCCCCTGAGACACTTTCACACACAACGATGAGTTTCGAATGAACTAGAAACAAAATCCTGCACGTCACCCCTGGAGAAGTGTCTCAACTGTGTCCAAACTGTCTTTTCTTTTAAAGCTCTGCTGCTGATTTACAGAGAGTCTCGGCCAAACAAAACCTCAAGCCCTGCATGCTGCTGGCTCGATGCAGACCAGAAACACAGTTAGGAACGCATTCATCGCAGTGCCTTGGTGTTTTCAAAGATCCCTGATGGGATATGACCTGAACGCTCAATCAAGGTATCTTGAGAAATTCCACTAACCTCAGGCTTCGCTGCCAGTTTTGTACTATGTATATGTGCAATTTTCAGGAGCTTATATAAGACTTAGGTAGTCAGATATAGATGTCACAGACTGAGAACCCTCAAATATCTGGTATTGTCTGCTCGTGCTTGTATCTGTAAAGCAGGATTCAGTTCTCTTGTTTGCATTAAGACCAAATAGCAAACAAAATTAGAAATAACAGCGGAGATGCTTTCATTTAAAAAAGGGGCTGCTCAGACAGAACGTGTTATTGCATTCAACAGAGAGATTAAGCCTGATGGAATGGAGAAAATTCAAAAGTATTGAGTGACATTGAGAGTGCCTCACCTCCAAGGGAACCACTTGCATAAGGATGGCGAAGTTTGTCAGATGGTTGCACAAGCAAATGGAGAAGGACAGGTTTCCATCAGCTCTCACACAGCCCTCATTGGACCACACACCCTCCTTAAAGCTGAACACACACACACACACACACACACACACACACACACACACACACACACACACACACACACACACACACACACACACACACACACACACACACACACACACACACACACACACACACACACACACACACACACACACAGGTTTAATTGAGCATTACAGTTGCTGGAGTTATTCATTGTTTATATTGAAACCATACGCATTCACACCCTGGTGGAGCGTTAATGGAATTACCAGAGAGTTATTAATCAAATCTGATCTAAACGAAATCAAAACTAATGTAAAATCCCATTAATCTCAGTCAGAGAAAATATTCCAGCTTCATCACCCCATTACGGATGCAGTCATTTTTTCGAATAATTACATGGGAGAAAGATCGAACAAGCATGAGAAAGAATGAAAGAGAGCAGACAAGGGAGGAAGGGGTCTCACTCTAAATTAAATGATTAAACAATTTCACAATTTTCATGATCCTAAAATTGGCTTCGTTACTTGGCCTTGAATGATTTTTTTGATTATAGCTATTTTGGTATAAGATTGCATTTTATCAACAACAGACTTTCATGATTTCTAAAAGACTCGTTTGAATGACGAATTGGAAAAAAGACTGAAGGATGTAGACTGCAAGATCAATTAGAACAATGCCAATTCTATTCATGAAATAGTCCAAATGAAAATGTTTAAAATGTGCTAAATGTCATAAATGTAACCTGTATAGGTAAAGGATAACAGTGGGATATAAATACAAGACAGATTGATAAATCAAAGTACTTCCTGACAAGCTTTAACAGGAAATGTGAAATGAGACATTCAAATGACAGATAGAGAGAGATAGATGGATGAGAGAGATTATACAGGAAGGACTGCATAAATATCTCTGGACAGTGAAATTGAGGATGAAAGTTGGGACATCCTTAAAAGATCTAAAAATATAAACGAGTCCGACATTGGGATCTTAATATTTCTAACAGAAAAAGTATCTAAAAATGCTAGAGTAAAACTTATAAAAATTATAAAATACTAAAATAAGACTTTTATATTAAAGTGCTGTTAAAATTATACATTAAGTATGTTTTCGTAAGTTTTTTGTCATTAATAAAATAAAGTTGATTATTTACAGTAAAAAAAAAAACAGTAAGTGGACATTCTCAGAAGTCCATGCGTGACACCATAACATTTGATTTTATACTTCATTGAAATCAAATATTGTTTATTGATTATTATGGTGGTAATCAGTATATATTTTAAAGTACACAGCATATTTTAATAGTTAAAGTAAGTTAGTATATTAACACCATACCGGATAGGAAAAACATGAATATAAACTATAAAATATAAAATATACAAGCACTAAAAATGTCTGTCACTATACCCCCCAAATATTGAATATTTGGTTACAAATTACAAACTAATAATTGTGAAATATGAAACATTTGTGTGCATAAAGGAGCGCTTGAAGATGTGAGACCCACCTGTAGTCCAGGAAAGCGCAGTACAGGAACACTTTATTGCTTTGGTTTAAGGCCAGGAGCTGCTGTTCTGTATTCTGAAAGACAGGAAACCAGCCCAATTAAGAGTGAAACATCACACCTATAATATCCAATCACAGTAGAGTCCTTTTTATGGTGCGGATACATTAGTGTGCACATAAAAGTCCCTTATCAGTAGCGTAGAGATGTTAAAAGCATTGCTCATACAGAAGTCACTTTCAAATCAAGCAGCTTTCTGTTGGTAAGCGCAGCAAATTCAAATGACCAACTTTACTTGAAACTCCCGATTGTGCAAATTCATGCAAGAAAGACTAGATTTTTAGATAGCCCACAACATTTCACCAAGCTATGGTAAATGTGACTGCACCTTTAGTGTCATTCAGTCGAAAAGGTTCACTCACACCAGAAGTTTGAAACAAGTGTTACGGGGTTGTCAACGTACAACCACAGTCCCTCAACATTGAGAGATTAGAGGCCAATATCGCTAAATATATCAAATGTGCATAAATACATGCACATTGCTTTCAAATAAATACATTCAGAAACAAGAACGCTTTCATCTCCTCTCAATAGTCAGTCTCACAGAATTTCCATGACTGCATGAAGGACACTATAAGGAATCAGGACGGAGTAAAGAACAGAAACATATTCCAGACAGGAATGGAAAAGAACTGGTAGAGAGGATGAAGGATGTTCGGAAATGACCCGGAGACTAGTATAACAACCAGTCAAAGTGATGATAATTTAAGCGAGGAAAAAAATGAGAGAATTAGAAGGACATACAAAATGTGATCCAGTTGTGGCAGCGTTTGACATCACATAGAAATAAAGATATCATTATTAGTGCGGGTAAGCGTTGAGGAACACTCAAAATTATTTGGTCAGAATAAACAGTTTGTAGCATTTCACAAATCTCCCTCGTCACACATGGCTTTGAAGTGAGGATAACCAAGCCTGTTTTTAAAGTGTATACAAGATGGTTTAACTAATAAACTGGTGGTTTAAATGAAAATGGCACAGTTTTTGTTGTGCTGTTGGATGAAGAGTAACAAAACATATCATTAAAATCTAAAAGGAAACCGCAATATGACTGAGTGATTGCATGGGTGTTGGGAGACACAAAGCTGGTGCTTCGTTTTTTGTTTTTTTAAGGGGCCGTTTACACGACACCGAAAAACGTAAAACTTTTTTATGCATTTTGGCCGTTCATTTACACAACAATGGCATTTTAGTGGTGCACAAAAATGCAAGTTTTTGAAAACGATACCATTATCGTCTCCATGCTGACCATTATGACGTCTTCATGCAAAATGTGATGTCATTCGCATGCGTATTAGTCTATAGGCGCGTAGTGTTTCTTTACAAAGTGACATTGGCAACTACTGGCCTGGCGTGAACAATACAGCATTTTTTGACGGTTTAGTGGATCCGTGAGAACGGGGAACGTTTTGAAAATTATGTTATCTCTATGTGAAAAATGCAACAACAATTTTTCCTTTTTTTTCGTTTTTAGTACATTGTTGTCATGTAAACGTACCCTAGTTTTGCATTACTTGTATGGCTGGAATAAATGGCATAAAGAATGTCAGTAAGTTTCAGAGAGGGAAATGTGTGTGAATGAAATTTTATTAAATTAGCACACGTTCCAATATTTGTTTGTTAAGGGAAACAGATCATAAATAAAGTGAATGATGTTTTAAGATGTTTTAAAATGTTATCAACCTTTAAATTACGCAAAAATGGCATATTAACAACTGTTAGAAATTGGAGTTATAAAGATAACTTTTATTCAGTATTAAAATATTGTTACATTTATGTATTCATTTTTTTAGGCTTTTTGTAAGTGAAAATACAAGCCTGAAATACCTTCTAATTTACAGTAAAAAAATAGATGCTCACAGAAGCTCCTCCATGACACATTTGATCTTATATTTAACATAGAATAGAATAGAATATTTTTATTGTGTTGATGTATTATTACGATGTATGTATGTATCAGAATATTTTAAAGGTTTTGGGTCAGAATACAAAATACCGCAATCCAAATGTCTAGCTAAGGTAGATTAGAAAGGAAATCTGAACAATACTGACAGTGACAATAGAGGTGCGGGTATGGTTCTCTGCGCTTCACTAAGTTTTCATTTTCATTCATTTCAGTTTCTATTGTCATCCAACTCTCTCTCTAGGTCAAAATCTCAGTACTAAAAAAAGGCGGTCATTTTTACAGCTTCATCAGTAAGTCTCTCTCTCTCTCTCTCGTCAAATGAACACAGATGGGGTTGGCTTGGTGTTTGCGGCTCCCCCCAGCCCTGCAGCACTCGGCACTTGCCAGAGAAGCGTGAAAGCACTCCAACACTTTATTAACAACAAAGGACTTGCAAAAGAGCACACAGTATTGGAGGAGCTCCCTTTCTAATGTATCCAAAGACACAGAGAGAATGAAATTACACTTAAAATGCACACAAAAATGCAGGTTGGTGATTAAGTAGAGGCTTTTTATGAGAAACGAGCCACAAGTTTGTACAGGTTTGGAATGAGTCCCTAGCTGAGTTATAACTCTCGTAGGCACACAAAATTGTAGTGGTAAAAATCATGGTAGGGGTTAAACGTTGGCTAGATGTTACGTAATCTTCGATATTGGGGGGTGTCTGGGGTATTTGGCAGCTGCTATGACATCATTCTCACCAGCCTATCAGATGACAGCAGGTTGTGTAATCACACATCGGCTCTATTCAGAGAGACTGAGTGGCATGTGTTCATAATTAAGCAGAAAACACACATCTCTGTCATGCTGATGGAATGGTTTACACAGTCACCTCTGCCAACTGCTGCTTCAGTCTCTCTCCTGATTGGACGACTTGTGTAATTCCAAGCATATGCAAGCCTCTGTATTGTCGTTCAGAGGAATGTGGAGAATGACAATAACGAGAATATGGATCAGCATTCTGGATCAAATTGACGGTCCTGGATGATGACCAAGGATAATAAGGCGTGTAAGCTGTTTTGAGCCCTGCGGATTTGATTTAATGTGGTAAAAATTTTACTAAATCACCAAAAGTCACAACAATTGAATAAAAAAGTTTCTTATTCCGCCTGACTCTGATCTCTTCTGTCAAAATTTGAAACTTCTTCCACCAGATTGTGCCAGAGGTTAATATAAAACAACCTGGCAGCTTTGCTCTATTTGGGTCTTTTTCAAAGTTCCCCTGAAAGCTTCACGTGGGTGCCAAACTTCCTCACACTTCACACCCGGGTGAGTGATCTCCATCTGTATCACCGCTTGCTTATGTATATAAACCAGAATATGTAAATATAGTTTAAGGATTAAAAAAGTAAATAAAATATAGACTACCGTTCAATGCTTATGCTCATTGAGGCTGCATTTATTTGATCAAAAATACAGTAAAAACTGTAATATTTTGAAGTACTATTAATTTAAAATAACTGTCTTGTATATTTTATTATATTTTAAAATGTAATTTATTCCTGTGAGGGCAAAGCTGAATTTTTAGCATCATTACTCCAGTATTCAGTGTCACATGATCCTTCAGAAATCATTCTTATATGCTGATTTGCTGCTCAAGAAACTATTATGATTACTATCAATGTTGATATTTTTCTGGAATATATGATAAATAATTTTTTTCTGGATTCTTTGATGAGTAGAAACCTCAAAAGAACAGCATTTATTTGAAATAGAAATCTTTTATAACATTATAAATGTCTGTACTCTCACTTTTGATCATTTTAATGCATCATTGCTGAATAAAAATAGTCATTTATTTTATAAAAAAATCTAACTGACCCCAAACTTTTGAACAGCAGTATACAATAATATTGTCAGAAATATTTTAGTTTAAAGAATAATATTAAAAATTGAAACAACAACACATTGAATATTTTTTAGTTCTCATTGCACTTTGACTTCAGTAGTTTTGCTGACATTTTCAAGCCCTCAAATGCGCTTCATATATGGATTGGATTGGATTCATTTTACTTCACTCCTACATCTGCTACTGTGGTAACATTTTGGCTTTAAATATGAGAAGAATGGGTTTCTCATTTGTCCTAATGTATCCACCTTATTTTTCAAAGCGGAAGTAAGGTGTTTTTTGTGAATGTGCGAGACTTCCGATTTATTAGTAGGGAAATAACGAGAAGCAGATATCAAAGTGCAATAAACTGTAAAACTGTTTACTCACAAAACAACGTGTTTATAATTAAGACAATACATTAAAATAATATGGTCTACCAGTTTGCAATATCAAGCAGCATAACAAGCTGTTTTGTACAGGTAAAATAAGTGGAAGTGAATGACGCCGGTAGCCAGACACATTAAAATTACAAATGGCTGTCCCCATGCTTACCTGAAAAATAAGGTGGATAACACAACCTAAGTATCTTCACAATTTAGAACTTATCCTCAAAAAGTCAATAGGTCAGAGTGTGCATCTGAAGGGCTGTCAGTCAGTACACAAGAGTGGGAGTATTGTTTCCATTCTTTTGGGACAGTACCCCTGATGCCTGCCTTGATGACTAACCCAATGACTAACTGAAGGAAAAACTGAGTGCTAGCAATACAATAAAGCCTATATTTCATTTACAAAACACAATAACAAGCCAACATAATTCCCCAAGTGTTAAAGGAGCAATTATCTGTTCCCTCAAAAACGTCAAAAAGCACCATAAAAGCAGTTCAAACATCTTACGTTATATTCCAAGAAGATATCCATAAGAGATTGCGTTCTAGTTTGTAAATATTCAAGATTTACATTTTTTTGATTAACTGAAACTCTCTCTCTTTGATGAACTCTTTCTCTCACACACATACGCAACAGCATATGCTCAGAATCGTCTGCTAAACATCTCCTCACACTTTCTCTCTGATTGCGACCAAACCCAGTTACACACCATATGAAACATGCTGCCTTTGGTTTCCCTGAGGCATGCTTGTTAATGGCACTGCACTGGGGGATATTTAAAGAACTGCTATCTAAATAAAGCCTGGCTGGGCTAAATTTAAAAACACATTGCGCGTAGTCCAAGCTTAACACAGAAGATAAATGTTGAAAAGTAAATGAAGGTTTTCGGTCTCTCCCATTCTATTCACAGGCTCTGTAATTACATACGTTTATGGACAGGCTGGGCTGTAATTTAGAGCAGCTGCTTCTGTACACATAGAATACGAAGATTAATGCACTTGAAAAGTCAGTGAAAACGCAAAGACATGTTCCATCGAAAACTTGGAAATGATACAGGAATAGGAAATGTGATGAGCCAGACCCAAAAAAGCACCATGGATCACGGTGTTGAAATGCCAGTGCTAACAACAAACTTCAATCTGATTCTCACAGTATCACAAATAAGGCTCAAGCCACAGCTAAATTTGGAACAATATATGTAATTGCTTTATACTTGGCTACTTTTGATAAAGAGAAATGAGAACCACTTGAACTGCGACACGTTCAGAGGATGGTTCCCAAACTGGGGTACATGAGGTGACAGAGGGGGTGCTGAGAAACAAAATGCTGACATTGCAAATGTGACATTGATTTTATACAATAGTTCAATATACAAAAGTGAAGTACATTTTAAACACTGTATTGCCAGTACTGTTCTCTCTATTTTGCAACGAAATAAAAGCTACAACGAAGGCAAAAACATACAATATGAGAAACACATTTAGAAACACCATGAGAGAGAGTTGAACATTTTGAAAGTTAAATATGTGGATCCACGTGTCTTTATAATTATTGGTCCAACAATGTGGTAAGACTCGGCTGACATAGATGAGACTGAGGTGGTAAAACATCTGAATAGGAGCTGTGCGTGGTGAGGAGAAACCCAGTAAGGTGCTCAAGGGGTCAGCCAGTTGATGGACGTCCTCCGGATCTCTGGAAAAAGCTAGGAAATGGTTGAAGTCTCAGTGGAACGCTAAAACCTGGATCCTGTCAAGGTTAAATATGCAGTGGAACGTGCTCAGGTGATCATGTGGGGACATTTTAAGAGTTTAATGGTATTTCTATCATAATTTTGATGAAAACACAAGCTTGGAGGATTTGTTCACTGTAAATCATAATATGAGAGTGGTCTAAAAATATAATGGTAAGAGTAACAGGGCAAGGCAGAACTACAGTTTAAAGGTTCTGTTTTCAGGCATTCAGAGCAAAAGAGTGGCAGAGGGAAAGAAATAGAAAGATATGGAGAAGAAGAAAAGGAGGAGGCCACACAATCCGCAGCCGTTAGCAACAACAGAAACACTTCAGCCAGAGCATCTGCTATAAATTATAACAATTCATCTGAGAAAGCCTGAGAGAGGGAGAGGAAATAAAGACAAAGGGGGACGTCAGACCAACTGAAAGACACATTCAGTGAAAGACTGGAGAAATGAAGGAGAAGAAGAAAAGAGGGAGAATGAGCAACTGAGTGATTGAGCCAATGTAGGTGAGTATAGATAAGTAAGTGAACGAATGAGTGGCAGAATATATCAGTCAAGTGAGTGAATGGGTGATTAAGAGAATCAGTCAAGTGAGTGAATGAGTGATTGAATGAATCAGTCAGTGAGTGAATGAGTGGTTGAATTATTTAGGCAGTGAGTAAATGAGTGACTGAATGAATCAGTTAAACGAGTGAATGAGTGATTGAATGAATCAGTCAGTGAGTAAATGAGTGGTTGAATGAATCAGTCAGCGAGTAAATGAGTGGTTGAATGAATCAAGCAGTGAGTGAATAAGCGGTTGAATGAATCAGTCAGCAAGTGAACGAGTGGCTGAATGAATCATTCATCAAGTGAATGAGTGGCTGAATGAACAGGTCAGTAAGTGAATGAGTTGTTGAATGAATCAGTCAGCGAGTGATTGAGTGGTTGAATGAATCAGTCAGCAAGTGAATGAGTGGCTGAATGAATCAGTCACGATTGAATGAGTGATTGAATGAATCAGTCAGCAAGTGAATGAGTGGTTGAATGAATCAGTCAGCTATTGATTGAGTAGTTGAATGAATCAGTCAGCAAGTGAATGAGTGGCTGAATGAATCAGTCAGTGAGTGAATGAGTGATTGAATGAATCATTCAGCAAGTGAATGAGTGGCTGAATGAATCAGTCAGCGAGTGAATAAGTGGCTGAATGAATCAGTCAGCAAGTGAATGAGTGGTTGAATTAATCAATCAGTGATTGAATGAGTGGCTGAATGAATCAGTCAGCGAGTGAATGTGTGGCTGAATGAACAAGTCAGCAAGTGAATGTGTGGCTGAATGAACCAGTCAGCGAGTGAATAAGTGATTGATTGAATGAATCAGTCAGTGAGTGAATGAGTGGTTGAATGAATCAGTCAGCGAGTGAATGAGTGAGTGAGAGTGATAATCCATGCCAGGCCAGTCATGTTTCCACTGTCATTTCAGGGGCTTGATTGTGCCTGTTGCCTTGATTGTTGATTGTTCAGGGCTTCCTCAGGGCCAATGGCCAGGGGCTTTTGGTCCACCGAATACATCATAATTGTGTTTATTTGGTTCCATATTTCATGTTAACTCTTTCCCTGCCATTGACAAGGTTTTCCGTCATTTATAACACAACGCTTCCCTGCCATTGACGAGTTTTTTCCAGCAATCCATGTTTTCACTGTTATATGGTAGGGGGAGCAATTACACATCTTCAGAAATAGTACAGAATCTCTAGATCCAAAAACAGAAACATTTTCTCAGCTTTTTGATCAAATGTTCCTTTTTCATGAAACTCTCCCATATTCAAGTGTTGATAAAAAATATGAATTAAGCTACAATAAAATGTAGATTGTTTTATTTGTTTGTTTTAAAAGCAGAGGCTCTGTTCTTTCTTTTGATATATTTTATGTTCAGATATTCATACAACAAAAAATGTGTGGCACTGGCTGGCAACTTAAAAAAAAATTGTTGGGGAAAGAAGAAATATGTCTACCTGCTTTTAGGGTAATGTTCCGGGACTACTAGCCCGACAGTGGAAACACCGTTTGATTTTGACCTTGTGGCTCGAGGTCCGAGGCTATTGGCCCCGTACGGCATGTTGATAGCCATGGATCACACTGCCCCGACAGTGGCTGATGAGAGTTTGAGAAGAGTGATTAGTTAGTAATGAATAAATTAGTGTGAGCGAGTGACCTAATGGGTGTTTGGGTGAGCGAGGGAGTGAGTGAGCAGGCTTTTAAAGTGAGTGAGTTCAGACAAGAACTGGGTGTGTGAGTTATAAAAGCATCTGGCAGTGAGCACTACTCATTATTGTGACTTTAAAACCCCCAACTGTACTAAGTAGACAACAAAAGTCCCCAGTCATACATCAAAATGCATGTCAGACTTGGTGAGATTATTTATAAGTTGTAATGCCATTAGGGCTGTGTGAATTGTAATTAAATCTGAACCACAGCGGAAATACCTCCTTGACCAAAACTGCTTGTGGTTCAGTAATTCACCAAACATCTTTACTGGACACACAACCACATTCACATGAACGCAAACAAAAACACACAGCACAATGGATGATTACATGAATCCAGTCCAGGCTGCTTCATATACACATCGGATTTGGAGCTGCATTGTATTAAAATGAATAAATAGCCTCTAGTAATGTCTTTGATTAACGTAAACATACAAGTGCAAGTACAAGGTTGCACACAGCGCAACAGACGTGCGCTCATGCTCAGTATGCGTGGCGTCTCTGTTTCGTGTCCGCTCCGCTCAAACTTTATTAGATTGTAAAGGCAGCGAAAGCTTGTCAGAAATCTTTTTTTAATCCTTATGATTTCGACACTGAGCATCGCCAGCATTCCTCATGAAATCACTCTTTCCATTTGTTCACCTCGTGCCATGTGATCCAGCAGTAAGAGACGGGACAGGTGAAGAGAAGAGAGGGAATAAAAGGAGAAATAAAAGATGAGGTAATGAGGTGATTGCTGCTTATAATTGCACGGTTGTTGCTTAGGTTGCTGTCTGTGTAGTTTAGGGATGGGACAGGATGTTTGACTAGTCAGCCAACAAAGGAGTGATATAGTAGGTGGAAATACACTGAGAAACTCTTTTGTGGAAACTAGTATCTTTGAATCACCACAGCAACAAAATATTAAAGTTAAAAAAACAACAACAACAACAACAACTAATTGACGAGTTGGTTGTTGAACAATTAGAAGAGTAACTTGACACTTTGCTAGGGCCATCAAAGCACCTGTTTCATAGTAAATCCACCACCTTAAATTATTGACAGCATTAATGGCTGTATTTAGTGTTCATACTATCGTTCAAAACTTTGGGGTAAGAAAGAAAATATTTTATACAACAAGGATGCATTAAAGTAATCAAAAGTGACAGTAGAGACGTACACTGTTTAAGAAAAAGGAAAATAAATGCTGTTCTTTTGTTCTTTCTATTCATCAAATAATATTTATAAAAAAATATGTATCACAGTTTCCACAAAAATGTTAAGCACCACAACTATTTCAACATTGATAATAATAAGAAATGTTCTTGAGCAACAGATCAGCATATTAGAATGATTTCTGAAGGATCATGTGACACTGAAGACTGGAGTAATGATGCTGAAAATTCAGCTTTATCGTCAAAGGAATAAATTACATTTTAAAATATATTAAAGTTGAAATCAGTTATTTTAAATTGTAATATAAATTGCCTGTATTTTGCTCAAACAAATGCAGCCTTGGTGAGGTATAAGAGACTTCTTAAAAAATATTAAACAGTTTTACAGACCCAAACCTTTTGAAAGGTAGTATATATTTTGCAAAGAAATGCTCCTGAACGTTAACATGATCCTAATTTAGCCTAATTATGAAGGATTTCCTTAAGACCAAATATGAATCTTTGCAAATCAACACAAGTCTTGCTCTGATCACAGGGGAAATTTACCATGAGAACCACTAACATCATCCAAAAAAAACACAGACAGCATATCAATTCTTTACAAATATTCAACAGTAGTTAAACCATTCTACCAAAAAAGCCAGAGGCCAAAACACAAAACTAACCATTATCTTAAAAACAGTCTTATCACGGTAATCCATCACTGACACTGACAGAATATTGATCTAGTGATTTAGCTCACACATCACTCATGAAACACTGCCTCTGTTCTGGAAAGTCCTGCACACAGGAAGCCAGTGTCCCACGATTAATTAGACAGTCATTTAAACTATGACTTAAGGAAATTAAAATGTCTGGTGTCAGTTTTCCAAATGTGTTGTGGATGTACAAAATTACTTCATTTCAATTCAAACTAGTCATGGTAATTTCTGAATGATTATTGATCAGTTTTAAGGAAGCTGTGGATATATTTTGATTGGACTCTGCAAAAGCATTTGCATCTGTGTTTGAGTAGTGTTTTGGCTTTACTCTTTTAGCAGGTTCCTTTCATTTAGCAATTAGCATAATGGTTTTTGTACAAAGACACACACATTTCCATCAACAAACATCACTGAAATAATCATCTCTCACAAAACCATAAAAAGCCAGCAAAACAAACATTTGTCTCTATAGTTACATGCATGCCAGCATGGTTTTGATTTGGAAAGCATTGAAAAAGCTTTAAAAAGAACAATGAAAAAAGAAACGACCGCTCAGTAAAATAGGTTTAAATGTTTTTCTTTGATGTGATTACACTGTATATGAGCTTATTTATTTATTGAAAAGGTTTAGCAGAACTTATGTAATGGTAAAGAGCAGTGAGCTGTAAAATGTGGGTTAGTTGATGGATATTGTGTGTAACGTGGTGTGTGAAATCCAATGCTACGGTGAACTCCTCACTGTTTTTTAGTTTTTTTTTAACAGCAAATATCCTCCCAAAACATGCTGTACTGGTTAACTTGTCTACATGCCATCTGTATCCATTTTTGATGGGTTTCCCATGGAAATTTGGCAGACAGATGCATCCTTGACTGAGTCGGACCATCTGCACACATAGGCCAAATAAGCTCCTTGTTAAACCAAATCATCTTTCCCTTTTCAAAAGACCTCAAGGCTTATGGTTCCAGCGTTCGGAACCACTTTTCTTTTGGCAAAATACTCTCGCTGTTTCAGAACTGAAAAAAAGAGTGCAGAGGATGATGCAAACCGAAATGGACTTCCATGGTTAGTCCTGACAAGTCTGAACTCTGGGGTTCTTGTGTAACACAGCTCACCAAAGACAAAACCACAAACACAGCAGCAGCAGCAGCAAAAAAAAAAAGGTCTTTGAAAGTTTTCCTCCAACATATCAAGTATAATTTTTGTACCGTTTAAGAAACATAAAGGAATAATTCTGGTTAGACAAAAGTCTCAGAAGAAGTCTATGTATCAGACAGACCACAAATGTTAAGAATAGGCTGTCACAACCACCCTTCTCTCATCAGGAATATACCAGTGCTGAATCTGCCAGGCCAGACTGGGTCATAAATATTAATTTATGTTAATTGCATTCAGTCTAACCTGATGTGCAGAAAGCCAGATGTTGGTTGAGGAGCGTGAGCACATTCGTTTAGAATGAGAATAAATGACACGGTTGGTAGAACTTTCTGCTTGATCTCAAAGTTGTCGCTGTACACAATTTTTTCTTGTCACATTAGTCAAGTAAAATAAACTTGATAAAAAACAAATGCTCACAAGCACCCACACTCCTGAATGAACATAAAAATGAACAAAATGAAGTGTTGGATTGATGTTCTCCTACCAGCTGATGCGTGAGGACGATCCGGATGAGCGGCTCAGTCGACAGGTTGAGTGACAGGACAGGAGATGGCTCCACCTTCAGAGAAATAAGATGACTGGCCATCTGGATCTTATAATCTTTAAAATCCACCGCCTCATTTATCCTGCAGAGATGGACAGTCAGTTATTGGCCATACCTGAACTACTGTTAACATTCCAGACTGAGCAATGAAAATTATTTTATTGCCACATTGTACAAAGTGAACATGTAGTTATTGCTTTAAGGAGATATTTCTACCTGATTCTACCCATAAATTCTAATTTTGTTGTTATAACCTACCTCAATCAGGTTTATTTAACATAAAACAAGGGGGATGCTGTTTTAACTTAATTGAGTGACATTGACCCAACATACAATTTCCAATAAAACTCAGGATGGACACATTCTACACATGTGTACCTGATCCTTGCTGATTGGTGAATTTTGTGAAAATTGTGATTTGGGGTTATTGAATACATTATGTTGCATCAAAGTGAAAATTGACAGCGCTACTCTTCAGCACAATGGTAACCACAACATTCAATAATAGAAATGTCACAGTGTCTGGTTGTGTTTCCCTGGGTTATCACTAGAGGTCCTCGTTCTCACGGTGTCATTCACATTAGACTACAATTCCCAGCATTCTGTTCTGTCACTTATCTGATTATTGCACTCAGCTGTGTCCCATCACCTTGTTGGTTCTGTGTGTATATATTCCCTGTCTGTGTTAGTGTTTGTTACGGAGTCCTTGGTTTATGTCACCTCACTTTCCAGTCTGTACTTGCCCATTTCTTGTTTTTGTCTTGTGTTTTGGATTGCCTTATTGGATTTTGACACCTGCCTGGATGACTACGAGTTTGGATTGCCCTTTAATTAAAAACTACTGCTCTTGGATTTTCTGCCTCCTGTGTGTGTTCCGTGACAAGAAACTCCTCTAAATGTCCAACATAACTGAACATTAAACATTAACATAAACTACCAACATCATTCCCTTTAGTGAAAAACACATAAAATAACACCTAATTTACTCTACTAATGCAGACCCTTGCAAAGTATACTGGGAAATACAGATCCACTGCCCAGGGCTGCGTTTCCCGAAAGCATCGTAAGCCCTAAGTAGATTGTAGAGCCATTCCCACAATGGTCTCTATGATCAACTTAGCTCACGATGCTGTTGGTACATTTTAGACACAATATTGTCAGTTACATTATCTGTTTTTGCCCAGGCAATAAAAATTGTTTCAAACAAAGCCACAGAAGATACAATCATTATGTGTCTCCCGGCAACAGTATTGCCGTTTGTTTAGTTTCTTAATGAATGATTATGCAAATGTGGTACGTCTGGATTACATTCATACTAGGGGTGTGCAAAGCAGCCGGTATTTGTATCTGTATTTGTATTTGTTGAGGGGGAAAAAGTATTTGTATTTGTATTCGAGTAAAATCCAAAATAGGCGTAAAAATCTAGCTTTTTTGCGTTACACTTCTAATTTACGTTATAGTGTAAGTATTCTTTAATTATATAAATCCAGCAATGAACATGTACCAAGGAACGTCATTGAAAAGAAAATAACATAACAGCCATTACCTCATCCATTGTTAAACCAACAACTAATAAAATACCATTGTGAACATTATGAATCCCACCACCACCCGTCCTTGTTGGAGGACGCTGAACAGACAGAATAAGTAAGGGATAATGTATAGCGAGGCGGTTGATTATGAGCCTGACGCGAAGCGGAGGGGTCTTGAATCAGCTTGAAGGGTTTGTATTCGCTATAACAACCACCTCGCTATACATTATCCCTCTTACTACATGGCTACCTACCAAATAAATCAATAATTTCACTCAAAATATTGATTTAAAAAGGAGTTTATTGATTTAAAAACTATTGTATTGCTTCCGCTAAAAAAAATAGTCCGTTCCGTCTCTACGTTAAAAATCCATGGCAACGCTCTGTTTTTCGTGGCAACGGTGTGTTATACTTAGCAGCGGTCTGTTATTAAGAAATAACCATGGAAATAAAAGACCGCATTCTACATTAGAATTCAACCAAGCCATGTAATAAAAACAAATAATTACGGAGCTAACAGAGCTACGTAAACAGAGCGAACATGAGAGCAACCGGCTGCAGACGTCAATAATGCAGCGTAATGAAATAATCTCCCGATCAAACTCCACTTCCCGAAAGTTATAAACTGCCTCCGGAACCCAGTTAAGGTACAAAAATCTATTCAACAAAAATAGTAACAGTTAAGTGTTTTTTCGCTCAGCCGAGCCCTCTCTGTTGCTGTATGGAGCAGCCTGTGTCAGTCACCTCTTCCTGAACGTCACTCACTCACTCGCGAACTGCGGTCTCGTGAGGAAACGCAGCTTTTTGATACAAAGTTTTTCTTGTTCCCGAATACAAATATTTTCTAAAGTATTTGTTCGAAATAAGTATTCGTAAAAAACACGTTATTTGTGCCTTTCCGAATACCGTATTCGGGTTCGGCTCCACCCCTAATTCATACTATATAGAATTTACTTTTTTTAATGGTTGCAAAGTAAGTACTTGTTCAAAAGAAGTACCTACTCAGACTCAGAGGGTGCGATTTGGGAAGCAGCATCAGTGTTTTTAAATAAATTAGTTGAATGAATGATTCAACGACTCATTCACTTGCTTCCTTGCTGAAGGAATCAGTGTTTTGGAATTATTCGGATGAGTGAAAAATTACAATTGTCACCATCTACAGGTGTAAAGTTGCTGTCACATTTCAATGAAATTTCACAGGCAAAAAAACAAACACAAATCCATTGTCTATAGAGTGTTGCAGCCGTGATGTCAAAACCCGGAAGACTAATTTGCCAGTGGTTCTCTCACGATTTCGCGCTTAAGTTTTTTTTTATCTTTAGAATTGTTTTTTTCTTCAATTTATGAGTAAAATGTTGACTTTGGTAAATATAACTTAATTATACTTGGACGTTTTGCTATACAAAGCAAGTTACACACAACCATGTCGAATTTTGAAGCTGTTATGCTTATTTAAAAAAATATATATAGTTCTAATAAGAAACTAGATAATAACATTTGGGGTGTGTTTACATTGTAGAGCAAAATGTCCAAGTATCGTCTTTTGTTTACCACAGACCTACTCATAAACTGAAAAACCCCATTATAAAAGCCCATAGGAAAACCTTGAGGGAACCACTGGCGAATTAGTCTTCCAGGTTTTTATGTCATGGATTCAGTACTCTATTGTTAACAGTGTAACGATGTATGATGAAACACTGCTCACACATAGAAGTCACTTTCAAACCAAGCATCTTTCTGTTGGTCTGCACAGCAAATTTGCATGACCAACTTGAACATGAGCAAAATATGCATGGAGAACTTGTACGTCTTTCCGCAAAACTCTGAAAATTGGATTTCGATTGAACTGACTGGATTTTGCCCACGAAATTTTGCAGTGCATTGGTAAATGTGACCGCACCTCAACAATGTAACCCACCACTAATGCACAGACTGACAGTATCGTGTATCGACGATAGTCTGAGATTTCGCCGATGGCAGATGCCTTTGACGATATCAATACGATAATTGGCTCGTTTTACCATGAACGTATTAAATTATTATTAGTAGTAATATAATTATAAAGCTAGTATTGTTAATAAATTAATATTAGGAACTACAATTGATTTGCCTTGCCTAAATTCATAACAACATCACCACATAGCCTAACACTTGCGACAAACACCAACACGCGCGTATGAGGACTCTGAGAAAATGTTTTAAAAACAGAATAAAAAAACTAGGCCTACATCCCACATCAAAATTGAATTGCAAGGTGATCCATTCACAAATTGTCAAGAGTGCTTGTTTTAACAGATGCATATCCAAGATGAAAACGGCATCGTTGTTCGTCAGTTTTTTGTTTCCAAAGCACATTAACAAAAAGTTTAATGACAATAATAGCACTAAAAACAATACAATTACTAAATATTAATAATAATAGTAATATCACTAAAATTATATAGGCCAGTCTTTAGTTCACGAACACAGCACAACTCTGCCATCTGTGAAAATCAAAAGCAGCTTCAAACACTTTTTTAACAAGAAATATTCTTCTAATTTTTTCACTGTCATCATATAGGTCCACAAGAGGAATATTAAGCCAGTAAATTAAGATAGTCGCTATACCGTTATATCCAACGTCGTCTCTGTCTCATTAATGCAGCGACAGCCGAAAGCTCAGTCCGTTTTTACTTTCACTTTCAGAGAATGAGTGCGTTTACATGCACGTTCTTAACCCGATTATTCTGAATAAACTGACAAAGCATGTGGTCATGTAAACGCATTAACCTGTTTTCCTTTATCGGAGTCAAGTCATAAGTTTAAGTATAAACCGATCGACTCAGCTAGATTTCTGCCGCCTAGCCTACTCGGATTTCCCCCGGCATTTAAAAAACAAGAACCTGTGTTCTTTCCTTGAAGTGCGCATATGTGAAGTGCATCTAGACAGAGAGACCACTGGTGGGAGGACATATATCGCAAACTCTGACTCTTTCTTGACCTTAGAAATTATTAAAACGTGTTTTCATCTCGTGCAGAAGTACTGTCAAAATGCTGCATCTGTAACGGCATGAGAGGATCATGTGTCCGTAAATTTCCCTCTGACATGTTGAAATACTCGAGTCAGATACAAAAATGATTAGGATCTTTTTTTACCTCACTGTACCGGGAAATAACCTGATCTAGACTAGTAAAAAACACTCCACCTTTGCTAGCAAAATAGAAAAATATTCTCGTATAAAATGAAGTAATAAAACAAGCAAATTAATGAGTAAATAATCAAGTTAATAACCAAATAAGTAAGCCCCGCCCCCTCACGATAATATCGTGTATCGCCGATCTCACAGGCTGACGATAGGACGAAGTGAAAATGGAGCATATCGCCCAACACTAATTTAGATGGTAATGAGAATATACCCTGCAGAATCTCTCTTTTGCCCAGGGTAGTTACATAAAAAGATTTACAAAAATAAATAAATAAAGTTAAGTACTGATCATGGCTGTATTAAGATGAGAAGAGAGTGTTATCAGTCGACTTAATGACTGGGAGTATCAGACACAGAGGCCCAGATGAGAGAGAACCACAGTGATAAAGCCATGCTCACTAGAACACAATGTACAACAGGAAACACACACAAACACACTTCACCTTGTTTGTAGAGGGCTGATTTTTTTGTAGTAGTTGTGCATTTTGTGGTAGAAAAGTCCCACGATCGTGGTCTGAGCTGCAGGGGGAAACAGACACAACTATTACCGTTCGATCACACATATGTATGTGTGCTTTGAAGAATGTGTTGGCCTTCCGTTGAAATGCATAGAGAGGATAGACTCATTATCACAGACACTGCATGCGCTCCTCTCAGTGCAGCTCTAATGGGAAAGATGTGTGTTCACACACACACGGGAAGAGTGTGATTGAGGGTCCACCACGTGTGTGAGGGGGAAATATGTTACACTATACTTCAAAAAATCTTTCGACCATTAAAAAATAAATACACAGGGCCATTTCCCTTCGAGTTTCAAAACAACTCCAGTATTATTATGAAAACACAATAACTAGAATCACAATTTGACAGCAGAATTTGTGTAAATAACCTTGTAAAATATAGTTGATAATTGTTGTAGACCATTGGATGTGGCAGTATCATTTCAACAGGGTCTGAATTAGGGCTGCACAATTAAGTGAATAAATAATCTACGTTAATATGAGAGTTGCTGTGATTAATCATGGAAAGTATAATTTACAGTATCACATTAAAGTATTCTCCACATTCTAACAACATGATGTTTTGCAGGGTTTGAGCACAGCAACCAATCAGAGGCATTTAAATAAGTCTAGGCCAATCATTAACAACAGCCAGTTTGAAGCAAACTAACCAACAGATGCATGTTTTATTTCTGTTCACGGTGGCACACGAAAATGAGTGCTGAAGAGTTTTTGTAAATGTCTTGATTAACTACTCTAAAAAAAGCAATAAAATGAGTCAGCAACTCAGTTCTCAGCTTATACTGGATGGCCTACATAAAGAATTGGGCAAGCAGCTACTCAGCACAATATAAATATTTAATATTGAAATATTATTTAAATACACATTATTTAATATGTATGTTGTATATTTATATATTATTATGTATTATTTAATATTAATGTTAATTACTAATGTTTCACAGTTGATATTATAGTGGAACATGCTTTTACAACTTATTAGTGATTTTACAGGTGTTAATGGACCAAATAAGGAATATCACTGAGTCCCAACTATCTCCTCTGAGTTGGGCTTCAGATGAGCTTTGGGCCAATAACCTCACAAACCAAGGGGCAAAATCTCTCTACAAATCTTTTTATTAAAGACTAAAAGAAACTTGGCCCAGCGGGAATACACGGCGATTCAATGCGCTCCTTCTCTTGCCGTTTTTAATTGGCGTATAAAAGCTCTGCTTGGTTCTGTTAATGAAGTGTACCATATGTCCGGCTTCACTGGAGAAGCAGTTCAATGGCACGCTAATGCCTGTGCTAGCGTTTATGTGCCATTTCTGATAATAGAGCTTTAATAGTTTATTAAAACTGTTTATAATGAACAGAGCGGGGCTCAGGTTCAGAACTGTGCCAGAGGAGCTGAGGAGAGCTGACCCCAAAACAGTGTCAAACAAACAAAACGTTTAATGCCCTCATAATTACTGCCGCCACATGGGAAACATTGCAACACTCGCTCTTTAACTATTGCTCAAATTTATACATTACACTTTCTCTGTTTTTCATGCAATTCTGCTCTAAACTACTCCAAATTATATAACGCTTTCTCCTGGAGGGGCTCGTGTGATTGGCAGGTTTCATTAGAGAGCAGCAGGAAGTCATCAGAGTTGATTGCGTTGATTATTTGTTGTTTATGGCTGAAGCGGACAGACAACAAATAAATGTCCTTCATCTTCTTTGTATGAAATAACAATGTGTTCTTTCACTGCAGCCAGAGGCGTATAAAAGCAATGAGATGTGTATGCGCACATTTACTCATAATCAGGGGCTAAATTGGATAGGAATGATTCAGAACAACCTTTTATTCAAAAAGAAAAAATGATTGGCAGTTTGTTTAGCAATCCAATCCATTTCATACTGTATGTCTATGCTCCCGTCCAGGATTTGTTTGTTCCATTATGCACATTATGGTTAAACTGTGGTTTAGTAAGTGGAAAAGCATTAAAGTTTGTTATTTTAAGCACGATTTATCCCATTAGTCAGTGGCAGTTCATTGTATAGGCGACATAGACAAGCACTGTTCTCTGGAGCGGCACAGGATAGAGCTGCATGATCAGGACAAGGATCACCAGCAGATCTTAGGGTTTGTGTGTGTGTATTTGTGAGATGTGCATACTCACACTGCATTGTGAGGGCCTCTCCTGGTACTGAGATGTAACTCTTTCCTTGTGTGGGGAACCGGTAGCTGGGCAGATTGTAGTTCTGAGGGATCTTCATAAGAGAGTAATCTAGATACATTTGAAAAAAAAAGGCTTGGGTCACTGTTCATAGTGAGTATACTGTTGATTTGTTACTGCACTAGAAGGTCAAAAGAAGCACAATTTGGTACCAAGTCGGTGAAGCCGAGTACTGACTGTATTCTGTCCCTGCATGTGCACCATCTGAAAGGCAGCTGGTTTAACATGCATTTTGTGAGCATGCTCTGTAACAAGCGGCTGCGCTTTTTGGTGCAATTCTTTGTGAGGTATTAATGTAAACACTGTCAACACTGTTTACTTCAATTGTATATTAGTTCTGTTTGCAATTTGTTACTTATTTTTATTACAGACTGTTAACGTCTTGAATAATTATCTGATTAACCTAAAGCAATTTTTACTTAATTGAAAAAATATATATACTAAAATAGCTATATTGCATTTTGAATTTAATTTGTTACTATTTAAAAAAAACTTTTATTAATCAAAAATGGTTAAATTGATAAAAAAGTGACAGTAAAGACATTTACAATATTACAAAAGATGTATTTATACAAAAAAATGTATCACAGTTTCCACAAGAATATTAAGCAGCACAACTGTTTTTAACATTGCTAATAATAAGAAATCATTAAAATCAGCATATTAGAATGATTTCTGAAGGATCATGTGACACTGAAGACTGGAGTTATGATGCTGAAAATTCAGCTTTGCCGTCATAGGGATATATTACATTTAAAAATATATAACTTTATTTTTACCTAAATGAAACACTTATTTTAAATTCTATAATAATACTTCACAATATTTCTGAATTATTTTTAATCAAATAAATGAACCCCATAACCATAAGAGACCTTCTTTCAAAAATCTAAACAAATATCGTTGTCTCAAAAATTCTGAACCATAGTGTAATTTAAAATAAAGGTTAAATAGCACATTAATTTTTGTGGTGATGTAAAAATTGGCACAGAATTGTGATATTTCACTAGTATTGGTAAAGTATAGTGTATTAAAAGTTTGAATCGAGAATATTGCAGGGCGTTGCCCGAATGAACTAATGGGAAATCTTTTCTCAACATCATCTCTTGTTCTTGGGTGATTCTGTTTCATCTGAGATCTTGTGTTTTTTATGGTTTATTCACTGAATGAAACAGTTGAAGTTCAATAATAGCTCAGGCAACCGGAAAGGTTTCCTCATGTGACCTCTGGTCCTCACACACAGTCTTATCAGAGCAAAGGGAGGATCAGAGACAGAAGAGAAAGTTGACTGTGAAGCCTTGAGTATCAAAGGGAATGATTTAGAAATGAGACTTCAATGATACTTGAATCATTTTGAATCTGCACAAAGTAGATCAAGAGATGTTACGGCCCACGTCTAATTCATTTCATGTTACGTCTTTTCAGAAGGCATTAAAGACATGCACGTTGCACTATTTCAAATCTTGAAAAATTAAACTTCTTCCAACTGTTTATCATCTATGTTAAATATATATCATGACATTTCAGTCAATTAACTAAGTAAACATTTTTTTTATTCTTAGGAAAGTTTATTATTAAAAAAACCTAGATAGGAGACAGGCCCAAAATGAACAATTCTGGGAAATTTCTAACATTTCAACACTCCTAAAAAATAGAAACATACAATCGAAGAAACACAATGAAAAGCAATGTTTCATGCATCAAATTCCTTCACTCAGGCCTGATTTTGACATTCACCAAGTGTGCTGCATTCATTGCATGTGTATTAGGTAGGCATCCCCTGTGAGCATACTTGGACATACTCCACATACTTCAAGCCAGCCATGTATGTAGAGGACGGGAGGGAGAGTGAATTTCTAAGAATAGATATTCTGGAAACGGGAGTTTGAAGAAGTGTTTTGGAGCGTGTACTGACCTGCCACAGAACTCTTGCCCCCTATGGCCAGAGGAGCCTCTGAGTCTGGGCTGGACCGAAGCTTGGAGGCCATCTGCACCATCACCTTATCCACAGTCTCCACCAGACCATTGACCACTGGACTCCACTGCTCACCCCGATAAAAGACAAGTGCAAAGTATATTACAGCTCACTGAGGTTAACAAATCAGAACTTGCAGAACTCTACAAAACAAAATCATTTTTGCTTTATTAAAATTATCAAATTTGATGACTCTTTCAGATACCAAGTGCATAGCACCTTCAGCTCCATTTAACACATTTGACCATGTTTGAATTTATTAATTTCACATAACAAAAGATGTGCTTAAATGTGGAAAAAGTGTGCCGATTTGTTTGGATCAACTCATGAATGGACTGATCGAATCTCTCTATCCAATCATTAATCCATCCAATAAACGAACCTCATCGTTTTCTCTCCAGTCGCTGGCGGTTATGACCTCATCCACACTCTTCAGTAGAGACTACAACAAAGAGCAGAATAAAGGAGAGTTTCAAATGTGTGTGTAAAAGCAACACTGAAGATGATTATGTTTTGTATATTTTTCTCAAATTGTTTTGCTTGTTTTGTGTTTTCACCGGAAAGTCCAGCGCCAGACCTCTTATTTAACAGAAACTAAAGACATTAAGTATCTGCTAGTCAACTGCTTTTTCTGTATTAGTGCCGCGAGATGTTTTAAAAGTGGTGGGACCAATATCGGCGCTGGCAAAAAGCGGTGAGGACCCGTCCCACCCACAAATTATGCCTATGTACACAACCGTTCAAAAGATTGGGGTCGGTAGGATTTTTAAAAGCTTTTGAAAGAGGTCTCTTATACTCACCAACGATGCATTCATTTGATCAAACATACAGTAAAATTAAGTAATATTGTGAAATATTATTACAATTTAAAATAACTGTTTCTATTTTAATTTATTTTATAAAATACATTTAATATAATATATTTTAAATGTAATTTATTCCTGTGATGGCAAAGCTTATTTTCAGCATCATTACTCCAGTATTCAGTGTCGCATCGTCCTTCAGAAATCATTCTAAAATGCTGTTTTGCTGCTCAAGAAACATTTCTCATTTTATAAATGTTATAATATTGCTATAATTCTGCTTAATATTTGTTCAGGATTCATTGATGAATAGAAATTTTGAAAGAAAATGATTTATTTGAAATGTGAATCACAAAAGTAACTAGATTTGAGTAAATTAGATTTGAAGAAGGTCCAAAGAGCATCTTGTGCTTCAATGAACAAGAACATCTGACCTTCTGTTCAAATAATCACACAATTAATGTAACAAATCAATTCATTTGATTAGTGTCCTAAAAATAGGCCAGAACCTGAAAAATTTCTTAATTATTTTACCTCAACTTTTCTTTATGTTTTTATAAATCCTAAAACGTTCTCTTTATTCCTGTCTTTACCTGTGTAAGGTTGTTGGCAGTTTCTTGAGGTATAGTCTTGTTTGGAAGGTTAAACGATAGAGACTGAAGGAGGTCCAGAGCTTGTAACTGCATGGGTTCCTGAAGTCTCTGAACTTCCTCAGTCAGGTTTGTGGAGGCAGGTTGGGGCATCTCTGTGATTCTCTGTAACACACAAATACAAGGTGGATGTGTCAAAAGAAAATCACCCACAATTACATGTAACGGCTCTGTGTGGTTTGGACTTGAGATTCAGAATATAACAGTGTTCTTGTGGTTTGGTAGCCCATAATTGAATAGAATAATTTCAACAACAAGCACCGGAATAGCTGGCGCTTGCCATTGAAATGATTTTATGAAATCTTTTTCTAATGTAATTTGTGAATGTCAATGTTAAGAGCAAAATGAAATGCCACTTTTACTGGAACTTTCCAATGAAGTCTAAAGAAAGAACCTCCAAACTAGTTGTTTATAGCCCCCCCCCCCCCCCCCCCCCCCCCATACCCTACATGTGGCCATTACGGAAAATCTTGGATCTCCTTTCTGCCCTGTTGTTCTACTTCTCTTCTACTTGATCTCCTTACTCAATAACAGCCAGTGTTGTCATTTGCGTTAGTGTTCAATCTCTGATTTCTTTCCATTTTCTCAGAGTCTGGGGGGAAACAATAGTTCCAAAAGAGCTGGATTTGTTTGTGTTTACAGCTTCGGCCTCCACCTCATTTCATGCTGGGCTCTTGTACGTCTGCCAAGGGTGTGTGCGTCTGTGTGCACATGGCCGATCCCAGAGCGACGTCTGCGTCGGCTTCGTAACACCTAATCATCTGAGGGTGAGCCGTGTTGTGTGCGTGTGATTTTCTGTGTACGTTCACTACCTTCATTTAATTACTGAGTGGGGAAGAAGTCAGAGCAGACAGATTGAGGGCATGTAAAAGGAGGTGTCAAACACCGCTGAGAGCCTTTAGAAGATATGTCAGTGTCTTGAATGCCCAACTTAATTTACTATCTTCCAAATTAAGTCAACAGTCTAAGTGTACTGTAATCTGTGACTGCTGTTCTCCATGTGCTCACATTTACTCGGCAGACCTTAAAGGTGTGTAATTATTTCTCATAAATACTTTCCCATAGCTTCCGCAAGAACCAATAAGGTTTGTTCTTGTACATCAAGCAGGATCGGTTGAGCTTCTGTTTATGTTCACTGATCAATGTTTATATGTGAATAAAAGCCTACATTTAATCTGTTTATCATATAAAGCGATCAAGTCTCCAGAAAATTTGGACTAAACCACTCGATTCATACGGATTAGTTTTACAATCTCTTTATGAACTTTTTGAAGAGTCAAAGTGGTAGTTGCGTAGCCGTCAATGGAGGGACAGAAATCTCTCAGATTTCATCCAAAAGATCTTCATGTGTTCCGAAAATAGAACGACATGACGGAGAGTAACTGATGACAGAATTTTCTTTTTTGGGTGAACTAACCCTTTAAATGAAAACAGAAAATATTAAATAAAATCGAATTCAAAATATTAACAAAATCTATAATAGTATGTCAATGATACTAAAACAACACCGGTTCGGGAAACCTGTTTGAAAAGAATGATTTTATTGGAATAAGCTGACATTAGCGCATAAATAAATAACACACTTAACCTTTACTGGTAATGATTTTTTAAAACATTTTTATATAATCTGTATCTTCAACTCCAAAAAACTCCAACTTCATTGCAATTTATCTAGCCAGGCTGGGGTGGTTTTGATTAAGGATGATGAGTGAGAAATCCCATTATGTATTTGTGGTCTTTTCAGTGAACTCTATTAATCAGACTACCAAAGTCAACAAACATATTTCGTAATGAGATACTGGCGAAATCACCACAAGCACTTATTTTTTTACTTTCGCTGAGAGATAAGCAAGACAGATTAGTGCCTAACCTCATTACAGATGTGTTTGTATTCATGCACATTAGTCTACTGCCCAGTGAAATATCTTAGATAACCCTGGAATTTAGAGTAATATGTGATGAAGTTGTATTTCAGCTGTTATCTTTCTACTCTCCTAGACTCCAGTCTACACACATAGAAACTGATTCAGAAAGTGCAACGGCTGACCACAGATCAGAATAATTTACCTGTAATTGATTATCTGTCGCAGCAACGAGATTGATGGATGCTTCGGTTGGAAAGGTGGATATCACATTCTCATCTGTGGTAGTAAAACATAGACACATTTAAGTTAAAAGAAAAGTAATAAATAAATAGAAATAA
Organism: Siphateles boraxobius; assembly: GCF_051911475.1. Classification (NCBI taxonomy): domain Eukaryota; kingdom Metazoa; phylum Chordata; class Actinopteri; order Cypriniformes; family Leuciscidae; genus Siphateles; species Siphateles boraxobius. Next base: position 15,299,797 of record NW_027509219.1, read on the forward strand.
ATAGAAAAAAATAAAATGTATTTATATTTCTCAAATGTATTTAATAAAATATAACATTTGAATTTATTTTAATTAAAAACTTAATACATAAATAAGGATAACTACAGGGAGGAATAATTCAATAGGATATTTTAAACAAAAAGAATCCAGAATCGGATAAATAAAAATTTGAAGGATGCTGTAATAATAATAATAATAATCAAAACACAGAAGCCATGTTCTAAAGAGCTCTAAACAAGTTAAACACTTCACCTCATGGAACAAATACTTCACACCTGCTGGAAAGCCTATTCCTGAATGCACATGTCGGATGCAGTAAGGTTTATAGGGCCCCTGGCAAAGCAGCGCTCTAATGACTCTGAGTCTGTACTATGCCCCTCGTTAGAGCCTGTTATAGGTGGACATGTGCAAAACAACAGTAGGTTTTGTCTTCTTCAACAACAACATGTTTTTTTTATCATCAACAAAAGGTCTTTATCCCTAACAGTAGCTAACAATCAGCATGCTGAGAGGATATATGCCAAAAGTCGACCTAAATAATCACTATCATCTCCGTTTAAATGAGCTATGGATCCATACTTGTAAAAAAACCAGTACAGAATACATTTTATGATTTTAAATAGTGAATTTTCAACCACAAAAGGTTAAATAAAAGATAAAATATTGGGGTATTATAGAGGGGATATTGAATTTAAACATGATTTTACATTTATGGATTTGGCAGATGCTTTTATTCAAAGTGACTTGCATTGGATTTAAGTCTGAATTGTTGAACTGTTGTGTTCTGACGTAAGTGAAAAGAGCAAACAAGATGGATGAAGTTTGTTACTCCTGTCTAGTGTGCTTCATGGCTCCTTACTAACTCCTGACAGATACCAAAGCATAAATTCATGCATTACATACTAGCGCCATGTTCTACTGCCTAACAAACACGTCATGGTTAGAAAAGGCGGAAAAAACTATTGGCCAATTTAAATTCTTCAGTAAATTTATCTGGTTTTAAAGTATGTTTAAATACATTTATTGTAAAAGAAGACAATGATTAAGTTTTATAAAAAGATTAAAAAACACATCAGATTTTCCAGATGACTGGTCCAGTATTATACATCCTTTAATTGTATTAGTTATGGAAGAAAATTAAATCTTCTTCATAAGGTAATTGAAAGGTATCACTCTGAAGTTTTTGAGTTATCTGGTCTAAATGGCCCTGTTAGCTCTTGCTAGTGGATTCTGTAACTACACCATCTGCATTTAAATGCTAACTGATAGCTTTCTTCAGGTGTTAAAGGAGTAGTTCACTTCAAAATGAAAATTCTCAAATTTCATTTTGAAGTGAACTAATCCTTTAGAGATCTCAATGGTCTGGTCTCTGTTGATGAAGACAGAAACCATTTGCAGCCTTATGGGAGCTTAAATTTGTCTTTGCCACACTGAAGACTTCTTGCCTGCAAGAAACTTCAACCAGCTGTCCAAACGAGGTTCCAAACACTAGCAGTTTAAAAGAAAACAAAACCCTTGATATAAAACTCGTCCCACCGCTACATACATATAAGGTAAAGATATGCGTAGTTATAACCAAAGCCAGTCTTCGAGGACGCAACAAACCATATAATGGTATTTCGACAGTGCGTTTCATTGTGGTTAGTTTGAGGACTGCTGGAATGAGGACCGGTTTCTTTGAAGGAAATTAACTTCAAATGCTTCTTCCTCTCTATAATAAACCTGCACGTAGGGTAATAACTTCAGAGATATGACAGAAAAGCAAAGCAGCAGCATCACAGATGTTTCTGTTTCCCAACAGTCAAACAGAACGCTCTGAAATCCGACATTATTGATCTCCACCAATTACATTTTAATGTTCACTTTTTCTCTGTATTAATCTGGGTAATTGTAAAGTGTTGTTGAGATTTGGAAAGGTGATATATATACAGTTCAAAAGTTTTTCAGCAACCCTTACTCCAGTCTTCAGTGTCACATGATCCTTCAGAAATCATCCCAACATGCTGATTTTGTGCTCAAGAAACATTTTTTTTATCATTACCAATGATTTTTTAGCATGGTTTCAACTAAAGTGGCTTAATTGGTATTTTACTTCAAATGAATAATTAGAGACAGACAGAATTAACCAAGAATACTCTAGATATATTGAAAAGCATGAAGAGCTAGCATCTGCTAAGAGGCAAGTTGGGACAAGCTGGAGACACCAAAGACCAGGCGCAGCTAATTTGGGAAACCCTGACAACAATGGCAATGGCTGACAACTGCAGAGAAGCACATGGTTGGGGCAAGTGAAGGCTGCCACAGAGAAAATAAACGAATAGATACATGAAATCATGATGACAGCAGATATGAGTCACAATGAGCTCTATAATAACTTACCAGAAGCTGCTTTGTAGTACATCCAGACATCCTGAGGGGACAGGGCCCTCTCCCAAATCACAAACTCATCGAAGGCACCCGTGGCATAGTGGTTGTAACTCCCGATGTTTCCTGTGCCAATGACCAGATCGGCATAGGGATCACCATAGTTATGGGAAACATTTCCTGTGGGGTCTCCGGTGCTAAATGTTCCATTAATGTAGACCTTTAACCCCTCCATGTGGGTCCATGTGAAGAGCACGTGTGTCCAGTAGGGCCCTAGATCAAGCACAGAGACGATAGGAGAGAGAGAAAAAATTAAATTAAAAAACATTCAAATAAACAAACAAAGAAACCAATATATAAATAAATACAACAATTGACTTTGGAAATAGAGACAATAGTAATATTATTTCCAGATTTACTTGTGCTGTCTGGGTCCATAAAACACAAGTTTAAAATGAACAGAAACGGAGAGCTGGAGACAGCATGTGGAATGGATTTCATCAGCTTATAATGAAGCCAATAAGAAATGGTATACAGAAACTCTCAATGGCTCATTTTATCTGTCCAGGGATAGAATGGCAAACGGAGACTGACTCATCACATCATCCCACTCAAGACGTATTGTTCTCTCTCTTTTTTTGTGAGGGATTGGTTCATGCTTTGGTAATACATGTTTTAGTCTTACGGATATAATCCCGGGGTATCCTGTTCATGTTCTGACTCTATCTTAAAGGCCTTGGTGTATTTCTAACATTCTTATTTGCATATTTATGGGTTATATTTAGTAACATTGACTGGGCAAATATAAATGCTCCTGTAACATCTGTACACACTATAAAACACATCATAAGATAATGTAATTATAAGTATCTTGTGCTGCATATTACTGAACTAAAACAGTAATATTTAAAAAATATATATATATATTATTACACTTTATAATAAATGCTTTCTATTTGAATGTAATTTATTTCTGTGATGACAAATCTGAATTTTCAGCATCAGTGTCATTCTAATATGCTGATTTGGTCATGTGATAATAGAAAATGCAAAAGAACAATTTATTCAAAATGTTGGTTTCATTTTAAAGGTCTTTGCTGTCACTTTTTATCAAATTATTACGTTGTTGCTGCATAAAAGTATTTTTTAATTATTAATCTTTTTTTTTTTTATTCTTTTTTTTTCTTACTGACTCCAAACTTCTGGATGTGTGCATACAATCACTAAACTTATAAACCACCTCAGTCCAAACAAGACCAGATATTCTGAAGATCTGAGAAGCAGAAACATGGATACTGAAGATGGAAGTGACACAAATCCCCAAATGACTGAAACATCTTAGATGAAAGTGAGATAATTATCTTCTCGGGCAGCCACTTAAACTTTTCACTTAAACTTTCATTTTTTTCACAGTAAGATCAAAATTTAAATCTTAATTTAAGCACTCTGTCAAGTGCAAAAGAGAAAGTTTATTTTGAAGCCCTATGACATCTGGATGTAATCAATATAATTATGAACACAACTACATATTCAAAATATTTATGGTCAGACTGCAAGAGTAATTCAAAACCAGAATGTATTTCAAACTGTCCATGAGCGCAAAATATCAAGATCATGGGAAATCTTTTTTGGCTTTAGAGATAAGGCAAAATAATTTGGTTCCTCCAACATTTAAACTCTTTCCATATCCTAAACTAAAATTTCCCCCACACACTCAAATAATAACTACCTGGGAGTTCGATTTGTGCTTTCCATGTCATGGAATCTCCTCTCGTGTAAAACTCCACGTATCCGCCATGAGGGTTGGAGTAGACGGAGAAACCACTCGAGACGATTTTACCTCCGGATGCAATCGCAAAACGAGACTCAATCTCTTTGTTTTTCCAGAAGAAGGAGAACGTTATCCCTGTCCAGGAGTAACAGTTACAAAAAGCTTTAATGTTGAGCACAAGGTATTTTAACTTAAAGGAAAATAATACTTTACAAATACAGCGTATACAGGTTTTAACAGTAGGCTGTGACAAGAAGCTCATATAATTGCATTTATTTGTTCACAATTTTCATTTTCAAATGTATTATATTTTTTGTTGTTGTAATTTGAATGTAAATTTAAAATAAATAATAGAAAATGAACAACAAAGAGGGATGTATCAATAAATTTAAGCTTTTAATATGATTTTCATAACCCTCTGGCTCTCACCAACCACCAAGCTCTTTTTCCGATACATACTGATCTAACTTAACTAAACAAAAGCTTCTTTATTAGATCCAGGCTGCTTCATTACAAACAACATTACAGCAAGTCTTACTTTGGTCAAGCCCTGGAAAATAAATATAAATGCAACATATTCTCCTTTTTGTGAGCAAAAGAATGTGCACTGATGTGAGCAGATGAATAACAGATGATATCAGCTTTCACGCACAAAATGTTTGATGTAAGCTGATATATTTGCTCTTGAGAAATATAAACTTAATTTTGAACCATTAGCCTTTATTACGTCATGTATAAACCTGAGCAACACATTACTCAACTGTCATACATCTATGACCATATAAAGATGCACTTCTATAACCTCAGAAAAGAGTGCATGAAGATGATGAAAACTCACCGGCAGGTCCACACAGAGTAGGATCACTTATGCACGAGTCTTTATAGTTGCCAAAGTGAAGGAAAGTGGCTCCATTATCACCATTCAGATAGATGCCCTTATTCACCATTCCTTCTACAATGTCTACACAATGAAAGACCAACCAACAAGATTATAACACTTGCAATATAACTAAAACCATTACAGTTTATAATCACCTCATGCAAAATCTTTTGGGTGAATAATCATTGATAGCCGATCTGAAAGACAACAAAGCCTTTATAGGGAAATCTTAACCTTTTACCCATATAGTAAAAATATGAGCATTTTGCTCCATCCTCTAGAACAACAAAAGCAGATCTCCTGAATTATGTGGATTTAGGGAATCCAAAATCCCCCATCTGAGCAACTGAACTGCAGATGATTCATGACAGTCTGATTTTTGTCAATGGTAAGTTGTTCCTTTGCGAGGGCAGTGATTTTGGTCAATAAATCGTCCTTTGTTATACCTAAAAGGCCAGGATCTGTGGATCACAGTGCGTAATGCCAAAGCAACATCACACCTCATGAATGGATGAGTTGAGAGAAGAGATGATGATGGAAAAGAGTGCTCAGTGAAGACACAGTGAATGGCAGAAGACAGAGAGGAGACAGACTGAAGTGTGGAGCGAGTGATCAAGAGCAGAGAGATAAAGAGGTACAGACTACAGAGGAGTGAACATCCATCTATGCAGTGAGATCCAGGGAATCGGCATGCCTTCGTGAACTAGATTTTGAGATTTACAGTAAAAAGGGGGAATCTGAATTACAAAGTCACACAAGCAATCTGTGCTGATATTAATACTGCTTTCATATCCTATCAGAATGATCATAAATACAAGTTGCATAGAAGCGTCACTTGAAACCCCTTCTAAATCACAAGTTTGACTGGAAACTAAATTATAAAGTTATCAAGTTGGGATGACCAGTAACCTTTCAAAATGGAGCTTGCTAGCTGTTGCAGTTTCAGTCTCATTTATGTTTAAGTTTTAAAGTTTTGCATAGTAAAGACACATTAAATTGATCAAAAGTGACAGTAAAGAGATGTAACAAATGCCAGATGTTACAAATGCTGAACTTTCCATTATTTCCAAATAATCTTGAATATGAAATATTAAGCAGAACAATTATTTTTAACATTGATAATAATAATAATTTTTTCTTAAGCACAAAATCAGCATGGGTGAATCATATGGCTGGTGGAAATTCAGCTCATTTTAAAATATATTATAATAGAAAATAGTTTTTTTTTAATCATAATATTTTACTATATTTTTGATCAAATAAATGCAGCCCATTCAAAAAAATCTTACCGAAACCATGAAAACAGTTACAATGTTGCACAATCAAGCATTGCAGGTCTGTTATACTAAGTAGCAGCACTCTTGCAACGCTGCTCGACCAATCAGATTCAAATCGTTGTATAATTGTTTTTTGGCTGGGACATTTGTTTTAAATGAACTGACATAACAAATCACAGCGCAAACAGTAGATTTCCAAAATGGGGCAAGGTTTTCAAACGCAGTTTCACAAACACACTGGATCCAATAAAATCCCTCGTAAATCTTGAAAGGTTTGATTTCGGTGAAGAATGCCAGATTAAACAGCACTAAACAATTCATGCTTCAATTACTCTAATGTAAATGGTCACATGTCAGAGTTTTTTAGTTTATTTTCTCCTAATGATGTCCCGCTGATATAACAGGTCTACATTAATGTATAGGCCCTAATGCTGTTCTTTGAGACTCTAGCTGTGTACTAGTAAGTGAGTGAACGTGTGAGAGCCTCACCTACAGTGGCGGAAATGTTAGTGTAGGCAGAGTCATTGGTATACACAGAGGAAGAATTATGGGTAGTCAGGACAGTGTGGTTGTGGATTCTGACAGCTGTGATGGAGAGAATGTGGAAATAACAAAGAAAGTGAGACAGAACAAAGAAAAAACAGGTGATTCAGCAACATACACATGTACAAATGAGTATAGAGACATGAGACGGGAAAAAAGGGACATTGTGAGACACTCAGGCAGACATGGTGGACAAGATGACCAGTGTAACATTCAATGAGATTTTAACATATCTTTCAGGTCCGCACATGGGACAACACATTGTGCCGACACAAGTCTGAGAAGCCTAGCGAATTCCTCTCAGCCCTCCATTTGTTCAGAATTAGCCGGCACAGAACAAATACCATACTGTACTTATACTGGAGTGGAAATATACTCCAGCTATGGAATAATGTGTGGATGTTTGTCTTACATGCACAAATTCCTTATTTTCAACAGGTCTGTTCACCAAGATGTACTGTATATTGGTGAGTTTGGTCCTCTAAAAAGTGGACTAGTAAATCACTGAGGGAAACCTTTGACACCCTTAAATGTCATTGTCAGTTGTCTTCATCACAACCGAGGTAATCACGCAAGTCCTCAACTTTTCGACTCAAATAAGCAAATCAGTTGGTTTTAAGAGCTGAAGACAGCTGCAAAGCCACAGAGATTTCTGAAACTAAGACGTGACCGTAGAAGAATGTTAAACAGCTGTGGTGACAGAAAGACAGAAAGAAAGAAAGAAAGATAGATAGAAAGAAAGAAAGAAAGAAAGAAAGAAAGAAAGAAAGAAAGAAAGAAAGAAAGAAAAGCAGGTGTGACATGTTTACATACTTATGTTAGTCCCATTAACATGACCTGTTCTGTTCCCAATCTGGTCCGATAGACTGCGGATCCCTTCCACTGAATCCAGGGGCCAGTAGTGTGAAGCCGTGGCCAGCACCTGCAGGCCTGAGCACAACATACACACATCCAAGCATGAACATCAATGCAAATACTGTACACAAGTGAAAAAAAAACCCCTTAGAGTGAGAGTTTGTAGTCTCAATCCAGCATCATCATTTAAACGATTGTTTTCCGTTTGTTTTTATTAAGGTTGACAGAGTTATGGAAATTATCGTCAGACAACTCTACTGTTTATCACTGGTTCAGTCCAGTTTAGACTCATCCCTGCTGGTCAATTTTGATTTTTTTTTTTTAATTTAGGCTTCAATTTGGAAAATTCTGTGTGCATGGTAACAAACATCCAAGACTGCTTAACCTGGACTGTAAGGAAATGCCTCTTAGGACTTGCCTTTAGAGAATGAAATCTAGACATTTCTATCTGTATGCAAAGACAGCAATTTTAGTGGTTAATAATCTAAATATTTATTTAATAAAACAAATTTATCCAAATTCCAATAACTTGTAAGGTGATGAATGATAAGTTATATCTTAATTATTTATTTTAGAAAGTTAATAACTTTCTAAATAAGAGTAATAACTCTTAATTAATATATATATTTTAATACTTTTAAAAAGTGTATATATAAATATATATATATATATATATACACTAGTTTTAGTTTTGTTTACCTATCAATTTACCTCCATCAATACAACGTATTTTTACAAAACTAGATAAGGTTTTGAGCAGATTTCGATCAGAAAGTGCTGTTATGGATGGAGGAAGGAGTATGTTGGTCTCTATTTGTAGAAAGAAACTTTAACGTTAAAAAGATTTAAATGTCGATGCTTCGTTTCGCTGCGATTACGGTGACGTGTTCAGTGTTTTAGGACAAGCAAGGGGAACATTAAAAAAGAAGACATTTCAACCATTTGTATGTAAATCGCCATAAAAAAACTACTATTTTTTTTACTATAACCTAAAGGTTGCACTGAATTAAATGAACCTTTTAAATTCAACACAACTGAGAGAGAGAGAGAGAGAAAAACAACATTCATCCACACCTCTAAGATTAATTTCTTACTGTTTATTAGTGTAGCCCTAAAGTTAACCAAAATAACGAATTTGATCTTAATATAGGCCTATCAAATTTACGGTTTCCCTCCCTACAAGTTCTGAAGAAAAAAAATAATGAATTTGAATTTCTTTTACCTGGATGTTTTGACTGTGATACAGTGTCACTACGAACCTGAAAGAACTTAAAAAAACATATTAAAAATCACATCAAGCTATGTTAAAAACAAATGTCTCTTCTGTCCATAAAAATAATCTTACCTGAAATACGCTCAGGAGAGTCAGTAGGACTTTACAGTATATTAAGTCCATAGTTTAAAAAGAGTTTTCAGCAACAAAAGAAAGTTACAGTCTTCAAATCTATACTGCGCCGTTAATGGTAAAAGAACAAATCATTGCGCCTATGTCAGAGTAAAGATATTTTTAGGGTGTTTTGCTAAGTAAAAAAAGTTATGAGTGCGTCAGAATATGACGTTCAAAATGACCAGTAATAAAGATCACTTGTAATTGGTAACTAAATTCAGAGTTTGTAATCCATCGTTTAAGAGTCCTTTAGCAGCCTATCGCGCGCTGCGCTCTAGCTTTGATGAAGATGAAGAACAAGCGCTGGGCTCGCGCTCTCTTCAGTGGGTTGAGCCCATTGGGCGGTAAATGCTACTACATAACTGTTTCCTATGGGACACGAATTTGTTTTCCTGCAGGGGGCGCATGCAGGCTCCTACATTGATTCGCATTTAATATCAGGACATGTTTGTCTTAGTTCAGATATTCATATATTAGAGTTACAGTGTAAATCTGTTCAAGAAACCTGACGTCAGAAAGGAACTACGTTCCGTCAATATCTATAACCTTGGATAGTAATCACAAGCAACAGTGATTGGTCCATCTGAGCAGCGTTGAGAACAGTAACATCTAGCCCGTGACAACGTCTTCTTCATGATACTTCTTCAACGATCTGGATTAACAAACGGAACAACTGTGTAAAAGTGACAATCTATTGAAATACACAGCAAACAATTAAAAATAATAATTTTTTAGAGCAGTTAAAAATAGACACATTTTGAACAAGCTTTAGAACTTTTCTTAGCCCCTGGACGTGGGAAATATAGACTAATGACGTCATTTTTAAGATGATTAAAACGACTATAAAGTGGGGCTGAGAGAGAAAATGTTGTCCACTTATTTTTCAATTGCATTTATAGCTAAATGTTTTGGGTAAATTTGGAATGCTTTCTTTTTAAAAGCTTAGGGATGAGAGTTTACTTTTCTGAAAAAGATGCATTTTTTTATTTGAATATACCAAAATTACCACCAAATGTGGCCTTTATTGTTTATCTTTGTTTGATTATTGGGAAATACCATATACATAAACAAAAATGGGCTAGAGGAAAACCAAACTTTTTGTTATTTCAGATAGATAAGAAAATGTATATTGAGTTACTACTTGGGTTGAAAAACACTAAAGCAAAACGCAGTAGGTCTCTATGAGAAGCTTTTGTGCAATTTATATGATGATCTCATACCTGTTCTTTTTTGTTTATATTATTTTCAAGAAAAAAAAAGGTGGGGCTACAGAGCTAAAAACAAATACATGAAAATGTGGCAAGCTACTCTAGTAAAATATGCATGTAGGGACAAAAAAGTGTGTGCAGGTATATTGTTTTATCTTGGAGTGTGTATGAGAAAGGCGAACGGCCTTTGACCCTTGTACATTTTGTGAATTTGTACACACCTTTAAAGGATGTAAATCACTACAAAGGCAGGCAATTCTTGACTTGGGGCGCCATCTATTGGAAGCACATGATTATATTGTATCAATCATCACCATTACGCATTCACTCACCTGTAAAACTGTAGAACATTGAATATTGAGCTAATAAAATAAACGCATACTACAGTGTGTATAAAATATCAAATTTATTTTTGATATAAAACTGCACATGCACACTCACACAATATTTGATAACCATCAATATAGGCTTATAATTCTTTTTCATAAAGCTAGCACACATTTGCAGACTTTAAAACATTATGGTTTGAAGACACCATGAGGATAGCTTGCACTGTCAGATTATAAAGTTTAATGTACAAAAAAGGCAGTCTGAAAAGCAAGTATAAACATTTAAAAAGAATGTACAAATGGACAAAAGTACAAAAAGAGCAGCAGTCACTCAAACATGTAGAAGCGATGTTCTGTAACATATCTTGTGATTAAATGACTCGGCAAAAAAAATATACAGTTATTTATTCTGATGAATTAAAATGCCTGGAATTTGGCTTTAAATTGTACAAGATATACAGAATGTTTCTCAGACATTCCTGTTTATTTTTTTTTTTTGGCAGTCTCGGTCAATCCTTGCAAACCTACTTTAGCATGTTTGTTCAGGGCAAAATGTAGGGGTGAAATGACGACAAAAAAAAAAAAAAATAAGATGAACAATGATTGGGGAACAAGTAGTACAGACTGGAATCAAAGGGATCATGTATTGGAAACGGTTGGAAATATTTCCAGAAAGATTTTCCTTGGCCATACATTCACAATTGCTCATTTCCTTCATCCTTATCAAGTACAGAATAGGTGCATCATTTTATTCAAATGGTTTGAATGCTCAGTGAGTCAAAAAGCAAACTGATTTATGTAAAATTATGAATAAGTTGTGCTAAATAAGTGGAAATTAGGGACCTTGTTTGTGAAAACATACAGAACTTCATGTGTAAATCGTGTATAAATACATTCTTAAGTAAATTGTTGCATTCATTTGCACAATTTACATGCGAATGGATTTACGAACCATTTAAACAGACATTTGTTCTTTCCAAAGTGGTTTAAACAAGGTTAGAGTCCTCCCTCCCTACTTTTGACACACATTGCAAAAAACACAACACTTGGTCACACAGATTTGGAATACACTGCTTTTTCATGAGGAGGAAAACATCTACATGACTGTACATGACACAGACAGACGAATCTCACCCAACTGACTGGACACAACACAAACCATTGTGCATTGAATAAGGCAAATATGACGGGGCTCCACTAGGAGTTTCATGACCTTTTAGTGCTAAAACAATCCAGTCATAAGCGACAGAACATTTTTTCCCCCCTCATGGTTTTTGTAGAAATATAAGCAGTTTAGTCACTGCAAAACCCACTTTTCATTTTTGTGCTAACTCCTAAACATTTGTGCTAGGTTATCTTTCTCTTAGAAAAGGAGGTCTAGTTCTAAAATGTGCCAAAAATAGTTATATAATAATAATAATTATTGGATATTTGTTATATTAAATGTATGTTTAATTGTATTAAATTTAAGGGAAATGTAATTATTTTTTGTTTATTATTGTAGTTGTTGCTGCTGTTAAATAATAATGTAATCAATAATGACAATACAATAAATGACTATCCCTTTAAATCAATAAAATAAAATATTATCCTAATTTAATACACATTATATCTCATTATCCCTTGTACTGTATATTTAAGACAAGACATCAACTCACATTAGTGAGCATTTCTGTGCTTTTAAGAATTAAAAACGGGCAAACAAGACTTACAGTGTTTGGAGTAACAGTAACGGGATCAGGCTGAAGTAGTGGTCATGAAAGCCCGAGTTTCCACCGTTTCCCTTTCTCTTTTCCATGCCCAATTCATGTGATTACAGAAACAGAAGATGGGAGAAGTGTTATGTTATTTTTCCCACCTTCTCTTATAATTCCACTTTTTTCCTTAACCCAGCTGCCGTGAGGAGGGTTACTGTGTGTGAAACTATTTGACAGCACCAAGCCTTTTCAATAGATTCTTTCCTTTGGAGAGCAGTCCTTTTTTCTTAGAGTCAGCTCGGGGGCGCCGGAAGGAACTGCCGGGCCCCTGTGCTGCGGGGCTGGACCCCGGGATGTGTGGGCACACTGTGGGGGTGGCACTTCTTCTGGGAGGGCCCGCTTTTTCCACGGGAACCTAACGGAAGACCCGCAAGGGACAGTTCAGGGCTGGATGTTTAAAAAGAAAAGAAAGTGTTTCTTTGCCTTTTAAAGCATCTCAACGTCATTACTGTACAACAGACACTCCCATCTCCTCTCACAGTCCTTTCTGTCCCAGAAGGGCCACCATACAGTCAATTATGAATGTATAGTACATTTTGCATCATAAAATAATACATCCAGCCAATAGGGGGCGGCACTCTAAACAGTCATCTGTGGGAATCGTTTTAGTAAAACTGCAAAAATTAAAAAAATATGCTTCCCTTCAAGTTGTAGCTAAACTTTCATTAAAACATTAATAAACCTGTTCAGACTGCACGTGCAACACAATAATCATAAGAACGTGACTGTTTTTACACAGTGAAAGGACAGTAATCTCATTTTTAGTGACAATAAACTAATTATGAACTCCTTAACAGCAAAAACACTTTTACATGCCATACTTTGCCGTTAATTTTAGTTGTATAGTTGCACAACACATCATTAAAATGAGTATTTACGCTAACAGTGACAATCTATAATGGCAATGAAAAGAGAAGATAAGTATTTAATTTACCAGTCTTTTGAAGTAATCTATCACCTTTCAGCATGGTAACTTCACCAAGGGTGTTGGAGCCAAATCAAACCTGCTTTAAAAAAGCTTCATTTACAAAAGTGGCTGCAAGAACGCATAAACTTAAAATTAAAATCAATTCAATCAAATATATATATGAGAATAGAACTACAATCTAAGCTTCAGATGGATAAGGGTAAGGATACTTATGCTTGTTTGAGTTCATTCCTAAAGTTAATGGAAATAGTGCACCCCACATACACACACACCTGTATGACCTGGCTGACCTTGCCAATGTTTCAGTATTCATTTTGAAATAAAAATTGAAATAGTGTGAATTCGTGCTCAGTGCAGTATTATAGGGTGCACGTCCACAGGAGAGGAGAGGGTTTGTCCCAGGGCTTACACTAGGAATCTACTAAACTGCACACATTAGAAAAGAGAAGGGGTGGGGGAAGGGGGTCAGGGGTCCAATTCTGACCGTGCAACAACGGCCTTATAGCTTTTTAAGACTTACAGTAGGAGTCAATGAAAGACGAACATTATAATGGACAACACCCAGAGAAACAACTGAAGATACCAGCTGTGCCTGTCTAATGCACTGACAGCAGTGGACCAATCACAGCTCTCTGAGCAGCGCTACTTGTAGTACTGTGAAACTGATGCACAAATATATGAGATGAGAATTCCGGGTTATGAGAATTATAGGAGTGTTATGCGTCTTGTCTGTGCATGCATGAGTATGAATGCAAATTTGTGTGCATACAAATAATGTCAATGTAACCCATTATTTTAGTGTGAAATTATTAAATAAATATTATAAATATACATATTTTAATTATTATTTGTTTTTTTTTAAATATATATATACTATAGATTTTAAATATTGAAATTATTTAATATTTAAATATATATATTTAAATAATATAAAAATATTGAAATTACAAAAAGTAAAAATGATATATTAATAAACTATGAGTTATAAAATAAAATATTACAAATTAAAATTAAATAATTGTAAATATACGTAAAATCTGTGTTCGATTTTTCTTACATTTGAGCAATTAGAGCCAGTGAACAATTTATAGTAACTTTTTTTGTAAATGCTTGGTGTTAATGTGCTGTATGTGCATGTTTTATGCATACCAGGTGCAACAGTAATAAGGACCCGTGTCGTATGCATTAGACGAAGACAGCGTTATTCGTTGTATCCTCTGTTGCTCACTTACGTGACAGATACTGAGCCGTTACGGAGTGAAATGAACACTCTTCTTCTGTTTTGCCAAGCAAGTGAGGAAAAAAAAAAACAATGCCATGATGTAATGCATCTCAGTTGTCTTCACAATGAATATGAAAAAAACAAAATCACCAAACTTTCAGTACAGAAAAACCTTGATGGGTCCTGATGATTGAGCAGAACATCCATCAGCAATTATATTTTCTTTTTTCTCTTTTCTTTTCTTTTTTTACAGTCCATTGTACAATATCTACATCTACAGATAACATCATTCTTGATACCTCTCTCTACTTGCAACATTTGTTTTGTGTCTCTCTGTAAGTTGATAGTCTTATATATCAGCAATATACAAAAAACAATTCTTTTGGAAACATATACAAAAGGATTTAAGGTTGGTTTTTTTTTTAACTGGTCTCAATCCGTTAAAGCACCTAAAAAAGTTTCATGGTGGCGTTGAAGCATTCTGAAAGTAAAAGCATGCAGTTCTACAGTTCTACATGTTTCAGTTCTCTGTACATCAAAACTATCTCCTCTATTATAAATTGATTTCACGTTTAAACACAGTTACATTCATAAAGCATCAATTACAATGCTTCACTTGTGAATTAAGTAAAAAATAATAAAGAGTCTTTTAGTGCTTCTTTTCCCATAAACAATAACAATAAACCACTAATAATCTGGCACGTCTCTTCGCGTGAATTCTTTTTTCAAACAATGCTGTATGAATATGCAATTTCATTAACAGTTCACATTTCTCCTCAAATGCTTCCGCAGAGCATCTGACATAAAAATAAAGGTTCCTCAGTCTTGTATTTAACGGTAGGTCTCTGTGTTTAGTAAGCTGTCTTCATTTCTCTTTTCTTTTCTGTTTTCCTTCAATGATCCATCAAAAAAGCATCTGGCTGTCACACAACACAAACACAGACGGAGAAGAGGAAAAAAACAGCGGAGCAGGAAGAAGATTAAAATAAATGGATGACAGAGGGCTAGTGTGTAACAGGATGTACCCTTTTGTTCTTTGTCCGGGACGGGTGGTCCTGGGGGTGACGGCTCGGGGTGTTTGTGAGGTAAACCTCCACGTCATCAGGCACTTCTTCAAGAAAATTGGAGGGGACCAAACCCTTGTGTCCATTGAGCTCCCCCTGAATGGAAAACAGAGGATATCACGCACCTATGGCTAAATCCCAGTTTGGCAGCTCTCCTGTGTTCAAAGTCAATAGTAGGAATAACCTCAAACATGAAGGATCACCATTAGGTGTTTTAAAAAAAAAAAAATTAATGCTGGCCACTCAGGAAAATACATTTGCGGAATAGTATAGTGTTTGCACCAAAGACACAGGTGGTGTGAATAATCTACTCACATAATAAAAGCCATCCTCATCGATCTCTCCAAACACCGTGATCACATCACCTGCACAAAACGTCAGTTCAGCCTGAAGAGCAGAAAGAGAAAAACATGTTAGATTCATATTCATAACTGTCACAGAGCTCATTTAATATGCAAAAATGCAACAGTTACAACCACAATGTAGATCTATCTATCTATCTATCTATCTATCTATCTATCTATCTATCTATCTATCTATCTATCTATCTATCTATCTATCTATCTATCTATCTATCTATCTATCTATCTATCAATCATCTATCTATATTAAAAAAAGCTAAGAAATATCAGATATAAAAAAGAGACACTACGTTTCCAATTAGAATGAAAATTAAATCTAATATTTTATAGGAACATTCCTGAGTTAAGGTCCAAAACAACATCCACCAAACTAATGAAATACAAACACAGATCAACCAACACTGGGCAAGGCAGGTCCTCTCTGGGAGACTGTGAGCTGTGTTCAAAAAACCACAGTGATTGTGTAACCCTTTACCTTCAGTCCAACAACAGCAAAACACACACACACAGAGTGTCACAAATAACCATTCCATATTCCTTTCATAGGAACTCACTCACTTACAGCAGAGCAAATTTTACGACAGCCTGTCACAAAGCCTTCATAAACGCATTATAATGATTCATAATATCCAATAAATGCATGCATACACATTGGAATTAATTTAAATGCATATTTTGTTCACCAGAGCATCGCACTAATACTACCATCATGAAACACAAGGTTTCCTATTATGCTTATACCTAAGAGAATCATTCATCAAGCATATTATGAAGGCTTTAAAACACATTCAGTACACAATGCAAATGTATTGTTCATGCATTATGATGTTGGGGCCCCAAAAGTGAGATGTCCACAAACAGTAAAGGTGCTGATGCAGTGCAGTGAGCTCCCTCAGCAGGAAATAGAGTGTCATTTGTCACAGGCCCAGTGAGTGTAGACTCACTACTTCCTTCCACACTCACCTCCTCAGTCTGCAAGCTGCCGCCATAGCGGGCCTGTGCGCCAGCGGCAATGCAAAGGTGACAGTAAGTGACAATGGGGTGTAAAAGACTTGAAAATACTATTACTAATAATAATATAGAATTATTAGCAGATCTAATATTGTTTGTTCTCTGAGATTTTCTTTAAATTGAACTTTGAATTTTTTTAAATTGAAAATTGAGTTTTAACTGGACAAGTTACTACTAAGGACACATTTTACCTAATTATGTGTTTTTAAATGTACTGTTTTTAACACTGCTGTTTATTTTTTGTCCTTAGATTTTAATTTTTTTATGATTAATGGCTCGTTTCCACTGAGCGGTACGGTATGGTACAGTTCGGTACGGTACGCAATTATTTGCGTTTCCACTGTCAAAAGTTGTGAATGGTACCAAAAAGCCGAACCGTACCGTACCACTTTTTGGGTACCCTTCCGTTGGGGTACCTAGCACAGTGGTACGGTACTAAAGGGAGGAGCTAGACTCACTGCAAAACGCTGATTGACATAGATCGTCACTTGCGCGAGGGGAATGGCAACATAAGAAGCGCCATTTTTTAATATACAGTTGGAATATAATACTACGGTTATTCTTTCACGAAATGTAGTTTTAAGAGTTTTTGAGGCGAGAATGTAGTTGTTTAAAGCTCAAATCTGCGGTTTATTTATAATGATTTATGATAATTTGATCCATTCTAGGCGATCACCGGGCGCTCGGCGCTCATGTTCCCCACCTGGAGCAGCCTTTCCTCGGCTAGTCGTTCTGACGTTTGCCGCTGACTCTGTAGCAGCTAGTGGTAATTCGTCTTGTGTATATCTAACGGGTGATCTTTGGTCTCGTGAATCGATAATTCGTTCCCTGGCCAATCGTTTTGGCTGAGGGCTAAGTGAAGTTTCATATATTTAGGCTATAACTTTTCCGTTGTAAAGTTAACGTTAGACTAGCGCTGAATTTGTATATTTGACTGAATTGTTTGCTTTATTTCTTATTGTATAGCTTCTTGTAACGTTACCTTTTACTTATACTTTTATAATGGCTATTATTGATAGAACTGAAATTTTAAAAAAATAGATAGGGTTGAGTTTTGTCATTTTTTATTACAAGATTATCACTGTAATGTTGTTTATTGCAACATTTGTACAAATGCACATATTGCCTGGAATATGTTTAATATTTTTTTAAATTTAAACGAAAAGATGCAGGGTTGTGTTTTATATTTCGTTTTGTTATAAATAGGCTAACGTTAAACATGTATATAATCAGGTCTATACATTGCCTGAACCACATTTGTGTGCCTATAATGTTTAAAATTTATTTAAATGAAAACGAAAAGAGGCAGAGTGGTGTTTTATAACATATTTCGTTTTATTGTTGCCTAAAATGTACATGCAGAACGCGCTGTTCCATTTGGAGAATTACCGGACTCGCGTCCTCAGGAGTCCTTCTGCTGAGAACTTTACATACTTGGTATTGAGAAATGCCTAATGTCGGCGCTTGTCTTCTTGTGACAAACATGACGAGAAGCAAGGACAAGATCTGCTGTATGCCATCCATTGGTGTTTACTCTGTCGCTTTCTTCTTCGCGCGAAAATCACGTTGATCGCTTCTTTCCGGCAAACACCACGCCTATCAAGTAGGGTACTGTTGGCGGTGGAAACGCTAGCTGGATCATGGTTTACTGACCCGACCCGACCCGAACCGTACTGTACCGTACCGTACTGCTCAGTGGAAACGAGCCATAAGATCTTACATACTTTCTACTGTCCAAAGCCAAAACAGCTACATTGGCTCAACCAATAGCATGAGTTTGAGTGGGACTATTTGTTATTTGGTAAACCAGTGTTATTATTGTTAACTAAAACTATTAAAATGTTTAAATTTAAACTAAACTAGACTTCAAACTAAAATTATAAATGTTGCATTGACCAAAATAATCATGTTTTACTTAAATATATTTAAGTATACTTAAGTATAATTTTAGTACTATTTAAAAAAAATGAATAAAAAAGACAGAAGCGCATAATAAAATGAATGTAAACTTTTGTAAACCTCGTTCCCTGAAGGAGGGAACGGAGACATTGCGTCGATACTGACGTATTGGGTACTGACTTGCATCGCAAGCCACTCCCCCGGACATACGGGTATATACGCTTGCTGGCAACTCACTCGTTTAGGTTTGTGCTGAGGAGTCGAGATGGGATCCAGCAGGTTGTACAGTTGAGAATGTGAATGCCCACTTCCCTTTGTGAAGATGCGGGGAAACAGGGACAGCCCAAAGGGGAGGACCTAATACTGGTATACCTAACCCTCGAAAGCAAACCATAGGAAGAGTCTGTGTTGAGGCAAAATTCGAAACATGGAAGTATGCGTCCTTTGGGTCGATCGGTGCAAACCAATCTTAGGGGCAAACGCACATGAGGATGCGTTTCTGCGTTAGCATCTAGAAGGGGTGCTTGTGAAGGGCCTGGTTCAAGACACATAGATCCAAGAGCGGATGTAACCCACTGGTTTTCTTGGGTATGATGAAGTGCGGGCTGTAAAACCCTGAATTCTTCTTGGCTGGAGGGACCGGCTCTATTGCGTCCTTCGGCAGCAGGACCGCAATCTCCACACGTAGGACAGGGGCATCTTTGTTTGCCACTGAGGTAAACAGGATGCCGCTAAACTTGGGGGGACACAGGGCGAACTGAATTGCATAATCAAGTCTGATCGTCTGAATGAGCGAACAAGACGGGCTTGGAAGAGCTAGCCAGGCCCCCACACACTGTGCAAGTGACACTAGCGGAACTACAGACGTATACGAGGAGATGCGCGAAGAGGCGTGGCGTCCTCATGTGACCCAGAGATTGAGGAGACTGCTCTTTTAGTGAAAATATGGGAACAGAAATAAACTCTTTCAGTAAAGGATTGCAGCCTGGATGTTGCCTGCTGCTGATGTAGGTGCCCTCGGCAATGAGCAGGCGGAGGGGCAGCCCTCGGCGGTCTGGTAGCATAAGCATCCCGCCGGGGCAAGATGTGTTAAATCTTTCTTCTGTACTGCTGGGCAAAGTCTTCAACAGTGTTGCCGAAGAGGCTGGCCTGGGAGATGGGGGCATTGAAAAAGCAAGCTTTGTCTGTGTCCATCTCAGCCAGGTTCAGCCAGAGATGGCATTCCTGGACAACCAAGGTGGATATAGTCTGGCCAAGGGCCAGGTCAGTCGCCGTGCACAGATCTTGCAACAACCATGGCTCAGAATTACCATCGTGCAGCTCTTTTAGTGCTTTGGTCTGATGGACTTACAGGAGGAGCATAGCATGCACGGTGGAAGCAGCCTATCAAGGGGCACTGCAAGCATTGGCGGCAAGAGCTGCCAAGAACTTACAGGCCTTGGATGGGCGATTCTGCCAGGTTGGCGGCACTTTGCAGGCATAAATGCATCGCAATTGCTTGCTCCTCCTGAGGAATCTCTGCGTAACTTTTGACCTCCCCACCATCGAGGTTAGTGAGAGCGGATGAAGCAGTGAAGTGGCTTAGGGCAGTAAGAAGTGCCTTCCAAGACTTCGTGACCTCCTCATGCACCTCCAGGAAGAAAGGTACCTGGGCAGGACGATGGTGTGCAGCACGCCCCGTGCTGAGAAACCAGTCGTCCAACCTCAAACGTTCAGGGCAGGGTGGAGGGTTCAACTCAAACCCGATGCTGGCACCCAGGGGTGAATTAGCTGCACTTATCAGTGCAATCGTGGGGAGCAAACCCAACTGAATGCGCCTTTTCACCAACTGTAGATGTGTCTCCTCTCAAAGTGAAGGTAAATGGCAAAGTGCTTTGAAACAACCACTCTGCTCCGAAGCAATAAGATGAATGAGTGAGTTTCCGGCAAGCTTATATACCCGTTAGTCAGGGGGAGTGCCTTGGAATCTCACTAGCCAATGTTCACTGGCCCATTTTCTTATTACACAAAGACTCCCAAGTGAGACCCCAATATGTCAACGTAACATCGAGCGTGACTGACTGAAAGGGAACAAAGTCATACAGGATTAAAACGAAGTGATAGTAAGTAATGACAGGATTTTCTTTTTTTTAGGTGAACAATCTTTAAACAGAACTAAATCTTTAGAGCTGCCATGTGCCATCTGAATGAATAGTAACATAAAAAAATACAAACCACATTGTTGACGCAAAAGCAAAGACAATAAGCTGAAAATGAATTTGGTGGCTTTTACAGAGACAGGCATCCAGGCAATCCAGCGTAAAATCAAAAGCTTACGGGATGAGACCATAAGTGCAAGAAAGCACAGACAAAAAGGACTCCATTACCTCAACATCGACGTTAGGAGAGCTTTCTCTGGGATCATAGTCATATAGGGCCACCATCCTCCGCGTCGACACCGCATGCTGCCTTCCACTCCTTTTGTTCCTTTCTGAGAAAAAAAAAAATGAAAGAGTAGATGGATAAAACAAATAAATAAGTTCTGGAGAGAAAGAAAACAAAAAACACAGTACTATTTGATATTTATTTTGATCATTGAAATTAATTACAAATAAATATATAAAAAAGGAACGCATGATTTATGAATGACAGCAAGCCTGGTTGTAATGATGACAGCAAGAATGTGATGCCCTCTTATGGATAAATTCAGAGTTGAATTTCAACTTTCAAGGTGAAGTGTATTTTTTATGTTAAAGCTAGGGTAGGCAATTTCGGAGAGGCTAGCAATAGCAAGCTAGCTTTGAATGCATAAGATCCCACCCTCCCATCAGACACCTCTCCAAAGCCACGTCAAAACACATGAACGCGCACAGCCAGAGCAGAGTCTGCAAAGCATCATGTGAGACTGCATTAAATTAGCTTACTCAAAGCACATAACATTTCAATAATAGTGAAATATAAATAACTTAGAGCAGACTTGTACCACCTTACTGCGGCAGATTCATTTCGGTATTGATAGTGTTGACAGAAACCGCTCAGAGTAGAACGTCACGGGTTGCCGCCATCTCTTAATAAAGGTAGTTATGGAGTGAACGCAGCATAAGCTTGTTGTTTTGGTTCAAAATAAACTGTAAAAGTTGGCTGCTGTTTTTTTTGCTGTGTTCAGTGACTGTCTGTTATCTGGTTATCTGCATAACCTTTCGGAATGCGCAGATGACGTGTGATGTCTGCGCGAGCAGAGTGCGCAGAAGTATGCAAATACATGTGTTGACAGGTAGGTAGGACATCGTATCATTGCATTCGGACAAACATTTTTTTGGTCATGATACTTCAATAGAAGACATATTTATAATACCTAGGCCACTTCTATTATTGATTGCTATCAGGATGTTAAGAGATGTTCAACCAGAATTACAAAAACTTTTTATGGAAAACATTGTCTACCCTAGCTTTAAAAAAAAAAAAATCTAAAGATTTCAAGAGTTTGCCTACTTTTTAGGACAATGAAAGGATTCAAAAAATTCTACAAAATGACACATGCAGCACTTGTTCTTGAATGGCTCAAAATAAATACACAAGTCATGACATGAAAAAATAGAAGGCACATTTAGTAGTAAATTCAAAGTTGCATATTACCAACTTTAATATGTGTTTACAAAGTGTCATTTATTTTATGTAAAAAATATTTTTACTGTTCAAGTCATTGGACTGAACCATTGGCATGAGTTTTGATGATTGGACTGTTTTATATGACAATACAATTATTTGACAAATTCTACAAAATGACACATAGAGCATTTTTTTCTTGAATAAATACTAGTCATGATATGAAAAAATAGAAGGCACATTTAGTAGTAAGTAGAAACGTTTCTGTGGGGTCAAAATGGTATATATATTACATATTTCACATTTAAAATGGAAATAAAGTTTCTGTACTAGGTCCCCAATCAAAATAAATGAGTGACATTGATCGTGTGAACTCCTTTGTATAAACGGTCAGATGTTTATGTTTCCATTAAAGCACAAGATGCTCTAAAATACAAAATCCAGACCTTTTCAATAGTTGCAAACTTTTGGACCCCAATGTTCAATCTGCATTATTTCCTGTATGTCAGGTGTCAGTGGGAACAGAATAATAAAGTCATGCTGACATTTAAGTGTCATTCAAGTGATGAAGGGAAAATTGGAGGTGAACTGAGAAAAGGCACTTAAGTAAAAAAGAAAAGATGGCTTGAATGAGAAAACGGATGAAGAAAAGATGGGGGCACAAACCTCTCTTGGATTTCCGGGACCTGCGATTAATTGAACGGCCATCTTTGAACCTATTACAGTTCACTTGAGAAAAAAAAGAGGAAAGCAAGAAAGAAATGGAAGAGAGAGGGGAAAGGATGAAGGCAAGGAAGGCAGAGGATTTAAAGGAAAAATCTGCCTTTGACATTCTTCTATATGACTTCTTTTGTTTTCCGCAGATGAAAGAAAGTCATATGGGTTTAGAACGAAATGAGTGATGACAGAATTTTCATTTTTTGGTGAACTATCCCTTAAAGGGTTCTAAAATGAAAACTATGGAACAGGTAGAGGATTTACAGACAAGCACCATGTTTAATCTACTGTAAAACAAATCAGAACAGAGAAAGGAAAGAGAAGGCAGAAAATGAAGCACAGAGGGTAAGATGGGCAGGGGTCAGCACACCTGTTAGATCATACCTATTTTCTCAATGGGCGTGTTGAGAGGAAGAAACCCCTGTTTGAGCAGCTGGTCCATCATTTCATCATCATCCGTCTGGATCTCTGAGACCATGTTACAGGGGATGAGCCCCCTGCGGCCACAGACCTCTGCTCTATAGAATCCATCTGTGTCCTTCTCTCCAAACACCTGGACAACACAGCAGGGCCATAATTAAACTCATTTCATTGCATTTTTAATTACACTCTCTCTAATGTCCTCTACTCAATTTGGTACAGCAGCACTACATCTAATGTTTTATTTTAATTTTTATGGATTATTCAGTTATGCTTCTATAACTTTCATTTGCATAAAAGTGCTAATTAAATAAATGCAAATGGCCACATAATTCTGAAAGTAAAAATAAGTACATTGGAATAGCAAGACAGTAATGGACTGACTTTAACTAGAAAAGAACAGAACATAACTTACAACTAGCAATGTACAAAGTATTATTTATACAAAATAAATAATTCTAAAGCTATATACATATGTATAGATATGAAAGGATTATACTGATTATACTGTATATCTGTATAAATTATATACTCATTTTAAAATAATTAACTTGTATTGAAAAATGTACACTTATAATTTTTATAATAATTTTATTATATTGATACATAAATACATTAAATATAATTATAGATTAAGGATATCATTAAAAATTCATGTATTATTCCATGCTTACATAGAATTAGAAAAAATCAGATTTTGAATATAAAATTAGCAATGCAAAATCTTTTTAAACATTCAAAAATTATAAATAATGGCTAAATAATGAACAAATATTTCTATATATATATATATATATAAAACAAAACTGATTAAATACTCATTATATATTGCTACATTCGTATTGAAATGTATATTTATAATTTAATAATAAGAATGTTCAATACTGCCAATTTACATATTATATATATATATATATTAGATATGTATATATATACGTATATATATATATATATATATAATATATATATATATATATATATATATATGTATACAGGGACTAAAACTAACCTTTTGCCACACCTGGCAATGGGCGTGACTTAAGAAAATGTAAATTATAATTATATATTAAATATAATTAAATTAAATATATTATATTATTAATTTTTGCCAGCCATGACACAAAAACAGTCAGTTATGACACCAAGATTTTTGATGAAAAATGTATATTTATAATTTAATACTATACTATTTAATTTAATAATCAATACTTTTAATATTTGCAATTATATATGTACATTAGTACATACATATAATGATCAATTAGTGGTAACAGTCAGCATTTCTGTAAAGGTGCATCCAAAGGAAAAAGAAAAGAAAAAAAGTAAAAGTGGAAACAAAAGAAAAACAAGCTGTGGAATTAAAAATGACGGTTAAGAATTGCTTGACATCAGTCAGTTCAGATCAAACCTTTATGATCTGGCCCTCCTTGAAGGGAAGTTCCTCTACAGCAGCATCAGGGTTGGGAGACATTGACAGGGGGTCGTAGTCAAACATGGCCACAAATATTCTGGAGTCTTCTGGCTCCGACTCCTCATAGTAGTCTAAAGACCGCCGTTCCCGTCCACCATAACCATCTGAAACAGAGAAGAGGGCAAGCTTCTGCTACACACAGAATTCAAAAAAAGACAATAACAAATTTAGCCTCATCTACTTCTACAGAGGCATCAGTCCAAATCTGTGACATGCAGCTAAACAATTTTAAAAAATTATATAAAAGTATGATGCTACATGACTATATGATATACGATTTCTTCTTAAAAAGAGGCAAAAAACACATATTAACATAAGAAACTAAAAATGTTAATCACAGCTGATACAAACGTTCCCTATACAGTGAAATGATCTGCCGCACAACATACCAGTGGGGTAATATGCGAGCATATTGAAAACAGAAGTAAGAACACGTTTGAAATGGCCATGCATGTTCAAAAAACAAGGGAAGGATAAAACATTGCTGTTTTACTGTGAAAACATACAGCATTTTCCTGGACAGACATGCAGCAACTCATTAGTAATACTTCACTGGAATGATCCACTCAAAATTATTTAAAAAATGAGGTATAGCAAACACTTTTCTGTTATCTTGTACCAATGGCTGTTAAGATAGTAGTATACAGTAGACCATGCCAGTTAATTAGAAGTGTATATGGGTCTGATAGAAGTGAATCATGCACCCAGTTACTGATTAGAATATGCAGAACATTCACAAGCAGCATTTAAAACCACAGCTGGCACAGGGGTGAAGACATCTCTGCTCTTATAGTTAGCAGTCACACAACATCCAACAGTAGAAAGACATCCATGCAAATAAATCATTCGAGGATCTCGAAGGGAAACTTTTTAAAGCTCCGTAAAAGATGGGCAATGAGGAATAGGAGTGGAAGAGGGGTTCACAAACACTGCCTGGTGTTTTAGACCACACGATAAGCACAAAGAAAGGAGCAATCACCCTTAAACAGACCAAAATCAAAACCTAATCCTTATCATGTTTAACAAAAATAAAGACAAATTACCATGTGGAAATAATAAAGGCAAAATACATGTAGAAATTGCCTCTTGATTAAAACCTAAATATGGTAAAGGCAGCTTCTGTTCTTTTTAAGATCAGCAATGCAAGTAAAGCTCTAGCAACTGCATCTGAGATTTGTAAGTTACTGTGTTTACATTCCAGGTTAAAAGAAATGTGAAGCTTGTATTTTTGTCTAAATACTGTAAATGTGTTGTTTGAGCTTTACAATTGTCCCAGTTTTCTTTTAATGCTGGGAATACTGCTGAAGAATGAACTTCTATGTAGTTATAAACAGTCCTTTATAAATAGCTACCTGTTTGTGTCCCTTTCTGGTATTCTTTTGTGAATTTTGTGATAAAGTTGAAGGTTTAAGGGCTTAGCATGGACATGACAGGAGCTGAAATAGTGGATATGACTTTATTTAGATAAGGTTAGTAAAGTGATACCACCATACTAGTTTCATGTAAATGTGTATTATGTTTGATTCTTGTGACTTTACTTCTGAGAAAATGTGTTTTTTTTACCATTTATTCGAGTGGACTTTTTTTTGGGTCAAAAATGTTTGTCTGTGGTAAACAGCATTTCACAGAAGCGGTCAATAGAGTTTAACTTGTATTAAGATTGAAAATATCCTTTAAAGACCCCATTAAATCACTCGAAAAACGTAGTCTGCTTTGCTGTATTGATGTTTTTTAATATTGAAACAGGAAGTTTGGGCAGGACAAAAATTTGTGAGGTGTAAAATAAGCTTACTCGATATATACTTTTAATTTTGTCAGCATTTATGAGTGGACTAGCATGACCACTGGTCTCTTACACCAAGCTAGTTGAACAAACTCTGAGTTTCAGAGTAGGTTTAGAGTTTACAAAGTCAAACAAATCCAAACCGGTTAAGATCAGGTTTAGCGGCTTCATAATACTTGCTATAATTCTCTGTCAACTCAGAGTTTGATCCACCCGTGATGCAGCATGTGCACCTAAAAGTTTGACATCTGCAGCAAATACCCAATCACACCAAACATGAAAAGCATCAGTTAGATTTACTTCTTGTGTAAGAGCCAGCACAATTAGCCAGAATAAAATCTGCTTCGGAGCAGGTTAGCCATTTAGAGTAAGTTACCATGACCATGAACACAGCAAAAAAAACCAAAAAACATCTTCGTGAACCCAAAAAATCAGACTCTAACTAAACTAAAACTTACCTGAGAAGCCACTTAAACATCTTTACAAATAGGCCACTAAAAACTAACAGTCATAGACTAACGGTACATTTACACAGCAATGATATGCTTAAAATGGAAACCGATCCAAAATTACTGAAAGCCCTCTATTCCGCTGCCAGGCTATTAGATGCCGTTGAGACACTAGACTTAACACAAAATTACCATGTTCATGATGTCGTTGTCTTCAGAGATTCGTTCGAAACTTGCACTTTGAAACCCCTTTTCAAAAGTTTGCATTTTCAGGCACCCAAAACGGCGCTTTCGTGTAAACGAACGGCCAAACGACACAAAAAGCTTTACATTTTTTGTCAAAAACGGTGTCGTATAAACAGCCCCTAAAAGCCAAACAACTCTCACTTTGATTTCATGGGGTCTTTAAACTAGATACTCTTGTAAAAATCTGATATATCAGGTCAAATTGTTCTGGTAATTTTTGTTCGATTTTCTTTTCATGGAGGAGCCACGCCACATACCATATCGTTGCTCAGTTCGCTGTGGGGGCCATTTCCTGCGGTGGGCTACATTGGTATAGTAAACATCATCCTTGATAGGTGAGAGGTTCCCCTCACTCCCCTCACTGTTATTCTCCACGGTGATTTCTAAGGAAACACCAATCAGAGCATTACAGCCACACACCCTCTACTCAGCCTGTGAGTTGTGGATTCTGATGTTTTCAAAGCTCTCTAGATGTGTTTTAGGATCAGAAATGCCATTCTAATGCTTTAGTCAAAATGACATACTGATTTTAAAACAGTATTGAAAGCCAGCTGACTTGAGTTGCTCTAGAGTAAAACAGCAATGTTCATGATGAGGATGCTTTTTTAGGTGGTGGTGTGTGTGCCCTGTTAGGAGCACCATCTGTATACTAGAATAAAGCAGTTGAATAACTCTCCCTCCTTTCATTATTTGTAAATCTGAAACAGGATGAATGGCAAAGGCCAACCAAAAGTGACGGGGTACATCAAGGGACTCCTAGGGCCTACAGGACTATATAACTGTCATCATGACATGTACTGTAAGGAAAACAGAGGAACACACAACAGGAGTCTCTATGAATAGTAAAAGAAGGGAGCGAGAGTCCAAATATATGACCTGACTAACCAATGGAAGGGACTGTCATTGGTCTTCTCTGAGAGGGTGGACAGCCATGATTCATCCTACGGCCGGAATGGTCCAGTCGATCCGAGCGTCCCGTAGAGGGAGAGCTCCCAATAATCTTTAAAAGTAAACATTAAAATGTTAATCAAAGCATGTGGTGCCTTAAAAATAGATATCCTATTAAAAAATTATTCCCATCAACCCCAAAATGAAAAAACAAAAAACTGATTTCTTTCGAGAACAAGATTTTAGTCCCAAGTGAAATCAAAACAAGGAGGATGAACCCGCCAAAACATTTAACATAAACAGTTGAAACAAACTCTGACAACAACATGAGCAGGGTTTTGGCAGAAATCAGATGCTTAGCTAAAGACCATTTTGGTTTTTGTTCTGCTCCTCTTTAGGTCATATGGGATAGTTCTCTTACGAGAGGTACTCTCGTATTGCGTAAGCTAGCTTATGCTACGGGTAAAGTCATCTTTGCTCGAGGTATTGAAGCCAAAAAATTATCCTTAATTTTGTATTTATTGTCAAAGCAGTGCAGCAGCCAGCAGACCTAGAGCAGGCCATATTGCGTGCTCATTGGCTGCCCTGCGGCAACTGCTTCAGCCTACCACTGAGCCTCGCGCCTGAGCCTGCTTCGCGCCCTCACGCGTCATAGCCGCCAAAATGGGGGTGGCTTAGCGTGTAAAAGCCAGGCTCATAGGCTGCGTCACTGATTTCATCATCTTCATCTGTGCTCAGAGGATGCTGGAGTCTGTGGCCACAGTGAAGTGCTCGCCTGAACGTTTCCTGCCGGCCTCACTCTCTCCTTCTCCGCCCCTCCCTGACGCGCAGCTGTCGGCTTCGGCCCACGCTGCCGCTGCCTCAGGGGACGAAGCTGAAGGAGGCCACACAGTGGACAGCTGTTCCATCCTGACATCAGACAGCAAGGAGTGGTCGAGTTCACATCGCTCCGCCTCCTCATCCGTCCAGGAATCCAGCAGGACTCGGGCAGGGGTGGACGCCGAATTAATGCGCCTCCTTTCCAAAGCCGTTCACCAACTTGGCCTCGATTGGTCACCGCCGAAGGTGCCCGCACCCAACAGGCTCGACGGCTGTTTTTCTGCACTGCCGCCGCCCCTCGCCCGTTTCCAGATCTGCACCATTTCTGCCGGAGCTGCATGCTGAACTGTCAAAATTGTGGAACACACTAGTCTCCTCGAGGCTCCACTCTAATGTCTCCTCGACGCTCTCCCGAGTGGACGGCGCCGCCGAGAAGGGATACACCTCTATATATATACACCTCCAGTGGAAGAGGCGGTCGCAGCCCACCTTTGCCCGCCCTCTGCGAGATGGCGCTCAAAGCCTGCCCTCCCGTCCAAAGCCTGCAGGACCACCTCAGCCCTTGTTGGCCGCGCTTTCGCCGCCGCCGGACAAGCTGCTTCCGCCCTGCACTCGATGGCCGTGCTGCAAATCCTTCAGGCTGATCTCCTCCGTGAGTGGGACGAGAAAAGCAAGGACCCGGCCGCCATTACGGTTTTGAGGAGCGCGACGGATCTCTCCCTTCGCGCTATGAAATCTGCAGCACAGGCGATGGGCAGATGCATGGCCCTGCTCACCGTCACAGAGAGGCATCTCTGGCTGACGCTGACGGATATGGGGGAGGCTGAGCGGTCCATGTTCCTCGACGCGCCGCTCTCCCCTTCCGGTCTCTTTGGCCCAGTGGTAAACGGGATCGTCGACCGCTTCTCCGGTCAGTGCAGAAGACCACACAGGCCATGAACCTTTTCCTGCTGCGACGCGCTAGCTCTTCTGCAAGCCGCCCACATGAGCCGCCTGCACGACACGTTAGCCAGCGCCCAGCCAGGACCCCGGCCCAAGGTTATGCTGAAGCCCGAGCAGGGAAAGTCCTCCTAGCAACGCCAGTGAGGAAAAGACACGCTGGTCTCGCTCTGGCCGGACCACCGTCAAAGCATCTCGTCCTGTCAGTCCCCTCAGTGAAGGCTACTGCAGACATACATATAGCAGCCAACGAGTCGGCAACACAGCCCGCTTGCCTGCACACAAATGCCGTTTTCACGGCGACCCAGAGAAATCTCAGAAAGAGTATAAATTCGGGAGTAGAAAACGTGCCCACAAATCAGTGCTCACCCCTACATGTAAACACTATGCCCCATGTATCTCACATGCTCACAGAGCCCACTCTCATAAAGCTGGCAAATGCCGCTCGAGTGTCAGATGTAGAGAATGTGCCCACAAATCTGTGCTCACGCCTACTCGCTGCACGCTGTGTTACACAGCAACAGCCTTACAACGGCCATGTTATGAACCTAAGTCACGTGACCGCCTACGAGCGCTCACGCTTACTGACAAACACTTTGCCCCAGGCTCCGCTCGCAATAAAAATTGCCACGAAATGTTCCCCATTCCCAATAATCGGGTCATATCAAATGATACAGGCAGTTACAGCTGTCAGCGAGCCGCCATTACTGAGTTCAGAGAGCGCGCGCCCTGCTCACGCCTCCGGTACAGTTTCCTGAGCCCGCGCAGCACGGCGAGCGGAACCTGGAGCCCATTCTGCCCCTAGCTACACATGTAGAAGCATGGAAGGCTATTCCAGGTGTGACCGATTGGGTGCTAAGCACAATAAGTCAAGGCTATTCGCTTCAGTTCGCTCGCCGCCCCCCTCGCTTTCGAGTGCGGACCGAGACGAAAGTGAAAGCGGATGTAGCGCATCTACTCATCAAGCACTTGATGAGTCAAAAAGGTCTGGATATCTTTGAATCGCGCTATGATCAGCTGTTCCTCCATGTTGACTGAGCTTTCAATGTTGTGGCTAGAAATAGCCAAACTGTTGTGCAATGGGGCCATAGAACCAGTACCTCCTTCTCAGAGCGAGTCAGGCTTTTATAGCCGTTATTTTCTCGTACCCAAGAAGGAAGGAGCTCTAAGACCTATCTTAGATATGAGACATTTGAACAAAGCTCTCATGAGACGGCCGTTCAAAATTATCACGACCAGACAAATCCTCGCGCAAATTTGCCTGAGGGACTGGTTTATCTCTCTCGATCTGAAAGATGCATACTTTCAGATCCCGATAGCCCCACGTCACAGGCCATTCTTGAGATTCGCCTTCGACGGTCGGGCATATCAATACACCATCCTCCCGTTCGGCCTATCCTTAGCGCCCCGTACATTTACCGAAGTGCATGGATATGGCTCTCGCCCCTTTGAGAGTGAAAGGGCTGCGAATTCTTAACTATTTGGACGATTGGCTGATTTTAGCCCAGTCAGAGATGGAACTGTTATCTCACAGAGCTGCGCTTCTCAGCCATCTGGAAAGCTTGGGTCTCACGGTCAACTGGACCAAGAGCTCATTACTGCCCAGTCAGTCAGTTTCCTTCCTAGGAATAGAACTGGACTCTGTGGCTATGACGGCCAGCTTATCGACACAGCGCACGCGCCGTGTTCGACAGCTAGCCGCGTTTTTCCAGAAAGGCAGCATTATACCTCTGAAGGCATTCCAGAGCATGCTAGGCTGTATGGCATCAGCTGCGGCTGTGCTTCAGCTGGGCCTGCTGCGCATGCGCCCGCTACAACGCTGGCTGAACACCCAAGTGCCTCATCGGGCTTGGGTTTTAGGCCACAGACGAATCAGAGTGACTCAGAGCTGCGTTTCGGCTCTGCAGCCCTGGTTAGCGGCCGACGGTACCAAACGGGAGTGACAATGGGGGCTGTTTCACACCGATTGGTCATCTCGACGGACGCCTCCAACCTGGGTTGGGTCGCCATTTTCGAGGGCAGACCGGCCTTTGGCCTGTGGTCAGACCAAGAGAAACGCTTCCACATAAACTGTCTGGAAATGATAGCGGTCGAGAACACGCTCAAAAGCTTCCCCCCATTCATACAGGACCACCATGTACTGGTCCGCTCGGACAACATGTCTGTGGTGTCCTACATAAACTGTCAGGGCGGCGTCAGATCCAGAAACCTCTGCCATCTGACGGAACACCTTCTTATATGGTCTCAGGGCCGCCTGCGCTCGCTGAGAGCCGCACATGTGCCAGACCACTTGAACGACGGTCCAGACAAACTGTCCAGGAACCACATTCCCAGAGGGGAATGGTCCCTGCAACCCCAAACAGTCCAGTTACTGTGGCGCCTATTCGGCAAAGCGAAAGTCGACCTGTTTGCGTCAAAAGACAACGCTCATTGCCCGCTGTTCTTTTCAAAGAACGATGATGCGCTGGCCCAAATCTGGCCCAGCATCCCACTTTATGCTTTCCCTCTGGTCTCTCTGTTACCACAGGTAATTAAGAGAATCAGGGAAACGCGCCACTTGGTGCTCCTTATAGCCCCGTGCTGGGAGAATCAAACTTGATTCCCGGAGCTGATGCAGCTGTCCCACACAGCCCCTTGGCCGATACCGGTGAGGAGAGACCTCCTCTCTCAAGCCCGCGGCTCAATCTGGTATCCCCATCCTGAGCGCTGGTCTCTGCACGCATGGTTGATCAACGGTTACCCGTTGTATTGCCAGAGGGAGTGATGAACACGATTACGCAATCCAGATCTCCCTCTACGAGGCGGCTTTACGCGTCTAAATGGTTGGTGTTCTCCAAATGGTGCGCTGATAGAGATCTAGACCCACGAATGTGTGGGGTCCCGGGGTTGCTTAGCTTCCTTCAGGAGCTGTTGGACAAGGGCAGGTCCCCATCCACACTTAAAGTCTATGTGGCGGTCGTCAGAGCGTTCGCTGAGTCGACGCGCGGCCAGTCAATAGGAAGGAACGAGCTCGTCATTCGCTTCCTTAGAGGAGCTAGACGGATGAATCCCCCGTGACCCCCTTCGGTTCCCATGTTGGATCTTTCACTGGTCCTAGAGGCCCTGAAAGCTTTCCCCTTTGAACCATTAGACTCCGTGGATCTAAAGTACTTCTCGCTCAAAACTGTTTTCCTGACAGCTCTGTCATCAGTTAAACGTGTGGGGGATCTACACGCGCTATCTGTTAGAGTTCTCTTGAGTTCGGGCCAAATGACTCTTAAAGTCATCCTCAAGCCAAGACATGGTTATGTCCCTAAAATATTGGGCACCCCCTTTAGAGCTCAGGTCATTTCTCTTTCGGTTCTGCCAGCGTCCGATAGTGAGGGTGATGTGAATCTCCTCTGCCCCGTCAGGGCGCCTCTTTCAGGCGCTCGGAACAGCTCTTTGTCTCGTTCGGTGGGCACACCAAGGGTCTCGCCGCCGCGAAACAGAGCCTGTCCAGATGGATAGTGGAAACTATCAGATCTGCTTATAGGTCTAAAGGTCTGCAATGCCCCTTGGGCATCAGGGAGCATTCCACCAGAGGCGTGGCCTCGTCGTGGGCTTGGTCCAGCGGAATTTCCATTCATGACATTTGTGAGGCGGCAGGCTGGGCCTCTCCGTCCACATTTGTTAGGTTTTATAACCTGGAATTTCCCGCCTAGCAGGCTAGACCTCTGTCAGTGTGAGCGGTGTGTTTGTTCTGCCCAGATTATCATGCCCAGACTTCTCTCAAGCGACGTTAGCTCTCCTGGTTGAGCTGCACTATATGGTGAACAGTTATATGGACAGGCAACGCCTCACTGTATACCCTATACGTGCTTATAACATGTGCTGGACCTCATTGCTGGCCACCTGTTCCCACTTATCTATGTTCCCCGGGAATCCCTGGGACTCATGAAGTGGAGGCTGGGCGCGCACAGTTGACAATGGGTTCCCGTAGAGTAAACTAACTTAAGCAATACGAGAGAACCTCTCGTAAGTGAACGATACTCGGTTACTAACGTAACCTCGGTTCTCTCTAGAAAAGGGAACGAGTATTGCGTAACCTGACCGTGCACGACCGTGCCACCGCCACGAGCGTTTTTTTCACTTCAGCTGATGAAACCAGTGACACAGCCTACGAGCCTGGCTTTTATACGCTAAGCCACTCCCATTTTGGCGGGCTATGACACGGAAGTTTTTAATGTAGTTTGTGTGTCTGATTCATATAATTCTACATTGCGGTTTGTCTACACTCTTAATGTTTTAAGTATATTAAGGGTAAATAAAACTATTCATAGGTGCTACAAATCTGTATATGGATAGTAGTCAGACTCATGACCTTAACCACCACAGACATTCCGGATGACATTTCCCCCAAATATTCAGAAAAATGGGTGATTTTCTAATTCTAAAGGGCTTTTTAAGTTATTCATTTGGTTTCCCCTCAATATTTAGTAATATTAGGCTAAAAGCATTACTGAAACCCTTGATGTATGCGCAGGTATTAGCAAAACACATAAAAAAGATGCATCTGTGCTGCTCAATTCAGAGAATTGTGGATGAGATATCTGTTCGAGCCAATGCACAGTGCAGCACAACTAACTGGATTGCAACACAACTAACTTGATTAAAGTTAGCGTGGTGCAAACCAGTTTTAACAGTGCAGCACAATTCTGATTGTTTGGCTCTTCATGGTTGAAACTGTGCAGACAAACAAACAAACCAGCTTTGATCATTCTAATATGTGCACCACACTGTTTATTGGCTTGCACAAATAACTTATCCACACCACACTGTTGATTGTGTAGATGTATCGTTATTTTGGTGTTCGGCTTCCTATAAATAACTCTAAACCATTGTTTCTCAACCTTTTTCCGGGAGGCACCCCAACACTACACATTTTTGAACTCTTCCTAATCAAACACACCTGAATAAACTCATCAGCTCATTATTAGAGACTCCAAGACCTGAAATGAATGGGTTAGATAAGGGAGACATCCAAAATTTGTACTGATGGGGTGCCTCCAGGAACAGAGTTGGGAAACACTGCTTTAGGGGCCGTTCACATGCGCTCCTGTGGCATCTGTCGTTGCTATGCAATCATGAACTGGGCTCTCCACAATTTAATTGAATTGAATCAAATTTAATTGAATCAAAATAGTAAGCAATTGATGAGTCAAAAAGGTCTGGATATCTTTGAATCGCAATAATCAGCTGTTCCTCCATGTTGACTGAGCTTTCAATGTTGTTATGGAAAGGGTGAATCTGATTGGTTGGTTCTTGTCACATGACCTGCAGTGCGCTTATGGCATTCTGGAAAGTTGAGATTTTTTTATCTCGCTGCGCCTGGAAAAAATGAGTGCGTCGCAAACGCATCGCTTCTATTATGAGCGCACTTGTCACGCGCCTACATTTGAAATAACGAACTTAAGCACGCAAAAAACACGATATGTGAACGGCCCCTTAAACTGCTTCAAAGTTGGACTTTAAATTATAAGTTGGAGGGCTGTGGAAACATTGTCAGTTGAATTGTGACTCTTCTTACAACAGAAACAAGAAACACTCAGAAATGGCCTTTAGGTAATCAAAACAAACCTACACATCCAAAAAATCTCACTTGACACTCTAGGAATCAAACAAAAAATCACATGAGATCGAAAACAAATCAAGAAAGTCAAGAAAGATCTTACAAGCAAAGATCCCCCCCTCCCCCCAAAACAATAGCAATATCAAAAGGTGAAATCAAACAATAACAAAGTTAAGCAACGTCTAGCGAAATAGACCAAACAAAAAAGTGAAACGAGAAGAACCAAACCAAATGAACCAATGACAGACTGGGTGGAACACCATGAACAGAAGAATGGTTTTATTGCTTATCTATGGGAACACAAAGCAGTTGGCAGATGAGAAGAGGGCGGAAGGGTGAGAGGAGGGGTAGAAGACACACACCAGGGGTTCATCCATTGCCCTGTTGAGTCTGGCCACAGAGTAGGCCCTAATGTCCCTGTGATAGGTCCTGCCAACCTCGCTCAGTCTGCCCTCGCTCCGGAACCTTCGTTGGGGTTGGTGATGGTGCGGATGATAGTGGTAATGGTGGTACGACTCCCGCATGCTCCTTGTCTCTGGAATGTTGTCCAGGAAGTCCTCCTCCACACTGCACTGGCGGGTCAGCGACCTTTTCCTGCCGGCAGCCAGAGCACGGCGCTCCACTGGCCCTTCGCAGTGAATAACCCGCATGTTAGGCCCAGAACCCACTCGCAGCTGGCTGCCCCCTGTGTATGAGTGGTAGACTCCGCGGTAACCGAGCGAACCCTCGTCCTCGCTCCCGCAGTCTAGTCCACTGTCCGGGCTCTTAGTGTTCTGCCTGCTACTGCTGCTGCTCCAGCACTGCGGCCTCTCCTCTATGGAGGTGTAGCGCGGAGAGGAGCGCTGCCTCTGCAGCCTGCGGATGGACTTACTTGGGGAGAGGTGGTTCGGCTGCCGCGAGTCCTGGTGGTATGGCCTTGGGCTCCTGCATGGAGTGCCTGGACGAGCCTCCTCGAAACGCAGCCGCTGACCCATGACCTCCGCCCCAGTGTCCGGATCCTCCTCGGCAACCTCCGGGATGCTGTGGAGCCGCTTGTGGGAGCGCAAGGAGCGCTGTCGTACCACCTCCCGCTGCAAGTCCCAACTGTCTCGTTCCACCGCTAGATCCTGACGCCTGTAATACGCCTTTTAGAGGCCGGAGAGGGTGATGGACGAGGAAGGAGCCAAAGTTTCAGTTAGATTTGGATGTTTTTCAATTAGTTAAAATCGGGATCGTTTTGGAGGATTTTGTTTGGTGGTGTTAGAACAGGCAGAGAAGAATAAACAGTGTGCAAAAAGAGAACAAAATGGGAAAAGAAAGACAAAATAAAGACAGAATTAGTTATTGGAGATCATGGTCGAATGTAGGGCATGCAGTCTCATTCCATGACGTACATGACATGCGACGGAAGGGAATCTGTAGAAGGAAAATGTCAGGAAACGCAAACCATACAGAAAATGAGAACCGGAGAGTGTCACATATGCAGGGTTCATTGAGACAATCCACTTACAAAGCACAGTCCAACAACAACAAAAAAAAATCTACAGATGAGTATTCATAACACATAATATTAGGAATTAAAAACAGGCAATCAAAGGATCAAGACTAAAAAATCTAAGGACTATACATGAATAAAAACGAACAAAAAACAACAAAAATGGAGGTTCGTCTGTCAAGCAAAAAGTGATTCGTGTTCAAAAGTAGACCAGTAACCTGGAATGGAAATTTTAAAAAATATATTATTAGAAATACAAATCTTTTCTAATGATTTCAAATTGTGTATGAAAATTGTGATTG
The DNA here is from genome assembly GCF_051911475.1 of Siphateles boraxobius. Classification (NCBI taxonomy): domain Eukaryota; kingdom Metazoa; phylum Chordata; class Actinopteri; order Cypriniformes; family Leuciscidae; genus Siphateles; species Siphateles boraxobius. Next base: position 15,337,337 of record NW_027509219.1, read on the forward strand.
GTGGTTTAAAATGTCTACATCCTGATACACATAGCATATATTAAGTGGTGATGGCTATAGCAGAATAAAAAAATAAAATAAAAACAAATTGTCTTTTTTTTGTATTTGAGGTCAACAATGCTGCAAATATCTTTTTCTGAATCATACTAAACTGTAGCACAATGTCTGCAATTGCAGGCCAGATATATCCAAAACAAATAAATATAATCTATATAAAGTGTTAGCTTTCATACCACAATCCCAAATGGGTCTCCAAAAAGATAACTCAAAACAAAAATGACAAAAACTGAAATATAATATACCATTTATTGCTTCATATATTCAATACATAGTGTATTTTGTGTTACCCTTTCTGCATTATACTTATTCATATATATTTTGAAAGAAATTTTATTAGACATTTTTATATATTAGACATTTTCATGAAGAGACAGATATTCACAAACTTGTAAAATTACACCGAGAAAAGTAAAACTTAACAGAAGTGTAACCATGAGACAAACATAATCAAAAGTGAATAACTGTTTCATTTAAGCATACTTTACTTAAATGAGATTCCCAAAATGCCCTTGGAATGATATGTGCATTTTCACCTGATCAAGCAGAAGCTAATTTGACACTTTAAACAGGTTAAATTTATGTAATACTTATACATACAGTGCACAAACGAACCCTGTCTTTATTTAATAATAATCACAAACACATAGAACCATGGCATTATATTCCAAGAGTAAAACACTTAAGGCAAGGCAAACAAATACACATATATGATTGTCATATGCAAAAAATCGAAGTATCTGCTAAATAATCCTGTCAACTCCACGTAACAAGAGCCAATCCTACTTTATAGTCTCATTCAGATCTTATTCTACTAGATACAAATCCATAATGAAGCAGGACTTATAACTGAACAACACAGTTTGCAACACCCGGAGAGCATAAAGCATATCAGATCATCTACTCATGCATTGCGTGTGCAGCCTCAGGTTAAGCCATTCAGATGTATCGAGCTTTGTATGACTGGACAGGCTTATACAAAGCTGGCTAAATGACTGGATGACGTCGAAGTTCGGTAGTGCAAAGCGACCCACTTGTAGAACCCAGGAGAGACTGAGGATGGGGCGACCTGTTAAGATCTTGTCGCTCAAGCTTTGTGTACAACATCAGAGGTGTAACACCCCCCGTTTTAAATTCAAAAATCACAAAAAAAACAGCGCTTGTCATATTCAGGACAAATCCAAGGAGTTACTTTATAACAAAAAATAAGCTTACCTCTAAAAACCACCTTAACCAAACTGCAGTTGGCCTTTCAAACTAATTCTATAAGGTTGAAGTGCCAACCAGCTAGTACCACCCCCTCGGAGGAGCCCTACAGACCACAGCATACTCCACCCCCTTTCGTCTGTCCCAGCTTCTAGCCTGCGGCCCTGTGGCCCACGCCCAAGACAGACGGCGGCCGGAAGGGTGTCTGTTCCATACCTTAAGCGTGTTGTGTGAGTTGATGCTGCGGCGGCGGCCTTCTTCCAGCTGCATCTCCGAGTACAGCTCCTCCTCATCCTCCTCCATGATGTCAGACAGATCAGAGCCCCGACTGCTCTCGGTGTAGTACTCCTCACTGTGGCTGTATTGATGATGCTGGAGGTACAGAGGTTTAACAAAACCATGAGAGACACCAGGAAGAGATCTTCAAAACTCAACGGAAATCTCACTATGTTTCTGGTCCATAATTTTGTCCCTAATCACATTTGCTCATCAATACCTCACTCTTAATTGGTTTTGTAAATCTGTCTGTCTTTTTCTATTTGTATCGGTTTGATGTTTTCTTTGATTTGCTTTGATTTTATATTTGGTTTGTATATTTTTATATATTTTACCCTCTGTTTAGACCTGCGATTTATTTGTGTTGTTTTCTTTTCTTTGTTTCTTTGTTAAGTAACTTTGAAGTGGGAAAAGTGTATGAATGTCATATTTTAGCTCAAAAAAACTAAAAGTTAGTACACCCCCTGAAAAATGTAGTCCCCCCATATTTCAAATATTTAGGGCATGCAGGTATTGGAATGGCATTTCCCCAATGTTAACATAAAAAAAACACATAAAAAAACATAATTCAACATAAATATAATTATAATTGAATCAATAATTCAATATAATATGAACATAACATAATTAAATATAATATATTGTGACACTTGGAATGTACATTTTTTAATGATTTGTACAGCATAAATAAAAAGAAAAGCCTATTTCTTGTGTTGAAAAAGTTAGTACAAGACAGTCAACATCAACACACGTAAGATGTAGTGAATGCATGATGATTCTGTCAGTTGGCCCAAAACTCCCAGAAAAGTTTCCCTGTGCAATAACAGAACTGAAGCACTTTAAAGTTGAGAAGCTTGTCGTTCCGAAGACTCACGTGTCTGCCCAGCTCAGAACCTCTGAGAAACTCGTCCACAGAAGCTCCTCTTCGCCTGGCGTGGGGGGAATCGTACCCGTCCTCTTCCTCATCTGAGTTCAAAGACTGCGAAGCGTTACCCTTCTCACTGAAGATGTTCCTCCTCTCCACCTGAAACAAATGATAACTATCAAGTCAGGGTTTCACATTGCAAGTGTTTCACTCGCATTTGCGACTAAAAAGAGATGTGTGAAAATTGTAAAATGTACTCAGGTGTGTGAATAAAAAAAATCCCAGCGGGTCCTCAGTTTTATGAAATTTAAGGTCATAATAAATATTAACTATTGCTGGGCCGTCAAAGGAAGAACATTATTTAACAGATTATTCAATATATACAGTAGATTTCTCTCTCTCTCTCTCTCTCTCTCTCTCTCTCTCTCTCTCTCTCTCTCTCTCTCTATATATATATATATATATATATATACAGGTCCTTCTCAAAACATTAGCATATTGTGATAAAAGTTCATTATTTTCCATAATGTAATGATAAAAATTAAACTTTCATATATTTTAGAATCATTGCACACCAACTGAAATATTTCAGGTCTTTTATTGTTTTAATACTGATGATTTTGGCATACAGCTCATGAAAACCCAAAATCCTATCTAAAAAAATTAGCATATTTCATCCGACCAATAAAAGAAGTGTTTTTAATACAAAAAAAAGTCAACCTTCAAATAATTATGTTCAGTTATGCACTCAATACTTGGTCGGGAATCCTTTTGCAGAAATGACTGCTTCAATGCGGCGTGGCATGGAGGCAATCAGCCTGTGGCACTGCTGAGGTGTTATGGAGGCCCAGGATGCTTCGATAGCGGCCTTAAGCTCGTCCAGAGTGTCGGTTCTTGCGTCTCTCAACTTTCTCTTCACAATATCCCACAGATTCTCTATGGGGTTCAGGTCAGGAGAGTTGGCAGGCCAATTGAGCACAGTAATACCATTGTCAGTAAACCATTTACCAGTGGTTTTGGCACTGTGAGCAGGTGCCAGGTCGTGCTGAAAAATTAAATCTTCATCTCCATAAAGCTTTTCAGCAGATGGAAGCATGAAGTGCTCCAAAATCTCCTGATAGCTAGCTGCATTGACCCTGCCCTTGATAAAACACAGTGGACCAACACCAGCAGCTGACATGGCACCCCAGACCATCACTGACTCTGGGTACTTGACACTGGACTTCAGGCATTGACTCCAGACTCTGGCACCTTGATTTCCGAATGACATGCAAAATTTCCTTTCATCCGAAAAAAGTACTTTGGACCACTGAGGAACAGTCCAGTGCTGCTTCTCTGTAGCCCAGGTCAGGCGCTTCTGCCGCTGTTTCTGGTTCAAAAGTGGCTTGACCTGGGGAATGCGGCACCTGTAGCCCATTTCCTGCACACGCCTGTGCACGGTGGCTCTGGATGTTTCTACTCCAGACTCAGTCCACTGCTTCCGCAGGTCCCCCAAGGTCTGGAATCGGTCCTTCTCCACAATCTTCCTCAGGGTCCGGTCACCTCTTCTCGTTGTGCAGCGTTTTTTGCCACAATTATTCCTTCCCACTGAGGTGCCTTGATACAGCACTCTGGGAACAGCCTAATTGTTCAGAAATTTCTTTGTGTCTTACCCTCCTGCTTGAGGGTGTCAATGATGGCCTTCTGGACAGCAGTCAGGTCGGCAGTCTTACCCATGATTGCGGTTTTGAGTAATGAAACAGGCTGGGAGTTTTTAAAAGCCTCAGGAATATTTTGCAGGTGTTTAGAGTTAATTAGTTGATTCAGATGATTAGGTTAATAGCTTGTTTAGAGACCCTTTTCATGATATGCTAATTTTTTGAGATAGGAATTTTGGGTTTTCATGAGCTGTATGCCAAAATCATCAGTATTAAAACAATAAAAGACCTGAAATATTTCAGTTGGTGTGCAGTGAATCTAAAATATATGAAAGTTTAATTTTTATCATTACATTATGGAAAATAATGAACTTTATCACAATTTGCTAATTTTTTGAGAAGGACCTGTGTATATATATATATATATATATTAGGGATGCTCATTTCGGTTATTTTTCCCGACCGACAACCGCCGCTCGTAAATCGATTATTAACCGTTAACTGATAAGATTATAACGTTAATATTGAATTGGCATTAAATAAAAATAAAATGCGTATCTGTGACCCGTTAAAAATAAAAACAATTGTATTTATTTATCAAAGGGTTTATTTTAATGTGCAAAGTGCAATCTGCAGCATAAAGAACAGATCAACCACAGAACCTGGATTCAGATCAAATTTTGTGACAACAGAGGAAAAACAGAATAAAATAATACAAAAAAAACATGAAATATGCCTACACTTAATATATATATTTTTACACTTAGATAATTAACAAATTAACATGACAAAAAGAAAACAGTGAATCCGTTTGAACGAAACGGATTAAAAGCCGGCATTTTTTTCCGTTAGACTAAGATTTTTCGTTAAATAAAAATAGCAGCCCTACCTCAATCCACACCGTGTCTAATTTTTATTTAAAAAAAGCAACATGTCAACGTGATTTGGGGTTAGTCTGGAGCGCAGCCTGTTGACGGTTAGACCCGCGGCAGAAAACACCCTCTCCGATGGCACAGATGTCCCGGGAATACACAGGTAACGTCTCGCTAGAGTGGCCAGCTTCGGGAAGCGCCTTTCATTTGCTTTCCACCAGTCAAGAGGATTAATATCCAGAGATGGAGGATTGTCTCTCATGTAGATGTCAACCTCTTCTGGATAATCAGTGGCTTGACGAGGGGCGCTGTAGTCATCTCCCAGGAGCATTATCATGGCGTTACTTTGGCTGCGGTCTTTATCTCCAGCTTGGGTAGCAGACACCGCTGTCTCATCTTCCGCATTGGCTATTTCCATAGCAGCACACATTTCAATAAGTTTTGCTTTTGCGGCTTCTTTCTCCGTTTGTGCAAAAAACGGGAGATGTTTATGGCGAGGGTCCAGGACAGAGGCGATCAGCGCAGGTTTGGCCACCAGATCATCCTTGTCAACCTGTGACGAACATATAACCCCCCAATTAATACAAAACAACGACAATAATAGTAATGATAATAATAATAGCCTAATAATAATAATAACTACCTGCATGCGGCCACTTAAGGACTGCCGAACTTTTGCCTTGAACTCCGTCACTCTGTGGCCGTCATCCTCGGCTCTCATCAGGTGTGTGTTCAGCAGGCTAAAGGTGATGGGGTAAATGTTGGAAATTGAAACGTTCTTTTCTGATGACATTATGGTGGTTGCACATTTTAAAGTTTCCAACACGGGTGCAATCTCCTCCATTATTTGCCAGTGTTCGTCTCGTATCTCCAGCGTTCTGGCATCTTGCAGCCTTGTAACCGTTCGGTCAGACAGAACAGCTGTAACAGCCCACCTTTGTTCGAGAAGTCTTCCGAACATGTCACACACCGAGTTCCATCTTGTTTTACAAGACTGAATGAGCTGGTGTTTCGGAAGTTTCATTTGTGATTGTTTATCTTCCAGTGCCTTGCATGCAGGGGTGCTGTGGTTAAAATGCCTAACCAGGCGCCCAGCTGCAACGATGACCCGATGCACGAACACATTAAATCCATCATTTACAGCTAGCTGTAGTGTATGAGCAAAACACGGAACCGACTCCCAGTTCACCCGTTCTGGAGAGTTTGCAGCCACGATGTTGCGTGCATTGTCATGAACACATGCAGACACTTTCCCATTAAGTCCCCATGTCTCCACCGCATCAATTAGTTTAGCTGCAAGGTTCTCAGCTGTGTGTCTGCTAGGCATACTCTGTGTTAGAAGGACAGCTGAATTAACTTGCCAGTCCTCATCGATGTAGTGACACGTTATTGTTATATAGCTCTCCGTTGTGAGTGCCGTCCAGCAGTCAGTCGTAAGGGCCACGCACTTTGTGCTTTCGAGTTGTGATTTAAGCGATTTTTTTCTCTCCTCAAAACGGGCTTCAATTCTACGGGTAATAGTGCATCTTGATGGGATTTCGTAATTGGGCTCAATATAGCCCAGTAGCTCTTGAAAACCTTCACCACAGACGACACTTATGGGCAAAGTGTCTTTTACAACCATTGAACAGATTCTCTGCGTTATCTCCTCAGATCGCCGTGCATCGCATCTTCTCCCTGACAACATGGCGGGCAAAGTTTGTTGCCCTTCATCACTCGATGCTTGTGGATGTTTGCTTCTCAAATGATACTGCATCGTACTCGTACTACTGCTGTATTTTAAAACAGCGCAGCATATTTTACAGGTAACCTCGTCTTCGCCCTTTCTGTTGAAATGGTCCCACACCGTGCTTCTTTTCGATCGCTTCATTTTGCTTGCTCGGTAAAAAAATGTCTGCAGGCACGTGTGTGGTTGCGCGTGTCAATGCGCCCCGTGAGTTAATACATAGTTTTAACTATATAGTAAAACCTATATAGTTTTGTTTTTTAAACCATGCAGCAAAAAAAAAAAAAGCTTAAAAAAACGTTTTAAACCGTTTAACTGATAGTATTAATCGGTCAAAATTTTTACTATCGGTTAACGGTTAAACGGTCAAAATGAGCATCCCTAATATATATATATACAATTATTATAATAAAATATTACAGTGAATTGTTTGTTACTATTATTTTAAAAATGTATTGTGTGTGTGTATATATATATATATATATATATATATATATATATATTTGGGGTGGATTTTTGATTTCGATTCACAAGCTTGTGGTTCAATCCAATTTTGAAAACTAATGCTGTAAACTATACAGGGACTCAAATGGACCAATACTATAATATTGAAGGTTAAAATGATTTAAAACTAATTTGTATACAAACACTTAAATTACACACAATGAAGTTTTTCTATATTAATACAATATAATGCTAACTTTATAATTACATAATTGTTTCTACTTCACACATTAAATATTGAATATATAATAAATAGAGTTGAAATAAAAATGATCCAACCCATTATCCAACCTCCCGAAGATTGAAATAATTTACAAAAGTAAGCTTTTCTAAAGATACAGATTATTTTTTTTATTTTTTTTTCAAATTGCATCTATAACAGTTAAGTGGCATTTTAAAAGTAATAATGTCAATATATAATGGTAATGCTTTTGAGGTATAGGATTTTTTTTTAATACAGCTGTCATAATAATTCAACCTATATTTCAACTTTGCTGTTTTTGAATCACTTTTATTTGTATGGTACAAATTGTGTTAAAACACAATTAAGCCTTTGGAAACTATAACAAAACTGAATTATCTTGTGCTGTTTCACATAAATACAGTACATTTAGCCTATGCATGTGCTAAAGTTGAAAATATGACTTGCAAATATGGCCAAGTCAAAAGAGCTCTCACAAAAGTTATAGAGAACAAATTGTTTTGTTACATTAGAAAATCTATGGCTACAAGAAGATTTCCAAAACATTAAAAGTTTCTAGAGACACAGCTGGCCGCTTTATTCATAAGTTTAAATTGTTTTGTATGCTAGCAATCATCTATATTGAAATCTTGGCATCAACATCCTCATTTACTTAAACTAGTGGACTCACCCTACTGTTCGGGGCATTCCTCTGCGCTGCCTGGCGGGCCATAGCGCGAGCCACTGTGTTGGGAATGGGCGCTCCCTGAGGTTGAGGCAAGATCCTCTGAGGGGAGGGCGAGCGCCGGCCCTCTACGTGAGGGGGCTCCAGCGTGTGCCCCGTGTGCGAAGGGGGTGGTAGGGGTGACGGGGCCCGGGGATGCGGCTCCCAGGACTGTCCCGGTCTCCTGCTCATCTCTGGCTCTTTGGCATGGGGGTCTCTGGCACTTGGTAGGAGTTTGGGTTTAGATATGGGGTACAGGGAGGGTGAGGAGTGGGGATGTGAGGGCGGGGGCTGAGGGTGAGGGTGCGGTGGCGGGCCGGAGTGAGGCTGGACGTGCGGTTGAGGATGGGTTGGGGGGTAGGCTTGTGGGTAGGGAGTTGGGTGAGTCTGGAGGTGAGGGTGTCCATGGTGAGGCACCAGGAGGCTGTGCGGAATGGTGGCCACGGGAGAGTCTTGTGACTCTCCTTGTGCTGATATTGTCCTCACTACGACCTCCCGCGCTTCCAGACACTGGATACGATTCAGTTCCACCGTAACGTAATCTGCTGTGGGGTACATTATCTCTGCTATCTGAAAACAAACAAACAAAAATACAGGATGAACAAATGTCCCTAGTTTTCTTCTGGTCCAGTCAGACAGTTAATCAGATTTGTACTTGCCCTGTTATTTTATTTGATATTTTCATAATAGCAAAAATTATCAATTTAATTTCAATTTGTGTTAGAAATGAATACATTTTAAACTTTTTACTAATTTAAAATATATAAAAACATAAAACATACATAAATAAAAAATAATATTTTTTAAAATATGTTTTTAAAATTTGTATTTGATTTGTACCTGTGCTTTCAAAACGTATTTTATACATACATACACACATATACACACTTCCATTCAAAAGTTTTAGCTCGGTAAGATTTTTTATTGTTTTTAAAAGAAGTCTCTTCTGCTCACCAAGGCTGCATTTATTTGATCCAAAATACAGCAAAAGCAGTAATATTGTGCAATATTTTGACCATTTAAAATAACTGTTTTCTATTTGAAAATGCAATTTATTACTGTGTTGGCAAAGCTGAATTTCCAGCATTATTGATCCAGTCTTTAGTGACATGATCCTCCTAATAAATCATTCTAATATGCTGATTCGCTGCTCAAGAAACATTTATTATTATTATCAATGTTGAAAACAGTTGTGGACAATGGTTTTCAGGATTCTTTGATGAATAGAAAGTTCAAAAGAACAGCATTTATCTGAAATAGAATTTAAAAAAATCTTTAACAAAATCTTACCAATCTAAAAGTTTTGAACGGTAGAGTGTATATCATAATATATATATATATATATATATATATATATATATTTTATGTTCATATATTTTTATGTACATATTTTATTTTGTATTATTTATATATTGTATATTTTAATGTATATATAAAATAAAAATGTGCAATAATAGCTGGAAATTACACAGTTACAAAATAATTCTGTGACAGAAATTAACTAATAAACACAACAGCATATGGTGTTTTGTTTAGATTTCCAACCTATTACAAATGATATTTACACAATTCTCACAATTTTGACATGTTAGTCAGCTATATTCTTAATACATCATAGAAATCCAAGTGTTTGCCAGGCATACAAAAACATATACTGTATGATTCATGAATGTAAAACTGTGCCAAACTGCGTAGTGACACTGTCAACAGGCCTGAAACTTTGTCCAACTGGTCCTGGATCATCTATTCTTATTGTTGAGGCCTGCTTTATTTAAACCCAACTGGTACATGAAAAACATCATCGAAAAATACATTTATGTATACATGATAATTATCTATTTTGAATATACAGTTTTTTGTCCCACAAAAAGGGGTTGATATCATTTCAAAATATGTTTTTGCCTGATTGTTCAAAAATGACTTGCATAAACCCCTGCAATATATATAACACACGGAAAACATTGGCCATCCAGCGACACAAGCGATCACCAGATGGCGCCAGTGAGCAGAAAGAAACCTGCACTCCAAACATGTGAACTAGCATAACATGTTCATCCTACAAAGCTGATCTTGGACCTTTCATTGGCTGCATAAACAGGGCACACAGCTTATTGCAAATCAGTAACTGTTATGATTAAATGGCATGATGATAGTAAGAATCGGCAGCATAACTTCACCTTTTGACCTTTAGTGCAGACTATGTAGCCGATTACACTGGCTCCATTGGAAGTGCCAGTAGAAGTGAGGGGAGGGGGCTTCCACCGGATCTGCAAGACTCCAGGTGTCTGTCCCAACTGAACCTGCACATCCTGAGGAGGTAAAGGAGGACCTGAAAAAAAAAAAGAAAAAAAAGAGGATGTTCATGAAATAACAGAATACTGAAACAAAATGTGAGTTGCTACACTTTTATCATGATTCAAGCAAATTTGTGTGTTTGTGGGTGGGCTGTGACATGCATTATGCTTTCAGAAACATGTGCATGCTTGTGCATGAAAATATGATGCATGTGTAACGGCATGTAAATGTGTGTATTTTACAGCCGAAAGGGACGCCAGCTGTGCAAAGACTATCATAGTGTATTCGCTTATGTCAGCGCTCTGATTTTATGTGGGCTGATTCGTTTTAATCCCAGTGTTATATATGGCTGTCAGCAATGGACTGCACCATCTCAGAACCTAAAACAAACAATGTCCAGTTATCACTTCAGGTATTTTGTATAACAGTGCCAGAGTGAATGGAGACGAGAGAGAGAAAGCAAGAGGAAGAGACGAGCAGACGTCATTCGCCTCATCTCTTGCTTAGGTTCGATTTAAAAGATTGTTCATTAGAGCTGGGTAACGATACAGATTTACAGATTTGATTCGATTCCGATGCAGAAACTCTCAATTTGATTCGATTTTGATTCTAATTTTGATTCGATTCCAATTATAATGTTAATTTTGTTTACATATTTTCCATCCAGAAGACATTTTCTCTCTGCTAATGCTGTACTTTATACAGGGCAGTGCTTCAGACTGATTCAAACCAGTAACTCTTCTTTTTGAATTACTCCTTAAAGGTGCATTGTGTAATATTTAGGAGGATCTGTTGACAGAAATGCAATATCACGATGAACAAGTAACAATAACATATCATTCAACTGAATAATTAAGTAAATCTAATTTCTTAATTTATCTTTGTAAAGAAACCTCATTGCTTAACTGGCTACTCTCTGCTGTCTCAGACGACGACATCTTTTCCTGACGGCCACCGTAACGTCTGTTGGTTGCGATTCGGAACCTCAACACTAGATGACGCTAAAAGTTACAAAGTGCACCTTTAAAAGAAAACGGCTCATGATCAGTGTTTGGGAAGTGCAATACAAGTAACGAGCTACATAATCAGATTATTTTTTTCCTTTTTTCCAATTAACTAGGAAAGTAACAAACGACTTTAAATTCACCCGAGTTACTTTATCAAATAATTAATGAAAGTTATTTGTTTTCCCATTTATTGACTGACACCTCTTCTGTCCTCATGTTGAAAGAAACCGAGAGTTATTGCAGAGGCGTTGTGTGTGCTGTGTGAACATGATGGTTATTGTAGTTCTAATGTGAGCAGGCATTCACTCATTTCACTTGCACAAAAACAGATTCAGTATTCCTCAATATAAATATTAAGCAAACCTGCAATAATTAAATATGTTAAAACAAAAACAATTTATGTATCTAATCTCACTTTATTAATCATTGTCTTTTGCTTTGTCTGCTGACCTTCGATGAACCAATTCAACCATACAAATATACAAAAATTACTTTAGTAAATGTCACATTTGTTTTTTTTAATGCTGAAGTAAGATGGTTGAACTTTATTTTTTCAGCATTTCTTTGAAAGGTTTGTTAGAGCTGCATCCTCTACATGAATTGACCTATGGCTAAGCCACGCCCCCAAACGCGATGAGCCAATCACAGTGCGAATAGCTATCCCATACACTCGGACATTCTCTGCTTCCTCGTCCATTGAAATGCATTGCAGTTAGTCAGGTTTCATTCGTTTTTATATGTTTTTTCTTGTCCTTTTAAGTTTAAAGGGTCATTCCACCGGTGGAGACATGAATATGTATTGAAAGTGGGTCATATATGTAGTAGAATAGTATCATAAATTTCTAATTTGGGACCTTCTTGGCCGATAAAAGGCAGAAAATGACTTTTTAGTGCTTGTGGATTGTAGACAACAATCCCCATAGTGCATTGCAATGCTCAGCTCCGCAGACCACTCCCACTACAGTAGCTAGCTGAACTGCAAGATATTTGTGCAATGAACCTGCCACGTTAGCGTGTTAACAAAATGAAAATAAACTTACTTTACAGAAAGACGACCATTTGACCCTGTAGGCTTTGGCTGACGTTGCCAGTTGAACTTAGGTATTCTAAAGAAGGTCTCCAGGACGCCGCTATCCATATGGGGTGCGAAAGTCGGGTGAGCAACAACACACACGTCCGTGTCATCCTCCGATTCCGTAGCACCGCTGGAATTCTCGGCAGCAGACAGACTCTTGTTCTGTGTCCATTGGCGCACAGTGAGAGCACAGGCACCACCAATCTGCCCCAGCTCGAGCCATTGCGGGCTCCTCATCCGCGGCAGGCAGATCCTCTGCATCGGCCGTGGTGGCAGCAGCTTCAGCCGCCTCCGGTTCCTCCATAGCCCTCAGCTGCTCTTCGCTATACTGTGGCTCATAAAGGTAGCCACGAACATCCGTTTCTACCATAACTACGTCAAAATCCAGATCCTCCATAATGCATCCGTCTGCGTATTCAGTACCTTCGTCCATATTTTCAAAAAGTTTCTTCCGGTGAAATCAAACGCACTGGCACTGATCTGATAGGTCTGTTAGCGCATTAGGTCCAACCCCCTATGGGCGGGTTTGAAAGGGTGGGAACTAGGGCTTGTAGTCTTCACATAAATCCCTCCCTTTTACACTTCCTCCTACAATTACGTAAAATGACGATTTTTGGGTCATTGTAGGAGGAAGTGAAAAAGGTAAATAGAGGATTTCTCTCGTCTCAGGGGAAAATGAAAGAGTGTTGCACGACCATTCAGTAGTATGACTGGATTTCTAAAAATGGAAATCTTAATGCAAATGGGTGGAGTGACCCTTTAAAATGGTCAAACGGTGTGCATGGAGTACATGCAACGGCGACGGTGTGTATTTTTTACCCTTTCCCTAGCCACATCTCAACCGAGATAATTGTCTGGATTAAGTTATGGTAGACCACAACACCAACTAAAGTGGATAAATTAAACAAGGATGTCTACATCTGTTCTAAGATAAGTCAACAAATTATTTGAACGTTATCTTTTACATCTCTAACGTAACGTTAGCCTAACATTAGAAAACTTTAACGTTAGCTTCTAGCTGCGTTGTAGCCTACATCATGTCACTTAGCTTCATTAACATATCTGTAAATAACCGAGATAACAAATGTTAGCAATGTTGTGCTGAATGATTCATGTAAATACTGTAGCACCAAACTTTACGTAGAGGTACTCTTGGTAAAGATGGTAAAAAGGCTCGTCCTGGAAACGTATGCAACTTAGACCTGTACATATTTAATTTGATCATGAACCATTAATTACATATTAAAGCACAATATTTTAGACAACTTTCTACCAAAATATATATCTATAAAATCTTTCTGTCTCCAAAAATCATCAATAGCCTCCTGTGAAATGTCTCCTGCTGTGACAGCTGCCATAGCGCCTGTAACCAAATGTTGACTGTTTGTCCGAGTGAGTGGAGGGGGCGTGGCTTAGCCACAGGTCAATTGTGAATCCAGTTGCTCTGGTCATGCTGTGTGTTTTTGATTTGATAAAAAGAACCACCTCATAAGAATCATTTGCTTTTGAATTTGAGACTCTGTTCACACTGTATATTTTTGGAAAAAAAAAGGCTCATAAGAATCATTTACTTGTGAATCCAGCTACTCTGGTCCACCCTGTAGTATATTATTTTTGATTCGCTAAAATGTACTAGTTCATAAGAGTCATTTGCTTATGGATCTGGCTACTCTGTCTGTGATAAAAGGAACCGGATCATAAGAATCATTTGCTCATGAATCAGACAACTCTGGTTGCACAGTATATATTTTGATTCGCTAAAAAGAACTGGCTCATATAAATCATCTAAATCTTTGCATGCAGCCCATCAGGACAACTCGATAGAAAGACTCACCATCCTCACCACTTTTTCTTGATACGCGTGTAAATAATGGCGCCATCTTTGTGCACAGACAAGTGTGAAGAAGATTTAAGAGCTTTCCTCATACAAAGCTATTATTTTAATGCTATTATGTAAAAATAGTTTAACAGCATTTCATTGTGTTAAATGCCATCACAGTTCTGGTCTACTAAAACACTAATTAAACTGTATATGGTTTCCCAGTGACAAGCTCTCACTTAAACAATCAATTAAGAGAAGCCATCCTGATGTCAGAGAGCAGGTAGGTTGGAATCACACTAATCCACAATGATCACTTCTCTGCCCACCACATGACAGATCATCGGGGAGCGCTTAATCAATGACCACCCCTCACTGATCAGAGCCCACGGGGCGCTCGGAGCGCCGATCGGTCCAGAGACGTCAGGGGGCATGACTGAGAGCCTGTGGAAAGACAGTGGAGCTAAAAGTGGATCATGTAATTTGTGAAGCTGATCCAGAGGCCCTGGATCAATGCTCTGTAATTGAAAACAGCTCAAAGGCTGCCTTTATCTGATCAGGCCTTCATTTGAGGCTACCCCTGCACGGCTAAATGCCTGAAGATGGGCATCACGTAATAAAAGCTTGCGCTGGTAGTCAACAGGGAAGCCCGCAGATGGGTTTACATTGCCCTGTGTATATTACACAGTCTGTAGGTGGGGAACACACTACGCACTAGACTAGACCGAAGGTTCATTTATCTCAAGACATCAAGATGTCCCGAGGCATACACTCCACTGTGCTAGAAATTCGATAATCTGCGAGCAGGACCGCTCCATCATTAGTGAACTTCCCTTAATTAACGTTCTATATCAATTAAAAGCATCAATAATAATAATAATAATAAAAATACATCAGAGATAGGCATTGTGTGAGAAAAACACATTCTTTTCACACTTTAAAAGCATGATTTCTTTGCATCGTCTTCATGTTCTTTAAAACTATAAAGCTGGTTTGCACATACCCACTTCTGATATATTGAAACTAAACTGGGTTTTAACAAATTCCTTTAAATTTTATTGAAGGTAACACTGCAAAATGAAAGCTATTAAAATTAAAGGACAATTATAAAATGTTTTTACTTTATAAGGTACAGTAAATTGTACCACACCAACCACAATGTAAATACTTAAACACACAGTAACCACAATGCTGAAGACTGTGCTTTGGTGTTCACAATACGAAGGGTGGAAAGCACCTCATGTTAGGTGGTTTTATAGAATTTATAGCTTAATTAACACTGGCAAATATTCATTGACTCAACATGCTTATTTGATGAAGATACACTACCGTTCAAAAGTTTAGGGTAAGTAGTATTGGTATTAGTAGTAAAAGAAATGTATATTTTTTTATTTAGCAGAAATGCTTTAAATTGATCAAAAGTGACAGAAAAGACATTAACAATGCTACAAAAGATTTCTTTCAAATAAATAGTATTCTTTTAAACTTTTCATTTATTGAAGAATCCTGAAATGTATCACAGGTTGATAATAATTATAAAAGTTCATTGAGCACCAAATCGTCATATTAAAATGTTTTCTGAAGGATCATTTGACACTGAAGACGTAATGCCTGCTGAAAAGTCCGCCTTAATATCACAGGAATAAATTACATTTAAAAATATATTAAAGTACAAAACAGTTATTTTAAATTGTAATATTATTTCACAATATTACTGTTTTTAATGTTTGTTTTCTTTTTAATAAAATAAATGCAGCCTCGGTGAGTATCCTGGCCCTAGAAATATTATAGTTTATTTTGTCAGTACTGACACCTCGTGGTCATTTTAAGATCTGTCACTTTGAGTAATACATCAGCCATTTGGATTTCAGAGCTCATTGTGCAGATGTACATCTACGTCCATCCCGAAAGCACAATCTGTAACTTTAAAAGGTTTATTTATGCAGTAATATGATTATGTGAATTTTATGCAAAGTTATGCATATGTTTAAGAACTATTTACATGTGACACGCTAAATGTAACTCGAGGCACATAATTGTGATGCTAGATTGTTTATTCATCTCTTACATCGCTATGTTGGGTAAAGGTGATTTATATGGATCTTACATTTGACTGCATCTTAAATACTGTTTTGAGCCATGTGAAGTGACTAACTTTGTAACAGATAGTATTTTTTCAATTTCTTTGTTCATTTGTGTTGCAGTTTCACAAATTGGTCTCCAGTAAAGTGAGTTTGACCCTGATTTCTGTCTACGACCTTTTCTGAGGCTTTATTTAGCCTGCTGCCAAAGCAAATTAAGAAAAGAGAGCAGACAAGTGACTTCTTATATAAACAATAAAGACTTTTGAACGGTAGTGTAAATACAAACTTCAGAAATGTGGCTGGTAACCATTCTAGCGATGTTGTGTCTGAGGTCAGCTGAACAATTGGAAAAATTCAATAAAAAAAAAGTTTAGCTCTACAGTGAAGAGACATCAAACAAAAAGATGATTATTAATCTTAGCACATTAACCATATCTGCAGTATATGAGAAGAACTCAAACATTAGTAGTACAGCATTGTTAGTTAAGAGTGTATCAAGTTCTCATAATCAGTCCACATAAGACTGTTTCCCATAGGATTTTTTTCAGGGGGAGTAGACCACGAAAAAGGTAATTTTTTGTAATCAAAAAGCATGTCTAATTAATTGAAATCATGTATTATGACTCATTAAACTTATACAACATTTTTTTTAAAAAATCTATGATTTTTTTTTTCAATTTAATTTCAATTCTAATTCTGTCTGTTTTTTTTCTGATAATCAATTGAAGACATAAAACATTCATTTAATTTCTTTTAATCATATGAAATTAAACAAACTTTGAGCTTTAATGTTAAAATTAAAACATGGAAGAATTTTATTTATTATTCCATAAAAAATAAAGTTTGGATGATAATTTATTTGTTTTAGTGTTTATTATTCACTTACAAATAGTATTTTATTAATAAAATAGTGACTTTTTTATTACATTGAGACATCTAAATTCTACTATACAACAGTAATATATTTCTGTCAAGTTAAACCGAACTTTTAATTTGACGGATTGCCGTGAAGACCTTTGAGTTTCTGTGTGTTTATGACATGATGATAGTTTTTCTCAAATGAACAGTTAAATGCTCACGAAGTGACTTTCAGAGCGGATCTAGAGTCTGGAGATGAAGTTCATGCATTCGTGTCTTCATATAGGCAAAAAACAGCGCGAGCGTCACACGTACTTCAGTGTGTGTGTGTGTGTGGTAAATAAGACTGCAAGTCGGCTACACCATTCATAAACACAGAACATGCAGGATTCGTATTTAAATAGTTCTTTTGCGGTTTAATATTCACACACACTAGTATACACTCACCGTAAAGGATTATTAGGAACACCATACTAATACTGTGTTTGACTCCCTTTCGCCTTCAGAACTGCCTTAATTCTACGTGGCACTGATTCAACAAGGTGCTGAAAGCATTCTTTAGAAATGTTGGCCCATATTGATAGGATAGCATCTTGCAGTTGATGGAGATTTGTGGGATGCACATCCAGGGCACGAAGCTCCTCTTCCACCACATCCCAAAGATGCACTATTGGGTTGAGATCTGGTGACTGTGGGGGCCATTTTAGTACAGTGAACTCATTGTCATGTTCAAGAAACCAATTTGAAATGATTCGAGCTTTGTGAGATGGTGCATTATCCTGCTGGAAGTAGCCATCAGAGGATGGGTACATGGTGGCTATAAAGGGATGGACATGGTCAGAAACAATGCTCAGGTAGGCCGTGGCATTTAAACGATGCCCAATTGGCACTAAGGGGCCTAAAGTGTGCCAAGAAAACATCCCCCACACCATTACACCACCACCACCAGCCTGCACAGTGGTAACAAGGCATGATGGATCCATGTTCTCATTCTGTTTAACCCAAATTCTGACTCTACCATCTGAATGTCTCAACAGAAATCGAGACTCATCAGACCAAGCAACATTTTTCCAGTCTTCAATTGTCCAATTTTTGTGAGCTCTTGCAAATTTTAGCCTCTTTTTCCTATTTGTAGTGGAGATGAGTGGTACCCGGTGGGGTCTTCTGCTGTTGTAGCCCATCCGCCTCAAGGTTGTGCGTGTTGTGGCTTCACAAATGCTTTGCTACATACCTCGGTTATAACGAGTTGTTATTTCTGTCAAATTTGCTCTTCTATCAGCTTGAATCAGTCAGCCCGTTCTCCTCTGACCTCTAGCATCAACAAGGCATTTTCGCCCACAGGACTGCTGCATACTGGATGTTTTTCCCTTTTCACACCATTCTTTTTAAACCCTAAAAATGGTTGTGCGTGAAAATCCCAGTGACTGAGCAGATTGTCAAATACTCAGACTGGCCCGTCTGGTACCAACAACCATGCCACGCTCAAAATTGCTTAAATCACCTTTCTTTCCCATTCTGACATTCATTTTGGAGTTCAGGAGATTGTCTTGACCAGGACCACATCCCTAAATGCATTGAAGCAACTGCCATGTGATTGGTTGATTAGATAATTGCA
Organism: Siphateles boraxobius; assembly: GCF_051911475.1. NCBI lineage: Eukaryota > Metazoa > Chordata > Actinopteri > Cypriniformes > Leuciscidae > Siphateles > Siphateles boraxobius. Next base: position 15,356,138 of record NW_027509219.1, read on the forward strand.
TTAATGAGTAATTCAACAGGTGTTCCTAATAATCCTTTAGGTGAATGTATATCGCGATTTGATTTCATGTGTACTGAACTGCGGGCCACCCCCCCAAAACAATGGTAGGGGAAACACTTGTAAGACTAGAATAAGTCATGGAGTATCAACCATATGAAGAGTGACTTATGAGATATTAAATAGGTCTTCAGGTCTCTCAACACCAAACAGAACATAGGCATTAATTAACATTCTATACCAATAAAATCTGGAACTGTTAATGATCAGAGGCTTTGCTGAGAGCCACGGCACAGCAGGAGACCGCCATAATAATGCTGACGGCCTTTCATTTCCTCCCTGGATAATGGCTGTCACACTCAGGATCGGAGGGGAAAAAATGAGCTGGCACTGAAAGCATCCTCATATGCATGTCTGCTCTGCTTTTTGGCATTACAACGAGCGTGTATACGTCTGTGAGTGTGTGAGCCAGTGTGAAATAATGTGGGAGACAGTAAAGAAGGAGCAAGCGAGGACTCCCTCAGAAGCAGAATACTGGGCATCCCCCTGTTATCCCCCTCCGCCCTCGCCTTTCTCAAATCCTCTCTGATTCTTCCTCTTTTCATCTTCAGTCGCTCCGCTTCCCTACTGCGGCAAACGCTCGTCCCATTTCCATTCATCACGCATTCATTCATTTCCTCTGCTCTCATTCGTCTGTACTCCAAAGCTTAAAAACAAGGCATGTTCAGGGTCCTCTGGGAACAGCGTGGAGAGATGAAGAAAAGCAAAACGCAACTCGGTTGATCAAAATCTCAGGTAGACGTTTGCGTAATAGTTCTGTGAAAACCAGAGCCGACAGCTCTTCGTTTTTTTTTTTTTCGCTAACATGCCATAGGGTTCTTTTAATGAAGGCAGCTTGTGCTTGTCTACAGTCTCTCTAGGGTAGGAGGCTCATTATGGAGCACTAAACTCTCAGTCTCCTTTAGCAGGGTGAATTGATGAACAGAAACAGCATAGCAAACATCAAGGTTACACCCCTAATGTTAACTGTTATCTGACACATGAGGAACTCCCACATACGATTGACAACTTATATGATATTCTCTGAGGAAGCACCATCTTCAAAATATTTGGATGAGAATATAATTGGACAAGGATTATGATGGCTGGTCTCATAGGAATTGGTAGATACAAAGACAAACGTGTTCCCTCCAGTCCAATTTTATCAGAGTCTGCTCAGAGTACACAGATATTTTCATAATTGGCCCTTAAAAGTTGGAAAAAAGTGAAACATTTCTAGATGTAGGTGCAGTGATTAATTTGTAAATGAATAATTGTCGGAACCAAAACAACAATTAAAGTGCTGTGACCAAACTGACCATACAACTTTAGTTTTCCCGGAACATGACGTCACTAAACTGTGAAGGCACAACTATAAAAGCATCATTCACAAGTTTCTGCCTGGCCCTACACCTTATTCCGCCACGTATTCTGTATACATTGAGACCAAATATCATTCTCTCACCGACAACGTTGTTGCCTCATTCATTACATCAATTTCTGAACTAACTCCCGTTGTTTGTCTCCCGCTATCCTGATTAGTATTAGTGTTGTCCAGGGCTCTTTTAACCACAAACACCACCAGCTTTAATCGTTGATATAAAAATTTTATATATGCTTGACTGTCTTTTTGACATTTTGAAGAAATTAACTTATTTTTATTAAAATAATTAGTCAGGTATATACACTCTCTCCGAACTTTCCGCTGCTCACCGTGGGCAGGGCTGGACTGGCCATCGGGCATACCGGGCCCTTTCCCGGTGGGCCGACGTGCTTTTTGGGCCGATACAGATCATTCTTTAAAAAAAAAAAAAATTTTGTCTAACGGCCCATAAGACTCGTACATCGGCGGCCCATTCGTTTAGTTTTGCTTAATTGGCGGGGCTGGGATCTTTGTGCTGGTGTAATGCATTGGACAAAAAAAGTCAGCATAGGTTTTTTTTTTTTCAAAGACCGGCCCATGAAACGCGTAGATCAGCGGCCCATTGGTTCTTTTCTTGATTGGCACTGGGCTGGTCCAATCACATCTTTAAACCAATCCCCCTTTGGGCTCTGAGCGAGCGTGCAGTGTCAGTGTGTATCTGTCAAAATAGTCAGAGATGGAGAAGAAACGCAAGGAATGTGCAGAGAAATAGGGTAAAGAAAGAAACTGGACCATCAAGTGTCTGATGAGGATATTGAGGAGGATCAGGAGAGAATGAGTGAGTGTAGAGAACTGTGGTAAGCAGAACTAGGCTACTTTCAGAACACTGAGGCGATGAGTGTTGGAACCCATCACCCAGGTACGCATTATTTACACATCGGCATAGTTGACGATTACGCATTTTACTAGAATTGTAATGAGACGCGTTTGTAAACCATGTTTTCCGCCAAAATAAAAGATTATGTGTTTATCTCTTTCAAGCATAGAAATTAGTACAAATAGTATTTTTCAGTGCATTTGTTTTACAATATATGGCTATTACTGTCATGGAATTAATATTATAACTATTATTATGTAGTAGTGCAATGTAGACAGACACTATATCACAACTAAAATAGTTTTTTTTCTTTGTTCAATTTCCACACTGATTATGGGTTGGTGCTCTTAATTTTGAACTCTCAAAGTGCACAAGATTGATGAATTTAACATTAAAAAGCACACATTTTTCTCCCCCAAACCCCCCTAAGGAGACAGAGGTCCACCCACCACAGATGTACCAAAAATCCTGTGTCAAACACTGGTATTGCTATGCCAATGCAGCTTATAGCTTGTTTTAGGATTCATTATTCCGGAGTAGTTCGATTGTATTTTACAATTAGTAGTTATTTCATCTATTAACTCTTACTCATTCCTACTCACTCATTAGGCTACATGGCATTAGTGGTTTTAATAGGAGTTGGTATACATATTCAGGGGCGTGAAAAGATCGTTTATATGTAGTGGGCCAGTCTGGGCCAAAATGCCCGGGCCGATTTTTAGCCCCAGTCCAGCCCTGACCGTGGGTAAAACAATAAGCAGTAAGCAACAATCAATGAGAGTGATTTTGAACTTAAGAAAGCTGATTGGTCAAAAATGTATATGTTGAGGGCCAATAGCAAAACATAACCTCCAAATACATCTACATAAACTCATGCTTGCTTTGTCTCACACGTGTACACGCACTGTCACCATGTAATGCACTTGCTAATGTCAGATTGTTTAAAAACAAATACTGAAACTAAAAACTAAAATTTGACATTTAACGGACCAGGATCCGGCTCAAAATAAGCACTGCATGGGTGGTATTGTGGGATTAATTACATTCGTAAAATTTACCAAGGATACTAATTCAATGTATTTTGATCTGAAAACATAAGCCTTGATTAGGCTTTCTGTCAATTTTAGTCCCTGTCATGATCAAAATGTGAGATTTTAAAAAATTTTGTTGGGTATGGTCCAACATTGTGCTCATTTTGATGCATCAGTAATCCAAATTCTTGAGATATACCCTAAAAACAAGGTATTGCAGATGTTTTGTGGCCTGGAAATAAATAAATAGAAGTTTTGCAAAAAAATATAGGGGTACAAAAGTATTTAAAAGTATGGAGCAGGAAATTTTTTGCAAATTTTAGATTTAGGTCACCATAAATAGCCTTAACTAATTCGACACCTTCAAGGATCAGTTGGATTACCGGTAATTGGATAGCAAGTTCAACCACCCCAAACACTTTAAAAAACTGCTAGCAACAACTTCACAACACCATAGACACGGCACTGCTTTTGTACTAACAACCACTCAGAATCAGAACAAGGCAGAAAGCACTTAGCAACAGCCTAGCAACCACAAATAACACCCTGGCATGGTGGTGACAAGTTTTGAGAAAAATTCTTGATAAAAATGTACTGTAAAAATCCAGGTATTCTCATTATTCATTCAGAATAGGATGAGTATTTTAAAAAAAACAAGGTTAGTAGCAAATAAGTTAAGTTAAAATAAAAAGTTATGGGTCAGTAAGATTTTGTAATGTGATCGCAAGATATCTCATATGATCACCAAGGCTGCATTTATTTGATCAATAACATAGTAAATCAGTAATATTGTGAAATATTATTCTTTAAAAAACTGTTTTATATTTGAATATATTTTAAAATGTAATTTATTCCTGTGATGGTAAGGCTGAATTTTCAGCATCATTACTCCAGTCTTCAGTGTCACATGATCCTTTAGAAATCATTCTAACATGCTGACTTGGTGCATAAGAAACATTTTATCTTATTATTTTATCTTAAACACCTTATTATTATAAATGTGAATCTTTTTGTGGAAACCTTGAGACGGTTTTTCAGGCTTCATTCAAAAGAACAGCATTTATTTGAAACAGAAATCTTTTGTAACATTATAAATGTATTTACTGTTTATCTTCTGAATGCATCCTTGCTGAATAAAAGTATTAATTTCTTAATAAAATAATAATTAATATTTATCAATATATTTATTATTTTTAAATATTATATAATAAATAATTAACTGTATATTAATTGCATCTTACATCATATTACAATTATATAATGTCTATATATTTAATAGAAAAAAACAACAACAACAACAACGCAATTAATCATGACCCCTTACTTGTATGTAAACTCTGTAATAAGAAATGTGCCTACCATTGAAGCAATTCAATCTTGAAGTGTCAACTTCACGTTTTTGCAAGAACGCATGGCGATCTGCGGCGCAACGAAATGTTATGCAATTAATCTGATTGAATGTTTCAATCGATTAACAGCGCTAGTAATAAGATGTAATATCACTTAGCAATAAGAAATGAACATGCAGAGAGTGCACTCAATGTTAGCTGACTCACCGGCTGGCTGTGTGCAGAACTCCACCGAGACCTCCTTCTTCTCCCTCTGATCAAGGGGAAGCTGCCAGGGCATCTGATGGGGTCGGGCCACCACCCGTATCTTATACACAGTCATGGGCTTCAGGTTGTAGAAGTGGTATTTGTACCCTCCAGGCTTCACTACATCATACTCCCCATCATTCAGGAAGATCATGTGGCTGTAGTTACTGTTGCTCGGCATCCAGGTGAGTTCAGCCGAAACTTGTGTGATGTTCTCCACACGAAGGTAATAGGGTGCAACCACCACATCTTTCCCCACCAGCAGTGTGCAGCGCAGCGGATCGGAGAGCCCCCGCTCTGTCATGCTCTGGATGGAGATACGGTGAGTACAGGAAGCCAGGTTCAGCTTCTCGATCAAAGACTTGGTGCGGCCGCCGAAGGGCACGCTCATGCGCACCTCCTGATCAACCAGCACGTTGTAGCCACTGATGGGTGTCCACCCAGGCAAAACCACTGGAGGCTCCCAGCTTATAATGACACTCTTGGCCAGCTGTTTGATCAAGGTAATGCGGCGGGGGTAAGGCACGATGTCTTCTCCGATCTCATCTATGTTCACGTCCAGCGTGCCTGTGCCGTTGCTGCAGGGTCCCAGAAAGTCCATGCCCAGCCCAATGCTCATGCCCAAGCTGCTCACCCCACTGCTGCTGCTGGTGCCCGTCCCGGTACCCGAGCCCAGGGCATCCAGCCTGTCCGAGAGCAGCGTGCTGAGCGTGCTCACGGCGCTGCTCGGCATGGAGGGGGGGCTGTGGTTGAGGTAGGACGGTTCCTTGATGCGGTCTAAGAGAGGAATGGAGGGAAGATCCTCATCCTGGACAAAGTCCACAAAGTTGGAGGGAACGAGACCCTGCTGTCCATCCAACAACTCCCCTGAAGTGCAGAAAAGGGCATTGAGTGGTGAAAAAGAGCATGAGGGAGAAAAGACTATTCATGCTACAAAAAGATATTGTTATTAGGAAATATGTCAACATGAAAAAGAAAACTGCAGTTGTCAATGTCTTCATAGGATCTTTAACAATTTTGACTGCTTACACTACAGTATATTGTTCACACTCAGAAAACAGCAGCAGTTGAACACTACTATTTAAAAGTTTGGGGTCAGTAAGATTTTTTTTCAATTCAAGAAATTTATACTTTTATTCAGCAAGTATGCATTTAATTGAAGACAGTAAAGGTGACAGTAAAGCCATTAAGTGTTACAAATGGCTTCTATTTTGTTACTTTTTGAACTTATCATGTGACACCTAAGACTAAAGAAATGACTAGAGAAAATTAAGCTTTGCCTTCACAGGAATAAATTGCATTTTATTCAAATAGAAAACAGTTATTTTAAATTGTAATTATATTTCATACTTTATTTGATCAAATAAATGCAACCTCGTTGAGCAGAATACCTTGAAGAGACTTTCTTTCTTAAAAAAATCTTATTTACCTCAAACTTTTGAATGATAGTATATAACCACTCTGAAGTAGTCTTGTATTATGACATACCTTCATAGAAGCCGTCCTCATCCATGGTCCCATAAACATACAGGTACTTCCCAGCCACCAGGGGGAGCTCTGCTTCAGGATGCTCATTGGGGCCATCGTAAGGGTTATAACTGCACAGAGGAAACGCTGTATTCAGTGTTGCCAAGTCCGCTTATTTTAAGCGACTTTGGGCTTGTTTTTCTGTAAAGTCGCTTACAAATATTGGTAGTCGCGGGTCGCGTTTTTTTTTGGGATTGTTTCTAAAGTGTAGTTGCTTATTTGGGCTTGTTCCCACCTCGTTGTCAAGCAGATATTTTCTATATGTTATTTAAACGTAGGAGTTTGTCTTGCCTGTTCCCGCTGCCCCCCCCCATAGAGATCCTAAGTCCCTCCCCTTCCGGTGGACCACCATGGGACCTCATTTCGGAAAAATATTGTATGGTAGTCAATGGCGAGAGACAAAAAATATTTGGATCCCGTTTGAATTGTGCCCTGAATTACACATATGATGTTTGTCAATTTAAAAGATACATTTTAAAGTCAAGAAAGTCGCAGTTTGATGTAAAACTGTTGAGGTATAAGACTGTGAAAATACGTAATTACAAAGACTACAAACCCAAAAGGCGCGCATGTGACGTCTTACCTTTTCACTCAATGAATGAAGCTAACTTTACTGAAGCTAACGTCTGTCATTTTTTCTATAGTCTAACGTTATAATCGTAACGTTACGCCGTAATGCCTGTGTGTTTTGTACCAGACTGCACACACATGAGCTTGGTGACGTAAATAGTGCGATGTAGTTCATTGAGTGATTTTCACATAAAACGAAATGTTACTCTTATGTTTTATGACAAACTGTGACTTTCTTGACTTTCATAATTATCTTATAAATTGACAAACATCATATGTGTAATTGAGGGCACAGTTCAGATGGAATAAAAAGATAAGTTGTCTCTCGCCATTGACTACCATACAAATTTTTTTCCGAAATAAGGTCCCATGAGCCGGAAGCAGAGGGGAGGGACTTAGGCTCTCTATACACAGAGTTTTTTCCCACCCACATCCTGCTTCTATTTGGCTCTTACCCAGATGGCAATGAGTACTAGCCAATCAGAGGCAGAGCAGGGCAATCGTTTTTTTTTTTCTGGTTAGGAAAACGTCAGTGAGTGACGTTTAAATGAAAATACGTGCGAGTCACGACCGTCGCGACTGATGGTGACTGGACTGTAGGAGAATTTTTATATATTAATTATATTTTAGATATTATAGATATAGATATTATAGTTTAATATCGTTTAACCGTTTAACTGTCACTCCCCCTTTTTTCGCATAGACATAAAAATCACTATCCAAACTTAAATGGTTGTAATTCAAGAATGCTTTGGAATATAGACCTATGGTTGGTCTTGTTTTAAAGAAGACATTTGCCAGATTATTGTTGAAGTAAAGTATTGTGAAATTATGAAAGTGAAACAGAAACAGAAAAAAAGTTTTACAAGTTTGAGTTAATGAAAATGAACAATGTAAAAATATCATTATTTATATTTTATATAAAATATATATATATATATATATATATATATATATATATATATATATATATATATTACAAAACATATTTTACTCTAAAATTGCAAGAAAATGTAAGCCAAAAATCTGAAGAAGTTGTGTTCCAAATTTTAGGTTGACATCTCAAAAATGAGCTTTCAGTTACAATTTATTTGGGCGTAGTACCAACATTTTTCACTAGACGGACAGCCAAGCTTCATTACTGAAGAAAAATAAACGGTACCGTATGCACAGTTTTACAAAACTGCGAACAGTTTACCAATCTGTCCACATGGATGTATATTGACAATCTGTACCCACAGTTTAAAACTATCCATCCCCACGGATTGTAAAACCGTGCACACAGTTTATTTATTTTTCTCTTCCCGGAACCTAGGGGGGCTCCGTAAAAAAAGCTCTTTTACTGTCTATGAGAAAAAGTCGCTTGTTTTGGGCTTGTTTTCACGGGCCTGGTTGCTTATTTGTCTCGCGAGATCTGGCAACACTGGATTCATTCATGATTTTAAAAAAAACAACCTTTTATTAAACCTTATTTTGTATGGTATATTCTAGATTAAATCAAACCTAAAGGAGAAATGTATATGTTTTGATGGTAAACTATTAGTGGAAAATGCTTATATACAGTAACTAAGCAATTGGTAGGTTAATTACCCTGAAATGTTAAGCACTGTAGCTCTGTGGCAGCTACAGTACAAAACATTGCTTGGTTTGTCCGGGCATCCCGGCCAGCTTGATATAGTGGAGTGCAACTTGTTTGAAACATTATTTTTCATTATTTTTGTAAAAACCATCTGGTGGTGCTAGTGGAGCCAATGGGCAAGCTGGCTGAAAGGTTTAAAGCAAAAATGTGAAGCTTGTATTTTTGGTAAATCTTTTCTATGCTTGTATTACCGTGTATTTTAAATGTTAATCTGCTGTGCTTGGTAGATAATCAAAATTCTTTTCTGTACGGTAATTGATTGTGTGCACAGATGTTGTTGATGTACTTAACTTGTACTTAACACAGACTTGATACAGTCACTAACACTATTCTATACCTAATGATTACAGCTAATGGCATGATATAACAAATCATTACAGCTAATGACATACTATAACCTATTATTACTGCAAACGTCCAATTGTAACGTATGGTAACATGTTACAACAGCTGTAGTGGATCCACTTACTTGTAACGGGCAACACACAGTCTCACTTTGCCTGTGTATCTGGACTTAGACCTGGGGGACGAGCCGGGCTCTTTATCCATCTAAAAGAAAAAGGGGACATAAAAATAATTCTTGCATATGGGCCCAGGGCATGGATTGCTAAGCCACTGAAACTCCTAGACCTCGAGATTGGATTTGAAAACCAGATCTGATTGTGTGCAGTGTGAACAAAACTTAAGAATGTCAATGACAAATCAATGGGTTGTAAAGAGAATACATGGTTTTCACGTTTTGATTTTTGATAATTTTTTAGGCAAAAACTGAAATCTGAATTAATTGAGAACAAATTCTCGTGTGCAATCTGATAATGTGGGCGATTAAGCCAATAGCGCCAGCAGAGCACAGTCTGAGCAGACAGATTGGACTATTCACACCCACACACAATTTCTCTCTCACACACACACAGTCTGTCAATGTATACTGTAATTATTCTCATAATGACCAAATCACTGTGGTACGGCACACTACTAGAATCTACTTTTCTCTGTTGGGTTTTTATATGTTATATTCTATTCTATTCTATTCTATTTATTAGACTCTATACAAACTTTATTTTGTAGACAATTTCAGTGTTTTATAAATTTTAACTTGATAATAAATTTAAGTCAAATTGTAAATTATAAAAAAAAAAATGTTGTGAAAATTCTCCATTGATTTGCGTTGTTGCCTTTCAAAATGAAGGGGTTAAATCATTGTAATATTCGCATACTGAATTGCTATTAGACTTCTTTCTTGCATTTATCTGGAATTTTTTTCTTTCTGGCATCTTTTAGCCATCTATAGCTGACTTTTTCGCTTCTAATTCTTGCATTTACTTTACACACAGAACAAAAGTCTAAAACCTATTAAGGGGTCATGAACTGATAATTCAAATTTTCCTTTATCTTTGACAGTTAAGAGTTCGTTCAAACTATAAAAAATACCCTGTAAGTTTCAAAACTTCCTTGTTATTCCAAAAACTGCATTTATTGAAACTAAGGCCAGAAAACGACAGGATCTAAAAAGTGGTGACTTATGACGTCACACAGCAGCGAAAGACCAATGTGAATGTCTCAGCAGTGCATTATTCATTTTACTGTGGATTATTTGGTAAATTTCAGTGCAGACTTTTACGATATGGATCTGCCAGCAACGCCCCAAACATGTCAGAATCAGAATCAGAATCAGAAAGAGCTGTATTGCCAAGTGTGCTTGCACATGTAAGTAATCATGTTTATTCTAATGCCTGATCTGTGATCAGTGATTTCTGATGTATAATTATTCAAGTTCAGACAGATTATCTCTCAAAATCGTTCAATACTGTTTATGCATCAGTAAATCAAGCCGGTGACTAAAGGATCAACTTCACGTCGTTTCTCTTAGTAGGATGAAAATAATCTTATTTAAACTGTGATTAAATTACATACAGAAAGCAATCAAAGAATGCTCTTTCCAATCGCCCAAGCTGTCAATCACACAGCGGGAGTTTATCTGGACACTTGCCAAAATGTTATGTAATCAATGATGCTGTTACAATTTATAACGAAGCTCTAACTGTATTTACATCGTGTTTGCATTGTTATTTGGTGAAAGCATTCGTGAAAGTGCAGAAATTGCGTTGCCATAATTAGATCTCTTCATTCACGCGATCAACAGACTGTATGTCCTCTGCTCAGTGCTCATCACTGCAACCTTTCATGTGATGGGAATACAACATAAGTTTTCACGATTCTTTAATCATGATAGCTGTAATAGTAAAAACATAGTAAAAGATTTCGAGAGAGTTCCACTTGTAATTCCAGTAGCTATTTCATATGCAAACATGTCAGCCAATCACAGCAGTGGGAGTTTACACTGAAGTCTCACAGCAGACACGCCCCTTCAAACAGAGCGTTCAAATCAGAGGCTAAAATAAGGCTTGGAAAAATGCCTTTTATTTGTAGATTATGATTTTTTTTTAATGTAAAAATCATACTAACATTATAAGGGCACCCCAGGAAACATTATAAAATAATCCAGTTCATGACACTGCTTTTGTGCTGGCTTTGTAAGCACCGGTATTTCATTCAGAAAAAATGTTAATCTAAACTATTTTATTCTGTAGAACCGCACTTCTTTCTATATATTTAACTTTCAGTTTAAAAGATTCAACTAAAATGAAAGTGTGAAGGGTTAACATTAAAGGTAAAATGAACTAACACTGATTGGTTGGTTTGTTTGAGATACTCACAGCAGTGGCGATGACGGGCCGCACCTCTGAGAGGAAGGCCCGTCGTGGGCTGGAGGGGGTGCTTCGTGACAGGAAGGTGGGTTTAACAGACAGGAGCTCTACCTTCTCCCCCTCAGTCATCTGCAGAGGCCGAATGAGCTCTGAGATCTTACTCATTGAATCCTCATTACCTTCACACACACACACACACAAAAGTGACTGATTACTTCATTCCTTTGTACAGCCCCATCTCAGCACATCATCACTGCTGTTGATTTTTTCAGCCTTCAGATTTTTCAGCATTAGATATTGTTTCATAAGCTCTAATTGGAAAGGTAAGGGATAAAAGATGGCAAACTGAAGATAAACAAATATGAAGTGAACTATAATCAATCAATCCCTTACAGAAACTATACAGTACTGTTCAAAAGTTTGGGGTCGAAAATGTTTTTAAAAGAAGACTCTTATGATCAGCAAGGCTGCATTCATTTGATCAAAAATACAGTAAGAACTACTGAAATATTAATTCAATTCAAAAGAACTGTTTTCTATTTTAAAATATTTTAAAATGTAATTTATTCCTGCGATGGGAAAGCTAAATTTTCAGCATCATTACTCCAGTGTCAAAGGATCACTGTTATCCACTGTGATCACTGTTCAAGGATCACTGTTACTCCAGTGATCCTTGAAAAATCATTCTAATATGCTGACTTGGTGCTCAAGAAACATTCCTTATTATTATCAATGTTGCAAAGAGTTGCTGCTTAATATTTTGTGATTTTTTGTTTTTAAACAGCATTTATTTAAAATAGAAATCTTTCGTAACATTATAAACGTCTTTACTTCCACTTTTGATCAATTTAATGCATTCTTGCTGAATAAAAGTATTTTAAAAAAGTGGCAAAACTTAAAACCAAATGCCATTTATTTTAAACAAATAAATCAGCTTCAAAATTATAAAAAAAAAATAATTGATGTATTGATATACTGTATATCGATATATTTTTAACAAGCCACTATCTGGTTGTCAAAGAGAAAAACATGACTAAAATAAGTTAGTTTTGAGAACATTATTTGTTTGCAGATGCAAATAGATTTTATAACACAAAGACAAAGATGCCCAAAATATTCTAATTATGTTGAGGTCCTTGTAATTTATGTATCTACTATTTTGTATATTAATTAGAATGAATGGATCTACGGATTTTCAGCACAAAAGAAAACATACCATGTTACTTGCTACATTACTCAGTTAACTATTTCAGGAAGTGTCAACACATGATCTTCTTCAGAGTGCATCCAGTACCTTTCCCGGAGGGGGCAGAGAGGCCGTTGAGGAGCTGGGAGAGGGTGAGGGGTTTGGTGGGTGAACCGGGAGAGTCGCTCCCTGTGAGCTGACTGCTGCTCAGGATGTCTAACTTCCCAGCTTGCAACCTGAACTTCTCCAACTCTTTTGACAGCAGGTTAAACTGCTCACTCTGTGTCCGGCATTTTTCCTCCAGTTCTCTCACTTTAGCCTGGAAAGAAAAAGAGGGATGGAAAGAAAAGGAAAAGAGAAAGGCTAGCGTTAAAAACCTGTACAGAGACCAAATTGGTCTGGTCTGTAATAAAAAGCAAGATTCTAGCAGCAGTGACATTTACAATAGTTAACATCTGCACTTCACATTAACTAACCGAACAAAGCTAATGAATGGAGCCAACGAACTCTACCAGCTGTGGTAAGCAACCTACAATACTACAAGAATGGCCCACATCTAAAAGGAGGTTTTTCCTACCAAAAATCGCATTGTGTTCTTAGTGCGAAGGACACTTCTCAGCTTCAGACACCAACAGAATCAAACAAAGACAGGAGTCAATCTATGTTCAGCTGTTATTGTACAACAAATCTCTTTTTTGGTCATGAAGATAGCAATGGGAAGTAATATTACATGGAGGAGGGTACCACACATGCCAAAATAACAGTAAAAGCTGTTTATGCCTGATGATTTGACGAAACTCACATGAATACTTGTACATCAATACTATTAACTGCATTAGAGGTGTGAGTTTGCATTTTAATCATGTCAACATGGAACTGTAACTTGTCTTGTGCAATATGTTTATGCACAGTTACAAGTCCACATAAATCACTAAGCAGGACTTTTTGGGCAAGAAAATTAAAGGAGGGTGGTGGAAGGTAGACATGACACGTCCTGCAATCCATCAGTCATGTTTATTTTTGCTGATCTGCTCTGCAAACGCACATATCCATGAGGCGCTAACAGCATTCAGCACAAGTTCAGCATACATGCATCTCAACACAGGAAGAGCAGAAACGATCAGGCAGTGAATGAGATACTTTAACCACTGAGAACAAACTTACTTTCATGAATATGCCCTCAACTACAGAGGCTGCCCTCATTTTCATTGATCTCTTGTTAAGCATCTGTACTATCAAAAAAATTGAATAAAAACTGCCTTTTAAGAGGAATGAGGGTACAGCTGGATGGTTTCAAACAATCTGGTTTTAAAAAAAATCTACAGTGGAAGACAATTTTTTACCCTTTGCTAAAGATGGTAGAGTTTGTGATTAGTTAATTATCTATTTGGATGACAAGTATATGCCACCACCCATTTTACATACATCTTACAAAAACATTTCAAATAGCAGTAACAAACAATTCATTAAAATATTTAAATATAATCATATTTTTTTTATATTTCATTTTATATTGATATTTATATTATGTACACCATTTTATACATATATTGTTAAAATAGTTTTCATTTTTTTTACATTAAAAACAATTTAACTTAATTATAATTTAATTATTAGCAACATTATATACTGTTATTAATACTATTATGTGTATGTATGTATATATATATATATATATGTGTGTGTGTGTGTGTATATATAAATATGTATGTATATTTTGTTTAAAAAATGCTTTAAAAAACAGTTGTTGGCATTGAAGACAAAAGCGTGCAAAACGTGACCTGTTTTTATACCTTAAACATTTATAAAACACAAACAACTTTTGTCAGGTATATATAAAATGACTATGAAGTTTGATGGTTTCTCATAAAATGGTTCAATATTTTGATCTATGGCGATATAGATCAAAGATATTGATCAAATGTTTACAGATCAATCATGGATATGAGTAGTAATTGACAGGACAGCTAAACGAGTAGACAGGAACTACCCCAATGAGTCACACGGGGAGGGAGAACTTTGAAGAAAAGTAACTCGAAAATACCTGCATGCTGTCCAAGTGATTCTGTATATGCAACAAACAAAAACAAAAACAAAAACAAAAAAGACCAGTAACATAGTGACAAGAGATGTAAGAAACCAAACAAATCACAGTTACACACAAGCATTTCTTCAGTTTCAGAAGTCACAAAAACCCAACATGAGTGCTTTTCCCCCCTCCCCCCATTTCCCCTTAATTGCCAATTAATGGCAGCAATGAATGAAAAGAACAAGGCAAAATATGGAAAATAAATCATAAAATGTGCATCAAAGAGATGTAGGCTACATTAGTTTAAAACATTAAATAATGAAACTAATCAGCGAAGATATGTACACAAGAACTTACTTTATTAGTTTATTTGATAAATTTGTCTGAATAACTCAAGATAAAAAGGTGTTAGCTAAGATGTGATTCATTTGGTAGCAAGAGTTTTGGCTAATATGAGAAAATACATGATGACGCATGTGGAATGTGCTGTACTTTAAAGGTCAGCCAAGATAAGATTTAGAATTCATGCTTATATGCACACTCACATACACATGCACTAACATTCATGAGTAGACATCGTTACTCACCTCTAACAGATGGACGGCACCTTCATGTTCCTTCTTAGCCTCAACCTGAGCCTATCAACAACACAAAAATAATATATAACACCATTAATACCAAATCAGTCACTGACATGCTCTTAATAAAAGTCACGGCCAGAAATATTCCTATATGTTCCCACATCTCTCTGTACTGGCAGATCAGCCCATATTTTGCAAGCTGCTCCAAATCTCAGATTTGCATTTTTAAAGGTATTTAGTATTGCTTTTTGACATATAACACAAATAGGCTAAAGAACTGAATATAAAGTATTTTTTATTTGTAAATATAGAAATATTTGGAATTAATCTAGTAAACATGTTCATACACTCAGGGGGAAAAAAAAACTTCTGGCAAAATGTATATTTAAACAAATGGTTTTAATTACATTTATTTAAATTTCTTTAACTTTGCTAGACATATTAATGTCTTTAATTATAGGCAAAGCAAATGTAGTTGCTTTGCCTTTTACCAAATCGTTTAGTTTAAAACCAATTATTTTAGTTTTCTTATAATACAAGTATTCTTATAATACTTATTTTAAAACATTGTTATGAAATGCATTCATTCATTATTCATAATATAATTTAATTAGTTCAGTTTGATGGAAATTTGTCATATACTTGAAATGCATAAATCTGAACATATTCTTAAAAATTCTAGTACCAGGTTTGGTTGAATAAGCTGTAGGCAACACAGACGACACAGTGCATTGTAGGATCATGAAGACAAACATTTTACTGTTTAATGTTATTTTATAGCATTATTTTTCTTTATTCATTTTCATAATTTTTCATAATGTATTTTGTGAAGTCAGAGTATGTTGTACATGTGTGCTGAGCTGAGATATGGGGTGAGCTATATTTAGCATACAAGTATGTGTTGATTCTTTACAAGGTATGGAATGTTTTTCAACTGATGCAATGTACCACAAATGTATACACTGAAGGGAAGTTTCTTAATATGGAAAGTGGACTGTGCCATGTGTAAGCATTAGATATACGTTCCATTTTTAAACATAAGCAACATGTTTTGCTACCTTACAAGAAAGTTGTAAATCCCTCAGTGGTGTATATAAGCTCAATCCTTACTGTACCACCCCAGAGAAACGTAGAGGCATGATGGGGGTGAGGGAGGAGAAACACAGAGAAACATAAAGGCATGAGGGGGTGAGGAGGGAGAAACATAGAGAAACCATTACAGCTGACATGATGGGGTGAGGGAATAGAGAAATGGGGAACTGAGAATTTCTGCTATGCCTGTTTTTCTCTGTCTGATACATGTATAAAATAATAAATAGATCTCTTGGCAAAAGTAACTGGTGTAGCTTCCGTGATTCAACCATAACGGGGAAAGCATGATTTTCAAATCTACAGGTCATTTATTGTAACTTCTCAGCAGCTGTGCAAAACAGCCTTCAGTTCCACATGAATAGAAGAACATCTGTTTTCAGAAAAACTTATGGAGATAGACCTTTAGAACAACAGAACTGCGTTCTAATCTCTTGACTTCTGATGAGTATGTGTGTGTGTCATTTCCTCTTTGTTTATTCTCCTCTGTAATCACGGTGCTCCATTCAATAAAGACAGACAATAACTCAAACGTTTCAGCGGGTGACAATGTTCTCGCATTCTGGAGAAAATGTCAGATTTGATCACCTGCTCTGCCGTTTCATTAGAGAGTAATTTACTCTGGGCGGTGAGACAGCAGCACTTTTCTCTCCATTCAAACGAGAAATAAGTGGAATATATCAGCAAGTTACATGAAAATGCTGAAACACATTTTCATTAAACATCTCTCTTCATTATGAGCACTTTGACAGCTAGATTTTAATATTGGGTGTTTCTTCAACTTTAGGCAAATTTGTGTCATGGGGGTTGATTTTTAATTAAAACTAACTACTATCTTTTTATCATATGAAAGGCACATTAAAACTCAAATCTCAAAAACTTTTTTTTACCATGCTTAATCACTAATCTTTTCAAAATATCTTAGATGTAAAAATTTGTAATGTCCTAGCTAGTTTCTATCTTAAATTGTGAAAATCCGTTATAAAAAAGGAGCAATTCCAATAGGGTCCTCACACCATCAGTGCTCGGCCCTAAATATGGTACACATTTCTAAATGTTAAAATCTAAACAAAGAGCATAAATAACCCATTTAAATCTTATTTATGGGACAAATGTTTTTTTATCCCCCCAAACAAGCTGTAATTTTGTCAAATGATCCAAAATGTTTGAAAATACTATTTAACTGTATTTATTTAAGGATACATATAATTCTATGAAATCAACCTTAGCAAAACAAAGTTCATTTTCCAGTCATGTTATTGTAAAAAAAAAAAAGTATATATAAGGCAAATTATTTCAAATAAATTAAGACACACATACAGCCCATTATTAAAGAAATACCCTATTTCCAATCCAAAATCATCTGACAAAAACCCACCAGCTGATTGACCATCTAAACCATCTTTGACCAGACTGAAACCATGTAAAACAGTTTATCTCCAGAATCCAGTCTCGATTAATGAGTTTAGTCAATGTGTTTAATCAGACACCAGAAGCCTTAAGCATGACACAAGGTCTTTTACACTGTAGTCTGTGCTTGAGCTCGATCCTATGGTATGGCGTGTTTGGAAACCCTGACCTCTTACCTTCTGCAGAAGGTCAATCTCCTGCTGCTTGGCACTGAGGACGGCCAAGGCTTGTTCATGCTCTAATTCTAGCTGCTGCCTCCTCTCTGCAGCCTCTCGCATATGCTGGGAAAGAGAGAAGAAAGAGCAGGAGGTGAGAGGAAACTCAGCAAAGGATGAACACAGACAGAATGAGAGCAACCATCAATCATCGTTGAAGGGATAGTTCACCCAATAAAGAAAACTCAGTGATCATTTACTCACCCTCAAGTTGACATAATTTATTGAGTGGAGCACAAAAGGAGATATTAAGAAGAATGTCCAAACTGCTTTTTTCCATGCAATCAAATGGGGACCAGGGACAGCCGTGAAATCATTGACTTTTTATTGTAAAACAGCTTGGACATGCCGTTATATAACTACTTCTTGTAATACACGCATTCAGTCAAACAGTATGGATTTGGAACTGCGTTAGATGGATAATACTAAAATCTTCATTTTTGGGTGAAATAATTCCATTAAAAACGTTTTAGGTCACAGAGCTGTTAGCTGCTGTTAACACTCAACAAAGAGTCCCTGCACTGATCTACAGACCCTCTTTTTATCAGTCTCCAGGAGCAGCAAAGACAGAAATCCCTTCTAATCCTGTAGTATCTGAGCTAAACGCTAAGATTTCTGTCTTACTTGAGCACATCAACTCAGAATTAAGGGCCATTCACATTGTTCGAGTTTCTGCATTCCACTGCACAGGTTTTCTACAGTATGTAAACATGCATGTTTGACTGCGCTTGATGATCTCATAAAAATGTGGCACTCACGTTTCAAGAAGTTAACCTTTTCTAAAAAGCGTCTCTAAACGTTGGGTTTTTATTTTATTCCATTGGCCTTGCGTTTGCATTTATAAAGTCACCATTAAATCAAAATGGAAAATTCAAAATTAGTATGGAATATTGCAGTATTTATTGTATTTTGGTAATTCATGTGCCCTCGCAATCTTTAAACTTCCCCTCCCCTCTTGCAGGGACATCTCTTCTCTGATGATGTGTTTAATAGCATGAGGGCGGGACAACCTGTCACTCACATGACATCACATCAATAGAAAACCACAACCATACAATCAATCCAATCCAATCAATTCCCGATGGACAAAATCAAGTCCGGCCCTACGAGAAGGAGTTTCACTCAGATGTATACGTCACAATATAGGGAAGAAAAGACTATCGAAACTTCCGTCCATGCTGACTTTGAATGCAAAAACACATTCTGTGAATGGCCCCTTACTTTGTTAAAACCTTGAGAATATGTACACTTATTTGTTGTCTTCTAAAACCTAAAGAACAGTCAAGGAATGGTACATCCAAAAATAAAGTCATTCTAAAACTATAGGCTGTTTCGAATTATTTTGAGTGAATAGCAACTAAATTTCAGCCTGTTCATCAAGCAAAGGTATCATATGACTGTAGAAAACTCACACAAAAAAAAACAGCATATGGGTTTGAAATGACATGAGGGGGAGTAAATTATGACAGAATCTTCATTTTTGGGCAAACTATCCCTTTAAGCACTGAAAACAAGAGCAAAATGTCATCATCAATCAGGTTTTGTCATTTGCTTCACCCCTTCAGGTAAATCAAAAACAGAAGTGAAGCATCATGTCAATCAGCCAGACAAAGCACAGCCACGGAGCTTTGCATGATCAATAAAGGCTCTTAAGGGTCTGTACATGAAAGGGTGTGTGCAAACAACACAGCATGTTCAATCAGCGCAGATTACTGCCCGACATCATCCCCAGCTCTTCTGACCTGTTAAAAGTACACAGTGACAAAACCTAGCAATCTTCTTTCCATTTGTGACAGGTGAGGTTACAGGGGATAAAGGGTAGAGGAGGAATTTTCCATGCTGCTATTAAAGAGGAGTGCAGGGAAGAGGAAGGTTAGAATAATCTAACCTTCAGAGGATGAATAAACTGTACTGTGTGTGAAATATGTTATGGTTATATGTTAGTAAATATCTCTATGATTATTGCTAATGGGTCAAAGCATCTAATAAAAATCTAAAGCGTCTCATTTGTATGTCTGAAATAGATTATCAAGTACTTTTTACTTATTAAATAGCTTAATCATTTTAACACCTAAATATTTTATTTATTTATTTATTCTCTCACTCTTTCGCTCGCTCGCTCACTAACTCACTCACTCACCCACTCACTCACACACACGCTCACTAATTCACTCACACACACTCGCTCACTCACTCACTCGCTCACACACACACAGGCTCACTTATTCACTTACTCACTCGCTCGTCGCTCGCTCACTCACTCACTCACACACACGCTCACTAACTCACTCACTCACTCACACACAGGCTCACTTATTCACTTACTCACTCGCTCGTCGCTCGCTCACACACTCACTCACTCACACACACACGCTCACACATTCACTCACACACACGCTCACTCATTCACTCACACACACTCGCTCACACACACACAGGCTCACTTATTCACTTACTCACTCGCTCGTCGCTCACACACACACAGGCTCACTTATTCACTTACTCACTCGCTCGTCGCTCGCTCACTCATTCACTCACTCACTCACTCACTCACACACACGCTCACTCATTCACTCACACACACTCGCTCACTCATTCACTCACTCACTCACTCACTCACACACACGCTCACTCATTCACTCACACACACTCGCTCACTCACTCACTCACACACACACGCTCACTCATTCACTCACACACATACACGCTCACTAACTCACTCACTCACCCACACTCGCTCACTCACTCACTCGCTCACTCACAAACACACACAGGCTCACTTATTCACTTACTCGCTCGTCGCTCACTCACTCACTCATTCACTCACACACACACGCTCACTAACTCACTCACTCATCCACTCACTCACACACACGCTCACTCACTCATTCATACACCGACGGCGGTGTCTGCCATGCAAGGCGCCATCCAGCTCGTCGGGAGCAGTTGGGGTTAGGTGTCTTGCTCATGGACACCTCAACACTTGGTCAGGTGGAACCGGGGATCGAACCACCAACCTTTCGGTTTGTAGACAACCTACATGAACCACTGAGCCACTGCCGCCCCACTTACTCACTCGCTCGTCGCTCAAGAGCCACTCAAGAGCCACTGCCACTTACTCACTCGCTCGTCGCTCGCTCACTCACACACACGCTCACTCACTCACTCGCTCACTCACACACACACACACACAGGCTCACTTATTCACTTGTCGCTCGCTCGCTCACTCACTCACTCACTCGCTCCCACACGGTCACTCATTCACTCGCTCACTCACTCATTCACTCACACACACTCACTCACCCACACACAGGCTCACTTATTCACTTACTCACTTGCTTGCTCACTCACTCACTCACACTCGCTCATTCATGTATTATTTGGGGTTTGTGACCATTAATTTATTTATTAAAAATCCCCCCCCCCCCGAGCATAAACTGTTTTTTTATTAAAAAGCTTCAGTATGTTAAAAGTATTTTATGCAAAATGTACAGTTGCTCAGTCATAATTGCAAAATAAACACCTTCAAGATCATTTAATGATTACGCTGTTCCAGCTTATTTTGCTAAAACCTAGACAAATATTACCATAGAATACAAATGATATCTTTTTGGTTTAGACTCAACTAAAGCAATAAAATATTGTGATGCTACTAGATTAGTTGGTTCCTTTTTGCTGTATATCAAGGCTGATGGTTTCAACATATTTCACACTTTGTACATTCAACAAAACTGTCACCTTATAACTGAAATGAAAAAACATAATTATATATATTTTTAAACAATATTAAGTTTGAATGCTCACATTCAAAAGAAAAGCTGGGTTAGTTTGTTTCGTGAGGGGAGGGTGTAATTGTGCATAACTGTCGTGTCATGCACAAATGCATTCCACAGTGCCTTAGCTGGCCGACCATTCAGATCACATACAGCATCCAGATCAGCTGTTAGTATTCAGTCAAAAGGTCAACATTCAGTTAGTGCTGGCTTCTGTAAAGTCTTTAGATATACCTGATGAATGAAAAATATGGAAGTTGGCAGGGACAGGGAAGGGGCAGGAGAGGGTTAGACGTTAGGGGAGGGGGAGGGCGCTCCAGGACTCACAGATCCACACTTTGAGGGTGTACGACAGCTCTAAAAGGTAAAAAAAAAAAATCCTGTGATGCCATAAAAGAGTACAAGGGGAGAAAAAAGGTTTGAAAACATAGATGAAAGTGGAGGTCATGATCTAAATCACCCTTAAACATGGCCAGCTGGGTTTCCTGAAACATGAGCTTGTATACTGACACAATTCACTCTTCATAAAGGACTATAACATTTTCACTTTGCCACCTTTGAGCTTGACGACTCAACATATATGAAGGCTAATCAGGTAACCAGTAAGAAATATATCCACATCATACTTTTTATTTCTTGATCCTAAATTATAACACTTTCATTTTAGGTTGAAATGTCTTAATATGGTGAATCTCACGAAAGGTACAATTTCATCAAAAAATCTAAAGGGAAAAAATTTATAATTGTATTTTTCATAAAGCCTAAAATGAAGACTATTTTAGGGCTATATTTAATATTATTTGTGACATTATTTTTTACGCAAAGACCAAACTCTGGATGGATGGATGGATGGATGGATAGATGGAAAATTACTTGGATAGAGATAGAAAGTTTGATGGATACATAATTTTTACAATGCAAAACTAAAGAACTGACTGTAGTTTTTTTTTTTCAAATGGATGGATGGATAGATAGAAAATTATTTTTTACAATGCAAAACTGAAGAACTGTAGAAAAAAAGTAAAAAAAAAGGCATGAATTTATTTTTCAATAACTTTTTCTTTTGATTATGGGATTTACACGGATGAGTCTGGCTGGTTCTCACCTTCAGCACCTGCTCTAGGTTCTCCAGTTTGCCTTGGAGCTCAGTCCTCTCCAACAGAGCGCAATCTCTCTCCACTGTCACAGTGTACAGAGCCTCCTGCAGCTGTTCATATTCACTTTTCACCTTATGGACAGAGAGAGAGAGAGAGAGAGAGAGAGAGAGAGAGAGAGAGAGAGAGAGAGATATTAATCAAGAGTGTCTTCAGGCTTACACTGTTTCCCCTCTGACCTCAGTTAGAAAGGTGAAAGGTCATTCTATCCTGCAAAAAAAAAAAAAAGATTTGAAAAAAACAACAACCTTGTCTGAGATGCGTGTTTTACACACTATTGCTCATGCAAATGACAGGTCTGAATTAAGTTTGAATCATCTCTAGACCCTGTTCCACCCTTTTATTCCGGCTCTCTCTTTAGGCTATATTTGATAAAAAAAATTGAAGTGTGATTTTACATGGGGAAAACAAAAAAGATGATTTATTTCATACCAACTACTGAAGGGGAGATTTTAAGATAGTAGTCGTGAGCATCAAACTGCAGTGGTTGTCTTTGGATCTGCAGTGGGGTAGAGGAAGATCATGTATGAATAACACCATCTGGACACATGTGGCCACAAGGCTAACAGGTGAAATCGTTCAACAATCTACCAACCTCCAGCATACGATACTCTTATAAACATCAGGGTCTGAGAGGGCAGCTCTAGACGCTCGTATCCTGACCAGCACATCTGCTCCAATGTTTTTATTTTTTTTAAGTTCAAGTATTTAACCACAGTTGCGAAGTACTATTATTTCACAAACAGCCGGATGTAAGATACAATTTAACCAAACAAAATCAAAATAAAATATAACTTTTATTTATTTTTAATATATTTTTTGTAAAAAAAAAAAAAAAAGGTTGAATAAAAACAGTATTAATATTACCAAAAGAACAATTAAACTGCTTCTTGTCATAAATGTGCTAAAAAAAGTGCATATTTTTCCAAAGTAGTTTCTTTCTTTGTGTAAAATGTTTAAAACATTTAAACCTTTAAAATTAAAATTCACACCAATGATGTAAAGTACATCAATAATGACTATTTTAAAATATTATATCACAATAATATAATTCTATAAAAATATAATGCATAATATAATAATAATAACATTACATCTCCACTGTTACATCATATGAAAGGGTTTCTTGAAATAATTAAATTTTGCTATTAAATACTTTGATCCTTTGAAAATGATATTTTCTGTTTGTCTACATTGACTTTTATGCGATAAATGGAGCATGTGTAGTCAGCACTGAGCTCTGGGGTGAGAGTCGTGTATTTAGAGGCCGAGAGCAGAGGGGTTGACGTCCTGTATCGATCGCAGCCTCAGTCATGATAAAAAGCTGAGCTGACAGAGTCAGAGGTAGCAAGTACACATTCCACGCCTGTCCAATCTGACACTCATCTCTTATCTGCAACCTGAACCACACACATATACTGAAACTGCAATTACAGCTGAATTTGCTTGTTCTAGAGGAAATGTGTTTGACCTATTACACTTGTATAGCTGTTTCTTATGACATTCTACCGGCATGTCGTTGGATAGTCATACTGGTGTTGGGCAAAAGACACTCAAGTTAAAAAGAACATGATATCTAAACTGACTTTTTTGTGTCAGATTATGATGGTGTAAAACAATTTTTATATGTTTTTATGTTTCAAGTTTTCATGAAAATGTAATAACTTTGTTCACCTTTGAAACAACTTAATTTTATTCTTGGATAACCAAAGCATCTGAGCAGGTAAAACATTATTAACAGATAATCTCAAAGTGCAACATTTCATGATCCATCTATATATCTGACGAAAGTTCTTCTCTATTATTATTTATTATTATTAATGGGCCGCCGATGTACGAGTTTTATGGGCCGTTAAAAAAAAAAATATATATATATATATATATATATCAGGGTATCTGACCACTTTTTAAAGTCAAATTTAAGGCTTTTTAAGACCTTTTTAAGACCTGAAGAAATCAAAATTAATACCTTACATTAGGGGTGCGCAATATTGACAAAAATATGTCTCAATATTTTCAAAGTTTTCTTGATAATTAGATGATATTTATATTGTGTTTATATACTGGTACCATGGCTGGTTTAGGCCTGTTGTTGACAGCTGACTCATGAAGATACATATATTTTTCATATTCTATGCACTGGTCAGTTCACAGCAGTGAAAGAAATTAACATTTTTTATTAAAGGACAATATTTGCAACCTTAAATTGAGTTCCAGGGGCATTTTCACACATATATGGACTATTTTTTTTACTTAGAGGTATGCATCACCTTTTATGTCAAATTCTAACATTCAAATTAAATTATAGTAGAATAATAACACAATGCCACTGTTACCAGTTAAATTAAATCATTAAATCAAAATCCATCTTTGCAGTGCAGAGAAGACACAGAAGCAGCATCAGAACTGACATTAATATATTTACACTCCATTTACAATTGCATAAATAAAGCTATGAGATATTCAATTCTTTCAATTCTTTATTCAATATTTAAATATTAACTGATTTCTAATTGTAAAATTTTAATTACAGGGTACTTTAAATGTGAAACTAAACCCGCCAGTAGGTGGCGGCAAGTCTCAGGGAGTCATTCATTCAACCGATTTGTTCAGACGGCTGATTCATACAGGAAGTGCAAGTGATTAGGCTTGTTCGACTTGAACCGGCGCTGCACAGACCGATCGGTTGATGACATCAGAGTACCGCGAGAGCGATTAGAGAGCAGACGGCTCCTTATGCTTTTGAATCGCTCTCGCGGTACTTTGATGTCATCAACCGATCGGTCTGTGCAACGCTGGTTCAAGTCGAACAAGCCTATTGTTAATTGAATCGTTAAAATGACTCATTCAAAACGCGGATTTCAGTCAAGAAATCATCGCTGTCTTTTGCATTAAGACTCTGCTACGGTTACATTTTGAAATTCTCGTCAGCGAAATAAAGGGAAAACAAACAATATTGACAATATTGTTTATAAAATGTAAATCACAATGTTAATTTAAGTTAACTGTTATATAAAATAAATATCATATTTGCTATTGTGCACGGGAAAACAGCACTCTTGCTGATGTAATATTGTAATATTGTATGATAACAACATATGCTAAAATACAAAAACTTTATACGTCTATTGGGGAAAATACCTATAACTGCACTGACACATCACGCAGTGAAAGCAAGCATGAGAAACGATGCGATGTCAGCTCGCAGTGCGCCCTCGTACATAGTTAACGTTAAAGTAAAACAATGATTACAATATCATAATAGACAATACACATCGCACACCACTACACACATAAAGAATGAACTTACAATTTAACTGAAATTAACCAGCTTTCTTCTCCTTCTCTCCTGCTGTTTCGCGTGCAGGAGACAGACGTAATGCTGGCGCGAATGTGACGCGAAATGTCACGTGAACAAGCAAATCCACAAAGAACGAATAATAAATAAAAAAGTACGCTAATTAGATAGTTTTAATTTGGAAAACATTTAGATATGTCTAAGTCAAATTGCCATCGAAAATTTAAGACCTTTCATAAGTAAAAATAAGACTTTTTAAGACTTTTTATGGCCTTACAATTTTAAAATCTAATTTAAGACTTTTTAAGGACCCGCGGACACCATGATATATATATATATATATATATATATATATATATATATATATATATATATATATATAGGCTATATATTAAGTATGAGCTGTATCGGCCCAAAAAGCACGTCGGCCCTCCGGGAAAGTTCCCGGTCTCCCCGATGGCCAGTCCACCCCTGACAATAACCCCTGGCCTTAGGAAAGAAAAACATTGGGAAAGAATGTACATAGAGTATATAAGAGTATAAAAACAGCTGCAAAATACTCCTATTTCACTATTTAGTCATAGTAGCAAATGAAATAAATAAAATAAAAATGTAATTTATTTATTTAAATTCATTTATAAAAAAGGCAGTTAAATAAAAACACAATGTAAACTAATGTTACCAAAAGAAAAAAAAATCTGCTAAATGTTTCTTGCCATAAATGTGTACATAAATGTACATAAATAATACAAAGTACATCAATGATAACAATTCTAATAGTCATTATATAATATAATATAATATATAGGTTTATGTTCTGTTTGTTTGTGTTTTAGTTTGGTTTTGTTCTGTTCCTGTTTGCTTGTGTTTATTCGTTTATGTATTGTGTGTTTTGGTTCCTGTGAAGTCTATTAAAGACTTTCATTTATGTCTTTATCATGCACTGCTACCATCACAACACGTGACAATAATATATAGTAATATAATAATAACATATTGCATAATAATACCAAAAAATGCAAAGTTTCAAACATTCTCTAGAATAGTACAATCTAGACCAGGTAGGGTTAAACAATATTGAGAGCACAGAATTTTTTGTTTCTTTTAATAAAAGAGTGAGCAGTATGTAGTTAAGAGTTTTTAACTGTTTCTGTAATATTGTCAGGAGTTTGGCTGTCCGGATAGCTAGTCCACCAGCAGAGAACAGATTATTAATACCTTTGCAGTGTAAGCTTTAGGGGTGGGGGAAAAAAATAAATTCACAAATAAACTGTGATTCTATCTTCTGCCAATTCGCAGCGTTTCACAAATTTAAAAAATCTAAATTCTAAAGTGTAGCACTTCTTTAACTTCGCAATACTACTTACAGTTATTAATCACAATAAACCGCGAAAAAGGACTCAATGTGGTGCTCTCGCTGACGGACACACAGCCGAAGTGCGACCACAGTTCTCTTTCACATCTTATTGTGCTTGAATGGTCAAATACACACACAAAATTATTTCAAAATGCACATCGTGTGGAGTATTTACATAAACACAGTCTGAATATGTCCTATGTGAACGTAAATAGTTGGAAGCTAACTGAATGTGCCACAGTATATCAGATCAGTGCATTGTTCTTAATGGGACAGCCGCCAAATAAACTGACACCATCCGTTTCATTAACATTTATAAAAATAAAAATAAAACAGAAAATCACTCACTGCTTTTGACTGAATCGCTTTTGTATCTTTATTATTTATATTTAATTCATACAGTGAAGAATATACTGTGTTGTATTCTTACATTTGATTATTCAGTTTCTGTATTATTTCTTAAGACATGTTAATGAAACTGTACCTGAAAAACTTATTTTGTTTAATATGAATATTTTTCTATTGTATTTTTCCTATTGTTTATTTATTTTCATTTAATTTAAGTTCAAATGATACGATTTATTTTTGCATCAAGGAATTTTAATTATTAGTTTTTCCTAGTATAGTATATAGTGGTTTTTCTATTTGTCTCAGGACTGCCTTGCTTTATTACAGAAGACAGAAAGTCGTGTGTGTAATGATTGCAGTCAGCTTGAATGGCATTTGTTTTATAATATTAGGTTGACTAAAATAGGAAAATCACATTACTTCAGTGATATTTTTCCTTCTAGACCTAATAAACTGTCTACTGTAGTCAAATAAGAAATGTAGCACAAAACAGTAAACTACAATCAAATCTATGCATATATCAAATCGAAATTTGAAAAATCAAGAATCGCTTTTTTTAATCGAACTGTGACCTCAAGAATCGATTTGAATCGAATCGTGAGGTACCAAAAGAAGTTTAATTTCAAAATGTTAAAGCTACAATATGTAAGAATTTGGCATTACAATATCCCATCAAGGCCAGTGTTATATATTTTGTTAAGTTGATTACTTACAATATCCCAAATGTTTCCAACTATTTTTAAATCATGAGAATATTGTGATTTTAACCAAGGAAACGGGGCGTTACAGCAGGGGGGAGCTGGGAGTCGCCAGTCAATTGCGTCATATCCGAGTTACCCTCGGTTTCCGCTCGTATACTGCGTGGAGTCCTTGACAAATGCAGAAGTTGTAGTTGTAGCGTCTATCAAGCTACAAACGTTAGCTTGTTTCGTACAGTCGTTACGGAACAGTTATTCTTTACCGATTGCAGCTGGTTCTGTCGAAAAGCATGCTTAATTTTATATTTTCCAAATGTAGCATTCGTTAATAGTTATGTTTATGTAAGGTAAGTATTATTGCTTTAGATCTGTGTTTAGTTTATTGACATTGTTTATCACGTCTGATGTTTATGGCCATGTAAATAAATATAGCATGTGTTATAAATAAAGATTAATCAGTATTTTGGCAAATTATGTGGGTATGTTCGAATGTACTTTTACAACAATTGTTTAGAACACGTAAAACTGCACAGCATCACAATAATGAATTCGACATACTGTAACATCTATGATAACCAATTTGGTATTAAACCTTACATTTCTTGCGGTTAATTCATTTTAATGAAATAAAAGTGTGATGAGGTTCAAGAGTCATGAAGGAAGAAGACAGGGGTCTGCGTGACTGGGATTCGTACTTTATTAAAATAAAACAAAACAAACAAAAGTCGCACACAACGCGCGTTCACCGCGGCAACCGCGACGACACAAAACAGTTCAAAAATGAGAGCTCTGATCCACCGGTTCTCTGCCAAGTTCATAGCATCTGTCTCGAGTTATACAGAGTTAAATGCTAGCTACCAGCCAATCAGAAATTAGAATTAGTTGTTTCCGGGTAAATTATGTGTTCCCGCTGCAAGCACGTTCGTTACTAGACAACACGCGCACACACGGAGTGGAAGTTGAAAGAACACGATCTGATGAATGCGGTTTGCGGACATCTTCATTTTTTTTTTTTTTTAGCATTTTGATTTTACGATTCCTGGACGATATATCTTGCCTGTGATCAAAGACAGTGAGAGCTGATGTTGAGGAGTATAGCCAAATTCGTGCTAAATTATTTTTGATGCATTCAAAAACTCTCCAACTGCTTTTAAAGGGGTCATCGGATGCAAAATACACTTCTATATGGTATTTGCAAATAAATGTGTCTTTGCAGTGTGTGGACACAATCACCATGCAATGAAAAAAATCCATTCACTTTTTTTTAATCCTCAAAAAGCCAAAAAGGTGTTGCTCATTATCATTTAAAGATACATGCACCAAAACGGGTCACTGTGAACAGAGCTGTTTTTGAAGAGGTAAAAAGGGTGTTGTTTTACACAACCATTGAGAAATTTTAACCAACGTATGTTACAAACTTTACATGAAGACCCAAAAGAATCATACCAACTTGTGGAAAATGGGCATCCGATGACCCATGTAAAGGTGACCGGTTTGGGTCTTGACATACATGCTCAGGGCAAGTTGTTATGACACAATGTTATGTACATTGAGCACTGATGTTCAGTTGGCTTGTTTAGGGTCAAATATATTTTTATTTTTCAATAAATTTTTATTTTTTAAATATAACTATTTATTTTATTTGGATGAATTTGTCTTTTTATCAGATTTAACAATTATTATAATTTCCATTTGTGCTGGTCAATTATGAACAATAGGCAAAATTGAACTGCTAGCAAAAATTGAAGCGAATTTGGTTGGGTCGAGGGACCGCTGCTGCAAATATTTGGGTGGCTCCTCCCCTAAATCTCACTCTAAACTTTTGATAAAACTTGAGAGCCCTGAGACACAGGTGTTCGTCATTTGCACTTGACCTACTTCCCGCTCGTCTCTTCTCTCTCCCATTACAGGCCACGCTGAACCACGCCACCCTCGCCACAAAAAGCATTTCATTATAAAAAAAATAACCTCATCCATGAATATGATTTTCCGATTCCCGTCTGACTGATTTACATCCACGACGGAGTTTAAAACGACAGTTCCCATCATTCCACGCTCCTTCACATCGTCATCAAGCTACGCCGTTGTTGTTGTTTGGAATGTAGCGCCCTCTAGCGGCAAACAACTCTTGCATATTGTACCTTTAATATAAGTACAGTATGTGTGTATTTCCAACAACCTCTCTGTCCCCCAAAGTGTCTCCAAAAAAGGTTGAAGACCCTACAGTAATGCTGAGCCAGTAACGGACTGTAATAAACAGGCTGTGTAGATGGAGCAGCTGCAATCTTGATGACTTCCATTCGAGAGCTGGGAAAGAGCTGTAGATTCAAGGATGTCTCTCTCTGAAACAGCCATTTGAGATGGGGGGGGGGGGGGGGGGGCTCAAAAAATAAGTGATGCATGAAGGACCATTCTTTTCAAGCAAGAGCAGGCTCACATGACTCACACGTCACACCATTACTGCTCTCAGTTTACCATTGTAACATAAGGAGCTGTTTTGTGCTATAGCCTGCAATGTAGGCAAATATCTCCACCTTATTTTTCAGGAAAGAGCAGGCGCAGCCATAACTTGAATGCGTCTGGTTTCCAGTGTCATTCACTTCCGGTTATTTTACCTGTACAAAAACAGTCCGTTATGCTGCTTTATATCACAAACTTTTAATTGTTGTTATATTATTTTATATTAATAATTTCCTATAGCGGCTAATGAATCGGAAGTCTCACACATTAAAAAAAAAAGATCTTAATTCCACGTTTCAAAATGAGGTGGTAAAAGTCTTAGTGAAACTCTGCACGCTGTACATCCACTACACTAAACAGAAACATATTTTAAAATCTCCTTTAAAACAAGTTCTTACAATAATTGTAATCCTAATTTTTTTTTTCCTGGTTCCATTTGATTTTGAAAAAAAGTTTTGTTTTTTCGGCTAAATGAAACGTCATGTCAATGACCCAAAAACCATTAGAATTAATAAGAAGTTTCACTTCTCTAACAGCTTCAACACCTCTGAGAAGGTTTTCTGCTACAGTAGATGTTGGATCATGGCTGTGAGGATTTACTCTCATTTGCTCCCAAGCTCGCCTATAAGCATTTGAGCTTTGGACAAGATAAATGCATAGAGTGTACTGCTAGAACTCACAAATCATAAGTTGTGGAAAGTGTTATACTGTAATTCTTAATAAATATCACACACTCACAGTACAAAGACTTTCTGATGACTTTACATTACTGAGGTTCTGAGGATGTTTTTTTCTTTCTCCTTTACCTTCCTCCGTATTTCTATCGGCCTCATAGGATCTGCATTCATAAATGTCTAATGAGGGAGCGGGGATCCTGTTTTGCAACAGCGTTTGACAACACATCTACTCGGACGTATCGGACTAGGCCAACCTTCGAACAGCTCGGCAGGAGGACACTGCTCTGCCAGGATTGGGTGCCAAGATGTGTCTCCAACTAAACACTGACACAGACATGACTAAAAGATTAACTATAAGCAGGCTACAGGGATGCTGATGCTAGCAGGCATAAATCAGAGATAACAGATCACACATGCGGGTGTGAGACAGAACTAGGGGAGACCAGAAAAGTGCACATCAAAAGAAGACCAAAGTAGACGATTATAGTTCAAAGGTGCTGCACCAGGAGACATAACCAATGGAGCCCAGCAAGGCAGCATTTATTTGATCAAAAATACAGTAAAATATTTTTAAACATTATAACAATTCAAAATAACTGCTTTCCATTTGAAAATATAATTAGTTTTTTATTACATATTTATTTTAAATATAATTATTAAAATGTTATTTATTCCTGTGACGCAAAGCGGAATTTTCAGCACCATTACTCCAGTCTTCAGTGTCACATATTCTTCAGAAATCATTCTAATATGCTGATTTGTTGCTCAAGAAACATTTCTTATTATTATCGATGTTGAAAACAGATTTTGATGATTAATATTTTTTTTGTGGAAACTGTGATACACTACAATTCATGTTACAAAAGATTTCTATTTTAAATTCTATTTCAAAAGCTGTTCTGATGAATCTATTCGTCAACGAATCCTGAAAATATGTATCATGATTTCCACAAAAATATCCATATTTTCTATATAAAAGTGTTTTTTTAACAATCATAATAATAATCATAATAATAATAATAGCCATTATTACTAATCGAGTAAAATTCTGTTTAGCACCCCAAAAATTTGAGCAAAACATTTTATATTTATAGATCAGCTGTTAATCGAGTATTGTGAGTGTGTGATATATACTAACAAAACATTTAAATGACACTGGTATTCAGCTTCTTCTTTTTTGTTGTTGTACCTGAGTGGTTTCGGAAGAGTTCAGAAACTGCAGTGTTTGGTAACAAGAACTTAAGTGATATGTAGTGCTGTGTATATTGGTAATATAAGTCTGTGTGATGGCAGTTATGGTCCATCAATGCTGTGACAAACTAGCACTTGTAAACATGCTGCTGCTCAAGAATGTACTATCTTCCAGTTCCAGAGAGCAGTACTTCTTCACATCCACTATTCAGACCCTTGAAGAAAAGTCTCCAATTGTTGGTTATTACCAACTAACTCCAACTAAGTTATGCACAAACATGCACGCCAAAAACTGACTCGAAATGTCTTGTTCA
Source organism: Siphateles boraxobius (assembly GCF_051911475.1). Classification (NCBI taxonomy): domain Eukaryota; kingdom Metazoa; phylum Chordata; class Actinopteri; order Cypriniformes; family Leuciscidae; genus Siphateles; species Siphateles boraxobius. The sequence goes on from NW_027509219.1 coordinate 15,389,264, forward strand.
ACAATGTGTCTTGACTCTTGACACTGTAATATAACGGGCCTTCAGGAAATTGCTTTTCCATGACAACATGCACAAACTCATACTTCAAGACCATCATCGCAAGATCAACATCACAAGGGACATCAACTTCACTATCCAGGAAATTACATTTTTACCCCTTAAGGACCAAGACACAGACACAAGCTCTATACAGTAGACACATACAACTGATAGATTAGAAAATACCCAAAAATACATTGACAGCAAGAAGAAATGTGCGCTTTGACTCAGAAAAGCTCCATTGGGGGACCGCTGTTCTTAATTGGACTGAAGGTCTTGGAACGGGCTTATTGTCATTTACTAACAACATTTTCATCACTCGAAATTACAGTGGCGCATTGCTACCACATACATTATTTTTTCCACTCAATGATGACGTAATAACGAGATGTTATGTCATTTAAACTAAATATTTTCTCATAATAATGATATGCAATGTGATTTGGATTAGACCACTCAATTACGATTATTACGATGCCATTTTTTTGATATTGTAAGTTTTAGAGGAATGGACTTGGGGGGACGGAAATGGAGGAACAGAAATCTCTCAGGTTTCATAAAAAATATCTTATAGGTTTGAAACGACATTATGACAAAATTGACATTTTTGAGTGAATTATACCATATAAATACAGTACTAAATTCAAATAAATTCAAAACTCAGTCTTGAATAAAACTAACTCTATATATTGCGAATCATATCGTTTACATCACCGATACATATCGTTGCATTTCTTTATAACAATATCTTGAAATAACAATGTCTCGTTACACCACTAGATGTTATGTTGAGATGTTATGATGATGATATATTTTCTCGTAATAATGACAAAAAATACCTTCTGCTGAAGTCTTTATCAATGGCAGAAACCATAGCACGGGATTGTTGTGATTTATTTGATTTGCAGTTCATCACAGACTTCATTTAAACCAGGGGTTCTCAAACTTTTTGGTGCCATGGACCCCTTATAAGGTAGACAATCTTCCAAGGAACCCTCATAATTAACCTATAATTGTATGGCTATAATTTGGCTAAAGTTAATGTGGGTGGGAGTAATGGATTTTCGTAAATGGTATCCCCATTTGTAAATATGCACTTTTTAATAATAAAACAGTTTTATGCTATTTCCCCTCACTCCACTGCAATTCTTTTAAATTTAATGGTTAAACGAGAAAATATATTTTTTAAACGCCATAACATCTCGTTATTATGAAACAATTGAGTGGTAAAAAATAATATGTATGTGGCAACAATGCGCCACAGTACAAAAAGTAAATAATATCTGAAATAAAATGTAAAAAATATTTTATTTCAGCTAGATGCTAAGGCAACATTTCTCATATTTGTAAGGTACTAAAGTACTAAAATAACTTTACTAAAAGTTAAATAAATAAACTAAAACTAATGAATAAATAATTAAAAATAAGACATGGATAAAAAGAAAACTAATAAAAATGACAAAAACACAACAAAATAAAAGTAAAAAAATAGAATATAAATATAAAATCTAATTAAAAATATTAACAAAACACAATAACACTATATCAATGACACTGAATTAACACTGACTTGGAAATCTAAACCTCATGTTATTTAATAAAATGCAGAGGAATTATCTGTCATGGTACAGTATAACTCCCCATGCCACTACAGATCTATTTTTAACACTTGGAAAGAGACATTTATCAAATGATTAACTTGATTCATGAAGGAGCAGTTCTCATCTCAGTCAGTCTAAAGTATTAATGGAATTTTCGGTCATTATTTTAGATGTTAAATGTATATAAGTTTTGCGTTGTTTTATAGAAAAGTATATTTACAGCCCTGTTAAAAAGTCTGTGAAAGAACTCTCTTATGCTCACCAAGGCTGCATTTATTTGACCAAAAATACAGTAAAAACAAAAATAAAATATTGTAAAATATTATTAGAATTATTTAGCATCTGAAATATTAATATCTGTTTTCTATTTAAAAAAATAAATAAAATGTAATTTGTTACTATGATAGCAAAGCTCAATTTTGAGCATCATTACACAAGTCTTCAGTGTTAATGTTCTTCAGAAATCATTCTTATATGCGTATTTGAAGCTCAAAAAACATTTCTTATTATTTTCAATGATTAACTGTAACCTTTCAACATATTTTTTTTAATCGTAATTAGCACTGATAGGGGGCGGCACTCGTGGACCTTTCCCGATCCCATCCCCCTCTCCCACTTCGCTTCCTGTCTGCATACTGATCTTACTGACCCTAAACCTTTGAATGGTAGTGTACAAATACTTGTCCTTATGACAAAAATTCCACACTTTTTCCTTGTGAGTCAAGTATTTGTAACAGTGATTTCTTTCCATTAAAGTCAAACCTTATTCTTACAGTGTTTCTCCTTCAGCATAAACCAAACTCTGCATGACATTTATGTCTACACATAAATCTTCCAAACTCAAACACTGTACATTGATACACCCGTTCAGAGATGAACTCATCAATCTCATGAGTGAGTGGGTGGTCACTGCTATGCTCCTGAGGGGCAGGGGGACTAGCCGGATTGAGTTAGAGGATGCTGAAATGCATGCCGGGCAGCCCAAGGCCTCCAGCTTTATGAGGAACAATCCTCCACTTCCACTCAAGTGGCAAAAACACCATTACTGCTCTCCACCAGGGAACAAATGATGGCGCGAATGGATTACAATGCCATTGTGTGTGTGAGCAAGTAGACGGCGAGGGTTTGTCATGCAGCCGTCAGCTACAATGAGAGCGACTGCTTACCTGCTCATACTTTGTTGCCTTCTGGGTATCGTTGAACAACCGGAGATTCAGACGTGCTTTCTCCTGCAGAACATGCTGAAGCTCACTCTCCTGTCAACACACAAAAAGAAAGGTTAGACTCTTAAGTTTTGTGGTACAAATGTTCAAGTGTGATTGTGTCTAGCAGAAATATTCACAGGCACACACTGATAAACACACGTTTAGACGGCAGGGTGTATTCCTGGTAAGAACAGAGTGTTTCCAACACAGCTGGTGTCGGTCAATGCATTATTCATCTTGAGGAGAGCAAGACAGGGAGAGAGTGAGAGAAGACCATAAGAGAGAGAGAGACGCTGCGGCCCATCTGTCTTAGAAAGACTGACACTGAGGGTTTGGACTAAAGAGATCAGTAGTCAACAGAAATCATGCTGTCTCCACACAACACACCTACAATAGAGAGTCCATCACTAAACATGCATGGCCTAAGGGACATCAGAAAAAAGAGAAAAGTTGTTTCAGAGGAAGAGAATATTATTACATTTTGATGCAATATTATCACGATTCTGTGGAATTACAAGAACCTATAAACTGTTCATGGAGTTTAATCTAATTTTCTTTTTTTTAATCTAATTATTTCTTTTTTATTAATGTGCTGTTTCTTTTATAAATTTTACTGCACTTTTTTTGTAAATGAAACGATATTATTAACCGTCAAAAGTCAGTAATTTGTTTAAAAGAAATTAATATTTTTATTCAGCAAGGATTTATTAAACTGATCAAAAGTGAAAGTTAATACTTTTATATTGTTACAAAAATTATATTTCAAATAAATGCTATTTTAAACTGTATTCGTCAAAGGATCCTGAAAGAAATGTAGAACTGTTTTGATATCAAATTTGCATATTAGAATAATTTCCAAAGGATCATGTGAAACTGACGAATAGAGTAATGAAAATTCTGCTTTGACCACTACAGAAATAATTTAAATTTTAAAATATGTTGAAATAGAAAACAGTTATTTTAAATTACAATACTACTACTACTACTTGTATAACTGTATTTTTTAATCAAAGAAATCCAGTCTTGGTGAGCATAAGAGACATTAAAACATTAAAATAATTCTTACTGACCCAAAAGTTTTGAACAGTAATTCAATTTTGATTTGTTTTATTTGTTACACTACCATTATTTTACTATATTTCACACATTTTTCACAGTGCACATACAATACAAATGTACTGTTCTTGTCGTACCAACAAAGCATACTAAACTGAAATTAAAATATAATTGAGAGAGACAGACAGAGAGAGAAAGTGAGAAGTACAATTAAGTAATGTTGATGAGGCATTACTCAGGGAAAAGACAAGAGAGGAGAAAAGCACTCAGCACAGTAGACAGCATGCTGGTTTTATGACTGAATCATCTGTAAACCTTTAAATAGCTCTATGTAATTAGGTTAACTTCTAAAATCATTGGTTAATCTTGAATGCTGCAGAAAATTTGCATACGCCCCCTTAACCAAACCCTCATCCCACACAGTTTCAGATTCTCCCCTCACTGCAAGAGGAAAACTTAATTACACTCCAACAACATCTAGGTGGTGAGACGCTAGTGTCGGCTATCTTCAAGAATGAGTATTCACATTCACGACTCCGTGTGTGTGTGGCGTCTGATATGCTGGGGCATTTAAGGAGCGTGAAAATATTGTCTTCCTGTTTTCAATCTACAGAAGAAAAATGTATTGCTCAGAGCGGTGATCCCCAAGCACATATTCCCAGGAGAAAAATATTTGATTTTTTTGTTGTTGTTGTAAGTCTACAGAAAGAAAGAAAAATACAGAAAAAAAAAGAAAATCAATAACACTTAAGTTTTAATTTGTTAACATAAGTTAACTACATTAGTTAACATAAACTAACAAAGAAAAATACTTCTAAAGCATTTATTTAGTTAAAGTTAATGTAATAAATAAAGTTGTGTTTGTTAATGCACTGTGAACTGACATGAACATTTTATTTACTAACATTATCAAAGGTTAATAAATGCTGCAAAACTATATTGAGTTTGTATGGTTTATTAGTAACAAGGTTTAATTTGTTAACATTAGTTAATGCATTAAATAAACTAACAACGAGAAAATATATTTTTACATCTTTTTGTAGCGACTGGACCGATCAGACAAACAATTAATTGTTATATTTAACAAATCATCCACTTGGGAGTCGCAAGACTCCCCCTCAAGACAAGCAAAGGTCCAAGCAAGCTCCGAGACATCTGGCCTCAATAGCTGTTTTTTACTGTCGGGCCAGTGCAAGCTAGGGCTAACAACGTGCCGGGCGGGGACAATAGCCTCGGACCTCAAGCACTGAGCCCAAAATCAAGTTGCGTTTCCACTGTCGGGCCAGTGGCCGAGCAGCGCTACCGTAAAAACCGCCCTTAACACACCACCATAAAACGAGGTCACACAACCTCACCATTTCGCCAGTTTACTGAGCTGGATCGCAAAATGACTGGCATGACAGAAGTTAACGTTTCGTCTTTAAAAGCCTTAAGATTCAAGCATCGATATTTGACCAATGTTTTACAATATATATTACTTTGTGTCATGAGTGCACACCGATCATGCTGAATCAAACTGTTGTTTTTTATTTCACATAAAAAGAGAAAACATACCTATTCAGCTGCACCTGCTTCCATTTATTCACTTTCACAGGAATGCACAAATCAACTCTATTAAGGCTTTTAAGTCCAAAGGCTTACACATTTAGAAAAATATTGATAAAATATCATATGTTAACATCACATTTTTGAGCATTTCTATTGATTGTGATCTGAGGAGGTTTGAGCAATCTCTCCCATCTCAATCTATGGTCTCACTATAGAGGCTTTCGCACCAGAGGAACCTTTTTCGTAGTTCCTAGAACTATTGCCGGAAGATCTCGGTTTTTGGCGTGTTTGCACCGCAGGAACTAGGAATGATTTAAGTTCTAGGAACTTCTTTTGGAGGAACTAATTTAGCTCCTACTTCAGAGTAGGGTCTAACCCAGCGCAATAGGAACTATCCGTGACGTTAGTGTGCGCCGATTGACCAAACGCACGTGAAACACCAGCACCCGCCATTTTTAAAAGAAGTTGTGTAAACACACAGGTTATAGCCTATATATTTACTCCACAAACTAATTATACGAACACGGAAAACAGTGATAGATGGGCCTCTTAACCTTTTGCGGTAAGGAGAAAATCCAACGCAACTTTGAAGGGACCAAGCCAAACATGATTATGTATTTCTGCTCAGCTAGCAATCAACCACGCGGCATTCGCTTATAACTTTTCATTACTTTCTATGTATAACAGTTCTATCTAATAACATATAAGACAGGACAGTTAGAATGAACACGGAGAATGCGAGCACTGTGTGCTCAGGCTCTGGCATTCTCAGTGCCGTCAAAATAAAAGTCACAACAACAAGTGTGGCTTATGTCACTTCAGAGTCCCTACTGGTGGTGCGAATGGAACCAGGAAAACTTTCCTATGGGAACAATTAGTTCTCGGGGAACCATCGTTGTGGCTAGTTCCTAGAATAAGTTCCTAGAACTATCCGGAGTGAAAGCCCCTCATACTGTTATCCTTTCAGCCAGAGTAACAGAGGGAGCTCAGGAGAAGAAAACAGGAGTTATCAGTTATACGAGTTAACCGAAGTGTGTGACAAATGTCCGAAAACAAGAAAGGCACCGGAAGGGAAGAGACAGATAAAACATAAAATAATGATTATTATCATAAATGATTTGTCTTCTTCAAGCAGTCTCTGGTATTTTCCATAAACATATGTGTATTTATTATCGCAATGATTAGCGTAAGTAGCCTTTAAAATTGCATACTGTATAAATATATTTTTTGCATAATACGGTGACCAGAATCCCCAGCGGATCGCACTGAAGTTATTTCAAACATTTATTTGAGCTGAAGATTGTTTAAAATGACTTCAATGTTGAAATTAGCTGTTAGCCTGATATGATAACGTGGGAAATGAGCAGCGGTGTTGACCGTCTCCTGACTCAGGTAAATTCTGCTTTTGTTCATGAACACTCCTCAAACCCCAGTTGGCCCGCTTTGGACCAAGGTATTGGGCAGGGCCAAAAAACCCTGGCCGTTGGCCCAGAGGAACCCCTGATGAGGCCCGAATCAAGCCCCTGAAGTGACAGTGGAAACGCGACTGGTCCTGGCACGCACTTGCACACTCACTTTTAGCCCGGTAACATGGCTAATATCACCTTTTATTCCCCCTGCTGACACTAGCTGGGTAACTAGTGAACCTCAGAGACATTCCAGTTGGGGGATTGTGGCTACATGCAACAGCACAGGCCATAGGAAAGACAGACACAGGCCCATTAAATAGACTTCTCTCCATTAATTCATAGAGATACCTTTCTATAAATGAACATGCATATTCCCAGGACATTGCGTGTATTATTATTGTTTTGTATATATTGTCTTTTTGTATTGTATACTCTTTTTTGAATGCCTTATAATAAAACTATTATATAATGTAACCTAATTGGTATCATGGTTCATATCAAAGTAATCCTCATTTAACTCTTCAACCATTGGTGTATATCACCTTCTTATAACGTGCGTTGTATGCTTGTTATATTAATCAGAGTATAAAAGGACACAAAACTACTAGGTCACTCTGAACATGCAAATGAGCATGAAAGGAACTTCTCCTGCTCGAAATTACATCTTTTTCAATGGTAAAACTAAACTCAAGAGGTGAGACCTCTGCAGAAATTAACCCTCCTGGGGTTGGCGGTTGCGCCAGCGCGATCACCTCACTTTTTTGTTATCAGTAGGGGTGGGGGAAAAAAACGATTCTTAGATGCATCGCGATGCATTGCACGATTGATTCACAAATGTCAAAAATAGATTTTCTAAAAAAAACATTTTCTAATGGACACTCTGTGGCGTGCACATAACAGAGACGCATGATGGCTGAGTGCGAAATCCGGACGGGACCCTCTTCGTTAAAAGCTAACGTATGGAAAATGGCCAATTTCATTGTGACCTGTTTTGTATTTTTTGTATGAGAGCTGCTTTCTGTATTGTTTAGTTTTCACATCAATATGCTGTAAACCGATCGGTTATACGGACGTTATACATAGGTTTACTGTACTGCCCTCCAAAGTCACAGTGTACATCAGATTTTGACTGTCCTCTCTGTAGATGTTCATTTACTTTTTTTTTGTATAAGCTGTTTTTGATTGTGGTATACATCAAAAATGTCAAGTCATAACTCTTTATTATTTAGTTGTGTATAAGAGCAGCTTTTTATGTTAAAACTAATTATTCTGAATATGAGCAAGTCCACAAGCATTATTTTTGTATAAGAGCTGCTGGTACATAATTCTATATTTTTGAATCAAAGCTGTTTGTGATTTTGCTACAGCAAAATGTTTATTTGTTTTTTGTCTGAAGGATTATATTGCTCATTGCACATAACAGGAGGATTTTGGCTAGAAGTCTATTATTAAATGTTAGAGATTCAGAATATTCTGAAGTTTGTATTCATGTACTACAAGTATGCTGCTAGTAAAGGCACACATTCTTTTCCTGTTGGTTCTTTGCAATGTTGGGACATATGCTGGCAAATGTAACCTAACAGTTGACTTGCCAAATCACTTCCATTTGTTTTATTAATAAAATATATTGGAAGTCAATTCTTTATGGGTCATTTTAAATACATTGCTTTAAAAGTACCAAGTAGTCACAAAAAAAAAAGATGCATCAATAATCGTTTTAGCATCACAGCCCTCTGAATTGTAATCGAATCGTGAGGTGCCTAGAGATTCCCACCCCTACTTATCAGTGCAAACGGCACTCAAATAACTCTATTTTTGTCATACAGGCAAGTTTTATACATCATTCAAAAATGTTAAATGTCTACATTTATTTGTTTGCACTAGTAATAAAAACAAAATATTCTGCTTTTCGTAAAATAAAGAAAATAAACATGATGTGCGTTCTGCCGTCTCTCTCAGTGTGAAGTTCTTTCTAAAATGCGACAGAAAATAAACAGTAACTCAGCTAATACTTGCCACCCATACGTGAGAGATGTGTTTTTAGAAAGCTTGAAGTGTCCATTTTTAAATTATGTAATTCATATCAAAAACAAATATTCTATGTTTAAATAATCCGTATGAAAGCAACGAGATGTACAGTTTCTCAAGCTTGTCCTTATTATGACCACACTCACGCTAAATGCTAAATAAATATACTTGTAGGCAGTGGTTAAATTGGGCCGGGGCTCTCCGGGGCTCAGCCCCGGCACATAAGCCTGCTCGTTTGCAGTCAGTTGCCTACTGGAAATTATGTCACATACAATTTGATGAAAGTGATGCTTTTGAAAACATATTTCTGACAATAAATGAAAGATTTTTTAAATGGCATGTCTATTTTGTCTCGGCGGAGCTGAGATGAGAAAAATCGGAACACGGCCGTATTTTTGTTCAGCTGCTTAATCTCGTTGTCAGTCGACCATGATCGCGCACCGCTCGCGCATGCGCATCTGACACGGATAAATGTACGCAGCAATAATGAATGTTCCTGGGAGATCGTGGTTGCGCGGGATGTGGATGTTCCAGAAATGTCAAAAAAGTGCCCTGGCCTTGAATGACAAGGTAAGAAAAATAAGACTAAATCAAAATTAAATAACCAGGACTAGGTTGACCATGTGATTTTTCTCAGGAGATGTTTTGAGCATTTTACTTCAGATACCGGATTATCAGGAAACTGCCAAGAGAATTGCTAATTTAACGTTAGCTGGCTACTTAAAATAAACTAGCAATCTATTCAGTCAGCATATTTGTATTTGATCTGTGTGAATTACAGAAATGTAAGACTTGCTAGACCTAAGTTACTTTTAGCTACCAAGCTCTGTGGTTAATGAAAATTAAATCAAGCATTTATTCTCCAACTTTCAGAGATAAATTGAAATGAGTGGAGCATGTTCACCCAAGAAGAGGAAACTGACTTACTTCTTCAAAAGGTGGGGTGATATTCCAGACATGTTTAGCATGACTAGCTCTGTAACATGTTGGCAGTAGAGATGGGACAGTATGAAAATGACCAAAATTAAATTGTGTGTGTGTGTGTGTGTGTGTGTGTGTGTGTGTGTGTGTGTGTGTGTGTGTGTGTGTGTGTGTGTGTGTGTGTGTGTGTGTGTGTGTGTGTGTGTGTGTGTGTGTGTGTGTGTGTGTGTGTGTGTGTGTTGTCGTAGTAAAGAGAGAGAATGGGAGAAGGAAGTTTGTATGAGGTGGACCTGGTCACCACAGACCCAAATCTTCTCAGCTGTTGGTACTGTCATATGCTGCACTGTCTCTCCATGTGGCACATTATGTTTGGCACATTGTATGGGTCACTATATCATAACAAGGTATTACAACTTGTAATCAAGTGATGACTGATTAGCAGTAATGTAAATGCTAAATGTCCTAATACCTGTTGCAAAGTACATGCTCTTAACCTTGCAGTTTTTCACATATCATGTAATACTCAATTTCTCCATTTCTTTGCACAAAACTCTCCAGAAAGTGCTATTTAATGGTTTATTTTTCAAAAAAAAATTCCCGGGGGGGCATGCCCCCGGACCCCCCTAGGGAGAGCACCCCCACATAATAAATCCCAATTTAACCCCTGCTTGTAGGACACAAGGATGTTTTAACCTTGATAATATAAAACACAGCATGATATAAAAGTAGGCTAGTGTGAGTGTTTACACTAACATGATGAATATTATAATGTTTAGACCCATGTTTACTGTTAAATAGTGTGTTCGAACGTAAATGTTTATAATGTGGTAAAATGTTTATAATGTGGTAACAATATTGTAAAGTGTTGTAAGTTTGGGTCACTTGTGCTGTGCATTTGAAAGCAAAACGCGCCAAACATTACACTGTGTCCTAACCAGATGCGATGCGATAAGATTCCAGCGAAAAATTATTTGTTTTTATTATTTGTTTAAAAACACCAGACGCGACACGACTGCGAGATGCATAAAAATCAATCAAAACCCACAGCCAATCAGAACAGTGTGTGGGCGGAGTCTCGCGACAAGTGCACAGCACCAGAGAGTAATCTTGACAGTACTCGCAAGAAAATTGATAAGTAGGCTACATAATCAAACTCACAAATATTACAACATTTAAACATTATTCAAATACATAGGCTACTGAGTTACTAAAACAATCTTTGTCAAATAATACAAAGGGCTCCTCCCCAGCGCACCTGTGGTCCGTTTCTCTGATGGCTCGTGCTGAGCATATAAGTGGAGTGTGCAGGAGGGTGAGAGAGGCGGCGGTGAACTCCGTGCGCGTCATGATGCCTAGCCGGCTGAACAACTCAAGCTGTGTTCTTTGTATTGTGCTACTATTTTGTTTTATTTGTTAGTGCTTGGTATGTCTATGTTGACGTTAGTGTAGAGTAAATGTGTGTTACCTGTGGAGTGAGAACTTGAGAGACGTGAGTTTGTGCAGTTATTTATTAGTCTAATAATACATGCTTTAAACTGCTCTTTGCTTTGCGTCTCCTTTTATGTTGACGAACCCTTACGAAACGAGCATTTTTTAACAACAGGGGTTCGTAACAATTTGTTTAATTTCAAGATCTGAGGAGAATTATCCATTGTTGCTTTTACAGCTGCAAAGCTGGGAGCACTAAATGATATTCAAAGTCACATAATAAAATAATAAAACCTTTATTTAACCAGGTGAGCACATTGAGAACATTTTCTCATTTACAATGGCGACCTGGCCAAAAAAGCGTTGAGGTACAAAAACATAAGTTACACATATAAACTACAAGACAGAGTAGTACTCAATTAACATAGAAGAAGATTAATATACAGATCCGTAGAGCAAGTACACAGATCAGGTTAGCATGTACAATGGTCCGACAGTAAATTTGCTAACAGTAATTTGAAAGTGATTAACGGGACAATGGATTCAAGTTTCAAAGATTTTTGGAATGTATTCCAATCATTAGCAGCAGAGTACTGGAAGGAGAGGCGTCCAAAAGAAGTACGAGCTTTAGCAGCCACCAGGGTGATATACCTGCTTGAACGAAGGTTCATAGAGGGGATTGCTCTGGAAATTAATGATCGTAAATAAGGTGGGGTGTTACACAGTAAGCATTTATAAATAAAAAGATACCAATGTTTTTGACGCCGGGTATGTAATGAGGGCCAGCCGATTAAACTGTAAAGGTTGCAGTGGTGAGTGTTATATGGAGCATTGGTGACAAAACGGATGACACTATGATAGACAACATCCAATTTCCTAAGGAGAGAATTTGAAGCGATTCTGTAAATAACATCACCATAATCAATAATTGGAAGAACAGTCATTTTCACAAAGGCAAGTTTGGCTGGGAAAGTAAAGGAGGCTTTATTACGAAATAAGAAGCCAATCCTAAATTTAATTTTAGCTTGAAGCTGATTGATGTGGGTCTGGAAAGAGAGTGAACAGTCTAACCAGACCCCTAAGTATTTATAGGTATCTACCTGCTCTATTGCAAACCCATCTAGTGTCATGATACTTTTTGAACAGTCAAATACAGTGTGAGATCGATTAAAAAACATAAATTTAGTTTTACTAGAATTTAAAAGCAGTTGAAGGGAACGGAAAGAGCGTTGTATATTATTGAAGCTTTCTTGGAGGTTTTTTAACACAGATTCAAACCCGGGCAAGATGTGTAAAGAATGGTATCGTCTGCATAAAGGTGAATCATTGAGTCTCCTGCAGCAAGAGCAACGTCGTTGATATATACAGAAAATAAAGTCGGCCCGAGGATTGAATCCTGAGGCACCCCCATAGAGACAGCCAGAGGACTGGAGAGTAGTCCCTCTGACTTAACACATTGAAACCTATCAGAAAAATAGTGAACCAAGCAAGACAATCATTTGAGAAACCTAGGTTTTTCAATCTATCAATTAGAATGTTGTGATTGACAGAATCAAAGGCCTTGGCCAGGTCAATAAATACTGCTGCACAATAGTGTCTTTGATCAAGAGCAGTTATGATGTCATTTATTACTTTAAGTGTAGCTGAAGTGCACCCGTGACCGGCTCGAAAACCTGATTGAATGTCAGAAAGACTGTGATGGGATTCGAGATGGTTGATAATTTGTTTATTAACAATTCTTTCGAAAACCTTTGAAATGCACATTACATGCTTTTAACATTAAATAAAGCACATAAACAGTACCTGAAATTATCATTGCCACACTTTATGTTTGTTGTTCCAGTACAACGTTGCAGAAAAATAAAAAAAACGTTTCTAAAATAGAATAATCGCGTGTTGCTGTCGCGGCTGGTTAGGACAAAAACTGATTAACATGAAAAAGATACCTTTTATTTTGTGTCGCGGAGTCGCAGGTAGTTAGGACACGGTGTTAGGCTACATGTTTTTACTCCAATCTCATTTCATAACTGTCACAGGTTAACCTGGTGACTCTATAAACTTGGACTTACAAACATACACCCATTTCACTGATACTGTGCATTGCCGGCAATATTAACATCTGTGTACACATCAGGAAGGTGTTATGGATTTTTTGTTTTGTTCAGTCTAAAGTTTGTTACTGCTGTATTTTGTTATAATTTTCAACTCTTTATAGTTTTTCTTTAAGTTTGTCATTATTTTTCTAAAAGAACAGAATGCCAGAAACACACAATAATTCATATGATAATTACCTTTATTTTTCCACATATCTTCCACAAACCTTATTGCAGTTAAACTTCCCGGTTCACACTCTGTACAACCAAACCCACAATCCAGGTTAAACTGTTTTTTATAGTAACAGCCACATCACTTCCTGTGGAAGATACCATTTTGGTGGGATGTCAGAGGAGGGGGGAGTTAGAAACAGTTGTGTTTGCCATATAATTTGTTGTTAAACTCTTTCTCTGTTAATTTTTGTGGTTTTAGCTGTTTTGGAGGTTTAAGAGTTGTGTTGGGTGTTTATATTATTTAAATTGATTGGTACAAACGTTTTCGTTTGTACCTGTGGTTGGTATGCCCTATAGGCGGGGCTTCAGCCTATAAATAGGCTTGCTGGATGAAAGAATTTCAGTTCTGATTGTGAACTCAGAGAAATTGAATACTGAGCAGTGTTGTGAACATTGGGCCATTTGGTTTAGCCAAAATTAGCACATTGTTGCGGTTTTCTTTTCTTTTTGTACAGTTTTTATTTATTTTTGTTTTCTCCTGCACTGTAAATATTTTAGCACCTTCCAATAAAACACCATTTTGGATTTTGCATCAACTTTTTGTACAGCACGTCATTTCCCTTTTCCACTCCAACTGGTTGGCTTCCCTACAATAACGTCATAACGAATGATAACATTTGAAGAAACATATGATAATACATATTTGTTTCTCTAGTGTAGTGTACTGACGTGTTTCTTTTTATTGATTTATCATGATAGGCCACCTGTATTTCTGTAAAGTAAAAATTATTATTTTATGCAACCCCTACAAAATATATGCCTACAAGGCACAACAAACCTGGTGTTCATTATATATATTTTTTTGTGAATTTTAAATTTCAATTTTAACCAGAAAATCACAATTAGATTTCTTTCCCAAATCGTGCAGCCCTATAGTTTCTCTTGATATCAGCATGTTCAACGTTGTCTTTAAAAATAAACAAATAAATAAATAAATAAAAAAGTATACAGGGACCAGATGAAACTGACTTAAACATTCACACAAGTCTCTGTATAGGAACATGGTAAAATGAAGCAAACACCTTGGAAATGGGCACAAATGTGTGTGTCTTTTCACGCCTCTGTATTTAGATCAGTGTGCTCAATAATGTTCCTTTTTGTCTTTTGTATCTTAGGACTATGTTGTGTTGTAAATAAATCCAAACAATCAAAAAGCCATTGTTTTAATCTTAATTTTTGTTTATAGTTCCCACACAGTCCCACCTGATAGGGCTATTAGGGGAGGGTCTTTGTCTTCGCAGGTGTGAAACGCATCAATGTTCATGATGATTTACGACTCCTCCCAAACGGCTTTCTTACACAAAACATGTCTTACAAATATTAAATCAATGTGTTGTGAACGAGTGGGCAGGATGATTTTCACATCGTTTTGAAGCAAAAACTAATCAGTCAGTATAGGTTTTATGGCCTTATTTCAGTGACTCTTTTATTATTATTAACAAACCATGGATAAACGTCATTTTCTCAAAACGACAAACTTTTACATACATGCTGCTCAAATATTATTGTAGCAGAGTTTGTGCTGAATACAGTGTAATCAGACTTGAGCCATGAAAATGTTACAAGTAACAGGAATAAGCACAAATGTCAGAGCATGTCAGAACACCTGCAAGGCCAATGACCCCCACCCCTCTTTTTCTTCAAGTTGCAGTTTGTGTGGAAAAAAAAAGAGTCATCCTTTGGGGACCTTTGCCCCAGTGCGCAGCCGTGCAGACGGAGGGGCCTCAAAGTTACAAACGACCAACCGACCATAACCAATGCAGACTAAGACCACTGAAGTTTGTCATTTCTTCATTCAACGTAAAAAAGAACTTGATTGAAACTTCACCACCATCGAACTACTGAACCATCAAGACTTTCTTCTCAGACTGCATATCCAGAACGCTTGTTCAACGGCTAAGGCATAGTGTAAGTATTGTACATTTAACTAACTAAACAGAGGTTTAGTGTAACCTCTAGACACTTTGTTGCCAAGGTGCTTTAAAATTAAGAAACTGATGGTTTTGTTCAGGTGGCTAACTGAATTTTACGTTTCCATAGCTTAATTTCCCTGGTTCTTTTTAATTTCTTTCATTCACTTTCAGTTTTACCCATGTATGCATGATTGTGTGTATGTGTTTGTTTAGACTAGTTATGTGTTCGTGATTAGTTAAAAATCTTTTGCACACATTTACATGTGTTGTTTCTGTGGTCACTGCTTGCAAAACAAGTCCCTTTAAAGATGCGATCACAGCTACATGCTCTTGAGTAGCACTGTACCCAGTAAGAAAGTGTTATTTTTTTGTGGCCACGAAAAATATCCTTTATAAGAATTGACAGAATATTAATATGAGTGTTCGCTGGAAGAACAGGTTAATTGATTGTAATATTAACTCTGCTACATCAAGTTAATCTTATTAACCGACCCAAATATTTATAATTATAACGAGTTTTAATTATTTTTATTTCCCTTGAGCTAATTTGCTACGATTTATTAACCTTTGTTAATGTTACTCAATAAAAAAATATTCATTTTCATGTCAGTTCACAGTGCATTACATAATGTTAAAAGATACAACTTCTGATCTAAAAAAAATTATGTTGAGATCAACATTAGCTAAGATTAATAAATGTTGTAAAAGTATTTTTCATTGTTAGTTTATGTAAACTAATGTTAATAAATGAAATCTTATTGTAAACTGTTACAGATTTGTTAACATGTTTTTCTTTCTATTAACATACTGTTTATCTAATACTCCAATAAAACTCTGAAAGTAACAATGTAATTAAAAGAAAAAAAAAAGGAAGAACAAAATGTTACTGACACTTTCCTTCATACAAACACATACATACATACACAGACAGAACTAATATCACATCCATTTCTCTCTATTCACTCCCATCGAAAAGGCCATTGTCATTTCAACTAGCGTCAATTCGCTGCAGTCACTTCCAATCTCTCCTGAGCTGCACATGATTGCATTGGCAGCCCACGGTCTGAACATCGATCCAGAAAAACTCTGGACGGATGATAGACTAAGCCTTGAGAAAAAATGGAGTCACCCAGTTTACAGGAGAGAGAGCAAGAGAGCTAATGATTACAGATTAGACACATATAAACTTGATTCACATCGAATGTGTAACACTAACAAATTGCATGAAGCAGCCCAGGAGACTCAGTTCTTATTCTGCAGCAGCATAATTTGCATGAGCTGAAAATAAAAACAAAACAAAAAAACAAACGGAAAAATGGGAGGGATGCCACGAGGGAGGTCATTACGAAAACATCCTATTCATTCTGCTGGAAGAGCCTGCTAATAATGTATTAGAAGTGAGGCACGCACTAATTACAAACATGCTAACAACACACACACACACACACACACACACACACACACACACACACACACACACACACACACACACACACACACACACACACATTTCTGGAATTTTTCGTTCTCTGTATCAGAACATGTTTTTACTATATTAAAAATAAAAACTACCAAACAACAGTCTACTGTACACTTTATGCATATTTATATTTTGAACTATTTCATAATGCAATAATTACTTTTTTGCCTGCCTGTACTAATTTGTATTGCATAAATAAAAAAATTAAAAAAGGAATATATGCAGTTGCGTATATCTACACATAAAATAGAAGATCAAGTTATGACTAACAACCCGTTATGCTTAGGATTAGGATATAGGTTTTCGAGAGAGTATTTTATGAGACATTTCTAATAATAATAATTATTATATATATATAAAAACACACAGAGACTAATCAAACCATGGTGTTCCACACTGACCAAAGCTTTCATTTTATTTAGCCAGACATCCTGCTTTTTTGAAGATGTCCCGTCGGAGCGAGGGTAATGTATGTCGAGCCCTTCCAGGAAATAACACTGACCTTTGAGACGACACAATTTGATGACCTTCCACTCTCTTTGCGACCGCTCTGTTCAAGAGATAGCTACTATATTCCCATTGAAACCAGGATTCATGCTACAATGAGCCTGAGATATGGTAATACTGATATTATATGAGTTAGTCAGTAAAGACTGAGGTCATAAAGGGTAAAAGTAATTTTCATTTTCTGAAGAAAATGTGAGTGGTGCTTTCCCAAGCAAAAGATATCACATATCATTAAAGTGGTTGCCGGAGCGTTGCTATGCGGCTGCTAAATGTTTTTCAGTCATTTTGGCTAAATCTATAGTTTGAGTCACAGTCACATCTGCTCTATGATGACCACTCAACAGAAGCATGACCTTAGAATTGAACCAACCAGAGCAAGTCCCGTTGGCAAAGTCATGCCAGCCACTTCAGTAACGCACATCTACACAATACAAGTTACACCAGAGGCACAGTCTTTTCCATATGTTTACACAAAAACTGAATTGTGACATGAATTAATGATGATATTGTTGACACGATTAGAAGGTAAATAACTAAACACATACAATATGCATATGCTTTATTGAATATTTGCCAAAAGCATGTCAGTGCTTGATTCTCACATGAATAATCTCTGATCTAACGCTTTAGGTGATGGTCCTACTCCAAATTAACTACTGGCATTTTTAGCTCCAAGAAAGCATGTGCTCTCCACTCACACACAATGCTGAAAGTAGAGCCGAGCTATATCTCTCTTTGTTTTTGGTCATATTCTATATATATTAGTGTTGTCACGATACTAGAATTTCTAACTTCGATACGATACCTTGAAAAATATCGATATTCGATACCATTTACGATACCACAGAGAAAAAAACTGCCACAATATTAAGGGGGTCTTTTTTTATTTAAAGCTAAATATAACAAGTCTAGAACATGACAATGAGGTATATTTTACATGAAAAAAATGTCCTGAGTTCTATCTGTTAATATTATTTCATTGGACAAGAGCTAACATGAGCCGTTGTTTTTTTATTACCTACTGTTATCAAAGATTAAAATATACTGTTACAAATGCATTGTTCATCGGTCATAAATGCTGGTTAATACATTAACGTAAATCAAAGATTAAAATATACTGTAACAAATGCATTGTTCATCGGTCATAAATGCTGGTTAATATATTAACGTAAATCAAAGATTAAAATATACTGTAACAAATGCATTGTTCATCGGTCAAAAATGCTGGTTAATATATTAACGTAAATCAAAGATTAAAATATACTGTAACAAATGCATTGTTCATCGGTCATAAATGCTGGTTAATAGCCTACATTAACGTAATTTGATGAACAGATTTAAATGCAAACGTGCGTGCATCACACGCGGAAACAATGCTCAATGGATTGGCATGAAGTCAAGTCACCTTTATTTATATATTGCTTTTAACAATACAGATTGTGTCAAAGCACTTAACAGTATCAAATTGGAGTGTGAAGCGCGTCTCCGCGCTATTCTCCGACATGCCCGCTCGCGGTGTGTAGCGCGTGCCCTGTCCACACTATTCTCCGACATGCCCGCTCGCGGTGTGTTTTTTTACACGTGTCAGCGCTATTCTCCGGCATGCCCGCTCGCGGTGTGTTTTTTACGCGTGTCCGCGCTATTCTCCGGCATGCCCGCTCGCGGTGTTCTTTATCAATCAACCAAAGCCGGTCGCGGCGCCGCACTCGCCATCTTCCCATTCACTTTTGCTATTTAACCAGAGCGAATGAGACGAGTGCGTCACGTGTCGTGTTTGTCAACGCGCCTTTGGCGAGAAGTGAAAGTGACCCCTCGGCTAGTATCGGTGTATCGATACTTCGGGAAATTAGTATTGGTACCGTTCCGATATTTCAGTATCGATATTTATCGAAATATCGATATTTTTGACAACACTAATATATATATATATATATATATATATTAGTGCTGTCAAACGATTAAAATATTTAATCGCGATTAATCGCATTAATGTCATAGTTAACTTGCGATTAATAGCAATTAATGGCACATTTTTATCTATTCTAAATGTCTCCTGATTTATTTTTGTCCCATTATTTTTCTCATTTTAATGCTCTTATCAACATGTAAAAGTGGATCGGCTTGCTTTGTGCAAATGTTTTTTATTGAAAAAACACAATAATTGACACTTCAAGCAAATAATCTCTCACACAATGTAACACTGTCCATCAATAAAAGGGTGAAAGAAATACTGACGAGGTGCTGATATTGACGAGGGGGCGGAGCATTCGCATCAGCTGTGTGTGGGTCCTTGGCCATCATCAAGTGGTATTTCAGACTGGACGTGCTGCGATGATGATAGCTCAGTTCACAATGACAAAACACACAGATAACTTTGGTCTTGTCAATGTATTGTAACCATTTGGCAACTTTTTAAAAGTAAACTTTCCATTTAGAATCTTATTGGCATCCATTTCGGCGTCTCGCGCTCGTCATCCACTCAAAACGTAATGTTAACCAACTATTTGGCCGGCTCGCAAGCCCAAACAAGTGTGTGCGGCGTGCCTGTTGTTTTGTTTCCGGTCTAGCTAGCCCCGCTTGCGCTTTGGTCGACGAAGCAACAAAACGTCCTATTTTATATATATATAAAATAAGTGCAGTCAAATCGAATAATCGCGATTAATTACTTCTAACATAAAAGTTTTTGCTTATATAATGCTATTATATAATAATATTTGCTGAAGTGTCACTAGTCTCTCCCTTGTGAAGGCCTCCTTCCCCTTTACCTCTGTAATGATAAAACGTTGTCGGGATAATTCCGATTCACGTGTCTACGCGGAAGCGCTAAAAAATTCTCAGAGCCACCAGGCACTGTTTTATGCAAATGAACGGCCGGATCGCATTAAAGAATTTTCTGTTAGACCGGTGTCTTGTTAGCTCTAAGAGAAGAAAAAAGCTCTAAGTTAATAACTAATGATCGTTGCGACAGAATTGAATCAATTAAAACTTTGGCTGGACAATAACTTTACTCTAGAGCTGCTGTAAAGCCAAAACAATCTTGGTTACTTTAATTTCCTTTTATCACTGTAAAGCTGCTTTGAAACAGTCCATATCGTTAAAAGCGCTATATAAATGAAGGTGACTTGACTTGACTCTTTGTTCAAATAAATCCTTTAGAAATAAAGAGATTTTACAAAAACATTTAAAAAACGTATGCTGATTTTGCTACTTAAGTATAAAAAGTCTTAATGCTCTCATAGTTCTGACTCGCAAGACAAGGATTGCAAAAAGTATGACAAGGTCTTTGAGAAACTTAATGGACCAATAAAAAACACATTAAAATGTCACTATTGGAAATATCACCCAGCCCTAGTTGAAATGTGTTACAGAAGCATCCAAAAACAACAGCATGGCAATTATTCCTGGGTGTGCATGAAATCACACGTGCATGAGGCTGCATATGCGTGCATGTGGACTGGCTGGAACTATCAGATGTAAATGTGATGAGTGATTAAGAAGAGAGGCAGATGGCACCGAAAGAGAGACTGTCCCAACATCCAACCTTTCAAGAAACAATGCAACACCACCAGCCACAGCTTTACATTACAGGCTGCTGTTCCCATACAAAACACAGCGGTTAGGAGACAGGAGAGCAAAATGGCGGTCGAGGGAAATGGCAAAAGCGTGAAATTGGGTTCTGAAGTGTTTTTTACTCAAATTGCTTTTCACATCATGTAAGGACAGCATCTCTCTTTTTGTATTTTTCCCATTAATTCCTTTTTTTCCCCCATTAACAAAAGCAACCGCTGTAGCCGAGGGGGCAAGCGGCTCGCTCTGCCACTAAAGGACACACAAAAACATGAAAGTATATGTATACTCACACAACACACACACTACTCAAACAACCCAGGGTACCTCGTAGATTGTCTAAAGGCTGGCACACACTGCTTTTAGGTAATTGAGTTTGGCCCTTGCAGCTCACCGCTCTATCTTTTAACACAGTGTGCTAGTGAAGTTGTACACTGGGAATATTATAGGAATGATTGCATTTATGCAAAGAGGTCACAGGAGATACAAATATGCACTCGGATAGCATTTTAGAGACTTTCACTTGTAAAACTTTAGTTAAACGTCCTGTAATATTATCCTTTTAGTGTTGTGCATTGTGAAGAACTTATAGCTTGCTTACAGACGCGGCCATTGATGTTGGCTTAAAAAGTTTCTTGATAACGGTTTTATTAAATGTTATTCAAGTAAAAATGGTACAGTGAAAACCTGTTAATTGGTTAACTGCTTTATAGGTTAACCTTGCTATATACACTGAAAAAAATTAATAGATCTAATGGGGTATTTCATCTAATTTCACAGTAAAATACCATTAAATGTACAGTATTTGGAAGTGAATTATAACAGTAACACTTTAAATAAGGTTCCATTTGTTAACATTGAACAGCAGTATATTGTTAACTACATGAGTAATATCATTATATTTCTAATTTCATTATATTTTAAAGGTATTTAGTAAAAAAATATTGTTTATTGTTTATGTTAGTTCAAAGTGCATACATTAATGGTAAAAAATATTTAAATTAACATTGACTAATATCAATAAATGCAGTAAAAGTATTGTTAGTTCATGTTAATTAATGCAGTTAAATAATGTAAACAAATGAAACCTTATTGTAAAATGTTACCCTTTTTTTTTTGTGAAACACCGTAAATTGACATTCCCAGAATTCTCTGTGTGACAGCTTACCTTTTATGTTTTTTTTTTAAATAACGGTTTTTTTTAGTGTTTTATCATCTGTTATGTACATTAGGGTTTTATGTTACATTATGTTGTTAAAATTAATGTTTATTGCATTATTTAAGTGTTATCATGTTACCGTTATGGTGTTTTGTATTTGTGTGGTTGACACCTGCGGAGGTAAAAAAAAAAAAAAAAAAAAAAAAAAACCTTTTAATAATTTGGTATATTAACATTATCAGTCATAAAACATTTCTGTTAATGACCTTTTTTTACTGTAATTTGAAAAAATACTTGTTTTTTTTTTCACCGTAAATTTTGGTCCAATTTGTAAAACATTTTTTACATTAAAGTTCTGGTAACCAAAGCTGCTGTTTGTTTATTTTTTAAATGTACATTTCATTGAAATTTTTTTTTTACAGTGTATTTTTACAACCTAGTGGTGTCAAGGAAAAAAGCTGACTGCATTACACCTTAGTGGCATGCTAAAGTTGTTGCTATGCTTGGGGGAAAAAAATAGGAAAACACTGAACTGTTTGTATTCCAGAACATCTCAGGATCTTCCATCTGGAACGGAGTGAAAAACGCTGATGTTTCAGGTGTAGTTCACTCATTAGTGGTGCTGGCCTGGCTGCTGTAGAGGTTTAGATGAATGTTCTGCCAATCCACAGAAAACAATGTAAATAAAGAAGGCAAAAAACTTCTATCAGGCTTTGCCAGTATTTGTGTGTGTATAGACCTGTCAGGAGATTAAGCGAAGTGTTTTTACAGTCGTTGCTGTGAAAATGGAGCATACTGTGGCATACAGAGAGCCTAGCTCTTTAAATGAGGACATATGGGCTTATTTTGTTTTCAAATAGAGTAAATTATAATCATTACAAACTACCCCAAACCATGATAGAACGGTCACTTACCCCAAAATTTTTGTAATGGTGACCGTTCTATCGTGGTTTGGGGTAGTTTGTAATGATGTATTAATTTGTAAAAATGTAAAAATGTAATTTTTAAAAATGTAAAAATGTATTATTATTATCATGTTGAAAATGTGCTGCTTCAAATTTTTGAAATACGATGATACATGTTACAAAAGATCTCTATTTTTAAATAAATGCAGTTTGTTTAAACGTTCTAATCATCAAATAATCCTGAAAAAAATGCATCATGGTTTCCACATGTATCATCGTATTTCAAAAATTTGAAGCAGCACATTTTCAACATGATAATAATAATAAATTTTTCTTAATCAGCAAATCAGCATATTATAATAATTTCTGAAGGATCATGTGACACTGAACACTGAAAATTCAGCTTTGCCGTCACATGAATAAGCTACATTTTAGAATGTAAAAAATAACAACAACAAAATTATTTAACAATAAAAAATACAAATATACTTACAGTTAGCCAAAGTGCAAATTATCAGACTTAAAGCGTATGATACATGCTAAAAAATGCTAAATAAATATAATATTATAAAATAGAAATATTATTGTTGAAAACAGTTAGGATCAATAATTTAATTTAAGAATCTACCCTACAATTGTCACGAACAACCAGTCATCAGCGCCAGATCTTGTCTCTCCACCCACTCGTTCCTCATCCCAGGAGTTTTGATTCTGTACACCTGTCTGCATCAGCTGTCGGCGATCTGCAATCAAGTTCACTCACCTTTATAATCGCCGTCAGTTTCCTCTGTCCTTTGTCTGGTCTCGTCTGCAAAACCCTAGACGTCCTGACTCACGTCATATTGAGATTCTTCAGTATACGAAACTGATCCTGCAAACTCACCCGCTCTGCTGAGAGTTCTGTTCTTCATCTGAGCCGTCCATCTGTATCCGGGTTCTCCGCCTTCTGATCTCGTCCAGTTTCCCACGCCTGCTTCAGATAAGAGACTTGTATCATTCTGACTCTTCCGTGCACCGTTCATGACGGATTTAAAGAAGGATTACTCACCTGCTGTTTCTGTTCCTGTTTTCAATAAATTCCTTTGTTTCACTTACCTGTTGGCATTCTTCTCATCTGTGACAGAAGACCAGACCGACAATGCAAGATTCCGCTGATGAAAGCGCGGAAGGAGCGGCTGCTCAGATTCCGGTCCCGGAGATTCGACAGGCGCTTCAATCGCTCGCCCCTCCATCTGCCTCTGTAAGTCCCATGGCCCGACCATCATCTTTCTCTGGTGAGGAGGGGGAGTGCAGTGGTTTTCTGCTGCAATGTGAGCTATATATGGAAATGCAGGCTGCTCAGTTTTCCACCGAAAGAGCGAAGGTTGCCTTTATTATCTCGCTCCTCACAGGACGCGCGCTGCTCTGGGCACGTGCGTTATGGGACGCGAATGGGCCGGTAACGCAAACCATGGCTAATTTCACGGCTCATTTCAAAGAAGTGTTCGCTCAAGCTCCTAATTCCCTTTCCATTCATGATCAGTTATTTCGTCTTCGCCAAGGGAATTCCTCGGTTTCTGATTATGCTTTGCGATTTCGCACCCTCGCAGCCAACTGCAACTGGAATGAGACAGCGCTGGTTACTGCTTATCGTCAAGGTCTAAATCGAGATATATGTTTACAACTGGCCATTTATGATGACACCATTGGAATCGAATGCCTCATTCAGCGTTCCATTCGCGTGGCTCAGCGACGCTCCGCCTGCCTTACTAACCAGCCTGCACTTCTTCCTCCTCGCCCCAATCCACTCGACAGCCCTTCAGTACCAGTGCCTATGGAGGTAGATTCTGCTCATTTAAGTCACTCTGAACGACTCCGACGTATCAACAACAATTTATGCCTCTACTGTGGAAATGCTGGTCATCTCCTCGTCACCTGTCCAGTGCGTCCTCCACGACCTGCGGTGAGTACAGTGGTTCTCCCATCACCCATTTCCTCGTTGAAGTATACTCCGATTTTGCTTACATATTGTATGCGATCTGTTCCAGCGAAGGCGCTGATCGACTCAGGATCCGCTGGAAACTTCATTTCACTCTCGACTCTTCTAAAACTCCAAGCCCGACGTAAATCTGTGAACCAGCCACTACACATTCATTCTATCCTGGGGAAACCGCTAGGTCGTGGACACATCAGGTACTGCAGCCCCATTTTGACTGTAAAGATTGGTTGTATGCATGTGGAGAAACTATCTTTTCTGGTACTGGAGGGCTCCACTGCGGAGGTCATCCTGGGACGCCCGTGGCTGGAACTCCATTCTCCAAATATTTGTTGGTCTTCTGGAGAAATTCTTCAGTGGGGGAAAAGTTGTTTTACTCATTGTCTGTCATCCATCAAGAAGATTGCCTCAGTTACTCCAGTTTCCAATCTTCCCATCAACGCTACTACAGTTGAGAGTCCCGCCACCAGTAAGGAACCTGTGATTCCTTGCCACTATCGGGTGTTCCAGGAGGTATTTGACAAACAACTGGCCACGAAACTACCACCGCATCGGCCATGGGACTGTGCGATCGACCTGCTGCCTGGGGCTATTCTACCACGCGGTAAAATTTATCCGTTGTCCATCCCGGAGCAGAAGGCCATGGAGGAGTACATTGCGGAAGCTCTCCATCAGGACTACATCAGACCTTCCACGTCCCCTGCCGCTTCTAGCTTCTTTTTCGTCGGGAAGAAGGACGGAGGCTTGCGCCCCTGCATCGATTACCGTATCCTCAACAACTCCACTGTCAAATATCGCTATCCTCTTCCTCTGGTTCCTGCGGCTCTGGAACAACTACGTGGTGCTCGAATTTTTTCTAAATTGGACCTTCGGAGCGCATATAACTTGATAAGAATCCGAGAGGGAGACGAATGGAAGACGGCGTTCATCACCCCAGCAGGTCATTATGAATACCAAGTCATGCCTTTAGGATTGTCCAATGCTCCCGCTGTCTTTCAGGGGTTTATGAATGAGATCTACAGAGACTTCTTGCAACAATTTGTAATTATCTATATTGACGACATTCTGATATATTCTTCCAGTTTATCCGAGCACCAACATCATGTCACTCAAGTCCTACAACGTCTGCTCGACCATCAACTGTTCCTGAAATTAGAGAAGTGTGAGTTTCATCGAGAGTCCATTCAGTTCCTGGGATATGTGATTTCCTCTCAAGGAGTTTCCATGGACCAGAGGAAGGTGGAAGCGGTCGCCAACTGGCCATTACCCACTAACATCAAAGAACTTCAAAGATTTCTGGGCTTCGCCAACTTTTACAGACGATTTATCAAAGGTTTCAGTCAGATCAGTGCACCCATCACATCTCTGTTACGTAAAGGGGCCAAGTCTCTGTCCTGGTCGAATGAAGCTCTCACGGCCTTCGAAAGACTCAAGTTGACTTTCTGTTCCGCTCCTACCCTCGTCCATCCGAATCCTGATTTGCATTTCCTCGTGGAGGTTGACGCTTCTACCACTGGAATAGGAGCGGTATTGTCGCAGCGGCAGGGGACGCCTCCCAGACTCCATCCATGTGCCTTTTACTCCAAGAAACTGTCCCCGGCGGAGCAGAATTATGATGTCGGAAACCGGGAGCTGCTAGCAATCAAATTGGCTTTGGAAGAGTGGAGACACTGGCTGGAGGGAGCCAAGCACCGCTTTGACGTTATCACAGACCACCGTAATTTGGAATACCTTCGTGATGCCAAACGACTCAATACCCGTCAAGCCCGCTGGTCACTCTTCTTTACTCGGTTCAATTTCCAAGTTACCTACCGACCCGGAGACAAGAATATCAAGGCCGATTCACTTTCTCGACTATACCAACCTGACACCATTCACTCTAACCCGGAACCCATCCTCCCTCCAGCCATGATTGTCACCCCGATTCAATGGAGTATACATGACCATATTGCAGATGCCACTCGAACGGAACCTGCTCCGCCGGGAGGTCCTGAGGGTCGGACATATGTGCCATCTCGTTTGCGTCTGACCCTCATGGACTCAGTACACACTTCTCCGGGCTCTGGACACCCAGGCAGCCAACAAACCCTCTCGCTCCTTCAACAACGCTTCTGGTGGCCCAATATGACCCAGGATGTCTCCCGATACGTCAGGGGCTGTCCCGTCTGTGCCATGGCTAAGGTACCCCGACATCTTCCAGAAGGCAAATTAGTCCCTCTACCGGTACCCACTAGACCGTGGTCCCATCTTGGTGTGGACTTCATCACAGATCTCCCTTCCTCAGATTCCTACACCTGTGTGCTAGTAGTGGTGGATCGTTTTTCCAAAGCCTGCAAGTTGATCCCTCTTCCTGGTTTACCTACTGCCTTTGAGACTGCGGAATCCCTGTTCATTCACATATTCCGACATTTTGGCATTCCGGAAGACATCGTATCAGATCGTGGTCCACAATTCATCTCCCGTGTTTGGAAGGCATTCTTTAATCTGCTCGGTGTTTCTGTGAGTCTCACTTCTGGATATCATCCACAGTCTAATGGTCAGACGGAGAGGAAAATCCAGGAAATCGGGAGATACCTGCAGTCATATTGCCACGACCACCAGGACGGTTGGAGCCGTTACCTATTCTGGGCCGAGTATGCACAGAACTCTCTCCAGCAGTCTACCACTGGGCTTACTCCTTTCCAGTGCATACTCGGCTATCAGCCACCACTATTTCCCTGGTCTGGTGAGCCCTCGGACGTTCCAGCCGTCCACCACTGGTTTCAGGAGAGCGAGAGGGTCTGGGACTCAGCACATATACATCTGCAAAGGGCTGTTCGGAGGTATAAGAGCCAGGCAGATGTAAGGAGATCTACGACTCCCTCATACCAACCGGGACAACTAGTCTGGCTCTCCACCAGGGA
This sequence comes from Siphateles boraxobius, assembly GCF_051911475.1. Taxonomy (NCBI): domain Eukaryota; kingdom Metazoa; phylum Chordata; class Actinopteri; order Cypriniformes; family Leuciscidae; genus Siphateles; species Siphateles boraxobius. Next base: position 15,417,235 of record NW_027509219.1, read on the forward strand.
CATCCGCCTCCGACAGCCCAGTCGCAAGCTGAGTCCCAGGTACATCGGGCCGTTCGCTATACAGAGGCAGATCAACGAGGTCACCTATCGGCTTGGACTTCCTCCACATTATCGAATCGCACCATCATTTCATGTGTCCCTGTTAAAACCTTACACTAATCCTCTGTTCCCTTCCTCCACAGGGTCTGGTGCTGATGACGTACCGCCTCCTCCTCCTGTGGATCCTTCAGTTGAAAACATTTATCAAGTTCAGGAAATTCTGGATTCGAGACGACGGGGCGGCCAATTGGAATATCTCGTTGACTGGGAGGGCTTTGGCCCGGAGGAAAGAAGTTGGGTGCATCAGAATGACATCCTGGATCCCACTCTACTTCAAGACTTTCACATGGTAAATCCCAGTCGCCCTGCGCCCAGAGGTCGAGGTCGTCCCCGTCGTCGTCGGTCCATACCGCCCTCAGGAGCTGGCCGTGGAGGGGGGGGTACTGTCACGAACAACCAGTCATCAGCGCCAGATCTTGTCTCTCCACCCACTCGTTCCTCATCCCCGGAGTTTTGATTCTGTACACCTGTCTGCATCAGCTGTCGGCGATCTGCAATCAAGTTCACTCACCTTTATAATCGCCGTCAGTTTCCTCTGTCCTTTGTCTGGTCTCGTCTGCAAAACCCTAGACGTCCTGACTCACGTCATATTGAGATTCTTCAGTATACGAAACTGATCCTGCAAACTCACCCGCTCTGCTGAGAGTTCTGTTCTTCATCTGAGCCGTCCATCTGTATCCGGGTTCTCCGCCTTCTGATCTCGTCCAGTTTCCCACGCCTGCTTCAGATAAGAGACTTGTATCATTCTGACTCTTCCGTGCACCGTTCATGACGGATTTAAAGAAGGATTACTCACCTGCTGTTTCTGTTCCTGTTTTCAATAAATTCCTTTGTTTCACTTACCTGTTGGCATTCTTCTCATCTGTGACAACAATGCGTACCTGAAGTATTAATATTTAAACAGTGATGCACTCGTCCCTTGAGTTCACAACACATGATACACGAGCTCATATTCAATTAATTCCATAATAGACCAAAAACCAGGAATCAAATGTGAAACCTAGGGCATGCCGCATGACCCATTTAAAAGGTCTTCCTCAGCTCTAAAAAGCCCCGGCAAAGCCTCTCTCATGTGTAATGGATGAAAAGTCTTTCCCGAACGCTGAGGTGAGAGGAATACAGAAGAAGAGAGAGGCTCTTTAAAAGAGCTTCCCTGGCAGTCAGGGACGATTAGTCTCTGTACATATACACGCACTCTTTATCTCTCTCACTCTCACTCATCTTTCTCTCTCTCTCTTTTCCCCTCTCTTGTGCCTGCTTTTTTTTGTCCTTCTGCTCGCTTTGTTTCCCCTGACAGTGGACCTTGGAGTCAGCTCTCCATGTCTGGTGTGTGGGAACAGTGAGAAAGTCTGAGAGAGGGAGCAGGAAAAGAGAGAAAACGCCCTTGAGAGTGATGAGTATGCACTGATGTGTGTGTGTGTGTGTGCGTGCGTGTGTGCGTGCGTGAAACTAACAGCATTTCCAAAATTCACGTGCTTCAAACAGGCAAATACCTTCATCAGCACCTGTGTTGTCCAAAAAACTGTCCCCCTGGAACAAAATGTATCATGCCAATCAAAATCTAAATATGATACTAAAGCACACAGTTCTCATGGGTGGGTTGGCAGAAGTGGGCCACTTCCCACAAGGTTTGCGGTTTGATCCCTTATACAATCCTACAGTGCCTCCCAAACGTTTTGAAATTGAGCAATGCATCATAACATTACATGCACTCTGGTCAGAGTTAAAGGAGCCATTCTAGCATCTAAGATAAAAATAAAATAAAATCACAAACCATCAAGAAAACCAACATGTTGACCAAGCATCTCTAAATAAATAAATATAATTTAAAAATACACACATAAATCTATTTGGTCTGGTTATTATGTTATTTATTATATTTATATATTATATTGATTATTTACCATTTAAATATTTTGTAAGTAAATAAATAAAAAAGCTACTGGACTAATATAACATACATAACTATGTTTTCAGTGGTGTATAAAGTCCTTACTAAATGAACCGTTATGTTTTTTTTTACCTTCGAATGAGCAGTTTCTATCTACATACACCACAGCTCCCCTTACACTGAAATGCACTGACATGTTTATACAGTGGCCCTAAACGGACAAACGCGTTTCGTCACTATGTTGCTCTTCGTGCAAAGAAGCAAGGATAGTTCATCGAATAAAACACTGTAACAATGATGAACAAGTAACAATAATATTCACAATAACATATCGTTTTACTGAATAATACAGTAAACATAATTTCTTAATTTATCTTTGTAAAGAAATCTCATTGCTGAACTTGCTACTCTCTGCTGTCTCAGACGATGACATATTTTTCTGTCGGCCACCGTAACTTTTGATGGTTGCAATTCGTAACCTCACAACTAGATCCCTCTATGAATCACACACTGCACTTTTAAATAGGATGTTAAAGTGTGATGATGAGGTTGTTTTTTTGGAATTAAAGACCATGTCACATGTAATCTAGCTCTAATAATTCACCCATACCATTTAGAAATTCTGCATAAGTGGGCATACATAAATGGTTCACACACTTTTTCCTGCAGCTGTATATTGGACCTAAAAACAAACCTGCAACCAAGAAGCATAATACTTCTAATTTATAAATCAAAATTCATCATATCACCAACAGAAAATGTTTAATTCTCATTGAAAATGACGAGCAGTTACTCTGTCCCCACAAATCACTGTGTGATAATCCACCTACAGTATATTACTATCGTTACTATGATGTCTCTATTTTATCTGAATTGCATACATAATTGTGCTCCTGGCCACAGTATATATAATGCAGTTTTAATCGTTAATTTGTTGTGGGTAACAGTAGGCCTCTTAAATAGTGTAACCCCATTACGGCCCCTTATGAATCACAACTACAAAAACAGCCGTATGGTGGAAGACTAAAAGTAAATATCTCAGAAGAGTCTTGATATGACACCCAGCATGTGAGACCATCCCATAAGATGTGAACTTGTAAAGACTCTCACCAGAGTTTGACATGACTGGCTCTTTTTCTTCACCTCTTCCTCAAGGACTTCACACTCCTTTCTTTTCCTGCTGATCTCAGTCTCCTGAGGGAGGAAAGAAAATAAATACTGTTAGATGGATAGATGGATTCAATTTGGTGTTAAGAGTAGATGTGGCATAATGCAAACACCTTTCTTCAGGAAGGCTGGATGCGGCATAACACACAATCTGTGTATGTATGCATGTGTACGTGTGGGTAATAGTACCACATTCTCTGAGCCAGTGGGCACCTGTATGCATCATTGATCTATAAATAGCAACCATTTGCTATGGCTATGTTGCAATGCCACCAGCAAGATGCACAAGTCTAAAAAGTCACTATAAATACAAATCCACTAAAAGAAAACAAACGCACACACAGTTCTAATGCACATACATAGTCATGAAAAATGCACACACTCAATGTAAAAAACATGCTCATATCTGTCTATAAAAGCTCCCAAACCCATTTAGACTTAAACAAGCAATGTTAAAAAAAACGTTGAAAAGAAGCCAAACAGCCAACCAAAAGGAAGTACATTATTTAAAATAAAATAAAACAATTTAAAATAAAGCAATTTGGTCAGGTTATTCATATATTTATTCTAAACAGGCTAAACAACATTATTAGTCTTTAGGGAGGCAGGTGTAGCGTGGGCCTATATGTGGGATTGTATAGGTATATATACTTCTTCTTCTTATGCAGTCCATCAATTTCGAAGATGACGTCACTTCTAGGATGCGTTGTTGGAATGTTGAGGCAGCCGCTACTGTCGGCGGTGCCATTGAAGGTGGCTGTGAAGCCCAATCCGGGAAACGCATGTCCTGCTGCAGTCGGGACATGTGAGTTCTGAGTCTAGGGATGGATGTAGTTGTCGCTGTGCGCGTTGGTGTCTGCGCTGATGTAGCACAGTTCTGTGTTGGGCACGCTGTGATTCAATCGGTTAGGCCCCCAGATCGCATGCAGAACTCAATGCCTGACGGTTAGCAGCTGTTGTTTCCAGGACTCCAGGGTTGATGCCACAGCTTTTCAGGGTCCCCTTGAGGTGGTCCTTGTAGGATGTAGGTCCATGTGGGGGATTTTGTCTTTCCATGTGACACCTAGTATGCGCTGCAGGCATCTGATGTGAAAGCCCTCGAGACACCAAATATGCCTTTGGTAGGGAGTCCAAGCTTCAGCACCAAAACAGCAGGGTGGAAACGCAGACTGCCTGGTAGACGGCCGCTTTGGTGAAGGTACGGAGATCTTTATTAACAAAGAATCCAGATCGAAGTCTACCAAAGGCAGAGGAAGCGAGATTTATGCGTGCCTGGATCTCGTTGTCTATGAGATAGGTGGGTGTAAGGATGCTTCCAAGGTAGCAGAAGTGCCGAACAACCTTTACTGGTATGCCATGGATGTAGAATTCAGGGGGTGTGGGGGTGGGGACCGTGGTCGGTGCAATGATCTCTGTCTTTTAGATGTTGACTTGTAGGCCACAAGCTTGATAGACTGTGCATACAACATCCAGTGTGTGCTGCATTGCGGTAGGGCTGTGGGCTAGAAGGGCACAGTCATCAGCATATTGCAGTTCATGAATTGTGATGGTGGCGGTCTTGGTGATGGCTTGCAGGTGATGGCTTGGTGGTGGCGGAGGTTAAAAAGGGTCCCGTCCAGAAGAAACTGTAGGCAAACACCCTCGTCAGGGCTGAGGGAGTTGCGGGAGAGGAGGGTGACTGCTGCCAAGAAGAGGTTGAAGATCACTGGAGCCAGTACACACCCCTGTTTCACTCCAACCTGCACAGGAAAGGAGTGGGATTGAGATGTACCCACAATCACACGAGCCTGCATGCCAACGTGAAACTGTTGTAGGATGTCCAGAAATGTTAGTGGAACCCTAAACTTCTCCAGAATGACCCAAAGATCTTGGCGGTCAATGGTGTCAAAAGCCTTTGCCAGGTCGATGAAGGCAATGAACAGGTCTTCGTTCTGCAATTGGCGCAGGACGAAGATCATGTCGGAGGTGGACCGATCCTTCCTGAAGCCGCACTGTGACTCAGGAAGGATCCTTTGTGTGATATTCTTGGTAAGACGGAACAGCATGACCCTCATTAATACTTTCCCCGTACTATACGTGTATTATTGCATTACCTGTATTATTCCCATATATTCTATGTGTATATATACACATGTGTGTGGGCTACAGATGGTCATCTCATGATGCTCATACTGGGTGTATCAGTCTCAAGAGAGGCTGACATAAGCTGTGTGTGAGTGAGTGAGTGAGTGAGTGTGTGTGCATGCAGGTATTAGTGAATGGCAACATCCATCCTGCTGAGTGACACCTGGGATGGGGAGATAGAAGACCCAATTTCAATAATAAACGAATATCCATGAGGATGAATGGCTGGATAGATGGATGGATGCATGGATTAATGGATGGAAAAACCTGTGTTTCAGAGATACTAGCTATTCAACCCTTTAGCAGTTCAGAACAAATACAGAACACTTAGATGTTAAAAACAGGGGTGACATTACCTCGCCTGACCTTTTTTGTTGGACAAAATAATGGATATAACTTGACATTTTTAATATATATTATATTTAGTACAATTTATAATGCACAAAAATATATTTATATTTAACATACATAATAAACATATTTGTATATATTGCAAATTAACTTACTATGAAAAGGTTGCAATTTAAATGCATTAACCTGTAAAGTTTATGGTGATGTGTAGAGTTTATAGAAGTATTATGCACAATAGTCGGGATTTGTAACCTGTTAATTGTTAAAAAGCCTCATTATTTGATTGAGATTAATGTTGTAAAAATTTTTACAGAATGTGTGCTCATTCCTAGACCATTATATCAACACAGAGAAGTCATCAGATCTAAAAATACCCATTTGAATGATATTTTTTGTGAATCAAGTCATTCATTTATCAGAAACAACAAACAGATATTATGGGCTAAAGACAACCAGCTCTCTAAACATAATCCTTTAGAAAAACTGAGTAAAAATGATTCATGGGATATAAACATCATTATTTTCTGTTGGCCTGAGATCAAGGTCATCTCCTTACATACAGCACGTCTCTGCAACCTTAGTTTTTGGAGTTCTATGGTCGTTTTTGAGGGGACATTTGGAAAAACTTTTTTAAACCTTTATACACACACACAACCGATCAAACGTTTGAGGTCAGTAAGATTGTTTATGACTTTGAAAGTCTATGCTCACCATTCTGCATTTATTGGATTAAAAATAAAGTAAAAAAGAGTAATATTGTGAAATATTATCATTTAAAACAGCTGTTTTCTATTTTAACATATTTTAAAATGTAATTCATTACTGTGATTGCAAAGCTGATTTTTTTAGCAGTAACATATGATCACATGATCCAGTTACACAGGATGCTTCAGAAATCATTCTAATATGATGCTTAATAAATATTTCTTATTATTATCAATGTTGAAAACAGTTGTGCTGCTTAATATTTTGTGGAAACTATGATGCATCTTTTGTCTTTTCTCTCACTTTCAAACAGATAAATTTAAGATCAAGTCTTGCTGAATAAAGGTATTATTTCCTTTCTAAAAATAATTAGACTCCAAACTTTTAAATGGTATGTAAAACATATATTATTACCTTAAATTATATATGTAAAAATACATATGAAATATATATGTATATATAGTCTAAAATAATGATTCCTACACTCATTCTGAATCGGTTATATATCGCCTTGAAAGCACGCAGAAATCGCTTATTTTATAATCACTAAAAAGCTGTCGCTCATCTCACAAAGTTCCACTATAATCAATGAAGTTGACTGCATAGTGAATCTCTTATTTAGCCTATATAATGTCTACACTTTGTTTGTTATAAGTTAACTTGTAACGAGAGGATTTGCGAACATGCAAAACTCAGAACTGGACCTGACTGGTGATTGAATTTGAAAACGTCGGATTGGCCATTGCGTTAAAGAAATCTACATATATGTTTGTGATTGGTTATATTGCTTAATTCGGAAAAACAGCGCAAAAGCGCAAACACCAAATCCGTTTAATCCATATGCTATTATTACGGAGAAAACTGATCCCAGACCAGCAGTTATGGGCAGCTCTTCCCTCTAAAGCAATCAGAAGCAGCAGCAGTCAGTGGTTTGAGTGAGAAAATTCCACACTAGTCTGAATTCTGTGGCAAGGGGAAGCCTTGCCCAGCCTTACACACACTCCACTTATTGTAACACTCAAATATGCAAGAAGCCCGTGTAGCACATGAACAAGTGATCTATATATGATATATGACTTATTTATAATCAGTGACATGGAACCTTTTCACGGACTGTGATGACGTGTTTCCACAGTTATTATCACAAATTTAGCTTTTCATGTTTCCATTGTACGCTATACTTAGTGTTTCATCACCTTGTCTGTAAATTATAATAAAGGAATTAAAGCTGCTGCGAGGGTGTTTCTACTGTATCACAGATTTTTTTCTTTGCTGTTGGAGAAGAGTTCTTATTATAAATTATCTTTGCTGTTGTCTCTAGTTCACCTATAGAAGTTTACCCAACTATGACGACTTCCGCTCCCGAGAACACCAGAAATGTGAAAAGGTTCCATTACTTCATAAACATTCCCACTGTCCGGTGCAGAGTGGTGAAATGAAATGATGAGTTATTTGTTCTTCTGTATCTCTATCTGTGTAGTTGTATATCTTAGTATGTTAGTCTCAGCATGTTCAGTGTGTATTTGTGAAGTTACATAACATGACTTGGCACTGTGGGTCTTTAATATGCCAGAGAGTAATGCCTGTATCATTTTGCAGCTTGCCGCTGCATGCTCTTGTTTAGCGGAGCACAGACTTATGTAATATAGATTGGCAGCATAGATCTGGGGCGTGCCGGTGTTTAATGGCTGTTGTAGAGCAGTGGGTTGTTTCTGACATGTCGGTAAGTGTAAGTCTGAATATTTAACATTTCATCAGCAGCCATTTGTCTTAAAGCACAGCACTGATGTTCATCTAAAACCCTCCAGCCTGCATTCAGCCAGGCTACAGACACGGTACATCGATACCGCACACGCTGAGATTAAATGGACGGAGGGAGAAACCCATCCAGTACGGCGATCTATCAGGCCTAATCACCCTTTTATATAATGCCTTCACTCTGATGCTTTATCCGTATCATCTTCTCATGCTGTGTAACACTGTTCAAAGCTGTGCAACCATCTGGAAACAAGAGTTAATTGGTTCTCATGTACGGCTCAATTTTTGACCCGTTATGAAAATGCATATGGTTTTTGCATAACACATTAACTTATTTTGTACTGTAGAAGCAGGACCATAGGTAAAACACAGAATGGACACTCACTACCAATCTAAACCTTTCAATCCACCAATCTACCTATCTAAACTAAAATCTAAACTTATATTTAGACTAAACTGCTGCATGTGATGTAGACGTGGAGTTATTAAGAGACTGGGGTATTATTTTTATTAAATGTTTCAGAACTAGACAGAGTGGATCTACATGACAGAATACGAACATTAACATAGGTTTGCAAATATACAGCATGAAATCCTGAAACTTGCCCTTATGAAAAAGAAGTAACCTTTAGCAGACTTTTAAAAAGAGTTCTTATTATGTATTATATTAGGTATATTCTGAGTGTGAACCAAATGCAATGTTTTCAGACACTTAATTGCAATTAAATAAAATGGTATTCTAGTTTAAATTGATATTCAATGCATTTAGCTGAACATTAGAGTTTTTTTTATCCACTTAAGTATAATTTCACAATTACTTCTATTGTCTTTTAAACATGGTTAAAGTGCTCAATGTACTGACAAGCTTTTATGGTACACTAAAATATACTTTAATGCACTTTCTACTGAAATTATACGTCATGTATTTAAATATAATTTAAATTACACATTATTGAAGATAAAGCTGAAATTTAGTACATTCAACATATATGAACTGTAAGTGTAATTTCAAATAACGCACTACAGTTAAAAAAATAAAGTACTGTACATGTGCTTAAGAATGTTAGTCAACACCTCAAAATAAGCGTACCTTAACACGCAACAAATTATTAAAACGTTGTTAAAAACGTACTTTAAAGTAAAATATTTAATTTGACATCATTACAATGTGCACTTTTTAAAAGTGTATTTAAGTGTATTAATCTTGAAAGTGTACTTTCTTTATGTACTTCTAAAAATTTTAGTACAGTAGTGCACATTCAATACAATTAAACCCCTTTTTTCACAAAGGTGACTACCCAGGATTGTGTACTAAGCATGGATGAAGTCTGAACAGTGTTGAATACAACAAAATAACCCATGGTTAACAATGAGCCTTGGTTAAACAATCTCAAGTGTGAAAAGCTCCATAAACTTTAAGAAGACTGCCTCACTCACCTAAATGATTATAAAATATGACTCTACATTTCTGTCAAAATAACATAGTACAGGGAGTGTTACTATGGAAAGAGCTAACATGGTCTTGCATGGATTTTTTCCCCTCAGTAATCAATACAATTTAACTCTCTCCATCTCGTTATTAGACATTAGCCGTTAAATATCTTCATATTGTTGTATACTAACACAAGAGCCAGCATACGGCACCCCAGAGACAACACACCTGCAGTGGCATTGCTTGATCTGTCCATTCAGAGTGAAGCGAACTGACTCACAGCTAAAGGACAGGTCACTGACACTATTACCACCTCACACACAGTAATAGCAAGGTCAGTGGTTAAATTCCCATAACAGTCTATACACACACATCCCTGTGTATTTGGTATTTATGAGGATATGGAGAGAGCAAAAAAGACACAAAATCAAAACTGATTAATTTGTCATGCTGTAGTGTTGTATACTCAACCCCACTCATTTCCATACTCAGTGTAATATAAACAACACAAATCTACTTTTCCGTGCACACACAAGTGAGATCACACATGCCCTCATAACCATGAGTCTGTTGAGCATGTCTGCCGGCTGCTGTCCAGACACACTCTAATCCTCCTCTCAGATGCTGCTGATCACAGATCATTGGAAAAGGCCGAATTAATTACATAACATCAGTGTGTGTGAGATCTCAATGCTCGAGGGCTGCTTCAGTCAACGCTAGACAGTCTGACTCATTACAGGGCAAACATGTACCATAGCGTTGAAAATAAGAGCATTTATGCTCACAACACACTCCCCATAAAAGTACACAATGAGTAGTAATGCGATTCCATTATGTCTTATAGATGCATTCACAAAGACCATTCATAAGTTTACACAAAAGAGCCAACAAAGAGAGTGTATTCTGTGTACGAAATTGCCCCCAAAAGTGAGCTCAATCAGACAAAACCTCCCTTTGGGGACAATTGGAGACATCCTCAATTAGTCAAGTCAAGTCATCCTCATTTATATAGCGCTTTTAACAATGTAGATTGTTTTAAAGCAGCTTTACAGAGATAAACATATAATTTAAGGTAACAGAGATTGATTTGGTTTTATAGTGGTTCTTGAAAAATGTTTTTTCCAGCTAAAGTTAGTTTTGATTGATTCACTTCCGTCTAAATGTCATTTGTTATTAAATTAGGGGCCGCTAAGACGACACCGTTCTCTCTAAACAGACTTTAAAGTGAACCTTTTATAGACGCTGATGGCGTTCACATGCGCATTAAGAATTGATTCTATAGTTATGTGCGTTTGAATATATGTGCGCAGGTTTGTAATTCCTTACAAACCATGCCTAAACAAACTACTTGTCTTGTCTATACATTTTTATGCAGAATTTTATTTTATCTTATCACTTTGGGTAGGTACGCGAACCGAAAAATTCCACAACGCTTTATCTGTAGAGTGGTATAGGGTTCCTCCATAGGGAGAGGCTCCCTATGGAAATTAGAAAATCAATTTATAAATAAGGCAAATATTTTTTTCTGAAGCGCAAAGCCTTTACTTTTTAGGGTTAAGTTGGGGTTTGTCTATGGTATAGCAGTGTTTTTTAACTCTAAGGCCCCCCATTGTTTGTCCGCAACAATATTCAAACGCCCCAGTAATTTTCCTGTTGTTTGTGATTTACTGGATAAGGATTAAGGAAAAGGATTTCAAAAATATTTCTTACTCTCAAATTTCCACACGATAAAATATGTTAGAGCTTGGGATAACTAGAAAAATGTATATTCGTTATAAAAATGAGCATGTAGATAAAAGCAGTATTAATTTACATGACTTCTCTAATTCTAGAAATCACACTTTTAAAAATACAGTAAGTGGACCATCGAAATAAAGTTACCATCGGTGGACATCAGAATCCAATGTACACATAATATCTTTTTTACTAAGATCCGTCTACATGGTCATTTTTGACAGAACAATCAATTTCTGCTTAAGATATCGTATGCTTTAAGTTTGCCAGTTGGTTGAAACAATAAATATGTCATTTGACATAGAAGTTGAACAGTTATCTATTTTCTATTTCAACAAACAAAATATGCACAGGAGTTATTACATATTCTTTAAATCTCACTTGAATTTGTTACTTTGTAACTTTAGAAGCCAATCGTAGGACATACCTTCCTTCCTTCCTTCCTTCCTTCCTTCCTTCCTTCCTTCCTTCCTTCCTTCCTTCCTTCCTTCCACTGACTGACTTGGCTATAAGGCAATGTGCTATCAGCCTTTGGTTTCAGGCACAACGTTTCTCTCTGATCCTAAATGAACACAGGAGCTTCTCCCAGGGAGCTAAAAAGCTCTTGATCTCATCTGAACAGGCCTAACATATCCACACACGCATAATTGTTATGTATAAAGCGTTGTTACTTTAAGACATAAGTAACGGGTGAAGTCATGTGATGATGACGTTGTGACGTGCGGCAGAGTATATACAAGTGAATGTGAGCATTAAAAGAGATGCAAGTTCTTTCGTTCCTGAATTTATGTTTCTGACTCTTCTTTAGTGTCCTCTGTATTTATAGAAAGGGAAAGACACGACAATAATGATCTCTGTTGAACATCCACTCAAACTTATTCACCCAAAAGCCAAACTAAATGTCAGTTTTTAGTTCTGGAACGAAACAATTAAAGCTGCAGTCGGCAAGTCTGGCAGATTGAGTGGACTTGGGCAACATTTTGAATGTTTACAACTCTCATGTCCCTCCCCCACTATCAACGAATACCCTCCCAACGAGTTCGTGCTCGTCAGTGCGTGTGCAACAGATTTTCTGTGAACGCTCCCATCTCATCAGCATCCATCAACACCATTGAGTATTTGGAGCTAGTCAGATAGCACATACAATAACAGTAGCTTTACTACTCTTCTTACTCTCGTAAGAAAGATAGAGTAGCATTGATTCTTCCAAAAAGCCGAACTTTATCCCTTCATCTGGACATGTTTATCCACCTAACGTTACGTTCACACGGATTTCAGTGCAAACAAAGCAAACGAACCTGCCCAACAAGTGCTAACGTTAGCTATCCATACCAACACATTTGGGCAAACATACTTAGATTACTAAAATAACACTAAGAAATAAAGTAACTGGTTGATCAAGCACAATTACCTGTCGAGAAGAAATGTTGCAAACTCTGCATTCAGCTTGAACCCAATTAAATCACGTAAATCTCTCCACCTTTCAAATGCCGATCCGATGTTGATCCTGGTTTATTTACGGGCACAGTAGCTTTCTTTCTTTACTTCTTTCTTGTCAGCAGGTGTTCTCTTTTCCTGAGTTGTTTTTGACCTCCTAGCTCTTGAGGTTAACTGAGGAATTGGAATCTTTTCCGCCATCACTCTTCCTTACCCTGCGAACTTCAGGCGTGTGCATGTGATGGTAACGTGCGCGAAGGGTGGCGTGTGCACGACCTGTGATTGACACTCAGATCTCACACACCCCTGCGCTGATTGGAGCCGATGATCCGGGAGCGGTGGATTTTTGCAAAACAAATAACCCGCTCCAGGTGGAGTTAGAAGCTCGTTTTTTTTTTCTAAAACCACTTTATTTATGTTGTTCTGTCGGATTACAGTGTCAATTTCACTGAATATGCTAAAAAAAAATTGCAGAAGATAGCTTTAAGATAAATTGGTCTTCAAAAAAAAAATGTTAAGCAGCAAAAACTGTTGGATAATAATAATAATAATAATAATAAATGTTTTTTTAAGCAGCAAATCAGCATATTAGAATGATTTCTGATAACAATGCTGAAAATTCTGCTTTGCCATCACAGGAATAAATTACATTTTTAAATTTATTAAAATACAAAACAATTATTTTAAATGATAATAATATTACACAATATTACCGTTTTTACTGTATTTTGATTAAATAAATGCAGCCTTGGTGAGTATAAGAGACTTCTTTCAAAAACATTAAAAAAAAAATTACGTTTCCAAACTTTTGACAGGTGAACAATTTCCCGATAATGTGAGAGCTAATTTACATTGCTCTTTGCAGAATTAGCAGGTACCTTCACAAAGAACTGCTACCCAAGCACATTTAACAGCAAATATGACTGATGTCTACAGGACAATTTGACACTCAATTTTGTATCTCTATCAAACTTAACCGGCTTTACCTCAGGGATTATACAGGGGAAGAGAATGCAGGCTGAGTTTTGAGCATGTTAGTGAGTCAAAGGTGCTTGAGCTTTGCTTTGAGTTGAACACAAAGACAGACCCAGCCAATTAAGGTAATGTAGTGGAACATACACACAGCACATCACAACTGAAACTACAAACAGTCTCTCTCTCTCTCTAATATACACAGTGAGTACGGAAAGTGCTGAGGAGGCACCCCTGCAGAGACTCGGTGGATAACAAATTGCTTTATTTTCTGCTCTGCACACAGATTGGACTGCAGGCGCTGTACAGCTCAAAACATCCTCTCCTTCACTTCACACACATACGTCCTCCTTCTCCACTGCTAATATTTAGTCATTTCTACTTAAAGGAATCTTTATCATCAATCTGTGGATGGTAATAATAACTAAATCCCCAAAAAACAAAGGCTGCATCCCAATTTGCGTACTTCAAATTAAAAACAATTACGTTATGGTGACAGGCCTTGAAGAGCCGTTTATTGAAAATGTATGTGAAAATGAACACAATTAAGACAACAGACACACATCCAAGACAAAAATGCATTCTTAAGAGAAAAATAAATTTTTATCACCACCGTTTTTAATGAATACTTTTACTCAGCAAAGATGCGTTAAATTTATCATTGACATTTTTATAAACTTCTAATTTTGATCAATTTTAAATTTTGATAAATTGACTTTTAGATTATGTCAAAATCTACTTCAAATAAATGCCGTTCTTTTGAATATTGTATTAATGGAAGAATCCTGAAAAATTGTAACATGGTTTCCACTAAAATATTAAGCAGCACAATTGTTTTCAACATAGATTTCTAGGGTTGGATATCGACAACCTGCTCTATTTTAATACCGGTACCAATTACCAAATATCCAAGAACCGAGGATTTGATTTGACGCACATTCCGATTCTGCTATCGATTCATGTGTGCACATTTTAATGTAATTTTAAACCATTCAAGCGCAAGAGGAAGCGACAGAGAACTAAATTCGGCACTCGAGCGCTGTTTTCTGTGCTGTGCACACATCCATCGACTGACGAACTTTAGTAACTTTAATAAGGATTAATCTATATTTTATTTATAAAACGAAAACTATGTAGTGTTATTTTACATTTGATTACATTTGGATTTCAATTTCTGTACCTGAACTTTTTTTAGTTGTATTTATTTGTAATATAGCTAATTTGTTTTATTTTATTACAGACCGTTTACTTGTCTTTAATGATGTTTGAAATTTATATTAGTTAGTCTAGTTGTTTTTGGTGTGGTATTTTTGTTAACAGGCAAAGGCTCCTTGTGTAAGAATTCTGATTTTTTTTCATGGTATTCCGCTGCAACAGAATGTTTTGCAAAAAGACAGAATAAATATGTTTGATATCTAAATGTTTGACTTCGAAAGTGGGAATCGATGAGAATCGGAATCTGAACCTTGATACCCGACCCTATTGATAATAAGAAAATAATGTTTCTTGAGCACCAATCAGCATATTAGAGTGATTCCTAAATGGATCATGCGACACTGAAGACTGGAGTAAAGATCAGCCTTGGTGAGAATAAGATATTTCGTGCAAAAACATTAAAAAAAACGTACTGACCCCAAACTTCTGAGTGGTACAGTTCTCACGCTCATGTTGTTCCAAACATGTCTGACTTTCTTTCTTCTGTGGAACCCAAAAGAAAAATTATGAAGAATGTTTCAACTGTTTTTTGAAAATAAAATTGGACCCCACTTATATTGTATGAATGGAAAAAAACTGACTTTAAAAAAAAATTAATTAAAAACTACCCCTTTGAAATGTATTCTGAAATTGTATAGCTTACTTCGTGATTCTGAAAACTAGTTTTAAATGAATGATAGAGAAAAAACACTCACACTTCATAGAGATCTTTGTAATAAGTAACCAATTGGCATAGACACTCTCAGACACTATTTTTTTGGAGAAGCAAACTACAAAGCCTTCTCTGCATCTGTTAAAAATACGCACACACATAAACAAAGACATGGGCTCTCGGCTTGGTTACTGTTGACATGTTCACTGGTCCTTATCTGAGATAAGACAGGAATGTCAGAGCATTCGTTGTCTGCTTCAGAGAATACATAAACAAGAAAACAACCAACAAAGTAAACACATGAGATGACCCATCACAGATCTGACATCTCACTCCAGACCTTTACTTGATCCGACTTTGAAATCGAACAATCGAAAGGTTTCTCTCCAAAAAGAGCGCATGAAAGAAAGAAGATGTAAAGGACAGAGAAAAAGAAATAGGTTAGGGGAAGAAAGGAAGAGAAAAAAGAATGACGACAGACAAATTTGACCTTTCTCTGTTCTGCACTTTGAGTCCTCAATTCCAGACAGAAGACCCAGACAATCACATTTTGACTTCCTGTCTTTGAGCGATGACGAAGTCAAACAAACACAGAGAGTGCATTGTTTTAGAAGATAATAACATTTTGTCTTTATGTCATTATGAAATAAAATATGTCATGACAGCGAACAGACTGCAGAAGGATGAAAGGCAGTCTGGTGCATGCTTTCTGTATCCTGGCAGTTGAACATCCCCAGCGTTTGCCACTAAGAACTAAATATAGCTTCAGTCTGAAATAGCAGCTATCAGCATCAGTGTGATGCTGATTGGACAGACAGTCATGATGACAGTGGAGGAATTACATCAGATGACTTACTGCTCCTCAACATTACATAGCAATCGCATGTGTGCTCTCTATGTAATGTTGAACCGCAATGAGATCAATGTGTCAAAGGGGATAATCTGCCCTGTCTAGAGAGGATTGGGTTCTGTTGAGACAGCCCTGACTCAGTTCTGAATTGGGAGAACAAATAGAATACTGGAAATGGTCAAATGAACATTTACAGTCCTGGGCTGCGTTTCATAAAAGCATTGTAAGCTTAGTAGATTGTGGAACCAGTGGCTCCAATTTAGCTCATGATACTATTGTCAAAATGATTGGCACCCTTTAATAAATGAGCAAAGAAGTCTGTATATCTTTCATTCAAAAAATCAACAAAAATCTAACCTTACTTATCATTGAAGTAAAAAGGGGCCAAAAATTAAGGACAACGTATTTTCGAGGGGGAAAAAATAATTTCATAATAAATAGTGTCCAAATCAGATGCGCCACGACACGTGATAAAAGGTATCTTTTCCACGTTAATCAGAGTTTTTGTCCTTACCAGCCACGACGGCGACACACGACAATTGTATTTTAGAAATGTTTTTATTTTTCTGCGGCGGCGTGGCTGGAACAACAACACAAAGTATGGCAATGACAATCTCAGGTAATGTTAATGTGCTTTATTTAATGTTAATGTTAAAACCGTGTAATCTACAGTTAAATGCTGAATAAATTGCAGAAATGTGTGAGTAGTAGTATGAAGGATTTCAATACAATGCTGCCTGGCTATTAGATGAAAGAAGCACTGAACAGATAGAAAAGTCTGAAAGAAAGTATCTCTGAGTTCTGAGCAGGGAATGAATGAATGGAAAAATCACCAGCACAAGGGAGATAGAGAGAGTTTGTTTGTCAGCAGATTTCCACAGACAGGAGCCCACACACACTGACTGACTGCACAGCCTCTTTTCTACAGATGCCTGAACTAGTAAGTCAGCAGTCAGTCAAGTAGAGAAAGCAGCCATTCGTCTCTGAGGCGAGGGTGGAGAACGAGTGGAGAAAATAAAGCAAGAAATATCCTCTTCCGAGAACTTTTCAGAATGATCAAACACTTTTAAACCTGAAACTGAATGCTAGGCAAGCTTTGACTCACACACACAAACGAACACAAAAACACTTTGAACTTCTGCTGACTGTAGTAAAGGCCTAGCCACTTCAGGCGTTTTAAATGATCCAATTTCTATCCTTTTAAGTATGTATATTCAATTTACATATCTTACAAAATGGTTAACTATCTGATCGATAAAACACAAAGTGCAAATATCCGCTAAACCACAAAAACGCACACACAAAAACAAATGGCATACCAGACCTTTCACACAGATTGTGAATCTGATCACATAATTTGATCCCATTATGATGTCGAGCAGATCTAGGCCATTATGAATACATTATAGAGGCGTTTCATTCAGTTAAGGGGATCTGAGTGTGGCTGTGAATGACAGTGTATTTCACAGCACAACTGCCTCTGTTTATGTAACAGGCCAACAGAAGGAAGGGCATATGCTAATTTTGATGACCAATCTCTACACTGTTTTTCTGTTTGATTTATTCAAAATACATCTGAGAGTACAGTAGTTAACTTTCAACTTGTACAGTTGCACACCCCAGCCTATGTACACTTAAAATCACTTCTCTAAAACATAATTCCCTCAATCAGAAACAGAAAAATCACTTTTCATTTGTCAGCTTCAGCAAAATTCACACTCAATACATAGAAAAACTGCCTGTTTACATTTAAAAACGAACACTTTTCACTAAAAATCTAAATCAACAACATAGAAAAGACAGAAAAGAAAACAGAATAAAACAAAACAAAACAGAACAAATCAAAACAAAACAAAAAACACCCAGATGGCTTGGTCTGTTTTGCGGTTTTGTGACAGCTTGACCAGGCTGAAGAGCAGCTAAAACATGCTAAACAAACTAAAATGAACAAACAGTTTAGGTTAGTCTGCACTGTTTTCCAGTAGTGTTTACTTAGGCAATATTCGGATTCAATTAATAGTTGGGGAATAAAATGATCATCTAAATTATTTTCTGTGCACTCCAACAACGATGGCACCATAATTGCATTAATTTTTTAACCACTATTGTGCTGATGAACAGCATGACTATGTT
Source organism: Siphateles boraxobius (assembly GCF_051911475.1). Classification (NCBI taxonomy): domain Eukaryota; kingdom Metazoa; phylum Chordata; class Actinopteri; order Cypriniformes; family Leuciscidae; genus Siphateles; species Siphateles boraxobius. The sequence continues at coordinate 15,435,755 of NW_027509219.1, forward strand.
GATCCAACTGGTAGACAAGTACCAAACCTGCATAAACCAGACTGGACATTATTACAGGCCTAATTTGGTCTTTTACGCAGGGTAGTAAGAGTACCAACCAATAACACCAACAACAACAATAATTTTAATGTTTAACGCATCAATAAACACCTAAAATGGCCAAATATATACAATACATAAATATAAATAAAATCATTCTGATATAAGAACCGTATATAAGTTTATATACAAGTTTGCAGATATCTTAATTGTATATACAATTTTTCATGGTATGGCTCCCCCTCCGCTCAATAAATTCATCCAACAAAATCTAAATTCATCCACCAGAGCATCCACAAGAGGGGATTGTAAAATACCATGTAGAAAAAGTAGTTTTAGACAGTCAGCTTTCTCTTTTCGAGCAGCTCATACATGGAATACCATACCCACAGAACTAAGGAACATCACATCTATTAAATCAATCTCCAAATCCATAAAACATTGGTTATTGACAAATCAAATGTTGCCATAATACAGAATAATGTGTTTGTATTCATCGCTATAGTCGTGTTTCTGTGTGTGCTTATGTGTTGTTGATGCATTCTAATGTGTGTCTACACAGCTCTTTAATGTATTTATTGTATCGTTGTAGTCTATTTATTGTTTTAATCATCAACCTGCTATAGGGACTGCAGATGAAAAATAGCCTGAATGGCTAAATCTGGATGATTTACATGCTGGACTTGTACTCATGTTGATTAATGTGCATTGTCCCTTTTAAATAAAGAAATCACAAATCACAACAATAGGTAGACCATTATATGAATTATATAAGCAATTTATTAACAAATATTAATAAAAAAAACACGTTTAAATAAATATTTAAAAAAAAAAATATATATATATGTATAAACTGATTTATATACTTGTTGGGAAACATTTAAACATAAAACAAACCAAAATAGGAAGGCTTGATACAGAAAATCAAGTGACTTATGATTTGAACAGGCTCAGATGAAGTCTTGTGGCGGCACCCCTGTACAGATTACGTTCATATCAACTTCTCTGTTGTGCGTCAGAGACCGGGCGTCTTCAAAGAGATGCAGACAGACTTCTCTGATCACATCAGCTCTGATATCAGTCAATGAGTTGAGTCTTTTAGAGGGATTTGAGAAGTCTATAGAGGCGACCTGCATGGAGTCCCTTTATATAATGCAAGCAGGTTATGCTCTTCTCACTGTCAGAGCTGCTGTTCATTAATCATAGAGCTGTCACTGAGGGACTGTGCGCTGGGCTTAAAACGTTTAGGAGGCGCTAAAATATCATGTGGCAGCTTTGTTGGCTAATCACAAAGATGATGATTTACACTGTACGAAAGAAATGGAAAGAAACTGAGCTCTGTTCCCACAATGCAATTCCGCTGTGGTGACCAGTGCACATCGGTCAGTCAGAGAGACCATTCTAGCCTTCTGGGAAAGAGGGAGTTATTTGAGCGATCACGTCCAGCCAAAGGAACACGCTTGTTTTGACTCACCGGGCTAAGAATAGAAAAATCTTACCGAGAGTAAGAGACGAGCCACGCTACTGTAAGTTGGGAGGGGCTGAAGGAATATTTTATTGCTCAGAGGATGCTCTTTCGTAACTTAAAGGGTTAGTTCACCCAAAAATGAAAATTCTGTCAGTATTTACCCTCCCTCATGTTGTTCCAACCCCTTAAGACCTTCGTTCATCTTCGGAACACGAATTAAGATATTTTTGATTAAATCTGAGAGCTGGATCACTCCTCCATACTAGTCCATATAGGCTTCTTCAGGGATTGAAGCTTGCCGGCCTCGAAAAATTATTAAAGACATCGTTAAAATAGTCCAAGTGACCAGAGTGGCTCAATCTTAAGTTTATCAAACGATGAGAATACTTTTTGTGCGCAAAAAATAACAAAAATAACGACTTTATTTCAACCACTCATTTCCTTCTCTGTGGGCCTCGAGTCAGTTCAGTAGTAAATGGTAAATGGTAAATGGACTGCATTTATATAGCGCTTTAACAGACCCAATGGCCACCAAAGCGCTTTACATATTGCTTCACATTCACCCATTAACGCACCCATACACAATAGTGATATAGCGCAGTTCTTCTGTTGTACGTTACACGCATCACACACAACTAGCGTCGGCCAATAGTGAGCCTACGTGTGACGTAGCTCTACGCTATTACACTAAGTTAACTGACTAGAGGCCCACAGAGAAGGAAATGAATAGTTGAAATAAAGTCGTTATTTTTGTTTGATAAACTTAAGATTGAGCCACTGTAGTCACTTGGACTATTTTAACGATGTCTTTAATAACTTTTCGGGACCGGCAAGTTTCAATCCTTTTGAAGCCCCTGAAGGGCTTCAAAAGGATTGAAGCCCCTTTTGAAGCCCCTTTCAATTCCTGAAGAAGCCTATGGACTAGTATGGAGGAGTGATCCAGCTCTCAGATTTCATCATACATATCTTAATTCGTGTTCCGAAGATGAACGAAGGTCTTACGGGGTTGGAACAACATGAGGGAGAGTAATTACTGACAGAATTTTTTTTGGGTGAACTATCCCCCAAAAAAACATAAATACCAGAACATTTGTTGACGTAGTAAGAGCAGAGAGCTATCAAATTAATGAGTATAGTATTTAGTTTGTGATTCTTTCCTACAATAGAACAACAATGAAAAAAAACACTATACACTGCAGTTAAAAAGAATATGAATGAATACATTTATTCAAATAATTTATATTTTAAATAAATCCTGTTCTTTGGAACTTTCTATTCATCAAATAATTCTGAAAAGAATAACCCTTATGAGTTTGCTATTTTCAGTGAACCAAACCCACAGTGAGTTCAGTGTAGTCCAAGCGATACCTCAACAAATGACTCTTATGAGCCAGGGTTTGTTAATAAATCAAACACGCAGAGCTTTCAACTTTTGCAACAATTGTTTTAAATGTATTTATTATCAAAAATGTCAGAGTTTAAAATAAAATTGTTTTTATTCTATAATATATTTCTTGCTGAAAAGTACTTAAAGAATCATTGAAGGAACTGTTAAGGCAGTGGAATCGTAACAGACTAAATTCTTTAGGATTTTGACCATTAGGCCTAACTTTCAAAAATATTTTGAGATAACAATAGTGTGGAGCCTAAAGCTACCTGCCAAACCTCAAATACTAATATTTAACCATTTGAATTAATAGCAATGCATTATCAAAAGCAATTACAGTTTACAACTCATGGAGCAACACCAAACGATACAGACTCCAGGCAACCTACTGTGTCCAAACCAACCTTCGTCCTTCTCTAACGCTTGATCTTGTTTGAAATCCCACATCAATCATTCTCTCCATGCTCACATTCAGTCAGTCCGCCAGGCCCTGGAGAGCAGACGCCTGTCGAGTTTACAGTGTCTGGATGTGGCTCAGTTACAAACGAGAAATGATCACATTTGAAAGAGTTGTTCAAGTTGAAATATTTGTATAAGGTATGCATGCAAATAGAGACCCCTACACATGTACACACTCATGCACATTCATAAAAATGATTTAGGATTTAGAGCCACACGATTAAATGTCACAGAAAGTCTCAAACATAGACATGCTCACACATATAGATAAATATAGGTGGTCACATGCATAAACACACATATAAATGTCAGCCAGAATTTTCTCATGTGAGATATCCGAAGGCTAAATTGACTCCAGTTATCATAATGTAACTGTACGTGTGTATGCAAGCATTAACAAGAGTGTGTTGAGTGTGAGTGTGTGTCCAAGCATGCACTGTATTTCTAACTCCATCACTGTAATTTCTTTCTCTCTGTCTCTCTTCCACCCGGTCTCCCATTCTTTATATCTGCAGGGTGTGCGTGCGTGCGCGCATGTGTGTGTGTGTGTGTGTGTTTGTGTGTGTGTGTGTGTGTGTGTGTGTGTCCGTGTGAATGAGTCATCACTAGTGCAGAAGATCATCTATATTCCTTAAGTTTGCTCAAATCTCCAGCTCATACAGCCAATGCAGCAGAAGAACACTAAACTACGACATGCACACACTTACAATTGACTTCTATTGTGTTTATACTGAGATAATGAAGGGTTTCTGTCCTCTAAACCTCAAAAAGACCTTTTTGCATTTTCATATTTTAATTAAGGCGTTATTTAGTATAGTAGTTATTCAGATTTTTTTTGGTTATTTCAATTTTGCTTTGTTTGAGGGATGTGAGTTACCACTGACACAAACCCTTACCAATATCAACATAAAAAATGCACTTGCATAGTGATCAAAATTGATTTAATAATAATTTCTGATATGAAGATTGAAATTTGAAATGATGTAGTAACACCCACACTAATCAATGGGCATCTTATGACTGTGCTCTTGTCCAGAATGTCAGCATGAAATCAAATCTATTTTGTAAATGCATGTTTGTCACGAGTGGCAATGTAGCGAATCCAAAAAAGTTGAGATGCATGACGCAGAATGAATAAAGATGCACTTTACCATAAATGTTAACACAAGACAATGAACAAGTAAAATTGAGGGCTTAAATACACAAGGAATGATAATCATCGGAACAGGTGCAAACTAATCAGAAACCATGACAACAAATTAATAAATGGGAACTCAGGCAAGACAAGGCAAGTGACAATAAAACTAAACAAGATTGAACGTGCCAATGTCATTGATCTTATTATAAACAATACAGACTTCTTTAGTGACGTATGCTGGACTTCTGTATGCTGAATCATTTAGATCCCGTCCCTCGACAGTCAACTGTAACCATTCATCGCATTCATTTTTGAGTGCAATGCCCACCTTTAAAAATCCATTCAACATCCGATGGATAGAACAAAGTCCACACCATGCTTTTTTATCAGTTGAATCATAATATGGATGAAAAGATCAATCAGTTACATTGCAACTTTAAATTCAATAAACAAAGCAATTCCAATAGGGACCTCACACCATCGGTGCTCGGGCCCTAATTACTGATTGATGACCAAATTGTATTTACATACTGGTTCTTTTTAATCATGTTCAAAAATAAAACTATTTCTACATCACACAGACAGGGATAAACTGTACCATTTAACTAAATATTAATTTTAGTACAACAAAAAACACATTAAATACCACACAATAGACAACAAAGGTTTCTATTTACAACGCGTTTTTGCAGCGTGGAGCTTTGTGACCAATAACATGCATATCTGTTTAGCCCATGAACGCAATGGTCAATCAGATGTGCTGAAGTTAGTCAGAATACGCATAAATTCACTCAAAACAGCAGAGTTTTTGTTTAGCGCGAGTTTTGCAAATTCACAAATCCATTTCATTACAACCAACATAGTATAAACACAATGTCAATAAGAGATTTGTTGCACAGACAGCTTCATTGACTATAACAGGAGTTTTTGAAAGAGTGCATCTTTGCTCTCTTTCTGCATATAATATATATTTTTCATGATGCTAACTATACATGGCAAAGTTTCTGGACGGACAACCATATTAAAATGAGTAATTGAATCTGGTTGAGTTGACCATAGCAATGGACGGAACAAAACAATCTGATACTGTATGTCAATGATCTGTGCACGGAGTGTAAATGCAAAATAATAGGCCTGCCACTTTTTAACTTTTTAACTTTTCAACGTACACTTACAGATTTTTCAATAGTTCTAAGCATTTTGTTTTATGTTTCTTTTAGTCCTGACAGTGATTATTGTTTTATTTCATGAATAAATAGTATAAGTTAAAGCTGCATTCCGTTACTTTTTTGGGTTAAAAATGATCCAAAATAAATTTTTGAGCAAGTACATAACCAGCGAGTATTCAAAACTGTCTGCTTGCCTTTGCTCGATTCAAAACGGTAAGCTTGTAATAATGTTTTTAATTCCAGTGGTACTGGTGGATTTCCGCGGGAAATTCAAGCATGTCCTTGCGTCATTACATCACATCTGTACACATAAAGAATGAGTCTCGGCTAGTAGGCTATATTGCGTGTGAGGATGTTGGAGGTGGAGATTTATAGCCTTTTGACAACTGGAGATTCACCCGTTGTAAAATGCAAAAGACTTCGTCCGGACTTCGGAGTGGCTACAGAAAAAAAGAGACTGCAACCGGGCCCATGCGAAAACAAGGATAAATATCGGAAGGGCATTAAATGTAGTCACGCAATGCTGATGTTGTTAACATCAACAATTTGAGAACAAAGTACAATTTGCACGGTTTGACGTGATATGAAGCGATCGTTAGATTTAATCAACGGACTGAACTACGGACTGCAGCTTTAATATATTGCAAACTGTTTTTTTCTTTGCACTTATTTTGGATTTAATGTCAGTACTGGGCTCACAGTTCACATGGGTAGAGTACTTTGTATTGTGTGTGTGGATGACTGTGTTTGTACGCCATCACTGAAGACCATTTTGACCCAAGAAAAACCATGATATATATATATATATATATATATATATATATCTTGCTGATCCTGCAATGCAATTTCTAGAGTAAACAAACTGTGAAATCCATTCAGAAGTGAGCATCACTACAACCTACTCACTCTAAAGGGCAGAGCACTTGAAGTGAGTACTCTGAAGGATGCAGGCTAGAACGCTGTGTGTGTGTGTGTGTGTGTGTGTCTGTGTGTGTGTGTGTGTGTGTGTGTGCGTGTGTGCGTGCGTGCGTGCGTGCGTGCGTGCGTGTGTGTCTGGCACACCCTACACAAAACTGTATAACACTGCCAGTTTATTCGGAATTGGAATGTTACCTTGGTAACACAGCAGTAAAATTCCAAAGAATGCTGCAGCAAATAAAACGTATGTGTTAAGTTTCCTTTCTGTCTTTAATTAGATTTATTTTAGATTCAATTGCATACTGTCTCTCAATGTGGCGAACAAACAAACATGAAATCATGTAAATCAGTATATTAATACTGATTTCCAACCGATAAACCACAGGGCAATGATAGAGTGCTCTCGAGAAAAGTAAGGGTAAGATAGGGAATCTCATCCATCCTCTAATGTCAAGAGATTTCAGCTGAATTTTAGCCTTGCAGTGAAATGAGAAGAGCGATTATCGGAGGAAAAGAGATAAGCTAAAGGGGAAAGGAGAGGAGAAAGAGAAATGGACCCTGCCAAGGGTGCGAACATCAGAGATGATCAGAGATCAGACTTTCCGTAGCCTTGAGCTGATCTTATTACACCACTGAGGTGCATGCTGTATTTCCCAATATGAGTTCACAACTAAAGTGAGATACTGTCTTACACACTGCAGGGAGCAAAGTCTTTATCAAACACTTATTAAACCAGCTTGATGAGGACACACACACACACACACACACACACACACACACACACACACACACACACACACACACACACACACACACACACACACCCCTTTGCATTTACACATTCACACACACAAATGTACTAAATGAGGACATTTTGTACAGATATGTTCTGTTTGTTGAAACTCTTGGAACGTTACTCATGCAAACAATTTTGAGGAAAAGATTTATTGTTTTTGACAGAATTTATGCTCGGCAAGGCCTCATTTACTTAATCAAAATTCAGAAAAAAAATGTAATGTTGTGCAGTATTATTACAATTTAAAATAACCTTTCTATTTGAATATATTTTAAAATGAGTTCCTGTGATGCAAAGCTACATTTTCAGCGTTCATTAGTCTTCAGTGTGACATGATCCTTCAGAAATCATTCTAATATGCTGATTTGATGCTCAAGAAACATTTTCTTAGTATTATCAACGTTGAAAACATTTGTGCTGGTTTCAATTTTTGTGGAAATAAATGTATGTGTATTATAAATCTCTTTACTGTCACTTTTGATTAAATAAATGCAGCATTTCTGAATTTCTGTCTTTTTTTTTTTTTGATGTGTTGTTTTTATGGTTAAAAAGTCTGAGACCACATTGAAAATCTGGTAAGTAATAAAAAAAAACTGTGCATATACAACATTCACAAATTTAGGTTATACACACATAATTTCTCATGCATTAATAAACAGGATAAGCGCTCCTAATGCATAAATGGTCTCCTATGAAATCTAGATGTAATCTAAGCACAGAAACAGACTTGTTCAGTATATTAGATGATCAAGCAGTCTTTAACACATGTGACAACATTAACTACGTGCAGTACAATCATTCTCTCTTCTCCCTCTGCTTACCTTCTCCCATGCACACACCGAGCAGTACTGGAGGCTAATTTCTCTCATCGTGTTCTTTCCCCACTAACAACAGCGCTCGCACCACAAACACTCAGACTAGACTAACAGTTCTATCTAGACAGACACATCTGAATACTCATGAAGGTTCCAGAAGTCTGGATGAACGCCATTAGACTTGAGCGCTGTCACCGTAACTCAATACCGCAACAGTGTGTACTGATCCCATACCTGTTGATTGAGTTACAGAGGAGGTTTAACCGACCCAAGTCCACATTAACCTTTTGCACAGACACACTGAGAGATATGCCAACAAACACTTCATCTTAATGCAAATACACACACACACACAGAAAGAGAGTTGTTATGTGTGTAATAACTTGTATAGGTTTGGAAAAATAGTGCAGAGTATGAGAAGTCATCAGGCTAATCAGTTAACAATATGCTAAGCTATAAGGCTAACTGGTTGAAGTATGCTAAGCCGTCAAAATAAGCGGTTAGCGGTATGTTAGTTAATCTATCATGCTGATCGGTTAAAAGTATGTTAAGGCTCATGTACACAAAGAGCAATATCAATAAAGATAACTATAACTATATTAGCATCCACACCAATGGATGATATCGTTCTGTTTATAATAAAGCGTGCTGCAGTTTTGTCGTCTGCCGCTTTAAATGCTCGAGCTCTCTAAATCAGGATGGATTCTGATAGGCTGTCAATCAGTCTTTATCATTCATCAGTTGGAAAAAAAAAGTGAATAAAATGATTCTAACAATACTGTTTTTCTGCATTATCATTAGTTGTGATGTGGACTCTGCTATTCTTTTATATTTAGCATGATTTTTAGAACTATATCTTTATAGTTATCTTCCTTGGTGTGAACAGGCCCTTTAAGCTATCATACTGAATGTTAACGAATGTTAAGCTTCCCGGATAAGCAATTAATGGTATCCTAAGCTATCAGGCTAAGTAGTTAAGAGTATGTTAAGCTATGAGACTGAATGGTTAACGGCATGCTAATCTAGCAGGCTAAGCAGTTAAATGAATGCTAATCTATCAGTCTAAATGGTTAAATGTATGTTATCAGGCTAAATGGTTAACAGTATGCCATGTTATCAGGCTGATTAGTAAAAAGTTTATCAAGCTGAGTGTTTTACAGTATCCCAAGCCATCAGGCCGAATGGTTAACGGTATGCTAAGCTATCAGTTTTATAGTGTTTAATTTTATTCATTAAATTTATGTTATATAATTTAAAAGATAATAATTTTCTAATCATTTAATGATCATTTGACAATAACTGACAATTTGATGGTGATTTTATAACGACATTTAGAAGCCCTACAACATTGCTTATACATCAGATATAATATATAAGCATGCACACATATAGAACTCTCTCATGGTTTTGATCAGCTGTGATTTTATCATGTAACGCAGCCTTTCTCTTTTAGTGTGAACAGAAAAAACTACATCACTGGAATCCTGTCATGTTGTGCCTGGTTAGTAGGACACAGTGTTCGTAATGGAGACAAATCTTTCTATAATTTGACTGAACAGACTACAGCAAGTGTTACTTTATTAATGTTCTTCAAAAGTGAAGACAATAAAAGAAAATTCCACAAAGATGTCAGCTGTTACAAAAGGATAAAGACTGTATATGCAGCAAGATGATTAGAAACATAAGCACTGTGCAAATTCAGTGAGGTTTTTGTTATAGCATCTCTCCACCACAAGGCACTGAGCAAAAAACATAACAGTTAATAATTTATTCCAATAATTTATTCATCATGACTAGTCAGCTCTTTGATGAGACTTTAATGAAGTGTTGACAAACTGGCTCTTTGGCACAGGACAGACACAGTTTGAGGGAATGTAGTCCACTCGATGCAGCTCTATCTCTAGTCAGAGGAGCTGGCCGTGGTGCTGAATCAAGCACACAGTAGAGTGGAGCTCAACTATACACTCACTGCCCAATCAAGCCTTTTTTTCTTGTTTTGCTGATGGCCTTGAGGCCCAAAAAAAGCATGCTTTGTGCTTTTTGCAATCTTAAGATGCTTTTAGTCTTCTGTAGCCAGACTTTCGATAATCTGCATTAAGTGTGGTCTACATTACAGCTTCTACTGGCCAAAAACCACCCACTTAGACAGAAAAAGGCTATTTGACTGGCATGTGGATATTTGACATGAAGTCTGAGGCCCTGTTTACACCTGGTATTAAGATGAGTTTTGGTTGTATTAAACTTTGTTGGCTGAAGACCCATGTTTGGTTTGAAGATCCATCGTCTCTGGTCGCATTCATATGTAAATTGTGTGAGCTTATTTCATATAAGATCGAAAGATGTGAAAAAGCTCAAACATTTACCCTCCCCTCGAAGAAATCAGGACAGAAGTGGTTAAAAGTGGTTAAAAGTGGACAAAAGAGACGGATTAAAACACCAGATGTAAATGGAAATGTGTCTCCCTTGTCTACATGTGATTCAATCGACCAAAACGCATCTTAATACCAGGTGTAAACGGGGCCTACGATGTCCATGAACACCATTTTTTGTTAATGAATTAATTATTTTAATAAAAATATAAATTAATAAATACAAAATTAATAAATTAATATAGCATGTCACATGACTTCCAAAAATATTTAATGAATTCTGACCTACAACAGTTAATTTTTTCAGTTGATTGTTGGGGTGATTAAATCTAAGTGTCTCAAACAAAACTTTTGAATATGAATAACAAATATGATTTAAATGAGCCTCCAAAATTTGGGAAAACCCAAAGATCAGTTCTTCCTCAAAAGAGCTCATTGTCACACAAGCTGTAACTTGTAAATGCTGCATTGACCAATTTATTAGAGGGATTTCATCCAATTCTCACTATCTTTGTTTGCAAAATGGATCAGATGGTCTCTATAATAACCTATGGACCATCTGAGGCTAAAACTAGGATGATTTAAACACCCGATATGCTGACCATTTCGACATAAAGTGTTGTTATTTCAGTCTGAACCCTCTACAGAGATTGTGCACTAAATCATAGTCCAAGTATCACTTTGGGAGGCCTTAAATAATAACCAATGTACTGTAGCAGCTTCGAATGTGTAGTCTCTCATCTATACACTCCTGTTTAGTTCACTTTTATCCTTCTGCTTCTTCCATCACACGTAAAAGTGTCAAAACTCTCTCCCACGGGCTTCGACCTGCTGAGATTCTGGAAATATCAAAGCGAGAGTGGCCTAATCCTCCTCTGTAAACGTTGCACATGCACTCCTCTGCATGAGCATCAAATGGAGAGGGAATACATGGAGAGTCTGTGTTTGTACAAACACCCATTAAAATATGTGAGACTAGTTAACATTTGAACTACAAATAAATAAGGTGTTGTAAACGAGCCATTAATGAACCAAATAACATGAAGACATATGATGCTCCATTTTTTGTTTTTTTCTCACGAACATGCATGCAAGAATCTGACACACACTGATTGTAATGCCTCTTGCTGATTCTACAGCACAAACACACACCCACACAGATGTGTGTATGTGAACACGCACATACATGCACACCTCCAGTGCCAGAGATCTAATTAAGGGCTGTGAAATTGAACATGTCCCTCCTTTTGATAGCGTAAAATTAGATGTTACAGATTTGGAGTGCATTCTCACTGTGACGTCTGACACGTCTGCTGGAAGGATGTGTGGCGTTCTGCATCTGTTTGCGAAGAGAGAACGGCTGAAAAATAGACAATGTGAATATGAGCTATATGCTCATGGAAAATGTGAAAAGCAAATATATATAGAGAAAGTGAGAGGGAAAGTAAAAGAACCAGCAATATATGCAAAAATACGCATACATGCTGATATACACCCACCAAATGTTGAATGTCTCAACATGGAACATCAATATTTATGCACTAGCTGAGCTGGGAATGGCAATAATTGCTGCAGAAATCAATGTAAGTCTGTTGCTCACAGTGTATTTCATCTTCTTATGAAGGTCACATTTCCTTTTCACAGACTTAAAGGAGACACACACACACACACACACACACACACACACACACACACACACACACACACACACACACACACACACAAACACACACACTCCTGTATCGCTAAATCAGGATCACATTACACTACGGAAATGTTATGTATGAAAATGCTTCTTGGTTTATCCTTCATTTGTATGTGAATCATTTGTATGAGTATCTGTACAAAAATGTTCTGCACTAGTGATAAAAAAATAGCTAGCTAAAAATAGCATAGCAAATTGTATTACCTTAATTTATTGTATTGGATGCATATATACAATTGAAAAATTAAATTAAAAATATAAAAATAAAAGCCAAATTCAAAATATTAACAAATACTAATAGTACTATTATACTATATACAGTAGTATGCAAAAAGCAATACTCAAATACATAGTATGTCCAAATACACAGTATTCAGAAAATAGAATTCCGCCAATATTCTGAATCTGATTGTATTCATACTATACACATGGATACCAATAAAACATACTTCATGAACAATAAACAGTTTTCCATCAAATACTGCACTTCTGCAATCACATACTTTGAAGGTTTGACATTTCAAATGGAGCTTTTCTCTTCTATAGTGCAAAGGGTTACGGGAAGTATTGCACTGCTGGATGCTTTTGAAAATAATGTTCCTTAGGTTCTCAGATATTTCTGGTGTATTTGTAGTTATATTCAATACAACCTTTTTATCCTTCAGGACTATAATAAATATATGATAACTAAAACGTATAATTAAAGGGTTTTAGAAATAAAAGCAGCGTAAACGACATTCACAGTCCTCTAAATTGTGTCAGCGCTAGAGAGCTCATGATATTTTCTCAACAGACGGACAGGAGGACAGGACCTATGGGGGCTTCTCTTACATCACTGCTTCTTTGATTTCACTCTCTGTCTCTCATCCTCCTCCTCAAGGCATCCCTCTCTCATCTCTCCAGCTCCTGCGTCACTCTTTCATCCTCTGCGGAATTCAAGTATGTGTGTGCGGTTGCGTCTGGAAGAGAGACATTTGAGTGTGCTTTTCAGAATGCACGTGCCCGATTGCATGTACGTGCGAGTGTGTGAGAAAAACGAGGTGAGCTTATAGTGTGTGTGCCGTCCCCAAGATCCTCAACCTCAGCTAACTGGCTTATGAATGTTGGATGGGGGTGGTTTTATGATCTTGTTAAAACTGGTTACATTATTCAAAGCTTCATTCATTCAGAGAGTGAAAAGGCAAAGAGAGAAAGATAGATTGAGAGGACGAGAGAGAGAGAGGCCGCAGGCTGAGTGAAATTTTAATGAATTCTCGCACAGTCAGAGAAAAAACGATTGTGAAAGTTGGCAGAGAAGGAAGAGATTTCAACTCCGCTGATTTCTCCTGTGTCATCAGCTCTTCTCTTTTTTGTCTCATCTAATGGGAGATGTTCGGAGACAAAAGAAAGTGAGAAAGGGTGATGTCAGAGGTATCATTTTCATCTAGATGTGTGACATGTTGCTTTTCTCATCTTAATAAACCAGAAATTTAAATATTTCAGCTGCACAATATCCCAACTGTGTTCCACCTATTATGGTGTTAAAGAAGTCTATATTTATTTGATCAAAAAGAGTCAGAACAGTAATATTGTGAAATATTATTACAGTTTAAAATAACTGTTTTCTATTTTTATATATTTTAAAGTGTAATTTCTTCCTGTGATGCAAAGCTGCATTTTCAGCATCATTACTCCAGTCTTTAGTGTCACATGATCCTTCAGAAATAATGTCTTCATCTTTCTCGCTTCTGACTACCGTTATCAATCGCTTTCTATTTTTCCTATTTTTGAGAGTCGTGAAAACACTATCGTGGTGTTTTTCTTTTGCTATTTGACGACTTCCGCTTTGGAGAAACCCGGAAATGTAAAAAGGGTCCATATGCTGATTTGGTGCTCAAGAAACATTTCTTATTATCAGTGTTGAAAACAGTTGGTTAATATTTTGTGGAAACCATCTTACTTTTTTTTTTTTCTTCAAATAAAGAAATCTGTTGTAACATTGTAAGTGTCTGTATCGTCGCTTTTAATCAATTTAATGAATCCTTTCTGAATAAACGTATTAATTTCTTTAAAAAAAATTACTGACCCAAGACTTATGAACTGTGGTGAATTTTGTAGGACATTTCTGGTGCGATGACATCCAGCGCAAACAGTGTTGGCCGATCCCTGAAACAAATTACTTTTATGAGCTGGTTCTTATGAAACTGTCTTTTTCAGAAAATGTCTTTCAGGTACAGTATGTCTTGATATGAAACACATTAAGGGGCTGAAGAGGCTGATTACACTCTTAAAAATAAAGTTTCCAAAAGTGTTTGTTTTTTTGCAGCGATGCCATAACAGAACCATTTTGGGATCCGCAAAGAACCTTTCATGACACAGTTCTTAGAAGAAATAAGAACTTTTGTTTTCTTAGTTTGAAGAACTTTTTAAACCTTCTTCCACTATAAAAAAACCTTTTGCGCAATGGAAAGTTTCCATAGATGTTAAAGGTTCTTTATGGAAGCATGAATGTCAACCTTTATTTTTAAGAGTGTAACATGATCCTAGAGAAAAACTGAATTTTTCATCATGTGAACAGAAAGAGTCCTTTTAATGAAATGATGTCTGATAAGGAATCTTACTTCACCTGTCATTGGCATTCATTGTGGACCCTGTGTATATGCATGTATGCATCTGCAGGCTCTATATCTCACTACTTCACTGTTGACGATAAGAGATACTTTAGGTGTCTGTATGTGTGGGTGTCTTCAGGGCTGAGATAGGGATGAGAGTGGGTGTAGAGGCCTCTCATGACCCCGTTGAGACGAGTTCAATACTTCCGGATGGACGTCACAGCTTAGGATAGTCAGTGCCCCACCAAAATATGATTCTAAAACATAGAACTCTATATAAACTGAATCGATAATAAACTGTTAATGTTCAGCATTCTGCAACAAATATTTTTTTTAATTAATTTTTTTACGTATGGCTTTGATGTATGAAACGTATGTATTGGGTCTTCAATCTAACCAATCATTTAGTCCGCTTACACCCCGTCCCTTTCTTCCAGTCAACCGCATTCAGATCTTCCTCTATCCAATCAACAATTGATGGACAGAACCAAGTCCCCACTCTACTTTTTTATTTTTTTATTTTCCATTAATCTATTTCACTTACGTGTACGTCACACAATACTGTCGCTACTTCCATTACATCAAAACTTTACGTCTGATATTATAATTAGAACATGTTGTTTTAAAAGTTAAATAATTAGCTTCTATACTGTCACTGTACTAAATCCAAAATAGTTGATTGACATGTTACCTGGAAAGTATTTAATTTAGTATTTTAAGTTTATAGCATATTGTTTTTCTACCCATTATTAATATTAAATTCTAAAACATTCTCATAAATCAATTTAGTGTTTCAAATGTTTTTCACAAAAGTTTTCTTTTTTTTGTGTGTATAAAAAATTGGATTTTTACAGTCTGTTTCTTTTTTCCCTTAACAATCGTTGTACCCCTATTTGAGAGTCTCTGGACCCCGGTTTGAAGACTGCAGAGTTAGCAAAATAGCAAAATAACCGTTATTCATGAGCAAGATGTTTTCAGGTCTGCCTCCTCTACATACACACAAACATATGCACCACTCCTACATGTCATGGCGGGGAACAGAACACAGGAAGCAATAGCAAGTAACTCAATTTATTAATGACCAAAACAATGACACGGGCGTGGAATGGTAGCGCAGGGACTTCGATGGCCAGAAGTGATGACAGGAACCGTGAAGTGGTGAAACACAGAAGACGGAATCCACACAACCCAAACGATAATCCACAACGAAACGACAATCCACGAAGAACACGAACACCGGACGAGCGGGATGACAGGACTGGAACACCGACACAGGAGACATCAAACAACGATCTGACAAAGAGGACAAAAACCGGTGAGTATAAATAGGGTGAGGAAATGGACTGCAGCTGGTGGTGATATGATGATCAGCTGGAGCGGATCAGGTAATGACATCACACTCACGCCCACAACGCACGTGCATTCATACCACAACATAAACACGAGACGAGAAGGAACCAGAGAATAGTATACCGTGACAGTACCCCTCCTCCTAAGAACGCCTCCTGGCGTTCTCAGACTCCCTTACCTGTCGATTGTAATCATCGATAAGGGAGTGATCCAGGATGTCTCTAGCAGGTACCCAACTTCTCTCCTCCGGACCGTAACCTTCCCAGTCCACCAAGTACTGGAATCCGCGTCCCCTCCGCCTAGAGTCCAGAATACGGTTGACCGAATAAGTGGTTTCCCCATCTACGAGTCGCGGCGGGGGGGGAACCGGGACTGGCGGATTAATGTGCGAATGAAACACGGGCTTAATTTTGGATACGTGGAAGACGGGATGAATCCTCCTGTACGCCGGAGGTAAATTGAGGCGGACTGCCACCGGACTAATGATCTTGGTGACAGTGAACGGGCCAATGAATTTGGGAGCAAGCTTATTGGAGACGGAGCGGAGAGGAATGTTTCTGGTAGAAAGCCACACTTTTTGACCGACGATGTATACGGGAGGCCTTGACCGGTGGCGATCGGCCTTGGCCTTGGTGCGCGCCCCCACCTGGAGTAGAGTCTCACGGGCTCTAGTCCAGGTACGGTGACACCTCTGGACGAAGGCGTGAGCAGAGGGGACCGCGACCTCGGATTCCAGACTGGGAAAAATAGGTGGCTGGTAACCTAAACTACACTCAAACGGAGAAAGGCCCGTGGACGACACCGGTAACGTGTTGTGGGCGTACTCCACCATGGATAGTTGTTGGCTCCATGAGGAAGGATTCTTGGAGACCAAGCACCGCAACATCCTTTCCAGATCTTGGTTGGCTCTCTCAGTTTGGCCATTGCTCTGGGGATGGAACCCTGAGGACAGACTAACCGTCGCACCCAGTAATCTACAAAATTCTCGCCAAAATTTGGACACAAACTGGGGTCCCCTGTCGGAGACCACGTCCATCGGGAGGCCATGTAAACGAAAGACGTGATCTACGACAGTCAACGCTGTCTCCTTAGCTGAGGGTAATTTGGGTAAGGGGATAAAGTGAGCCGCCTTCGAGAACCGGTCCACCACGGTCAAAACGACTGTGTTACCCTGGGAGGGCGGGAGGGCGGTAATAAAATCTAGCGCGATGTGGGACCAGGGTCTCGAAGGGACTGGCAGCGGTTGGAGTAACCCATCTGGAGGTCGATTAGAAGTCTTACCAGTGGCACAAACTGAGCAAGCCAAGACAAAACTGTGAATGTCACGAGCCATAAGTGGCCACCAAAATCGTTGCTTAACCAAGAAACTGGTTCGGTTGACTCCTGGATGACAAGCCACGTTGGAGCAATGACCCCACTGAATGACGTCGGACCGTAATTCCTCCGGCACAAATAAACGATTCGGTGGGCAACCGGGCGGAGGCGTTACCCCTTCTAAGGCCGACTTGACCTTCGATTCGACCTCCCATGTGAGTGTGGAAACAAATAGGGTTTCGGGTAAAATGCACT
Source organism: Siphateles boraxobius (assembly GCF_051911475.1). Classification (NCBI taxonomy): domain Eukaryota; kingdom Metazoa; phylum Chordata; class Actinopteri; order Cypriniformes; family Leuciscidae; genus Siphateles; species Siphateles boraxobius. The sequence continues at coordinate 15,453,528 of NW_027509219.1, forward strand.
CGGGAGTAGACGGGCGTTCGGAAGGCTCAAAAATACGAGATAATGAATCGGGTTTGATGTTTTTAGAACCCGGGCGGTACGAGAGAGTAAAATCAAAACGGCCGAAAAAAAGTGCCCACCGAGCCTGCCTGGAGTTCAATCTTTTAGCCGTTCTAATGTATTCTAGATTCTTATGATCAGTCCAGACGATAAAAGGTACCCCTGACCCTTCTAACCAGTGACGCCACTCCTCCAACGCTACTTTGACTGCCAACAACTCCCTGTTACCGATGTCGTAATTACGTTCGGCTGGGGACAAGCGATGAGATAAAAACGCGCAGGGATGCATCTTGTCGTCTGTAGAAGAGCGTTGGGATAGCACTGCACCTACCCCCACCTCTGACGCATCAACCTCCACCACGAACTGACGTGAAGAATCAGGGGCAATAAGGATGGGGGCTGAAACAAAGCGGCCTTTCAGTTTGGCAAACACAGCTTCCGCTGTGTCTGTCCACCTGAACGCCGTTCTGGGGGAGGTCAAGGCAGTCAGAGGTGCGGCTAGTTGGCTGAAGTTGCGAATAAAACGCCGGTAGAAATTGGCGAAGCCCAGAAACCTCTGTAGGGCCTTACGGGAATCTGGGCTTGGCCACTCGACCACAGCCTTAACCTTTTCAGGATCCATACGCACTCCTTCAGACGAAATGATGTGCCCTAGGAAAGGAACAGACTGTGCATGAAATTCGCATTTCTCCGCCTTGACAAAAAGCCCATTCTCTAGCAACCTCTGAAGCACTCGTCGGACGTGCTGCACATGTTCCTGGAGAGAAGATGAAAAAATCAATATGTCATCCAGGTAGACATAAATGAACTGATCTATCATATCTCGCAGCACATCATTGACGAGTGCCTGGAAGACCGCAGGGGAGTTGGACAGCCCGAACGGCATGACCAAGTATTCAAAGTGCCCCCTGGGGGTGTTAAACGCAGTCTTCCACTCATCCCCCTTCCTAATGCGAACCAAATGATATGCGTTACGTAAGTCCAATTTCGTGAAGACGGAAGCTCCCTGTAACCTCTCGAAAGCTGAAGACATCAACGGCAAAGGATAAGTATTCTTTACCGTGATGTTGTTCAACCCCCGGTAATCGATACAAGGTCGCAGAGAACCATCCTTCTTCCCCACAAAAAAGAACCCCGCCCCCGCTGGAGAAGAGGAAGGGCGAATGAACTTGGTTGCTAGAGAATCAGAAATATATTTCTCCATGGCCTCCCTCTCAGGAACAGACAGTGAGTATAACTTGCCCTTGGGCGGAGACTTACCTGGCAGTAAATCTATGGCACAGTCATAGGGACGATGCGGAGGGAGAGAAGCAGCACGAGACTTACTAAACACTTCCTTCAGGTCCAGGTACTCCCTGGGCACGCTAGACAAATCCCCTGCTTCCTCCTGAAACATAAAAACAGGCACAGACGAACAAGCAGACACAAGACAGGACTTATGACATTCCTTGCTCCACTCCAGCACAGTTCTTTGCTGCCAGTCTATACGGGGGTTGTGGTGGATGAGCCAGGGGTGTCCAAGAACGATGGGTGCGAGGGGTGAATCCAGTATGTAAAAAAAAATAGTCTCAGTGTGGTTGCCAGATGTGATGAGGGTAATATCTTCAGTCGTGAGTGAAATAGTGGGAAGTTCTTGACCATTAAGTGCGTGTACTGCAATCCTGTGAGTGAGGGGCTTGAGGGGAATCTGAAACTTGAGTGCAAATGATTTGTCCATAAAATTACCTTCAGCCCCGGAGTCCAAAAGTGCTCTACAGTCGTGCTGGTGGACTGACCATCTTAGTCTTACCGGGAGGAGGGTAGATGTGGATGAGGTCTTCTTGGCGGAGATCCCACCCGATAGTAGCCTCATACTTACTATCGGGCTTGACCTTTTACCGGGCAGTTGTATGCGAAATGTCCCGTACCCCCGCAGTAGAGGCAAAGGCCCTGGGACCTCCGCCTTTCCCTCTCCTCCCGGGAAAGCCGAGCTCGCCCCACCTGCATGGGTTCGTGATCGTAGACGGGACTGACCGCGTCCCTGCCGCTGGACCTAGGACCCTCGGCTCCTTCCGGTGTGCGGGTGAACGACCCTCTTCGCTCGACTCGTGAGAGTCGAGCGTCCACCCGCAGTGCCAGCTCGATTAGTCCATTTAAAGATGTGGGGAGGTCCAGGGCGTAGATCTCCCTCTGGACGCGGTCAGCCAACCCATGCAGGAACATGTCCCACTGCGCCTCCTCGTTCCATCGACATTCGGCCGCCAGGGTCCGGAACTCGATGGAAAAGTCCGCAACCGACCTCTCTCCCTGATGCAGGTCGGCCAACACCCTGGCGGCCTCTCTCCCCGCGACGGCGCGGTCGAAAACTCGTCTGATTTCGGAGGAGAGTGTCTGGAACGAGGCGCAGCATGGGTCTTGGTTCTCCCACACCGCCGTTCCCCATAGCGCCGCCTTTCCCGTCAGAAGGGTCAGGACGAACGCTACCTTGGCCTGTTCAGTCTGAAAAGTTCTTGGTTGTAGCGCAAAATGCATCGAGCATCGTGTCAGAAAGGCTCTACAGTACCTGGACTCCCCGGAATAAGCCTCCGGAACCGGTAGGCGGGGCTCAGACTGGTGGTGGAACTCTGGTGGTGTGGGGGGAACGGCTGGTGCGGGTGGCGCAGTGGGAGCTCGCATTTGTTGGATCTGCTGGGTAAGCTCGGACACCTGCGCCACCAAAGATTGTACCGCACGACCCGTGTCATTCAAATTTCTCTCTTGGGAATCCATCCTACGTATGCTGTGCCGAATGAAGTCCTCCAACGAAGACGATGGTGCACTCGCTGCTTCCATGGCTTGGTCAGATCGTTCTGTCATGGCGGGGAACAGAACACAGGAAGCAATAGCAAGTAACTCAATTTATTAATGACCAAAACAATGACACGGGCGTGGAATGGTAGCGCAGGGACTTCGATGGCCAGAAGTGATGACAGGAACCGTGAAGTGGTGAAACACAGAAGACGGAATCCACACAACCCAAACGATAATCCACAACGAAACGACAATCCACGAAGAACACGAACACCGGACGAGCGGGATGACAGGACTGGAACACCGACACAGGAGACATCAAACAACGATCTGACAAAGAGGACAAAAACCGGTGAGTATAAATAGGGTGAGGAAATGGACTGCAGCTGGTGGTGATATGATGATCAGCTGGAGCGGATCAGGTAATGACATCACACTCACGCCCACAACGCACGTGCATTCATACCACAACATAAACACGAGACGAGAAGGAACCAGAGAATAGTATACCGTGACACTACATGCTTCTTCTCAGTTACTGAACAATGCAAAAATGTGACACACCAAAACAAGATAAGTGAAATGCTAATGGACTGCTTTTATAAAAATGCTGTTTCCAAGCAACTAACAGGTTAGAGGAACTGCAGCTCTGTGCCTCCACAATTCAATTCAATACACTTTATAGTCCCCGATGGGGAAATTTGTCTTGGACTTGGAGCACACATACACATACACTGACCAAAAACATAATCCATGAAACATACACATGCACATTATAAACGCAAAGAACAAAAAGAAGAAATAATTATTGCTTTTTAAATATTTAAAAGTCTAATCGACGTAGTCTCTATCATCTGCCAGAAGGCAGAAACTCATATTCTGTATATAAGTTATGTGAAGGATCAGATAATATCTTGGTAGCTTCCTTGATAACAGACTGCTCATATGAATACTCCAATGGTTGATATTCCCTTTTTCCTATAATTTCCTATTATCTTTACCAGGCGAGCAAGTTTAGCTTTGGACTGTGAAGTTGCCAAACCATTCAGTATAACCATAATGTATTATACTTTCAATTACAGCCTGGTAAAATAAATACATTACTTTCTGTTCTACCCTGTAAACTCTTAGGGCCAGATCATTTCCATAATAACCAGTAAACACCAGTAAATTGACGAGCGCAAACCTTAGTAAATCACCTTGCATGATTCATTTAAATACTCTCCTACCATAAATTTTCCGTCTGAAATGAAAACTGCTACAAATGTATAAGCAATAAGATCAACCGCAAAAATAAACCTGTCCATACCTTTTCAGCGTTAATTTTTCACTGCGTGTCTTTAGTAAATCCGGACAGTAGTTTTTTAACACCAAAATCACAAGCTGTAAGTAAATTTGACCCTTAATCTTGGCAGAAATTGTGACATAATGAGCGACACCTTTCTGACGCACCAGTCTCGTATCTCTCACGGAAGAGTGGAAACATAACAGGAGGAGCGACGACAGTGAAGGACGAGAGAGATTTTGTGTTGTTTTTCTGTTTTATTATATGTGGCAGCAGCAGTCGTCAGAGAGGGACTGCTGCCTTTACTTTCGTTTTATATTTGTTTATTATTTTATTAAAGTTGTTGAATGTTCCCACCTCCTTCTTCCCACAACATCTAACTGCGTTACTATTAGTATTACTATACAAGAGGCTAAGCAAAGCTGTATCATCACAATATTTTATTATGAGGTTACTAGGATCAGAATTAGTACATTTATTTGTATAGAGCGTAAAGAGAATCGGGGAACTAACGTAGCCCTGTGGAACACCTATGCTTGTCCTTCTAAACTCTGATACACTATGGTTAACCTTAACCTGTGTAAGCCCGTTTATCGGTCCAAACAGGGGTTTCCAATAAGACGGGTGAAGGTCACTGCGCGTTACTGTCTTTCCTTTTACGCAACACAACAAGATTAAATGAAATACATTTTCTCATATGTATTACCTCGTTATTTCATCTGACTCCATAAATGAAAAAGGTTTTAAAGGGTTAGTCACCTTCCTGGTCAGAGTTCTGGCCGCTGGAAGTTTTTCAAGAAAGTACTCCCGGTTAGTTTCCGGGGCCTCAAAACTGTGCGTTTTTACGTGAAAAAATAATTTGCGTTTCAAAGCTTGATTAATTTAACACAAAAAAAACACGCCGGTCAAAATTCATACCTCAGTTTTAATCGGCACTATTTTCTTTCCATTTCTATCAATCCGCGCTGCTGTCAACATCAACAGTGCGCACGTTCCGATCAGCTGTTCCATAGTGTTTACACAATCGATTACGAAACGACGTAAAAAGTAGAAAATGAATGATGGTGCGAACTTGTAAATTTCCAGGCTGTGACCACAAGAATGTGCCGGGATCACCGTTCAGATTCCCTTGTTTTCCTGTTTCGGATATAGCTACGAGACAGCTTTGGCTGGTTGCCATCGGCTACTCTGTGGGAGCTAAAATATCCAGAATCAAGGATTATCGTGTGTGCAGTGCTCACCATTTGTCGTTCATCATGGCTCTTGCTACAGCTGTGGGCCCAGCATCAACTTGGACAACTTCATCTCTGTCCTCTCGCTCTCTCTCTTCCCGTTCTATCTCCATCTGTTGAAGTTCGGCATCGGTATACTCCGGTTCATAAAGGTATCCCTTTGGCGTTGTGCTAAAATTACTTTCATCCTCATCTGTTCCGTCTGACATTGTGCTAAAATTGGTTTCATCATCAGAAGTTACGCAGTCAGACATGTTGTCAGCGAGTCGCGCTATCAACAGCTGATCGGAACGTGCGCACTGTTGACGTTGACAGCAGGGTGGATTGATAGAAATGGAAAGAAAATAGTGCCGATTAAAAATGAGGTATGAATTTTGACCGGCGTGTTTTTTGTGTGTTAAATTAATCAAGCTTTGAAACGCAAATCATTTTTTCACGTAAAAACGCACAGTTTTGAGGCCCCGGAAACTAACCGGGAGTACTTTCTTGAAAAACTTCCAGCGGCCAAAACTCTGACCAGGGAGGTGACTACAGAGTGGGTCAGTGTGTATGCACTATAGTGTTGGTAAGGATTCCATACAGCTTCATGTCTTAAATGGGCGAACTAACCCTTTAATGATATCTGAGCATCATTAAAAGAGAGCGAATGTTTGATTATTCTTTTTAACTCTGTAATTATATTTATCCCTTCAAATTAGGAAAATTAGTCCCTCAGAGGTCCTCACGTTTAAACGCGGGTCTCACGTACACAAGCTCAATCAGTTTTGGTCATCAAACAGAGGTAATTGCTATATACCTGAGATTGGTCACTTTCACGCCCCCATGGAGATTGCATACACTTGAATTTAACTTAATGTTTACTTCATAGAGGTATGGCCACTATTACAGATATAAGGTAATCAACATTACTTCTCTTATAATAGCTTTGGAATTTGGCCAAACCGTGGTTTCCCACGTACACTTATCTAAAGTAACATTAAATTAAAACAGAGGTAAGACATACCCAAATTTAGATTGGTCAAGCAGCATTTGCTGTTCTTAATTGAAATTAACTTCTTGTCTTTGCAAACCAAGAACACTTGAATTGATGCCAAATATTAGTCGTCACTAATATAACGCTGACTTGCGGATACATACGAATCCGTTTAATCTACTTGGGAAAACAATTTCAGAGACAGTCAAATGTTTACAATTTATTATGTCAGGTAAATGTATCATGCCAATTTCATAATCAGTCCAAAGATAATAAATACAAAACATCAAATGAGACCTTTGTACCAGTCGCACTGAAACATTTAAAATGATACCAAACATGTATAGTAATGTATGATAATTGTTAATATTAAACCTTATAGATTTTTGGGTGAATTCAGGTAGGGATGGGTGAAGGGAATGATGTGTAAATTGGGAGGTGATCAACTCAAGTGTGATCATGTCTCGAATGGGGATGGTAATATAGCAAGAGTTTAAATGTTAATTTCCTTTGTTTTCTCAGAGAGTAGCCCTCTCTAACAGTTCTTCCAGTTTTTTCAGTCTTACACCTGCTGCATTAGATTTGTTAAAAAAGAATAATAACATTTAATAAAAAAGGGTTCACACTCCACTGCTTACATTTTTTAATTAAACCATGAGGCTTAATTGTATTAAAACCCAAGCTAAAATCAACAAATAGCAACCGTACATAAGCTTTTGGACTCTCCAAATGTTTTGCAATAGTATTAGTAATAGTGTTAACAGAATCCTCTGTAAGGCTATGGGCCTATAATCATTATTCTCCATTGGACTCGATTTCTTTGGTAAAGGAACACAACAAAAAGATAATGTGAGACTAAGAAAGAAAACCGAACATGCCACACGACCACATGATGATGTTGATGATGTGTAATCATCACAAACAGACATGACACAAAGCCCACTAAAATTAAATATTAAATCATATTGTTATAATGTGATTGGCATAGTTATGTGGACACTGTATTTGTGCTAAAAGCCAATGGCAATAAAAGACGTTGTGCACTACATAATTCAGTTTTTTACTCCCAATGAAAATTCGCCCAAATTGAATAAATCTCAACTTAATACATTTGGGCCAACATTCATTACATGCAATCCAGTATTCTTTGGACAACACATCTTTTACAGAATTGAAAGCTACTGAAATGGGAAATCTGATGACTCACGGACAGCTTCTACTGGGAAACATGATGTGACAGGAATATAAGCTGGTGTGTGCATGTAATCAGTGCAATTAATTTACATCTAGACCAGCACATCAAAGAGAAGCCTGAAGACTTCCAAACAATCTCCGGTGGGATATACGTATATATGCACATAAGAGTGTGTGTTAAAATCAATTTAAGCAAACATTTATTTAGGCTTTAACATTATGCAAGGAACAAAACACATCTTTACTTTCCTTAAGCAAAACCCTTAAACATTAAGTCTTTGGCATGATTGCCATACGGTTAAGAGTAAGGACGCATGCTGACTGACCAAAAGTTTGTGCTGTTGTCGAAGCAGGTAGAGGGCGGCGGTCTCGGGTGAAAGTTTGTGTTTCCTTTCCTCTAGCAGTCGGTACGCTTCCACATGCTGGGACGATAATTCAGATAAATGCAATGGAAACACCTCATTCCGCAGTTTCTGGAAAACACAGAAATAAAACTACATAAATATTGGATGGATGGATGGATGGAAATTGCAATAACATTTCACAACATTTCTCTTTTTACTGTATTTTTGATCAAATAAATGCAGCATAAGAGCATACGAGACCAAAAATCTTACTGACCCCAAACTTTTAAACAGTTAAATATTATACATAAATAATCTGTAACAAGATTGGATGTTATGGGAAGAAGGTGGCGGTAACCAGCGAACAATCAACAATTTTAATAATAAATAAACAAATACAAAAACGAAAGTAAAGACGGAAGTCCCTCACGGTCGACTGCCGCCTCACATAATAAAAAAACAACAAATAAAATCCAGGCCTGGCCTCTCTCGATCTCCACTGTCGTCGCTCCTCCTTTTATGCTTCCGCTCCTCCGTGAGAAATATGAGACCGGTGCATTGCGCATGTGTCGATCATACGTAAACACGCCACCGGCCTCGCACCGTTCTCCCACGGCCCTCGGCCTCGTCATGCTCGCCACATAATTGTATCTTAATACATAATATTATTAATATAGAAATAAATAATAATAATATTATATAAAATACAAAATATAAAAGATAAATGTTTCTACTGTGACCCCAATAGTATTTGGACACTTATGTCAAACTTAATGTATGAATGTTGTTACATTAGATATGAAATATCAGACAAGTGGCATATTCATTAAAGCTATTGTTAAAGCTTTTCAAAGTACTCACTTCACTTTTATGTGCCATTTTTGCTACTTAAAGGTCAACTGAAAATCTCAACTTTATCATGTTTTTTTCCTTTATGCAGGAAATAAGGATTGTTACAGCTAAACAAGCATGTCATCTACAATTAAATAGTCTAGCTAGCCAGTATGTCTGTGTGTACACTGTGTGTTCTTTGTTAGCAGAGTGACTCTTTTGTGGTTCTTGTCAACAATACTGGTTTCCTGTAAGGCCTGACTTTAGCAGGTGGCCAGTGAGTACAAAGCAACATTACACCATCATCATGTTCTTTACACATTACCAGGGGCCATTACTACTCTGGCAAGCAAACAGGAGCTTATCAACATGTCTGTTTGTGTGTGTGTGTGTGTGTGTGTGTGTGTGTGTGTGTGTGTGTGTGTGTGTGTGTGTGTGTGTGTGTGTGTGTGTGTGTGTGTGTGTGTGTGTGTGTGTGTGTGTGTGTGTGTGTGTGTGTCCATAAACTGGTTTGGGTTACATACAGAACATTATCACCTGCTCCATTTGAATGTAAAGAAAGCAACGAACAAACAGGCATGAACACAAATGCGTGTGTGTATATTAAACTGCTGTAAATGAACAAACACACATACACAGATGATCTTGCTTGCTGCTGTTAGTCAGGTAACATGAAAGCTATAACAGAAGCTGAACCAGATGTTTAGCTTCAGCAAAAGCTCTCAGTTACTGAAAAGCTTACAAATTCAAGTGGCTGCCAGACTGCTATGATCTGGTTAAAATATGAGTGAAAAAAATGATCGTTTAAGAAACAACCACATAATCAGTGTGACATGCAAAGTCTAAAAAAAATGTCCAAAACTGTGAGACCACATTGAAAATCTTCTTGTTGTTGCCATTTTCAATATATTTAAGAGGACCTATTATGCCCTTTTACAAAGTATGGATTTAGTTTTTGGGGTCTACTAGAATAGGTTTTCATGCTTGAATTTTCAAAAAAATTCATATATTTTACATTATTATAGCAGCACCTCTCTTCACAGTTTGTTTATCATGGTACGATGCAATTTTGTTTAATCTAACTAGCTAGTTTCCCAAAACCAGTCGCACCTCTGTCGTTTGAACCATATTAGTTTAACACTATAGGGCTATCATTAATGATGTCATGTGTAGGTGGTGGAGTAATAACTTCTGCTAATTAATCGATTCGAGATAGCAATTAATGTATTTAATATTTTTATGGCTAATATTTTTTAAATCACATTAACATGCAGTATTTGGCGTACACTTTACTCCAGTATACATGTGGGTCATTTGGTCAGCAGTTTTCTCTACGTAACATAATTTTTCTAATATGATGCCGTAATGAACTGAGGACACTATTTTTGTTCCCTGTTGTTTTGCTTCATTAGATGTTTGATTCATTGCGGGTTCTTTCATATTTCATAATCCGGGGTTCTCTCTATGCAATGCACATGCACACTCCTCAAAAACAGCACTGATTATTAACACGCTAAATTATAGATTAAAATGTATATTTATTTAAATGGGATGAAAGATATAGAATGAACTGAATGTTAAACTGCTTACTTAGTCCCCAAGAGCATGATCTATTTAAGCTCTATGCTCAAGAGCTGTAGTTCCAACCACATAAGTTTGTGATGCTGTTCGCGAATGTTCGTAGGAACTATGGTTTTGGGAAACATCAAATCGTTCAACTATGTTGGAAAAGACGGAAAAATTGCAACCATATTTGGCTAAGAAGGCTTTTGGGAAACGCACCCCTGTTTAGCTCCTGTTTTTATGAAGCCCCTCCTTACAAAGAAAAAACACAATGTGCTCTCACTGCTCTGATTGGCTGTCTGGACCAGTGTGTTGTGATTGGTCAACTGCTTCGAGTGCGTTTCAGAAATGTCCTTACCATAGCCGTGAATCTCAAAATACTACTAGTGTAACTAAACCAGGCTCCACCCTTCAACTTTTATGTTTCACCACATATAGAGACAATAAATTGAAACTTTCTTTGAAAACAGTATATAAGTTTTCAAAACCATATGAAACCAACATAATTACAAAGCATATATTTCCTAGAACTCGACATGTTTAAACTAGATTTTTAAAATATTTGTCCTTTTCTTTATCTTAGACTTGTATGTGTAATTTACCCATATAATAATAATAATAATAATAATAATAAAAATGCTAAAATAAAAGCACTTTCACTAAAGTTTTCAGACTTTTGGATTTCACTATATGTCATTTATAATTAAATGTGATAGTTTGATTAGCACTCCAGAGAAAATCTCTAATATTGACTATATTTGCAGCCTGAACTATCGAAGATGCCATTTGACAAGAGTGCAAGATACTTCATTAAAGAAACTAATGTGCTATAAAAGGCACCAAAAACAGCCATGTAATGACTCAGCAGTTTAAAGTTTCAGTTTAAAGTACCTACATATATGGCATTTGAGATCTTCAGATACTCACACCTGCCTAAGCGTCCGCTCTTAAATGACCAGGATAGATGAGTTAGCCAAACTGTTAGCTTAGCCCTTCAGATCACAGGAAGCAGAAGGAACAAAAAGCGTGTTTACTAATTCATGGCAGCAGTCAGGTGTAACGGGGGGCGGCCTTTGTTCTGGAGAAGATTCAGAAACGTTACACTGAGGGGATGAACCATGGGTAATATACAGGGCTAAAATTAGACTGTGGTGTGAACAGCTGCGAAGGGAAAATGGTTTTGTCATTGACAAGTATGTGAAAACAAATAGCCTTGAATAGTCTGCTGACCACCAGGCATGTTGTGTTAAGCTGTAATTTAGTGTTGGTGTCACAACGGATCTGTTAAAACTGTGCGATTTCAAGATATGGCTCAAATGACATTCTTTGAAAACAATCATTCAGTTGATCCAAAACAAACCAGTAGGCAAATGAATGAACAAATGTTTTCTCTGATCGGATAGCTATCGGTTCGTTAAAAGACCAAGTGTAAATGCCCTCTGAAATGTTTAAATCAATTTTGTACTCATAAAATTTAGTTAAATATGTATTTAATTTTAACTATATATATATATATATATATGAAATGGTCTTTTATATATCTTTCATGTCTTTGATATAACTGAAATGGTGACTATTTAGTAATTAAACATATTTATTTAGACAAAAAGTGATTATTTTATCTTAATTCAAAATATGTATACTTGCCACAGCTATGTTCAGTTTGTTTTAGTTTGCATGGACTTTTAGTTTGTATTCATTAGTCACATTATAGTTTCTTTGTTTCAGTTTCCCGCCACCCATTTAGTTTCCATGAAAACTAAAACAAACTGAACAATGCTGTGACAATACTATAATAAATTGTTGTTCTTATTATTATTGCTACACTATTTCTCTTTCAACTTTTCCAAATTAGAAGTGACTTTAAAAGTCAAGAGCCCAAGTCAAGAGCACCAAACAGAGAAAATGGCTCTTGATAAGAAGGTCCTTTGCAGAACCGAATGTGCTACAAAGTACTACTGAAGAACCTTTATAGTCACACCGTCTGAGATCCGTCATTTGCATGGCTGACCACTCAATGACCTTTCAGATGCTGCGTGCTGAAAGTGTGACTGTAGTTGAGAGAAAGAGCTAGAGCATTGCACAGCCATTGGCCTCAAGAGAGTGAGCAGCAGGGTATTTATAGCCCTACTCGTCCCCAGCTGCATGGCTCCAACACCCCGCCAACAGGCAATTGGGCAACACAAGCTCACCCCTCCGGCAACCCACCACACTAACGTCCATAACACAAACAGACATCTGGACATCAACAGCCCTCAAAAGGGAGAGAATAAATGATCAGGCAGGAAAACGAAAAATGGGCTGAAAGAGAGCAAGAAAAAGATCCACCATCACTGTTTACCTTTGGAATTTATAAACTAGTCCTAGCCAGACGATATAAATTACAGAAGAGTAATACAAAACAATGATTCTCAGACTGTTTATTCTCCTTCACGGTGCTTTAAGGACAGTTCAATAAAAAACATCTCCTGGCAATATGACAATAATAATAATCTCTTTTGGTTTCATTTTGTCTGTGTTCTGTTACCGTTTTGCCTGCCTGATTTGCTAGTTGGTTTCCTTGTTTGCTAATTAGTCTTACACACCTGTTCTGTTTCACTAAATCATCCCCTGTGTATTTAAGCCCTCCGTTTTTCTGTGTTCCATTGTCCGGTCTCGTCGATGTTTCGTGCTTGTGTAACGTTATCCTCCAGCAATCTCCTGTGTTTTAGTTTGAGGATTATATTAAAGACTATTTTGTTTCTCTACTCCTCCATCGTGCACATTCAATACAACAAACGCCTGAAAAATAATCATATTAATAATAATAATAATAAAAGTTTAAATTACATTTATTTAAATATGCTCAATGTATGATATAATTTCAGTGATTGGCAAAGAATACATACATGATTTGGCATTTAAAATAATGCATTTTGTTATAAACATTGTTTGATATTTTTTGTGCTCATGAAGTTTAATAAAGTATTTTAGTGATATAACTCAGCTGTAGTTTTTTATGACTGAATATTCTTCATTTAAAATATGTATATTGTATACATATTTATAATAATGTATTATATACATATACAATAACTATTATTATACTAGGGATAACTCAATGAGTTATGATTAAACCTTAAAAAATATGCTCCAACATTTTTGGAGAGATGTTTATAATTATTAGAGAAACATTACCAAGCATCTGATATATATAAAACTTGTCCCAGGTCCATGAATTAAATAATGAATCCAATCTAAAACAATTCCCATGCAATAAGAAACATTCAGAGCAGATTACCAAGCCATCATGCCAGTTCAGCACCACAAAACTGACCTTCCCCTTGGCTCAATGTCCAACTTCTAAACAAACAAGGGCCTGAAAAATCCCGCATTTTGACAGCTTTGTGGAGCTGAGCTTGTTCTCTCCCCATTATCAATTTTAATTAGCGTGTTTGGCTGTCTGTGAATATGGTTAAGCCTTTTTTTCCCCAACAGCCAGGCGGCCATTGTACTGGGGTCAGGTCTGGAATCCTGTCAGCACAGGCAAACATTCCCCGAACGGCTCGGCTGCAAGTCCTGAAGAACTCTGCAGACGCAGAGAGTGTCGGTCTAGAAGGCGGCCACCCCTCCTCACCGTTTTCCTAATTGGTTTTCAGTGAGGGCAAGGCAAATTAAATCTAGCCTATTACAGCTATGCTATTCAATTAGCCTTTGCTACTCCCATGCACTAAGAGGCAGAGATAGAGAATCTGCACTCATCTATTAGGTGCGCTACTCAAATTAACATGGGACCATCAGAAAGAGAGAACAGCACCAGAGGAAAAAAAAGAGAAGAAAACATTTGATTAATTCTACTCTGTGCTGTGCAGTAGGTATTTCCAGGTACAAATATTATTTTTGTCTTATTTTACAGTCAAAATATTTTTCTTCAAAGCATAAATATAACCAGATTTAGTGAGGTTTATCAGGTACACTACAGTTCAAAAGTTTGTAGTGTGAATTTGTTTTATTGTTTTTGAAAGTCTCAAAGAGCTCACATTATTAAAACAGAAATATTATAGCAGTTTAAAATAACTGTTTTCTATTTGAATATATTAAAATGTAATTTATTCCTGTGGATTTTCAGCATCATTACTCGTTATCGCTGTCACACGATCGTTCAGAAATCATTCTAATATGCTGATCTGCTGATTTCTTCGATGAATAGAAAGTTCACAAGAACAGCATATTAAAAAAACTTAATGTGTAAATACTTTGTGTAACTTTTGATTAATTTCCCGCATCCTTGCTGAATAAAAGTAAGCGAAGTATGGGAATGATATCAAAAGAACCCCTACCTAAATTACAGCAAATTCTTCTTACTAAAGATTTTTCATTTTTAAAAATTCAAATGCTTGTTTTGTCAAATTAATAAAAGCATAACTATAAAATTAATGTCATACATTTTAATCATTAAACCTTTAGGTCAAAAGGTCTTAAGACCAGAAGAAAGTCAGACAGGTGTGAAAAACATTTGACTGGCGTTTGAGTTCTGGCTCTCTCTCACATTCACTTCCTTTTTCTTTCTGCTGTTCCAAAAAAAAAGCTTTCCAATATAGCAATTATTTTGAAGTGAAAAAACATATTTTTCTATGCTATTACTGTACGTCTTCATGTATCAGAACACAGTGATGAAAAAGGAAGGATGAAGTTAGCAAACAAAGACAAACACCTTTAGAAAGCTTGTAGGTGACCTTTTTCCTTTGTGGCATCACAAGCAGCCACTTAAAACCTCTTTCAATTGCTCAAAGCCATAATGTCCTTTAACACAGGCTATGAAAAACATGGCTTTCACAAAATATGATGATACTGTAATGCTTGAAGGAATGAATTTTCATATAGAAAGAATGTAGGATTATAATTACATCCTCGGCTAAATAAAGAGGACGATAACAATGGGTCACATTCTCGTTAACACATTAACGGTCTCTGTGGAGAGCCGACTGCGAAGATGAATCGGAAGGTGCGAAGATAACATTTCAAAAGAGGACAAAAAGAAAAGACAAGCATTTATCTGTGGGCACAGTGGGACAAAATTTATGCTGACATAATGATGTGTGAAATGAAATTGATCAGAACAGCAGTGAGAATCAATTAGCTCTGCAGAGTAAACAAGGGTCCTGTCAGGCCTTTTTCTCCTTATTGATCAGAAGTATAGGAGAAAACAGATTATTAAAATAATAAAAAGAAGCAGCCAAACTTTCAAAACCAGATTTTAAAAAAATCTGATAAAAATGTAATTCATTATTCACAGAAAATATGACCTCTTATGATGAAGGGCAATATTTTCACTGAAAAAAAAAAGATTTACATTTCAGCCTTTCTCACTATTGTATGGGATCAAAGACTGAATATATCACAAGATTTACAAACTACTTTTATAGTGTATTTATAACACCATTTAAAAGATTGCCGTCAGAAAGATGCTTTTTAAAAGAAATTAATACTTTTATTGAGCAAGGATGCATTAAATGGATCAAAAGTGACGATACAAAAGATTATCATTTCAAATAAATGCTGTTTTTATTTATCAAAGAAACCTGAAAACAAATGTTACATATGTTAAAATACAACCCCAAATCAGAAAAAGTTGGGACATTTTGTAAAAGGCAATAAAATCAAGAATCTGTGATTTGTTCATTTTATTTAACCTTTTATTAACTGACAAAAGTACAAAGAAACGGTTTCCACTGACCAACATAATTGTATTTTGTAAATATGAACAAATTTTGATTTTGATGGCTGCAACACACCCCAAAAAAGTTGGGACAGAGACCAAATAAAAGTGAAAAGATTATCCAAATTAGATTATCCAACTCTTTTGAAACAGTCCACAATGAGCAGGTGAATTGGTAATAGTTGAGGGTATCGTGTTTGGGTGTAAAAGTGCTTCTCAGTCTTTTTAAGCAAAGATGGGTCATGGCTCATCACTTTGTGCCAAATATCATGAGAGAATTGTCAAACAATTAAAAAAATCACATTTCTCAATGCAAGATTGCAAAGAATTTATGCCTTTCATCATCTTCCATACATAATATTGTCACAAGATTCAGGGAATCCAGAGAAATCTCAGTCTGTGTTGGGTAAGGCAGTAGACCTCTGTTGAATGTGCGTGACCTTTGAGCCCTCAGATGGCATTGCACAAGATACAATCATGCTAATCCGTTAAATACAGACATATTTGCTCAGGAGTAATTTGGAAAACCGTTTTCACTGAACACAGTCTGACTCTGCATCAAAAAATGCCACTTGAATCTCTGTTACGCAAGGAGAAAGCTTTACATCAGTTCTATGTGGAGATGCCGGCGAGTTCTCTGGGCCTGAGCTCATCTCAGATGGTCTAGAAGACAGTGGGAATGTGCGCTGTGGTCAGGTGAGTCCATGTTTCAGCTTGTTTTTGGGAGAAAATGGACACAGAGTTCTCAGTCCCAAAGACGAAAGGGACCAACCCGACTTTCACCAGCGACAGGTGCAAAAGCAAACATCTGTGCTGGTATTGAGGTGCATCATTGCAAACGGTATGGGTAACTTGCATTATTGTGAAGGTACCATTGTCATGGAGGAATGTATTTGAATTGTACAGAGACATAAACTGCCATCAAGATGATATCTTTCCTGGCAAGCAAGACAATGCCAGGCCTCATTCTGCACATGCTAAAACTGAGTTGTTTCTAGACACTCTACACCATAGAAGGTATGTGCCTGTTTACTGCAGTCCAGATATGTCTCTTATGGAAAATGTATGGCCCATCATGAAAAGGAGAATCAGACAGTGATGACCACAGACTGTTGAGCGGCTGTCTTATATCAGACAAGATTGGGCAAATATTCCACTAGCAAAACTCCAACAATTAGTATCCTCAACTCCCAAATGATTAAAAAGTGTAATTAAAAGGAAAGGTGAAGTGACACAGTGGTAAACGTGTCTCTGTCCCAACTTTTTTGGGGTGTGTTGCAGCCATCAAAATCAAAATTTGTTCATATTTACAAAATACAATTATGTTGGTCATTGAAAACATTGGAAAACGTTTCTTTGTACTTTTGTCAGTTAATAAAAGGTTAAATAGAATAAACAAATAACAGATTCTTGATTTTATTGCATTTTACAAAATGTCCCAACTTTTTCTGATTTGGGGTTGTAGAAAAGAGAAATATTTCACAATATTGCTCTTTTATTGCATTTTTGATTAAATAAATGCAGCCTTGGTGAGCATAAGAGACAAAATCCTTCAAAAATCTTACAAACCCCAAATTTCCTTTTTCTAAACTTACGATTTTTTTGACGAACATCCAATTTTATTATACAAAAATCTCCTTTTGTCTTCCACAGAAGAAACAAATGATACAGCTTTAGAACAACACAAGGGTGGAGAATTTAAATATTTGGGTGAACTATTGCTTTAAATTAATGACCACAATTTAAAGAGAACAGCGCTGTAAAATATGAGCACTGCAGATTACATCACACCACAGACGTGCTCAGTAATAAATTGATTAATAACGATAGGCTACATAATGAAACAGTTATAATCTCTCTTTTCTGATCTACATTTTTAAATCGCATCGTTAGACTCGATGCCTGATAATTCCAGTTCCGTCAGCCTCCGAGCAGCTGTTTCCAATCTGTCCCAGATCACTGAAGAAATCCCTGACAACATCACATCTTGAGCCATTGCCCAGCATGCTCAGAAAAAAGCAACGCTACATTTGCCCAGAAAAGGTGGATCCAAACAAGTCTACAACAACATATGGCACATCCAAAAAAAAAAAAAGAAGTCATCAGCTAGTCAGCTAAACAAACAAACAAAAAAAGCACTATTGGCTGTTAGAAAGAATTCACCCAAAAGAAACCCTATCACAGTAGTATCGGAAACTATATAAAGACTGGCTACAGTCCTTGCTCAAAGGGATTTGAACAAGTATTTCAAACTAGATCCAAAGGACATGAATTATACCTGAAATTGGAAGTATTGTTGAGGAGGGGTGTGCGATTGTATATTATTTGACTTTATGAAACAAAGCAGGCAAAAATCCCATAGACTTACACTGAAGACAGAAGTGTGTAAGAATGAAAGAATAAATTAAGAAAATACAAAAAGGAAAAGACTTTGGTGTTATCTGACAGTATGACGGATTTTGACGAAGACTTGCTGGTCAACTCAATGGAAAAAAAGCCTCAAAGGCCGTCTCTTTGCGCTTCCTGCAGATGACCATAATAATCATAATAAGCAATTTTAATCGTTTTCACACACAATTATGATTAAGGGCAGATAATGGATTCATAAAAACTTGTTTTCACCTTGCAAAATTATGTTAAGACCTCAAAACACTTTTTTTTACCATAGTGTATGATTTGTGAACAAATATATTTTGGAGTTTGTATCACTTAACCAGCCCCATATGTTCGGTTTTACTGATGAACTCACCTTGCTCGGTAGCTCAGCTGGTGCACAATTGTACTTGTGATGCAGAGAGCTCGGGTACGAATCCCGTAAAAGACGAGTAACAATAAAAGAGCTCGAAGACAAGAGTTAAAAAACAAGCTGAATTGCCATGGTTACAATTGCATTTCTAAGTCACATTTGCTTTTGTTAACACTATCGGTTAGGTTTAGGCTTGAGGTGTATGTTATTTTAAAAAGGACCATAAAATGGACCAATGTATTTTGCGTTTTGCAAAAATGTTGCCACAGGTACGTTTTTCTAATGAGTCTGGGCTGAATTTAGCACTTACTAGCATGAAGAACAAATATGTTCATGCGTTTTTGAGGAGGCGATAAATTATACGAGCAAGAATGCAATTTTTCTCAAATATCGACACAACTGCAAAGGAGACAGATTTAAAAATAAAAGGGTAATATTAAGTGATTTACATTTTAAACACAGTTTTTTCAGTATTGTTTGCTCTATTTTAAAACTAAATAATAGCTCAAACTAAATGGTTTTAGTTAAATATTTAACCATCATTGCATATGTGTAAGTAGCCTGTGCTTTGTCATGTCTTTTATTGTGAAAACTGTCATTTGACTTCAAGTTCCTTTTGTAGTTCTGTTCATGGTCTTTGTAGTTCTTTTGTTCTTGATAATTAGACTCAGGTGTCTCGTGTTATCTAATTAGCTCTGTTATTTAACCATGGTGTTCATTCTTACCTGTATGGATTATTGTCTGAATGTTAGTTTGTTCTAATGTTCGTGTGAACATGCCCTTCATGGATTCATTGTTATGGTGAAGCTTTATGCTCTATGTCAATTGTCCTACGCTTAAGCCATGAATTACTGTTGTGAGCCATTAAACATCATTCTTATTTGCATCTAGATACTGACTTTAACTTGGTTCTTGGAGCATGTTACAATATTTCTCTATTGAACATTTAAAACATTATTTGCACATAAATGCACTAGGGGCAAATATTGTCCCTTGGTGGAAGAGGGGTTGCAGAATGATGGTAAACGACTTGTTACTGAACTTCAAATTTAGCAAAAAGTCATATCAAGCATAACCATAACAAATCATTGTTTACATTATCGATCAATATTATCACTTCATAGTACTCATGCACATCCCTATAAAATTATGTACCATAAAGTTAGGACATCCAAGTTGGAGGATGTCCTAACTTTAAGAGGTTATTTGCAAGGATTTTTAAGAACACTCTTTTCAGGAATACAAATTATTAAGGTTTGTCTTAAAGGGATACTCCACCAGTTTTTCTTATTAAACTATGTTATTCCCTTAACTAAGACGAGTTGATACATACCTCTCTCGTCTCAGTGCGTGCACTATATCGCTCTGTATTGCCGCAAAACTATGTTAGCACTTAGCTTAGCCCATGCACTAAATATGGGCCAAGCAGAGAAGCGACCAAACACTTCCACGTTTTCCCTATGTAAACACAGTTACTCGAGTAGTGTAACTTGACCTGGGCTGGTGACACAAAATAAACCGTTGCGCTTTTCTAAGCGTTTAAAATTGATGACTATATTGTATGGCGGAATACCATAACAAGTGCTTTTGAGCACTTCGACTTGGCGCAATAATATCTTCACTCGTGAAAAGTCCTCTTACCGGCTCCCGCTTCCTCTCGTTGTATTGACGGAAATGTCAGAGGGAGAGGAAGCGGGAGCCGGTAAGAGGACTTTTCACGAGTGAAGATATTATTGCGCCAAGTCGAAGTGCTCAAAAGCACTTGTTATGGTATTCCGCCATACAATATAGTCATCAATTTTAAACGCTTAGAAAAGCGCAACGGTTTATTTTGTGTCACCAGCCCAGGTCAAGTTACACTACTCGAGTAACTGTGTTTACATAGGGAAAACGTGGAAGTGTTTGGTCGCTTCTCTGCTTGGCCCATATTTAATGCATGGGCTAAGCTAAGTGCTAACATAGTTTTGCGGCAATACAGAGCGATATAGTGCACGCACTGAGACGAGAGAGGTATGTATCAACTCGTCTTAGTTAAGGGAATAACATAGTTTAATAAGGAAACTGGTGGAGTATCCCTTTAAGAACAACATTACTAAACACTCGCAGCAGACCTATCACTTCACCGAACTAAAGCCAAGGGATGCTTTCTCTCACACACACATATACAATATTCAATAGTTAAGAATCCTCAGGGAAATAAAACTCAAGTCACAAACACAAAGAAACTTTACGAGTGAAGTCACATACTGGCAGCCGGTGTCTCACAGTAGACTTTGTTTATAAATGAACCTCTCAGAAAATCTCCAATACACCTCAGATTTGATTCCAGCACAGCTTTTGAGAAGCCTGTATAGTGGCAAAGCAGAGATGTGCTGTTCTTTTTCTTTCTCTAATGACGGCTAAAGGCTAGCATGTATATGCTCTTGGACGGTCAGGATGACTTCATTGAGCAGCAATTGAAGGGCATTTTTCCTCAAATCCACTCACATCACTGTCAATCCAGACTTATCTGGACTATCACATTCACAGCAGGCCAGCCAGCATGGATCAATTTTACTCCTCTTAAAGGAACCAAACTTTCCTTGATCTTTAGAAAACACACTGTCACTTATAGACCCCTTTACAGTTGGTAAACATGGTGAAGTTTTTTGTGGGCGGAGCTTAGGTGGAGGCAGAACGATCACTCTGGCCGCTTCACTAACGTTAGTTTGCAAGTTTTGTTAGCTTGTTTTTTAACAATGACTGGAGAAAATCCGATTTTATCTTAATGTGCAAGGTCACTCACTGTCCAGGACCACGATTGTTATTTGCTAAAGTTAATTTTAACGGACGGAAGCAGATTGGCTGGCACGTACACGCTCACTCAATGGATGGACGATCTGACAGGATTAACGTTAACGCTAGGCTAACTCCGGTTGAGTAGCCTGAATTCTACACCTATCCGATAGAGAAACCGAGCATATAGAGAAACTGAGGGCATATAAATCTTTAGATGCCTATAACTATGTGCTGAATGGTCATGTACAAGACTTGTGTAGTACGATCCGCAGTTCTGCCTAGCCAGCGCCAAGACGGCGACAATGTGAAGAGTGACATTACGGAGCAATTTTAATGATGTGAATATTTTCTAGAAATAAAAATTCCAGATACAGCATATTCATTTTTCATTGATTCTAGCACCCAACAACACAACAAGATGACATTCAATAATAATAATACAAATTTAAGCTCCTTATTATGTACCCGAATCTGTGCTGATTTGTATTTGGCGCCTCCAGTTTTTACTTTGTTTTGCCTCCAGCTAACGCCGTGACGTAATTGTGACGTCAGCGCAAAAGGGGTCTATAGAACTCAAAACTCCAGGCAAAAAAGATAATTTTTACATTCTATGTCAAAACCAGTCAATCTATAAGCAAAAGATCACATACTACCAGAACAAACTTTGCCCAAACCTGCAGCTCACGAGTAAATGCTGCTGCTCATTTCATATGCGAAAAGGACATTTACACTACCATTCATAAGTTTGGGGTCAGTTCATTTTTTTCTGAAAGAAATAAACACTTTTGTTCAGCAAGAATGCATTAAATTGATCAAAAGTGACAGTAAAATGTATAATGTTACCAAAAAAAACGATTTTAAATAAATCAAATAAATGCAGCCACAGTGAGCATTAGACACTTTCAAAACACAATAAAATCTTACAAGCCCCAAACTTTTGGATGTTAGTGTACATAAAAGCCTTAAAAGCACAAAAACAAAACGGGAAGATAAGAAATATAGCCATGAAAGAGAGGGTGGACAAATAGCCGTGAAAAACTAAATTATGTCTTACATGCAAAGTAATAATAACAACATAGCATTACAAATGGACCGCAGGGGAAAAAAAGCTAAACAACAACGTATGATATGCCAACTGTAGCCTGTCTCTTACTCTCTGCGTGTGTAATTATATTTCATTTAAAACTCGTAATAATGCCTAATGCCATTTTAAGTTTCCCTTGTTGGTGTTCTGTATTCAATTACAGAGGTCTAATAAATAGAAATGAGCTATATGCTTTGATGCAGCAATTACTTTTGATGAAACATTTACTTAAGCATAAAATCACATAAACGCATAAATATCTAACAAACATGACAATAAACAAATAAATGTTCTGGCTTATAAAGACAATGAACAAAAACAAGCCATCTGTGTCCAAAAAAATCGCCGAATGTGACACCAGATGTCCGATGTCATCGCATGGGGTGGGTGTTTTTGGATGATTACAGGGCGAGCTTTGAAGCTTTGGCTGTCACTGAAAACATCACTGGGTAACAGAGGCAGCCTCCCAAGCTCAGCTTTACTGAAAGGTGTTACTTCATATTAGTGTGAATCCCCACATGATTGGATCAACAGGTCCTCTGCTCTCATATGCTCAGGTCATAAGCAATCACACGGAGAACTAAATCTCGTCTCGTATGAAGCCTTAAAACTAGCTGGTGTTCGTCTAATCACAAGCAAAAAAAAAAAGTGATTACAACGGGTAATAATTCTCAGGTCCCAGACTTGTGTTTAATGAGGACCTGGTGCCGTTAATACTGCACACAAATACAGCAAGAGATCATCTTAAAGGTGCAGTAAGTGATTTCTGAGAAACTCTGTTGAAAGTGGATCAGACCGAGCACCACAACACACTGGTAATAAGCAATCACTCTTGATCCCTTAAATTCACATTATTTTCGTGAATTTAATTAACGAACCACTTAAATTCGTCATTCTAATGAAATGGCAACAAGTGCTGTGACCCCTTTTCAAGTGCAAGACGGTATATAACATGATGGAAGGTATAAGAAAGCTAACAGAGTTACATTCACAATGTAACGGGCTGATATAATAAGCATGTCTGATGTTTTAGCGGCATCATTCAAATATTCACTAGATATTCATGTGAAGAACTGTATATTCTTCTGTTTACTTAATTTCTGATAGTCAATGCACATTATCTGCTAATTTCTCTGGTATTATTCTGTACAACTGTTTGCAGTAATGGCTTCATCAATATATGGCACACAATTACTACCAGCAGGCTATTTTTGTGTTTCAGAATACCCGGCACTAAATGTCATATACAAACTGCGTTGGACGCTTTACAGGTTGATCAGATGGCCTCGTCCTGTCTAAGTGGGTGGTTCTTGGCCAGAATAAGTAGTCGTCCACTGTCCTTCAGAATAATAAAATAGCAAACAGGACACCAGAGCTTAAAAACTACAACAACTGTACATCAGTGGACATGGAGACAGAACTGGGACGGACAAATATACATCACAGTTAATTAGTTTATGTTAAAACTGTGTAATCCATATGGATGTGATGTTTAATTTAGTTAAAATACATAAATTAAATATATAAATATATTTTTTTTATCAAGATTGAGTCTTGAATTTAAGCCTGTTCTTTAATAGCATTCATAAAGATTAGTATTACATGATCAAAGAAATTAAAATAATCATTATAAAATATTCATAAGTATAATTTTACACCTTGCATTTTAACACATATTAAAGCAAGAAGGACAGTTAAACATTTATCGTTAGCCTCGAATTTTCATTTTGTCACAAAAGTGAGTATTAATACCCAATGAATAATTGGATAGCAGTGCAGATCTGTTGAAGACCTCTGTAGAACATCACTGCCTCTGTGTTGTGTTCGTATAATTAAAAATCAAAAGCGAGTCGTGGCTCTCAGAGGAGAACCTGGATATAATCGTTTTTTTTGTTTGTTTTTTCTGCTTGGATTGATGACAGTCCAGATTGGTGATGTTGGAAGTGAAGAGCGGCTATTCCACCGTCAGATATGAAGCAAGCTGAATTGCTGGGCTGAATTCCCAGGACTGTGAGACAACAGGGCTAAATAGAATGTCAAGGTTATCTCTTAGTAACGCAGGCCTGAGCTGGTGTGTTTTATTTGTCCCAATTAAAGCCAATTAAACGGCTGGAAATTACAGCGAGGTCAGGGCTCGATTTATTACGCTATCGTGAACATCAGGTTTCGTTGTGGAGTGTTACGTGATATGAGCTCCTTGGACACTTAGGGTGTTCCCACAAGAACTAAAGACGAGTATGGTGCATAAACTCATTATGGAAGCCCTTGGGAAGGCAGAGCTAAATGACAGTGTTTAAAAGAAACACATCTGGGAGAAAGCAGTGTACGTCACAATAATGAAGCAAAGATCTGTTGAAATTTCCATTTCAGAACGATTTCAAAAGTCTTAAGGCTTGATCACACCAAGTACGATAGCGATGACGCTTTAATAATCGGAGTATCTATTTACACCAAGTGCAAAATACCCACCTTGTTGGCAGAGATAACTCTGCCCACCACTGTCTGGTTGAGTGGCATGTAGCGACCGACCCAAGAATGATTTTTTTCAGAACTCCCTTTTCCCATCACATATCAGCTCGGAGAGGCATTTATTTAAAAAAAATAGCCTATATATAAATAGTGTCTGCCACTATTTGCACTAAATATAAAATGGCATCTAACAATACTCAGCACAAAGAAAATACTGCTATTTTCACTTAGTGCAAATAGCCTCTGCCTTTAATAATCGTTCTAATTTGAGAATAGGGAAAATCCACACCACAACTATAACTACTATGACAGAGGAAAAATATAATTCGAATCACTTTCAGAAAGATTTTTTCCAGCCGATGAACAATAAAAAAAAAAATCAACAGCCAATCAGAATCCACCCTCAAATGAGCTTGAGCATTTAAAGCGACAGAAGACATAACTGAAGAGCATGCTTACAATAAAATGCTTATATTTATAGGCTAGTTATCTTTGTAGTAATCGTTCTTTTTGTGAACAGGCCTTTAGTCCTCAATCATTATAGCTGCACTAAAAAGAGTGACTAGCACATTATTCAAAATGTCTCTTTTTGTGTTCCACAAGAACGGAAACCACAGATGTTTTTAACATGTCATGAAGTGTCATTTTCATTTTGTTTTCGGGTAAACTACTCCTTTAATCGTGAACACACAAACACACCTACACACTAAAACATCTGTCCATACACATAAATACAGCCTCCTCTATTATATTCCAAATTCATTTGCATGCAAACCCCAGCCTGACTGACTGGCATCTGTCTTCTCTTGGTGTTAACGCTCTTTCCTTCGCTCCACCTTCTTTCTCTCTGGCTCTCCATCTTTGTTCCTTTTACCTTGTCCTCCTCTTACATGCACACACATACTTCATTATTCAAAAGCATGTCCATTTTCTCGGCAGCTGCAAACTGACTGCTGTCTGTCACAGAGATCACAGCTCAGCACACATACAGAGTGGACACTAGTAAATCTAAATCCTCTTCGCTGTAGAAGAATCGAATATAATCCCCAAAACACAGCATTTCAGGCAAAACGAAAGAACGATAGATACGTAGTGACAAGCACCTGCCTGATGAGATTCATATGATGGGCATACAGTTCCAGAAAGGACATGTATGATCATAATGCACTTTAACCCCTGGCGAACAACACCATAATGAGATCCCCGCTGAGCATTTCCATCTACTGGACCACACAAACAAGGGAGGGGGAAGGAAGTTATGTAATCTGGACATGACTGCCGCTGTTCATACAAGTAAGGCAGGGATGGAGGGAATGAGGCAGAGAGAGAAAGAGCGAGAGAAAGACACGTGCCCTGTACTGCCAGCAGGGCACTAAGCATCACCAGAAATCCAGATATTACAGCGCAGCCTCAAAATGATATTATTTTATAATGACATTATTAGTTCAATTTCAAAATCATATCTACATAACGAAGCCTTTTTATGGTGAAATGGTTCTTTGTGTTGAGGTTTAAGGATCTTTACTCTTGTACAAGGCTCTTGTTCTGCTATTGTTACAATTAATCAGATTTTTCTCACACATCTTCTGCTTCATGAACCCTGAATAAACTGTGATAGATTCAGAACCTAATTAGTTTAAAAAAAAACAAAAAACATATGAAGCATCAGGAGCACAGTTTATGTGACCTAATATCCAAACCAGTCATCCTGCCTCCTTCATTCATTAACTACTAGTAAAAGGACCAAAAAGGTCCTTTTGTCCCCCTATGGGACAAAAATGTCCTTATTAAGGAGTTATAAGCTACGGAGACAAGATATGAATGTGGAGGATCAGAATGTGAGCTTGCAGGCAATTTTAAGAAAGGGGCGGGGTTTAAACAGACTAAATGATTGAAGAAGTCCGGCATACGTCACCAGAGACAAGTCTGTCGTTTTCACTGGAAGGTTGAGCTATGACATTTTAAGTAAACAGTAAAAGATTATTATAAATAGTAATAATAAAAAAATTTAATCAAACATATAAATGGACAAATTGTTCACAATAAGATTAATAACATTCATTTAAAAAATAGAGCTATTATTATTTTTATTTTCAAGAAAGCAAGATATTGAGGACATGATTTAACTAAATTAAGGGAATGGAATTCAATTAATAAATATTAATTGATGGTGCACTATGCAACTTTTTTTGTTCAAAATGAACACAATTTTAATAATGAGTCAATACACCATCAATCCTTCTTCCAAAACGTTTTTTTGTCTTACTCTGATTCACTATGGAAAGATCGTTATAAGAGTTCATATTTTAGGTCGAGCGGGATGCTTTTTGCGCAACATTTCGTACATTTGCCACTCGTCCATGCGTGTCTCGATATACTCGTAAATAAAGAAAAGTTGCTCTGGCTACTTTGACGCATGTGTGAGTGGCATAGTTTGGGCTAGTTGTCACAACGAGTAAGAGAGGTTGACGTGGAGCACGCTAAATCTCAAACCTCAGGGGAATTTCCTGTTTAAAAAAAAAAAAAACACAAAACAGAGAAACTTCTGCTTACAAAAATAGAATGCGGAAGAGCTCGTAATAAAACGATAATCAAGATTGGCTTGGCTTTACAGATGACAAGAACTGAGGGATTTGAAATGTTGTAAGTAAGTGGTGTTTTTATTACTCAAAAGCTTAGTAAGGTATTTTATTGAACAGATAAATTTCCATATGTAGCTCTCTAATATGTAGCTTATCTATTGTGAAGGGTCATTTCATTATGTTTGTTGTAGCTGTGCTGGAATTTATTGTCAAGGAAGTACTGTGCTGAAACATTTTCAGCTAGTCAGCTTGAGATCCTTTCCATCTAAACTGGTTACATCTCTTGAGCCTAGTAGTGAATGTTTTATGAGCAGTATGATAACCATATTCATCCGCACAGTCACGCAGAGCCAAACCACAACCAAAAATGTTCTAAGGCAAAATGCATGCAGTTTTGTTTTTTAATCGCTAGAAGGCCAAAAGTTACATTGTCTATCTTAAATAACCTATGGCCACGAATTAATACATGGTGGGAGCAAATTCTTAATTTGTGTCCACAATATCCATTTTTTTCTCTTCTTGGCATGGGCGGGGCTGTGTAATAAGCCATGAACCAAAATAGTCAGATATGAGGTGAATCACAACATTACAAACGTGGATTGATTTGAAGCAAAAAAGTATTTGTAAATTGGACAAAAAAGACAAAGCATTGCAATTGACAATCAGATTAAAAACTATGGAGAAATATAAAACTATTGATTTAAACATGTTGATTACAAATATACAGAATTAATATATTTGAAGTTCATTGCAAAAAATCATACATACAGATATTTGAGTGTTTGAGAGTGTTGCAGTTTGTTTGGTGCAATTTGCTTGTTTTGATGCACTGATTGATGGGGAGTTCTTTACAGAATCATGGGTAATGTAGTTTTTCACTAAATTATGCTGTTAAGCAATTATTTTAATAAAAAAGTTGAAACAATGTAAGCTGACGGCTTCAACAAAAACATATACCATTGATTAATAACCTCATACAGTAGCTCACAGTAGGTCGGTCTTTAAAGGTGCAATGTGTAATATTTCTGAGGATCTATTTATAGAAATGCAATATAAGATCCATAACTATGTTTTCAGTGGTGTATAAAGACCTTGCATAATGAACCATTATGTTTTTATTACCTTAGAATGAGACATTTATATCTCCATAACCGCGGGCACCCCCTTAAGGAGGTCTACATGTTGTGTCGTCATGTTTCTACCGTAGCCGACAGCGAACAAACAGCGCTACAGAGTGCGTCTCGTCACTACCTTGAAAAAGAAGTTTTCAGTGGTGTATAAAGACCTTACTTAATGAACCGTTTTATTTGTATTACCTTAGAATGAGCAGTTTCTATCTACATACACCGTGGGTCTAGCCTGGTTCTACCAGACTCTCGTACATTTCATTTGTACAGAGAGTCTGGCACCGCTCCATTGACAAGCCTTAACTTCCTTGTAGGCGGGTATTCTATTGAAGTCTAAAACTATTGGATCTGCCCAGAGTCACTCTATCTGCCATAACCAATCGCTGACGTTTGGTCGTGACATATGTCTTTTCCCGAACCCCGTGGGAGGATGGCCATAAACACAAAACTAAGCAAAGATTGTTCTTGCTCCGGCTTTAACTTCTTGATATTCGCCAGCGTTGCCACAACGGACCGAATGGCTTCGCTCGCATCTTTCTTATTTTGAACTACAACTCAAAATAACGCACGAGTCGACATCAACGTCATCGTTCTCAGCCACTCCCTCTGTTCGCTGATTGGCCCGGTAAAAAATTGATCGGAGAAAACCAAAGTCTACAGCGCAATCCCAGGCGTAGTACTGAAGGAAAATGAAATTGAGCGGAACTGCGTAGGAGGGCGGAGCCAGGCTACCGTGGGTCCCCATTGAAATTGAAATGCGCCGACATGTTTATACAGTGGCCCTAAATGGACAAAAGCGTTTCGTCGCCATGTTGCTCTTCGTGCAAGGAAGCAAGCTTAGTTCAGCGAATAAAACACTGACACAATGATGAACAAGTAACAATAATATTCGCAATAACATATAGTTTTACTGAATAATTAAGTAAACATAATTTCTTAATTTATCCTTGTAAAGAAACCTCATTGCTGAACTGGCTACTCTATGCTGTCTCAGATGATGACATATTTTCCTGTCGGCCACCATAACTTTTGTTGGTTGCAATTCGTAACCTCACCACTAGATGCCGCTAAAAAATCATACACTGCACCTTTAAAGGTTAATAAGTTATTGTTACAAATCAACTTTTGGAACAGGACTGTTACACTCTATAATACCTAAAGAATGCTACTGTAAGCTGATTGGCCAATGAGAACATGCACAGTCCCAAACCCTTCATTAGTCTTGAGCTGTGACGTAAAAGACAAGCATAAATTTGAGTCCATTTTGCACTTTTAAGGGCCCTCCAAAGCAAAATTGGGCATTAGTAAAACATCTGCTATAATATAATTAAATATTTGCAGTAGTTCAAACATGTTTCTTGCAAATAATTGCGAAAGAGACATATAGAGTGTGTAGTTCTGGTATCTTCCAGTAAAACCAGCTAAAACCAGCATTAGGGGCGCACAAAATCACATATTTCACCTGCAATCTGCAATGCTCAAATCAAATGCACTGAACTCATTTTGACTGATGACATGACTGAAACAAACAAAACAGTTGGTGTTTGTAGACAGAGAGAGAATGCTGGGATGGTTGAGTCGCTGAAGTTTTGTGTGAGGGTGTTATATTCTTTTTAATATTCTATGAGCTCTGAGAGAACACATTTCACGTAATTTAGGCTGTTGGTGTAAAGTGCTTTACAACAGCACAACAACCTATTCATCCTTCTAATACAATCTAAATCATAAACACTGGATTTTAAAATGAAAAATGAAAAAGCATCACTCTCAGCATTCGTATCAGCATACTAGATGTATGAAAATATGCCTATTCCATAGCAGTTTCACCTAAATACTACTGCTAATGCTCAGAAGCTTGCATGAAGGTTACAAATTCAATCCCACAAGGCAAGATCCAAGATGTGAAAACTTACTGAGAATGCAATACTATACCATCATTGTGCCTGATATATAATACCACATTGCATCAATGTTCTTAGAATTAATTTACTATATGTCAATTAGTACAGAAAAAAACACCTGCTTAATAGCATTTACCTTATTACGGAGTTAAAGACCACAAAACAATACCATCTGTACAATTTTAATCTATACCTTCCTCATACTATGATGTAAATCAACATACAGGAAGATAAGGTTACACCATGTTATTACATAGACTGTATTAATAATTAAAAAGCACATGGGTGATTGCATGTGTTTGGAATTACTTTTTTTTTGGCGGCTAGACGAAATGCATTTGATATAAAGCAACTGGAATTAATAGAAAAACCATAACTATTAAACTGGCTGCTGATTGAAATTAATTCAGGATAACGTGAATTTTTCATGAAATGTGTCATGCTCCTTTCCCCTAGACACAAATTCATTGTCAAAACAGATCGATCTGACATCAACTGATACGATGCTAAAGATGAAATCCCTTTACAAAAAAGTACTCATACAGTACCATGCTGCATGATTATGGTGCTTTCATAATTATCATGGTACTGAACGATTACTATAAAGTACTTAAAGTCAGCATGAAATGGAAGTAGCAATAGTCTTTTCTTCCCTATTGTGACAGATATCCAAGCGAAACAGCAACAAGAAAATATGTAGGGCGGGACTTTTTTTAGTCCATCAGGAATTGATTGGATCATTGTGGTTTGCTATTGCAGTGATGTCATGTGATTGACAGGTTGTCCCGCCCTTTCGTCAGTAAACACGTCATCAGAGAAGAGAAGAGATGTCGCTGCAAGAAGGAGGGAAGGTTATTTTGATATTTAAATATTACGTAGGCATATGAATAAAAAAATGTAAATAATAATAATAATAAAAAAGATTTGCACAGATAAATCATTTATAATAAATACGGCAATTTTACATAAAAAATAAGATTTGTCAATTTTGATTTCATGGTGACTAATAATATCCCATCTGTACTTTTTTGATATTGGTCAGTAAAATGCTTATGAATTCTAATTAATAAATTGTAGAAATGTATATATTGAATTTTAGTTTCAAGTGTAGAATTCTCTCTCTCTCTTTCTCTTTCTCTCTCTCTCTCTCTCTCTCTCTCTCTATATATATATATATATATATATATATATATATATGTATATATATATATATATATATATATATTATTATTATTATTATTATTATTTATCTTTATATTAATAATTTAAGAAGGGTTTTAACTAGAAATCAACATTCAAAGAGAAAACACATTTGTGCAATTGGACTTTTGGCTGAGACATAACCCATGTGACAACTAGCCCCAGCGTCACATATCACTTTTAGGTTGTTTAAAAATGAATAACACGTTTAATTGTTACTAAAATAAAGAACTGTATCTGATTATGACAGAGAAATCTAGATGGAGAGTTTGAAGAGCTCAGAAGTGATGGGCTATCTCTTTAATAGTACAAGCTCCTGTGTGATATTCAGCAGTGCTGCAATCTAAAATGGCTTTGGACAAACCTACCCCACACAGACATGTGTTTCACTGGCAGAGAAATCCTGAATAATGTTTTCAGCACATTTAATACAGCATGCTGCCTACCGTCTATAAGGTTATAGTGCAGACGACCGCACGAGCCATCATAAAAATGTACAACCAAAGCAGCAACGTTAACATCTAACCGACTAAACAACCAAATTGTAACAAATTTAAAGACATGTCTGACCAAACCATCCAATACCTGACCTATCAACACACAACATGCTCTCAAATCAGCTGAGCGCGTGCACGAGAACAAGCGATGGACAGCGACTCTACCTCTTTCGCCGCTCTTCCGTTGAAAGATGAATCCCGTAAAGACAGCCGCGTCCAACTGTGTCATATTAAGGTGCAGCTGACATCTGCGGTCCGCTGTCAGCGCTATCCGGGCTTAAAACGGTTCATTAGCGACCGTCGGGAAGGGAAAAGCGCTCGAGCGGGCGGTACTGAGGAGACCGCACGCGCGCGCGCACTCACTCATTCACTCACACTGCTGGAAGAGCGCTGCACACGAATACACTCTGCATTTAGCGCGCGCTTTAAGCGCTCTACATGAGTGCTGGATAAGAAGATATGTGAACACGACTGGCCTATTCGATCTCACTTTACCACACACACTCACAGAAGCACGCACATGTGCAGAGCCAGTGCAGCTTACAGCAGAACAGTCGTGCGTTGGTTCCCTTTGAAATCTCTGATGTAAATACCCATCTCTCATGCCAAATGCTGTGAACCTACATTATCTTCCAGGTGAGCATCCCCCATCCTCCATGACTGGAGCTGACAAGGTCAAATAAGGTGTTTTTGAATTCTCTCTTACACACTCCCTTCCCCCATAACTGGCCACATTTACATAAACATAATCTTCTCATTAAGGTCAATATTGTTAAACCTTAAACTCAAAGGATGTTCACAATGTGCACAGCTATCAGATTAAATATATTAGAGTAATTCAAACACTTCAATTCTCATTGATGTCCTTAAAGTGATAAGGATGACGTTTCAAGGATGAAAATAAAAATCACTCTATTTTTTAAATGAATGTTATTAATCTTATTGTGAACAATTTGTCCATGTATATGTTTGATAATTTTTTATTATTATTATTTGTAATAATGTTTTACTCTTTGCTTAAAATGTCATAACTCAACATTCCAGTGAAAACGACAGGCTTGTCTTTGGTGATGTATGCCGGACTTCTCCAATCATTTAGTCTGCTTAAACCCAGCCCCTTTCTTACAATTGCCTGAAAGCTCACATTCAGATCCTCCTCCATCCAATCAACAACCGATGAATTGAACAAAGTCCCCGCCTAAATTTTTTGCTTTTTCAATAAGATTTTCATTAATTTTCAAAAGATCTGTCGCTACTTCTGTTACAATGGGACTTTTAGAACAACATACCTCCTCCTTGCTCAAAAAAATTGTTTCTTTAATAGCTCAACAATTCAGTTTCTGTATGACCCAGAATTACCTTTTTTGAGACATACGCAGATTAATGTTGAGTTACAATGAATATCACAAATAAGTTTATTACACAACCCAAAATTCTGATTAATATAGGCAAATCCAAGTGGTCTGATTCAGATTTCCAGAAACTGGAATACTGGATTCATCTAATTATGGAAATCAGGTTAATTTTGATAAATGTTAGAATATTCTTGCACATATAAACACAATACTACTATATATAAACAGAAGTTTTCAAAAAATCAGTATGACTAATCAGAAGGGTATCTGAATAGTAATAGTATTCAGGAGAGATTATGTGTGCAACAAGTGGACACTTTACTATCCCATGAGGCCATGGGTCAAAGAACATCCGGGTCAGGTGACAATTCCAACATGGTGGATGTATTATGCCCGGAAATGTATTTATACTACACACCTGCATGTCTGAGGAACATGCTTCATCAATGGTCACTAATTCAGTCAATCTTCAGTTTATGTCTGCGTATTACAGTAAATGCTTCAACACATTTCTGCGATTTGACTGCAGAAGATTGATTTGTTAATGAGGATCCCTGATGAGAAACCCTGTGAACCCTCTCTCTCCTGTTCTCATGCATGCTCGCTTACTCTTTCCGCCAGTGAGTGAGTCTGCCCAATCGCTTATCTCCCACTGTGTGGAGTGGCAGGACCGTTCCCAGCAGCTGCGACCAATCAGAGATCAGGGATGCAGGAGCAGCAGGGTATTAAGGAGGATTATTTGGATAGTTAAGGGTTTCCCCAGACATGGCAATGAAACAATAGGACAAGACTGCCCTCTGTGCCTCTCACCGGTATTGCACAATTACTCAAACGCTACCACAAACAAACGAATACGGAGCATGAATACAGCAGCGTATCCAGAAAAAGACGATGAGATTCAAGAAAGAAATATACATGAAAATAAAATTACAAACTAGACGGAAAAACAAGCTTGACTTGTTTGGATACTCATTAAACTGCTGCCTGGCAACCGCAACAATTATTAAATGGGCTGTCTTCTCTGTCTCCCTCAGTCTCTCCCAAAAGAGCCCTCTGCTGTCTCAGACATCTAACATTGCATAACCACAGCCAAATATGGCAACACTCTATATAAACCTGCACTGATTCCCATCTCTGAAAGGCACATCTAGACCCAGAGTACATCGCAGGACTCATTAACATCTCTAAAACACTCCAGCCAAGTAAATGTTATTTGCCCTGAGTATAAGTGAGCAATTTCCATCCTCTTCAGATCTGAAGCAGAAAACGTCTGTTCATAAGCACTGTTGGTTAAAGTGAAGGATTGATTTTACCTTTGTTAAATAAGAGACTGGAGCAGACTGAATGGCTACTTTGCCACAAAAAGACCCAATGTTATGTACAATTTGATCTTTCACTAAGCTCCAATTGATAAGGTCTAATGATGAATGCTGATCTGTTACTCAAAGAAATGCCACTACATGTGGTGCTCCTAAATGTTTTCCCATGATACTAACTGCTTACAAAGCTTACAACAGGTCATCAAGTGACTTCAGAAAGTAGTCTGTGATTTTTATTTTGGTGAAAGAACAGATGGAGGGTGCAAGGGAAAGGAGGGGTGGGAAAGGGTTGAAGAGGGAGTAGGCCAAGTCCTCAGAAAACCAAACCATGATCAGGACACAGACTAATCCAATAATGCTCTGAACCAAAACCACGACATTACTAGCAGATTATTGCATCTTTCATTTTAATTCTAAAATCTAAACCAAGCTAATCTCATATACATACATATATATATATATATACATATATAAATATATGTGTGTGTGTGTGTGTGTGTGTGTGTGTGTGTGTGTGTGTGTGTGTGTGTGTGTGTGTGTGTGTGTGTGTGTGTGTGTGTGTGTGTGTGTGTGTGTGTATATGTATACACACACAGTCCAGTCCAGGTCAGAATTATTGGCTCCCTTGCTCAAAGAAGGCTTTGGGGAAATAAATGTGCATTGTTTATCCTTTTGATCTTTCATTCAAAAAGTTCAAAAAGCTAACCTTTCACTGAAGTAATCACAATTATGATTAGTATATACACACACATCTTGAATTCAAGTCCATATAACATCTAAAAACACAAACAATTAATGATAATCTATGTTGTGGTGTAAAGACTTACCTTATCCTTGGTCCTGCCTGGTCCATTGGTTCTGTTAGAGTTGACTGACAGCTGTTTTCGGACCCACTGTAACTCCTTTTGGGGCTGTTTTAGTACCTCCACCTCACACTGCCTTTCAACCCCCATCATCTCCTACAGGTCAGATACACATCCCTTAAACACCCATAGGCCAGAGAGAGTCATAACACAATCAGTTTAGCTAACTAGACTGGAAAATGTGCAACAGGGGTAAAATTACAATTATTCATGATCACTATCCTCGTGGTGTGACAGTACAAGTATTAAATCTCTGTCTTAGTCTCAAATAATAGAGGATTTACAAGACAAAACAATAGTATTTAGTAAAATAAACAATAGTAAAATAAACAAATAAAAACAAACAATTTTGGGACAAGTAAAATTCCACATCTATTTATAATTTGAAATAACAGAACAGAACTAGTGCCTAATATTAGCTAGCCCTACATAATTCTCTTATTTATTTAACTTGATGACAAGGTGCGCTTATTTCTTCTTTATTCCAGTTGTCTTGGACTCGTTACTGACACCTCGTGGCGTGGGTGCATGAAGATTTTCATTAACTGCTGTTATGTTTCACACCGAAGCTGTTTATCATTCGATTTAAGATTTTTTTCTAAATCTACTTCTAACTTTTATAATGTTTCCAATATGTTAAATTAAAGAGAGGGATGGAATGGGACAGGGAACAATTGGGCTATTTTGAATAAGTATTAATAAAACACCAAAGACATTAACTGATTGAATAATTAAAATGTAACTACAGCATTCTTCTATAGTCATTTGTAGATACACTACTGTTCAAAGGTTTGGGGTCAGTAAGAATTTTTTTTTTTTTTTGAAAGAGTATAGGCTACTTTTATTCACATTTATCAAAAGTGTCAGTAAAGAGATAATGTTACGAAAATTATACTTCAAATAAATTATCTTTTGAACATGCTATGAACTTTCTATAGGCCTACTTGTCTTTCAAAGAATCCTGATTTTTTTTTTCAAAGAATCCTGATGATAGTAATAAAAAATGTTTCTTGAGCACCAAATCAGCATATTAGAATAATTTCTGAAGGATCATGTGACATTGAAGACTGGATTAATAATGCAGAAAATTCACCTGTGACATCACAGGAATAATTTGTTTATATATATATGTATATTTTTTAAACAAGTAATTTATGCTCACCAAGATTTAATTATTTGGTTAAAAATACAGTAACATATATATATATATATATATATATATATATATATATATATATATATATATATATATATATATATATATATATATATATATATGTTACTGTATTTTTAACCAAATAATTAAATCTTGGTGAGCATAAATTACTTGTTTAAAAAATTAAAAAACATTAAGAAATCTTACCAACCCCAAACATTTGAATGGCAGATTAAATATGACACATAGCAGTAAAACAGACGGAGGAACAAAATGGTAAAAGTCCCCAGTCTCCCCATACGCAAGCAAAAAATGCGCACACATAGCCTACATACAAACACTTTTTACATAATGCATACAAATCCCACCCAGACGTCTGACATCATGCACAGACCCCTGGTGCAGTCAAACACACACACACACACTGAGCCATCACATAAGTATGAACAATAACTGTCCCCTGCATGCACAACATAAATCATTCTTATAAACACATATGCATAGATAATATTTTACAGTCCCATTCCCTAGTAATCCAATAATCTAATAACCTAAGCAAACATAATAAATGCACAAAACCTAAAGACGATACAAATATGTTTAAAATCATCTCCTAAGATTTAGTGCAGCCTACACTACATGACACTCAATCCACATGCTAATCTACAAATATATTATTTCTTAATCCACACATCCGTACATACCATGGCCCATAATCTATGAATAATCTACACATCACTGTGAACTCCAGCAAACCGCTCCATCATGTCCTGCTCTTAAACGTGTTTACCCACAGTCCTCTAGTCATACTCCACTGCTGCTGATGGTGATGTCACAGAGCCCGCGTGCCACAGGCCGCGTGGGATTATTAATGTCTGCACTTCGCTGAAGTTACATAAGAAGGCGCTGGATTATATTGTTACTGTACAGAAACTGACTGGGAAGAAAGCGGCTTGAGGAGAGACAGTAAAGGAAGAAGTCCTTTCAGGGGTGTACATAATCCCCTCTGATAGTATTGCTTCTTAAATGAGTCTGACTGAATGATAATGGAGAAAGCATTGGCAAGCGTCTGGACAGATGTGCGGTGTAGTACTGCTGAGAGGCCACATGGTTTGCCCGGGACAGGACTATGGCTATGAATAGAGTCACTCGATAGCAGTCCATTGGAAAGCGAGGACGCTGCCTGAGGCAAGAACAGCAGAATAATCTCCCCTCCGAGCGAGGCTGACAGAGAAGCCCCGCTGAAGCTTTAGCCTACAAGGGCCAGGCCACGATATGTCCTTTTTTTATTCAGTCACACACTGGAAATAATTAACCAATTGACATTGACAGACTACAGAACAGAGCAATGTTTATGTGTGCGTGATGAAAACTGCACACAAAAAAATCCGTAAGATTTACTCACACTGCAATGAGTTTTGATACCACTTATTACATAACTTTGTTACTGTAATTAAAATACTTTTTGTTTGCAACATCTTTTATTCACAAATGTTTTTGTATATATTTACTTTTATTTTTGCTCTTAAACAGAGTATGTTTGATTACATAAAAAAGTAACTCCATAAGGAAATGGCCACTTTTGTGTTCCTCATGAAAATGTGTGTAAACAATAGGCCTATATAACTGACACCAGGTTTAAAGGGATAGTTCACCCACAAATGTTATTCTGTCACTCAGTCTCATGTTATTCCACCTCTATGAGTTTCTTTCTTCAGTTGAACACAACAGAAAATATTTAGAAAAATGTTGGTAACCAGACAGTTGACGGTTCCCATTGACTTAATATGTGCACTATGTTTTTCACTATGAAGTAAATAATGGCTACCATCAACTGTCTGATTACCAACATTCTTTTAAAATATCTTCTTTTGTGTTCAACAGAAGAAAGACATTCATACAGGTTTGGAACAACTTGAGGGTAAGTAATGACACAATTTTCATTTCACTACAGCGTGTGTTTTTATATCAGGATTTGTTTTTTAGCACACTGACAAAAATCCAGTAAAATTATTTTCTTTTCTTTTTCTTTTTCTATTTCTATCTTTTTATCCCCAGCATAGTTTTTCCAAATGATCTGTGCTGTATAAGCAAGAAAATCAGCCCTGTTACAGTCATAAATGAAAAGGACTGTAAGGGCAACATGATTCATGTTCACATTGAATCAGTGTCACATGATCCTTCAGAAATCATATGCTGATTTAGTGCTCAAGAAACCTATTGTTGTTGTTGAAAACAGTTGTGCTGCCTAATGCATAATTACTGCTTAAGGGAAACATTACTGACCCTAGACGTTTGAACAGTAGTGTATAGGCCTATATCAAAATATTTGAATTGATTTAATAAATAATTCTGAGATGGTACAAAGTAATTAAAAATTAAATATTTTCTATGACTGATAGACTGAACAACACATGAATTACACAGTCTATCAGCTGTCGTTTCACAATATACCATATTATAAAGCCCATGTTATTGACTGATGTTTTTATGAAACGACAGCACGTTTTCTTCTGAAACGTTCTTTTAAAAGGAACTTCCATGCTTTTGTTGATCCATAAATAATCCTAAACTATTCACAAGTGTCCAAAAAACATTCATGACTTTAATCCATTTTCTTCAGTTCATGTATTCTCCCCTGTCTAAATATTAAAAGGAACTTTTCTATGTTCAATATTAGAAGTAAAAAAACAGCCGTCATGTCAAAGAACTAGTCAGAATACTAAGTCAACAAGTGAAGATGAAACGTGTGAAGATGTCTATTCCACAATTCATTTTAATAGTTGTACACAAGTCTGGTATTGTTCTCAAACTTCAAATGAAATTAAAACGTCAAACAAGTCTACACTATATATATTATATATACTGAGTATATATTTCATGCAGCATTTGGTAGCCATTGGATTCATTTAACAGAAAATCAACCTCTCTCAAAGGGGTTCAACATGAAAATCCTCATTCATACCTATAATGAACTCACGTTTTCCTAGTTGTCCTTCCCTGTGGTTTCCAGTACAGTACGCTGCTGCTCCAGTGACTCACAGAGAATGAGAGAGGAGCACTGACTGTCTCATCACCGTTACAAACAATGTCTCCCCTTTCAGCTTCATCGTTTTATTCACTCACCCTAACCAGGTCAGGTGAGATTTTCATTTATTTATTTCTCACTGGCTCTCTCTCATGCATGCATGCGTGTGTGTGTGTGTGTGTGTGTGTGGATGCTCTCTTTACTGTCTCTGAGGCAGGAACATTTGAGTTACATAATGTCTGTGCTTCTGCCCACTCACAACCCAATAGCAGAGATATGATGTCCTGAAAGTGTCATGTCACAAGAGGCATTTATTCAGCTTCCATCATGCTGTGTATGTGTATGTGCATATGGATTTCACAGACAGCATCTAGTGTGTCTAATGTGTGTGAGTGTGTTCCCCAGCTGCTGTGCGTCCAGAGTAAAATCCCATGAGCATCAGTATATGCACCTGCCTCAGCTTTGTCACGCATACTGAGGTTCTCATGGTAACGGTGAGGATGATGTCATCAACAAGGAGTGTTGAGGACTTCTCATTAAAACAACGGTAGTGTTTTCTGGACTTTCTGGATATGGAATTATCAGTTGATCGATACCATGGAAAAGAAGATAATGTAAATAATGAAGCTTATGATTTTTAGTTTTTGATACTGTAGAGAAAGCGATATTTAACTAGCATTAAACAGTTTGTGGCATTTAAGATTTTTTTAAAGGAGACTTTTATGCTCACCAAGATTGCAATTATTTGATTTAAAATATAGTAAAAACTGTAATATTGTGAAATATTATTACAATTTAAAAAAGCCATTTTTTATCTCAATATAATTAATTTATTTCTGTGATCCAAAGCTGAATTTTCAGCATTATTATTACGGTCTTCAGTGTCACATGATCCTTCAGAAATCATTCTAATAGTCTGATTTTGTGCTCAAGAATCATTTCTCTAAATATGATCAATATTAAAGTTCCAGTATGAACAAAAAGCTAAATATTTGTAACAATGTAAATGACCAAAAGAGACAGTAAAGACCATTAAATGAATCCTTGCTGACTAAAAGTACAAACTTTTGAACACAATTGTATGTGATGAACATTCACCAATAACAAAAGGATAAAGTATGACAGTTTTGAGCAGAGAGCAACTCATTTATTTTACAATATACTTTGTGAGCATTTGACTATATGGTAACATTCCTTTCAGGTACAGTCATATGCAAGAGACAAAAAAGAAAAACATTGTGATTAAAACTTGTTTTGTAACATTGTTCACAGATCTGACATCATATTGTGTGGAGACAACGGTCATATCGAACAGTCAAACCATTGTGTAAAAGCTGAAACAAATTATTTTGAACTTGTGACTTGAATATAATAGTTTAATTTTAATTTATTTATTAAAGAATATCTTAAGTGCACTTTATTGGATTGCATTTAACTCCACATCGTCAGTCAGACCTCCCAAAGTACGAAGTACCCAAATTTACATATTGTAATATTAGAAAACATTACTTAATTGTGCAAAATTGAATTACCAGCATTGAATAAATGAAAGACAGAAAATTACCTCTGGTTGCTATAGTAAGTGGCAAGGCATACAAGTCAGAGGAAAGTCTTTGACCACAATTCATTGGAATTTTTCACACAATTCACTGGAAATGAAATCAAGAGCAGTGTGGTATGCAGCAGGACAAAAAACTATTTGTTTTCGCTGTAAACTGCAACGACAATGATGACGAGAAGAATGATGATGCACACGGCTCCACAAATGCCAACATAGACCAGTTTCTATGACACAGAAATATTGAACAACAGAGAAAAAGTATCAGTATGTATAAAATTACTCAATGCAAATGTACCTTTTTTGTAATTAGTTAGAAGCAAATAAACTGGCATCATTTGAATCTTTCTTCAAACCCTTTAAAATGACTTTGTTATTCAAGAAAGTGAAAGTAGGCTAGATGAGATTGTTAGTAATTGGGCACTGGCTTTTACCTTGGGAACCCTGCTTAGACAGGATTGGCTGCATTAGAGCTGGAGGAGGCGGAGTTAGTAGTGGTTTTAGCAGACAGGCCCACAGACAAGCCAACAATTAGTGCGACCACACCAAGCACGGACAAAACAATAAGAGCAAGAATGATGTATTTCTGTACAAGACAGAAAGAAAGTGTTATAATGATTGCATTTATTTAAGCACTTGGTAACATTTAAAAATTCTGAAGAGCAGAATATTCTTAGCCTGTAGTACATGTTGTAACAGAATAAAACTAAAGAGCTCTACGCCCTCCAAATGTGACCCTGGGTGACAAAACCAGTCATATGGGTCATTTTTTGGAAATGAGATTTATACATCACATGGAAGCTGAATAATTAAGCTTTCCATTGATGTATGGTTTGTTAGGATAGGACAATATTTGGCCGAGATACAACTATTTGAAAATTTGGAATCTGAGGGTGCAAAAAAAATCGAAACATTGAGAAAATCCCCTTTAAAGTTGTCCATTTATGTTCGCGATTGTGCTGCATTCACTCACAAAAATAAATGTTTTATACATTTACGGTAGGAAATTTACAAAATATCTTCAAGGAACATGATCTTTACTTAATATCCTAATGATTTTTGGCATAAAATAAAAATTGATAATTTTGACCCATGCAATGTATTGTTGGCTATTCCCACAAATATACTCGTGCGACTTAAGACTGGTTTTGTGATCCAGGGTCACAAATGTGTTATTTTAGGGCTGTATTATTTCTGATTATTACAAACTCTGATTGGAGGCAAAAAAAAAAAGAAAAAAAAGAGGAATATTATGTGGGACTGGTTTCACAGACAGAGCTTAATTTAAGCCAGGAATAGGCCTTAGTTCAAGTAGGACATTTAAGAAAAACATTACTGGTGTGCATCTTAAGAACAAAACAATATCAGTGATATATTTTAAGATATGCCAGTGCAAGTTGCTTTCAGTTAAAACAGCTCAAGCATACACTTTAGTCTGGGACTAGGCTTAAAACGTTTCTGTGAAACCGGATAAGGCTGGAATACACTACATGGGTTTTGCCACGATTTAATGTCTGGAGGAGTCGACGCTAGTTGCCGGAAGTCAGAGCCAGCCTGCAGATTTTGAGCAGTGGGAGTTGACAGATTTCACATAAAATCATGTATTGTATGATGGACAAAGCCTATTTTAGCGTTAAGACTTTGATTCCATCCAGTCAAACATGTTTGATATTTTAAGCTGATTTTTAAACACATTATTGTTTGCGTTTGCCGTGTGTCTCCTAGTAACAAGGCGCATGTTTCTGCCTGAGTTTGTTGTGTTTGGAACAACTTGAAAGTTGTGATCCTCAGATGTTTAGTGCATGATGCCGAATTTTTTCTGCAACCATTTACAAAGTTGGCAAATGTGTGATGTCTAGTGTTTTAAAATCGGTTCAAGTTGTGTTGTGTAGTGCATTCCAGCCTTTAATCTCAGAGCTAATCAGTTTCTCTATGGAGAACTGTGTGTTTTTCTTCTCTTACCCTGCGGGCCTGTGTCTGGTACCTGACAGCTTTCTTGGTCTCCACTTTAGCTTGGTCGACGTATTCTACAGCATTGTTCACATTCTTTTCAATGTTGTCAATCATCTCACCCTGTACAACATAAATGAGTGACTCAACGAATGAATGCACTACAAGTGCTAATAACAACTAAGAAGTAAACCAATATGCTAACTAATAAGAAAACTGTTTATGGTCGTTCAGCTTTTGGTTTTGCGGCTCCAAATGATTGGAATGTATTACAAAAGTCATTGAAATTAGAGACATATATTTCAATCTATGCATTTAAAAAACTAAAAGGGAGTGTGTTTTTATCACAGCCTGTAAATGTTTTAATTGAATGTATATGTGTGTGCATGGCAATGTATGTTTGTATGTCTTTCAGGAGATTTTATCTCTCCTGCCAGGCTGTTGTTGAAAACAAGAACTTGTTCTTAAGTGGCTTGCCTGGTTAAATAAATGTAACTAAATAAGTGAACAAACAACAATACAGATTAGTGATGACTGTATACTGTACCTGGGTCTCAACAAGCATGGCCATGTCTAC
Organism: Siphateles boraxobius; assembly: GCF_051911475.1. Taxonomy (NCBI): domain Eukaryota; kingdom Metazoa; phylum Chordata; class Actinopteri; order Cypriniformes; family Leuciscidae; genus Siphateles; species Siphateles boraxobius. The sequence goes on from NW_027509219.1 coordinate 15,497,646, forward strand.
AAACATGTCATGTAGCTCTTTAATGCTGGATTCCAGCCGCAAAATGTCTTTATGTCTAGACTCGATCTCATTGAGGGCCTGTCGAGTTATCTTAGAGTCGGAGATGATCTGAAATCAAAGGATATATTTTACAGCCTCTAAGAACTTAAAAACAGTGTCAACACTCCATGAACATTAAAGGGACAGATCACCCAATTGTGTCATTTACTCATGTTAAAAACCTGTACATAGCTCTTAATTTTTTTCAAAAAACAATAAGAATAAAGACAATAAGAAATGTTTCTGAAGCACCAAATCATCATATTAGAATGATTTCTGAAGTGTAACATTTATATTCACGTGACACTGAAGACTGGAGTAATGATGCTGAAAATTCAGCTTTGCATTACATGAATAAATTACATTTTAAAATCTACTGAAATAGAAAACGGTTATTTTAAATTGCAATAATATTTCACAAATGACGTTTTTACTGTATTTTTTTATCAGCCTTGGTGAGCATAAGATATATATATATATTTTTTTTTTTTTAATCGTATCAACACTAAAGTTATGAATGGAAGTGTAAAAAAAATATGTTGTTGAAAATTTCTCAAGTTAGTACTCCATGTTATAAATATGGGTTTAAAACTACATGATTAATGAAGTTAATGATGACAGAATTATTATTTTTGGGTGAGCTGTCCCTTTAAACCAGGGGTGTCCAAACTCGGTCCTGGAGGGCCATTGTCTTGCAGAGTTTAGCTCCAACTTGCCTCAACACACCTGTCAGGAAGTTTCTAGAAAGACCTTGATTATTCAGGTGTGTTTAATTGAGGTTAGAGCTAAACTTTGCAGGACAGTGACCCTCCAGGAGCAGGATTGGACATCCCTGCTTTAAACAAACCATTACACAAAATGCAGAGAAACAGCCAGCAGAGGGAGCAAATTCTGCATAATCGTTGAAAAGATTAGTGTCTCTCATGTCATGTCACAAAAACAGTAAGATGAGAGGCCAAAGGAAATTGGCTCTGGATGAGAGCTGCAGTATTTTAATATTCCTTCCTTCAGCCTAGAGTAAGACTGGAAATAAGCATTTTCGAGAAGCAAACTCACATCAGAGGTGAAAATGGAAGGGTTTCCAGTCTCCAGCATCTCTTCCAGTTCCTCATTAGTTGTAATTCTTCCAGCTACAATATTCAGAAAGTGTAATAGATCAGAAAAAACAGCACTCTTCTCACGAACTGGACGATCCTGTTTAGGCCATTATTTGTTGGATAAACTGTGTGTGAATTTGTCATTTCTCAATGGATAAATGGCTGCGATGTGTGTGTGGTCATGCTTGGGGACTATATTGATTCAGCTGGGAAAATGAGAAGGAACATTACAATGGTTGAAACCATCAATGCAAAGGCCACTGGAAAAATACACAGTCAAATAATTAGCAGTGGACCAGTGCACGCATTCATACTTATATAAATATCTCACAACATACTAATTGGACCTCAAATACTGACTTCCAATAGCGCAAAACAAAACCTTTTTCATGGGTTTTATTTTTTTCAAATGCAAAGTTGAGGTAACTGGGTCTTCATGGGAATACAACAGTCACATGACTTATGACTCACTATACTATCAGATGACATTCTGCTCCTAGCCCACTGTGCAGAGGATCTCTGGAGGCCTGTTGCCCAGGTAACACTCGCCTTACAGTCTCTGGTGACAAACCGCTCCGTTTCACGTGTCGTAAAGCAAAGAAAGTACCTTATTAACACACACACCTCAAATTATATTTCATGAGCAGAATGTCATGTGATAAGAGAAACCATTGATTAGGCAAACATTTTTGCCCAAACTGCACTAAATTCTATTACTATTTTGCCTAAATATAAAAATAAAGCGCTAAAACTAAAATTAATCATTTTAAATGCTACAAGTGTATTTAGACATCACAACATTATGTACAGTATGAGAAATGGATATTCATTATGAGGTTGGCTAAAGACTACATTTCATATATAATTTTCACAATAAAATTATTAAATTAATAACTATTAAATAATAGCGCTTTTTTAAAGATTAATTTTAAGTAAGTCTTGGATCAAGGCCAAGGTAATCTAAATGTAAAAATATAAGAGATGAGTTTAAATATCCAATTTTAGCTAATATATATATATATATATATCAAACAATACTGATATGTTTTTAAAATCTCTAATACCGGCTTAATATCGTTCATCCCTAGCAAACACAGTTTAAAGGGAATGACACACGCAGCCGACGTCAAAGAGCTTGTGGTGACCGGTGACAAAAGCTGACCGTGTAATGACCGTGGGCCAAAAAACACACTGCAAACACTACAGCTGTCAGTCACCTAGCACATGCATTCTGTGCCTGTGTGTAAGGAAATAACTGTCTTTTGCAGCAGGTTTCAATATATATATTTCATAGTATCTATATTCATCATTCAAAAAGGAAAACCAAAACTAGGACTGCAGATATGCAAACCATAAACAAAGCAGCGCCTACGCTTTCTCAGAGAGAATAAGAGGGCCTTTTTTATTAATATACAGTGTATGCATGAAAATATATACAGTATGGTTATTTTAAGTGGAAATCTGTCAACTGTCAATAGTCTAGCTTACAGGTATCATATGTACATATGTGTTTGCGAATGTATGAAGGTACACATGTGTGACTCACTGATCTCCAGCTGTCTCTGAATCCTGCTTTTGCTCTTCTCTCTGAAGGACACTTGGGTTTCATTATATTGTGTCATTGCCTCCACAAATTTACATGACAAGTTAGTGTACTAAAAAAAGAAACAATAAGTGCAATAAATCAGTTTGAGATGAAAATATGCCTGTACAGGATGGTAGGATTTTAAAGGGGAGAGAAATTTCTCACTTGTGTTTTCTGAATGCGTGCATCCACTGCATTTTCCTGCTCATCTGAAGGTAGATTCTTTTGCATTGCTGAGGAGAAAATAGATCAGAACTTATTTATTTCCTTTTTCAAGTGCATTGGTGAGCTCTGCTTTATTATCATCAACAGACAGAAGCAGCTCGACATCAAACTCACATTTGAGGCTGGTCCGGACACAGTTGGCATGTTTCTTGATTTCCAATGTGAGTTGTTCCAGCTCTTCTTTTGTTTCTGATGGCAAAGTCATATTTTGGGATAAGAGAAATGAATACATTTATTCAACAAGGATGCATTAAATTGATCAAAAGTGACAATAAAGACATTTATATGTTACAAAAGATTCTATTTCAAATAAATGCAATTCTTGTACTTTCTGTTTTACTGTATGCTGATACAGTAAATTACTGTTTTACTATATTACGGTTTTACTGTATGTTGATCAAATAAATGCAAAGGCCCCTTCTTGATATTTCAGGGCCTAACGTTTACTTGATATACAACTCACAGATAATAGACTATTAAATAAACCACTGGCTATCAAAGTTAGTGTTTTTTTTGTTTTTTTACAAACAGTTTTGGAAATAAATATGCCCCTGTACAGCACTAGTTACATTAAGTGACATGTTGGAAAAACACTGTGGTGAGTTGAATATAAAATGCAGGCAGGTATACAGATGAAAAGTGACTGTAGATGGCTATGCTCACTCTTAAATAGGTGAAATATCACAATCCTCAAACAGATCATTCAATTTTACTATCAACTTGATACATCTCCGAGATACAACACGTGTGTGTGGAAGAAAAACAGAGCATAGAGTTTGTTGCAGAAACACTCACTCCCTTGCAGATCTCTTTATCTCAATCTCACATTCCTGCCTGCATGTCCCATACATGCCCTGCAAGTAACAGCCAAAACTAGCCTCAACTCACTGACTTAAAATTAAGAATGGATGGGGGAAACCATGATTCCTTGCATGCCCAAACTTGTCTCCCTATACTACATTTTAAAGGGTCTCTTTTCCCCATTTTTTAAAATTATTTTCTATACATTTGGTCATTGTGAGCAAATGCCATTCACCCTCATGAACACTGCCAAGACATTACAAAAGGTCCAATTACTCATAAGTATGTGTGTGCATGTGAGAAATGTTTTCCCTACAGCATTTTCCTGGCTTGCTTCAGAGGTGTACTTGTATAGAGTAATGTGATGTGATATTTCCGGCAGAAGAAGCCCATTTTCCTGTTATAAGGCTATGTGCCGCTGGGACGAGGATTATAAAATTGTTTCTTTGTTCATGACCGAACCCTGAGCATCAGTTGTTGTTGTTGTTTTTTTCATGTGTGTGTGTGCGTGTGTGGATATGAATGACGGAAACATTTAAAGTGGGTTCAGACAAAGACAACAGCAGTGTGACGCAAAGTCATTGTCATTTATTGGGTAATACAACAAAGAGGCTGAAAGCTAAACTGAAGTGAGTAACTTGGACAAATGTACAACTTAATTACCGATCAGTGTAAACTAGCCTCAGTGTCATATTAACCCATTTTAGCCTACTTTTAAAATGACTAGGTTTAACTAGGTTTAGAAAAAGATAAAACCAGAGTTAAATATAGTGTGAAAGCCTTTTACGGCACTTTTCCACTGCATAGTACGGTTCGGTAGGGGCATTTCACATATTTTGTGGTTAAAACAGTAGCTGCGTTTACATGAACAAGGGAAAGTAAAGGAAACGTAGTGCAGTGGAATGGAAAAATGTGTTCTGTGTGTACGGCCCCTTACTGCTCTCACTGGAGCAAACTGGGGTTAAGTCCCTTGCTCAAACGCTCAATGGTGACAGTTCATAAATCACACCTGAAAGGGTTTGAACCTTCGATCTGCTAACCTGACCACCTTGTCATTAAAAACTATTTAACCTGACCATTCAGAAACGAGTCCTTACTTGTTTCATTTGTAACATTTGCTCAAATTTCACAGTCTTTGAGTAGGGGTGACTTACTTTCATCAGGGTTGGGGGCTGAAAGGATCACACTATGTTTCTTCTTCACCTCATTCACTAGGGAGGAGATCTTATCGATGACACCTCTGACCTCCTCCACCTGAAATAAAGCAAAACATAGTTCAACACAAACCTTAAGGTTTCATTAATGATTTAGTGTGCACTTCTAGACGTGAACTGCTGGGTATGCATGTTGCATCATATTGGTAATTCATTTTCTTTCTTATAAATGTAATACTGTACATTACGATGGTGTGGTACCTAATATCAGTGGTACAATTTAAGGTTGCAATTTATTTTGATAGTTCACTTTCTACTAACTATAATTAGAGTATCAGTGGACTGTTAAGTTAGGGTCAGGGATAGTAGAATAAGTTGGCATGTACTTGCAAAGTTACTATTGTCAGTTGTTACAATGTCTGTTGAGGGACCATCAAGTGTTAAGCAGATATTAAGTCTACTAATACTGTAATGACTGGTATTTGACATGTAGTTGCATATTACTTATTGTTAGTAGAATGTCTAAAGTGAACTATCGAAAAAATTGTTACACGATTTAAAATAATTTTTAATGGTTTTAAATTAGTTAATTTATGCATTTACATACAACAGTGTAAAAATCAGTGGTGTTATTGTTAACCAAAACTAAAAATATTAAAAACAGTTTTTGATAACTCAAATAAAGACTCGACAATTTTTTATAAGTTAATCTTAATGTATTAACTAACATTAACTAACAACAAACAAAACATTTGTTACAGTATTTATTTATCGTTGTTACTGTAAGGTAATACATAATACAATTGTTCATTGTTTGCTCATGTTAGTTCACAGTGCATTAATTAATGTTAACAAATACAACTTTTGATTGTAATAATGTATTAGTATATGTTGAAACTAACATTAATTTAAATAAATAAATGCTATAGCCTAGTGAATGCTGAAGTATTGTTCATTCAAAATTCATGTTAACTAAAGTACTAACTAATGAAACCTTATTGTACAGTGTTACAAAAATATTGCATGAATAAATGAAAATATAAAAATAAAAGTTAATTTAAATATTAGGAAATTAACAATATTGAAATAACATATTTGAAATATCTGGCATTTATTTTGTTGATGAACAATAACATGAAAACAATTATCGGATTATAATAATCGATTCATTCGGCCCGAATTGTAATGCATTTTACTGTCCTTAACAAATAAACAGTGTACAGATGAGGAGCACATATCATAAAGATGAATAACTGCACCTTTCTGAAAAAGTTCTGCATTAAGTCATCTCTCTCCATGGACACAATGACACCTCCATCTTCACTGGTACTTTGCCTGCCCTAAAACAAAGCACAAAGACACAGATGAGCACGGAGGAAGAGGAAGACCAATACACTGACACAAACATGAGATGAAGACATAAACAATGGAGAAAGTTACCCCCAAACATGTATGTGTAGTTTTATGTAAAATATGGTACCCGTGTCACCAAAACACATTGATCTACATATATTATTGACTCTGTTAACAATTAGTTAGTCTAACTGGTTATTTATCAATCACTTACCGCATTTAAATCAGCCAGTCTGTCCCTCATAACAATGTCGTTGATCCGTCGTTTATCCTCTGTTGATTGTAACGTTACACATCCGTCGCGGTCCGCGCGCGTTAAAGTCCATTGCAAGTCCTGACTAGTTCACGACAAACTAAAGTGTATTGGAGAAAGTACATGAATTAACGTTTGGAGTTAGCAACTTTATAACTTTATATTTATTTATAAGCGATAAACGCTTATAAATAAAGGCTTTACCGTTCAAAGTTAATCCAGTTATGAAGTGGTGCGTGTTTGTTTGGTTGCCATCCTTTTAACTCACGCTCTCTTCTTCTCTGCGCGTTTAGATTAGATTATGGGCGCTGCTAAACGAAACAGGGTGGTAGTAACCATAGAAACAGCACTGCGTTGTCATATTATTTTTTTTCTTTTCTATTTTTTTTTTTACCATTTGCTGTGTTTTGATTAAATGCATATGACGATTCTCATTGTCATTCTTCAGGTGTAAATTTTAGTTCTGACGAATTAGAGCGTGTATGACGCTGTCACGTGGCGTCTGTTATTTTCCTCAGCGCTCGGCAAAAAGGCCCAATCAAAACCATTTTCGTTCGCGAATTAATTTAGCCTTTATAGGGTCAATGAACTTGTATGTCAAGGCTCACTCTTCTTAGATATTAGATTTAATATGTTACTTTGTGTCGATGTCTGTAAGATAAGAATAATGAGATAAATAAGATTTATATGCGACTCAATGGAGGATTGGGTTTACTGAGCCTCCATGCGCCGCCTGCAGTTACTTTCTCAATAGTAAACCGTTAGAAGTGAAACTTGAAAATTTTCACATGCCCGTTTTCATAAATGGTATATTGAATTCCCATTAAAGCCATACTTTTCTCAAATCACTTGCACTGTACCCCGTGGTCTGAATTATTTTTTAATTAATGTTTTAACAAAAAAAGCTAGCAAGCCATGGGAACTTGAGCTTTATTCTTTTCAAATCTGTGCCCTGCAATAAGACTCAATCCAAATGGATTTCAACAACACATCAATACTTTATTTTTCTCATCTTTAGCTCTTTCGAATACTTCTGATTTACATGGAAATTTTCTTTCCTTTGTTCCTACAATCACTACCATTTAATTGTGTGAAACATGAAACCCATACATGAATGAATGCAGTACATGAACACTCAAGACATTCACTACACATTTAACTGTTCATCTTTTATATTGGACACTTGAAAATAAATGTTTAATTCAATTAACAGAGCCTCTAAACAATCTAAGAAATCTGCAATTTGAACTATCCCTTTACATTAAAACAGGGAGTTTATCTTCACAAGATATCAGAACAATAGAAGGGAGTATTTAAAAGAAAAAAGTAGGACCATGAGCATTTCTCCCTTACAAACAAACATTTTTGTACCTGCATCTCTCTCAAGACACTATATGTAGTAATATAAACAAATGTTCTCCTGATAATATACTTTTTCACTCAACTGATTCAACTTTGAAAATAAACTATAAGAATGGCCCATTTATTCTTCCAGACCCTCCATCTTATCACTTATGGTTACAGGTACAGGTTACAGGGTTATGGTAACCCTGCAGGTTACAGGTAGTACAAGAAGTCATCCAGGTTCATGTTGGGCTCCTTGTGAATGCTCTGACCAACCAGGAAGGCCAGTTTGTGGGCATACTGACATGGCGCAGGCACTCGGACAATCCCCTTCAGAGAAAGAAGAGAGCCATGAAGAATACATGAGATGGCACATAGTATTATAGAGCTATTTCAGTCGTGTGATGCTGATCTACATTGGTTGTTACCTGCCAGTTGTAGTACATGTGGCAGAGTTTGTAGGTGAGTCTCTGCATGTGATCTGGCTTGAGGCCACTGTTGTCAAACACCACATTGTAGTGCGTAGGTGAGACACAACCAAAGCGCACAGCCTGACTTACTATGAAGAAATCATACCTGAAAGCAGACGTAGCATTAAGGTGAGCAGTTTGCATTATCGTACTAATATGAAACAGATAATATTAGGCTATCTGGACTTTTTAAAATCAACTGCAAGACTTTTTAAAACCTTTATGATCTGCACAAATATATGTAATACGTAATGTTATCCATTCAGATCGAATCCATATAATCTCAAAATAAATCTGTATGGCAGCATGTGTCAGTTTTTCCCTGTGGTAATCGAATATTAATATTTTTCAAGGTATCGTATTGAAGTTGTAAATTTCAGTATCGTGATGACCGTAGAATCTATACACACCACTCAGGACGAGTGACCTCAGTGTCGATGACTGTTCCAGGAGGAGGGTTGGCAATTTTGCCATCAATCCGGGCAAAGAATCTGGAGCTGATGCGCTTTTTCACCACCACAACTGTCAGCTTGGGCCTGTATGCAAAACAAAAATATGAATACAACCAAGGGAATTCAACATCCCCACAGTGTGAATGTGTGCATAAGTGTGGCTTACTCGTAATCTTGCCCCATGGTCTTGATGGACTGCATGATCTGAGGAACTTCGTAGTCCACCACGCTCTGCAGCATGCCGTCTCCAACTCCATCTCGGTACACAATGATGCGTGAGGGCAGGGAATTGTTGTACTTCAGATAGGCCTTCAGAGCAGCTAAAGAGACACACAGCTTCAGTATAGGGATGATGTATTTTGTAAGCAAACTAGCAATTTCGCATCACCCTGGTTCCCTTGACCAGGGGATTTTCCCAATGGCTTTTGGATTATTGCAGAATGTAAGATGTGACCATCAAAATTTTAATTCTTGCATTTTGTTCAAGGTAATCTTCACAAATTAATAACTTTTATAAATTTTAAAGCCTACATAAAATAGGCAGAAATATAAAGTTAAAGTTAGTCTATTAAGATTTTAGAAATGACCCCCCCCACAAAATTTCCGACACCTCTTTCAATCTCATTTAAAATCTACAAGTTGGAAAGTTTGAGAGAGAATAGTTTGCAAGACCATAAACAAGGCTGTGAAAGTAGACTAGCAAGTATTGTAGAGTTTTCCTTTTTTTTGCGGGCCGACGTTTAGTGTCACCAACAAACTCTGTAGTGCCATTCAACTACTTGTTAGCGACTGCCTTTTTCATAATTAAAAATAAATTAATCAATTAATTTAAAAAATCACTGGGGTAATACTGATATATTTTGTTGTATTTAATATCTTGAGAATTTGTGTTAACCATAAACCTTATTTTAGGCATTTAACCAAAAACCCACCAGACTCATTTAAAGTCAAACAGATTTGGAATGACACGCTGAGTTAATTACATAATTATGATTTTTTTTTTAAAGAAAAGGCAAAGCAGCAAGGTGAAACTAATAACCAAAATAATTTTGCAACATTTCACACCTTGCAACGACCCTTTCAGTGCATCGATTATCTCCTGGCCACGGTTTTGTAAGACACACTTGGAGAACCACCTGAAAAGATAACAAAAGCAACATTATACAACAATTATGTACAATTATGAATGTATTCTGAAATCTTTTAACTGCAGAATTAATGACAACAGCATTATTTTCACTAAATCCTATTGACTACCTAGTCCACCAATAACCAAAATGCAAGGTTCCTTTCTAACTCAAAACTCAACTTTAATCTACTTTAAATGTTTCGCATTTTCTTGAAAAACATTCACAGTAAGGACTCTTTTGTTTTATTGCCTAACCAGTCCAACATAATGTTGAGCACAGAATTTTAAAGGTGGGGTATGTGATTTGTAAAACGACCGGCAGATTTTGAAAATACACAATTCAAATGGTCCTACCTTCTTTCCTCCAACGCTGGCCCTGACTCCACCCATTCAAAGAACATGGTCGCGCAATCATGCACGAGCGAAAACTCAGATGCGCGAGAGATTGTAATGACAATTTACTACTAATCATGGAACCGGCTTTACTGACAAGATACGTCACGAGCTTTGAGTAGGGATGCAGCGATTACCGGATTTCACAATTAACCGCGCTTTAAAACGTCACGGTTAATTAATCGTAAAGACTATGCTACACCGAGTGTTCTGCACGGAACGGAACTTTTGCACCAAACGAAAACAAGGTTACACCAGCGGTGCACCAGCTTAATGCCGTGCTCGTCAACCACTATGGCAGGGGGACTAGCAGCGACGCTCTATTTCCACCGAAAAAACGCCTTAAGGGCCTGTTCACAGATCGCGTCTTTTGCGCGCTCAAGTTCGTTATTTCAAATGTAAGCGTGCGGCATGCGCGCTCATAAGGGAAGCGGCGCGCTCGTTTTTTCCAAGCGCGTGCGCGCCGCATCGAGATAAAAACATCTCTACTTTTCAAAATGCCGCAAGCGCACCTTAGGTCAAGTGACAAGAACCAACACAGCAACGACAGACGCCTCCGGAGCGCAACCGCCCTAGCGCTTTGGAAAAAGGAGAACGTGGCGTGCAACTTTCAGCTTTCAGTGCAACGTAAAAAAACAACAACCAAAAAACAGCGGAATGTTTTGGTTACCCAAGTCTGTGGAAAACAGAATGTGACGTGCTCTCAAGAGTTTCAGTCAGTGAACATTTAACTTAATATCCTATTGCTTTCTCCTGTAAATGTTAGGCTTTGTAGTTTTAATATGCCCGGTGTAAAACACTAACATAAGATCAGGGCCGTGTAGACTTCTAGGACTACCAATTAACTGCATTTCAGTTATTAATAACACTACATGAGAGATGTTCTCAGTTTCTTTCTATAATTTTTACTTAAACTTCAAACAAACAAACCAAAATAATGAGATTATAATAGATGATTTTCTAAAGGCACATGTAAAATTTGGATTAATAATTTAAAAAAGAGTATTAAAATAAGTACAATAATATTGGAGTGGATAACATGTGGACTATATTTGTTTTCTTTTAAAAGAAATACATAGTTAATATTTAGCTTACATTTAATTCAATAGAGCCAAATACTTTGTTTATTCTTATTTTCATTGGGATTTATTATCCCTTTATTTGTTTTTAAGTCAAATACCAACAAGATATTGTTTTCATGTTATCAAGTTTTCTACCTCAGGTTGAAAATAAATTTAGAACAAACTAAACACTTAATCATTTTGTGATCTATTTCAATCAAAGAGCCCTGCAGCCATTGACTTAATTTGTTATTTTAAAAGAAAAATGCTGGATGTTTACAAAGCACTTCTCTTTAATTCCAAAGGAAGAGATTGATTATCGTTTGTCATTTTATAATTTTGTACTGTGTTGTGGCAAATAACACATGAAAATCTAGTGTTGAGTGTTCATGTGATATTATACATATAGTGTTGTGAAATTAATTGATGCATAATAATCGTGATAATTGTTAAATCGTGATTATTTCTCAGACAATAATCGTACTTACAAAATCTTTAATCGTTGCATCCCTAGCTTTGAGTATGCGAACGAAGGGGGTCACGCGCGCTGGGGGGAGGGGGGTGTGGTTGTATGGCAAGCCGTTTTAACTTTTATTCATTTCCAGGATATGAATTCTTGATATCAACAATTCAATTTTAACTAGTTAAAATTATAGTTATTGATATCAGGAATTAGATTTATACTAGTAACAATGGCAATTTTTGATATCAGAAATTACATTTCCACTAGTAACAATGCTAATGCTTGATATCAACAATCACATTTTTACAAATTAAAATGCTCATTCTAGATATCAAGAATTGTATTTCAACTAGTAAAAACTATAATTCTTGATATCTGTAATTGTATTTTCACTAGTGAAATGTCACCATAGGCTGCCATTCAAAATCAATTGTTGATATCAATAATTGATTTCTTACTAGTTGCAATTCCAATTTCACATATCAGAAATACAATTCTTACTAGTAAAAACCTTTATTTTTGATATCAAGAATTCAATTGTCACTAGTTGAAATGTCTATTCTTGATATCAACAATTGAATTGCTACTAGTAACAATGTTCATTTTTGACATCAATAATTCCATTTTCACTAGTGACTATGTTAATTTCTGATATCATGAATGTGATTGTTACTAGTAAGAAAGCCATTTTAGATATCTGAAATAATATTGATATCAGAAATACATTTTCAGATATCAAAAATGAAAGTTTTTACTAGTAGCAATTAAATTGTTGATATCAAGAATAGACATTTCAACTAGTGACAATTGAATTATTGATATCAGGAATTCACATTCTTACTAGTAACAATGTAATTATTGATATGAAAAATTATATTTCTACTAGTAAGAAATCAATTGTTGATATCAACAATTAATTTTGAATGGCAGCCTATGGTGACATTTCACTAGTGAAAATACAATTACAGATATCAAGAATTCAATTGTTGATATCAAAAATCTAATTGTTGATATCAAGAATTAAATTGTTGATATCAATAATTAAATTGTTGATATCAATAATTAAATTGTTGATATAAAAAATGTAATTGTTGATATAAAAAATGTAATTGTTGATATCAAAAATTGAATTGTTGATATCAAGAATTCATATCCTGGAAATGAATAAAAGTTAAAACGGCTTGCCATAGTGGTTGTGGTACGACCGTTTGATTGACGAGCTTACAGCCCAATGATTCTAGGTGGTCTTGGAAATTATTGGCTGGAGTTTGAGTCCTGCCCATTCCACAGATGATTAAATTACTTAATTTTCATTTCAGCGCTTCTAACTCAGTGGCTGTAAGTGGGTTAGGAATAGGATTTAAAGTACTTTGAACAAATTTACAAAAAAGAGAATCACATACCCAAGCTTTAAGCTTTCATTTGTTTAAACAGTCCCATCTTCAAATCATTATATTACCTTGACATGCCGTGGTTAAGACTGGCCACCAGTGCTCCGATTGATCTCTTCCCAGAAGCGGTGTCATGGTAACAGTCTATGCCTACGATCATCAGCTGCTTGAGCTGAAAGACAAAGATTACATTTGGAATCGGACACTTGGCACAAACCAACAGAGCCAGTCATTTGAGAGTCTTACAGGGATTTCTACACTCCACAGCTCTCCTCCCATTTTGCAGTTCATCTGCAAAGCAATCTTGGTGGCCACAGTCATAAGCGCTTGAGGTTTGCTGATGGTGCGAGACACCACACACTGGCTGGGAGTGGGGCAGTCCACACACAGGAACTTTTTCACACAGTCATACTTGTCCTTTCGATTGGTAGGCAGGATCACAACCACCTATGGAAGGCACATCAGCTGTTTGAAACAAAAGCTCAGTCTGGATATTCAAATTGTGCATGAATGTGATTGCTAGTCTCACCATCTGTGTTTCACGTGCAACGTTCTGTTGCAGGGCTCTTAGGAGAGATTCCTGACGATCCTCGTACTCAACCCTGCTTGGGCAGGAAATGCTTATTAACATGAAAATTGAATGGAAAGTTTTGGACATTAAACGTTTCACACAACTCACATGATGGCCCTCTGCATGCGGATTCCCATGGGCCCAGCCACTCTGTTGAGAGTTTGAAGCAGAGATTGGGCAACTTCTGCATTCCGGCGTGTGTAGAACATCAGCCAGTTGTCCAGATTCATGCAGCTTATCAGAGGGAGACCTCTCATCTCTTTAGACCAGTCAGCTGCCCATGGATTATACTCATACTAAGAGATGAAAACGAAAGAAAATAATCAGGACCTCAATGAAACTGTTACGTTATGAATGCCTTTTGGGATGTGAAGCGGTCTGTCTTACCGCTCTCCCTCCCTGTATAATCCTCTCAGAGGGCAGAACTCTTCCATTCAGACTCAGCAGTCGGTTCTCAAAGCTCAGACCCCAAGTAGTAAGTTCATTCTGCACGTCTCCGTTTCTAGTGAATTTGAGAGCCAATAAAATATACAAATACTCATAATTAAGAAACAAAACACATCAATAGGGCTGGTATAGAACCTGTCGATGTTGGAGATTAAGCGGTTAATTCTGCTCTCTCTCTGTTCAGGACTCAGCCTTGTGTGCGAGGCAAGATCCTTCATGATGTTGAAATCGGCTCGCATCTTATCTGTCAAACCTTCAAGGCAAATGAATACATACAGGTCAGGGAGTTGTTTACAGTTGAAAACAAGACTTAAATGCGTTCCAAATCATATTTTACTCTGTCTATCAGTTTTGAGGTCGTCACCTTTCACCTTGAGGTGTCTACAAATTTTGCACAATAAAACAAAACAAATGTCTCTAAAAAAATGTCCCTGTCACCTTAATATAAATACCACCTGCCATTGACTTTAAACAAGTAGCAAATAACTCACTGAGTAGGTACTGAAATTTGATAAGGAACAAACCTTCAAACATTAAAATAGTATGTTCTATATAGTATGAATGATATATGAATGCACTGTATTAGCCATGTTGTCACATGACTTGTAGGGTAGCATTGCTTCACTGCACTTTATAAATCCTCTCTCGTTGTCTCGTGGGATAGTAAAGATTTAGATGAGCACTTTAGAATCTCGGCAGAAGTAGTAGGTCATTTGAGGGCTTTTTGCTTACTGTTGTGTGAATACTTTAGACAAGTTGTAGGCATATTCGAATGCATGATGGAAGGTTTTTTCAGTGTCTTTAATTGCACAGGGTTCAAACAAATACTGTAAAATTCAATTCCACGAATTTCTATCACTACTTTTTTGGTTTATAAGGACTTAAATCAGAGATCACACTCATCAAACAATATCTTTATTATCTTTCAAATTCTAAAAAAGGTAAATAGATAAACAAAAATAAAGCAATAAAACAAAACGGTACAAATAAAGTGCAGCAGATGCAATTACTGTGGTAACTTTAACCATTGAAAAGTTACTATGACAAAGATATCGCTTTCCTTATTCAAAGTGACCTGAGTATTACTTTTTTTAAATAAGTAATACTATTGCAAGTATTACTTGCAAATACTGTGGGTTTGTTCTAGGGATGTGAATTTCTGCCAAAAATGCCATTCGAAAAACGAGGAGCAAAAGTCGATTATCGTTCGAAAATCAAAAAAAAAAAGTTTGTTCAAATTTATTTTTATTACGATTGTTTTAAATGTGTAAAACTGAGCAGCATTAACCCACCAAATCATTTGACAAATAGCCACATATTAGTAACAGGCTAATATAGCATTAGGCCGGCGACACACTAGCTGCGTGATGTAAGCGTGGCGTTTCTGTTGCGTGTCAGCTGTGTTGCGTTTTCTGTGTCTTTGCACACCAGAAACGTGTGACGCGGCGCTGCTGCTGCTAGGCGACGTGCAGGGAGGGCCATCTCGGGACATAGGTGCTGTTTAAATATATATATATATATATATATATATATATGCATGTATATGTTTATAAACATAAATAGGCCTATATAGCCTACTGATACAGCAAAGACCACGTCGGCAGTATAGACTGCAAAATAGGCTAGCCTACAGAATATTTCGATCTGTATTGACAGGTGCAATAATTGAAAATCGATCATTATTATTATTTTTTTAATTATATTTATATCTGCATTTATGTCAAAACCTATAGACTTTCAAACATAAAAATGTAATTTATTAATATTTATTCGTGTCAAAATGACATATAAACATCTTTTCCTATTCTATTTGGTCTGGAAACACTTCCAACACGCTTGCGTGTCGCGTGAAAAATAGGCGTCGGTTCTATTTCTAGCATGCACGCCTGAAACGCACGTCACGCAGACAGTATGCAAGCTCTAACCTGTTAACACGGGAGCCGAAATAAAAACGGACACACCACGCAGCTGAGACGTGCACGTCACGCAGCCATTATGTCCCCGGCCTTACATTAGAGACCTGTGCGGGACGGTTTTTTCAGTCCAGCTCCCAAATAAATAAGTTACCTTCTCCCGCCCGCAACATTTTTTCCCCACTCCTGCCTACATAGAAGTATAAATAGATTTTTTTCTGTACATGCATGAAATATTTTCAAGTTAGCCTACGCGTCACCACCACCTACACATCAGCATAAAAGGTTCCCGATAAATTATTTGTTATTAAAGCCTCAACATTCACAAACCACTGTTAATTTAAGAAAAGCAAACAGGCTACTGCGTGCATTGGCATGACTGAATGTGCGCAAAGTGCGCTCCCTTGATAATTCCTACAAAGCTGACATCTCAATTCATCGTGATCTCACAAGTCTCAGTTATAATCAATAAAGCTGACTGCACAAAGAATCTTTCATAATATCTACACTTTGTTTGTTATAATCAGAGGATTAGCCCGCATGCAGAATTCAACACTGAACAAATATCTTGGTAAAGATGAATTTTTACCAGTGATTCTTCACATGCTCATCCTTGGGCAGTGAAAAAAACTGGCTTTACCTTCACATTGTAGAGCACAGCGTCGTCTCGACATGATGCTATCCAGCATCCACAGGAATCAGCTGCAGTGTTTGAGTGGTTTCAAGTTTTCCCTGGTGTCTGCAAGCGCAATATGCTAATGTTTCGTCTTGAAGTCACAAAGAAACGTCTTATGACTCGAATGAGTCTAGCCACGAACGCCATGCTACGTGCTGGTCAAAAGCCACAGTTCAGCTCACGTAGCATGGCATTCGTGGTTCGACTGATCGAGACTATTTTCCAAAGATGGCTCCTGCCTAAATACGTGAAGTGTACTGTCTTTATAAAGTATCTTATTAAACTGTCTAAACTGCAGGTAGAGACCTTAATTATGCTACCGATTTTTATTTTTTACTTATTCTATGCCCTATATACTAGCGTTATAAGCTCATCTGTGGTAAAACTAAAATTAAAGATAAAACTGGGTACATTCGATTATGATGCAAACGCATCCCAGCGAACGGTCGACTCGGTACCCATGTGTTATTTACCCCTAGGTTAATTTTTGGCCGGAATTGTCCTTTAATACAAAAACTAATTTATTAGCTGATGTGAATTCCATACATCTCTGGATGGTGAAAAAGACATCTCCCATCATTAAACTCTCCATAGCTGTCATCAAGCTTTGTCTTTGTTATTGTTTTGAAATTGCGGGTGAAAAAATTACAAATTGTACCTTTAAATTTCAGAATGTCAAATTCAAGTATTTCGATCATTTTAAGCACCTTGTACGAACCCTGATTGCAATAAACTACAGGATTCTGGCTATTAAAAAAGGATGAGTCCTTTTTTATGGCTAATGCAGTGCATACAGGTACATCACATGAAGGAAAACTCTTCAAACAATTTAATGGGTTTTCAAAAGACTTACCTGTGAGGTAGCAGAACTCTGGAACGAGCATGGCAGGTCCTGGTGGAGGCCGTCCTGCAGGGCCAGGTCTCTTCACATGACTAACCAGAAGAGCCTGGTTGCCATCTGTTATGTCCAGACCATATTGCTGGAGAGGAGGAGAATGACTTGAGTATGACCATAAAATTCTGCAACTAGTGTCAAAATAATTCCCTATATTATTAAGCTACCGTTTTGAAGTAGTTCTTAAACGAGATCTCTGTATCTCCCTTCTTGAATGTGTTGTTAGGGGTATGATCCCAGGCAATGTCATCGATCCTGTATGTCTTGTTATTGTACCTATAAATAATAATTTATTAAACACCATTTGCTTGTACATTCTCACGTTAAATCACTTTTGCTAATTATTTAAATTCTTTTCAAGTATTAAATCCATCCAAGAAAAACTCCATTTATATTTTAAAATTGTACTGTTATTACAAAATAAAACTGATTTATTATATTTTTGATCAAATAAATGTAGTCTTGGTGAGAATAAGAGACTTTTGACCGGCAGAGTATATGTAAGTGTATGATCATTTTACTTGGTCAGAATGATCAGGCCCACGAGCTCCTTTGTGCAGGCTTCAGCGAATCGCTGGTCTCCACACTGCTGCCTCAGACTGTACATGAAGTCAAGGACCGTCTCACTGCGCAGAACCTTGTGGCTTACATCGGTGCACAGCATGATGCTTGACTCATACTGAAGGATGGTGGTCACAAAGCCAGGCCAAATTGTCAACCTGCAAACAGATATGGTCCATTGTACAATCATTCTCCAGCAGCGGGTATGTGTGCACAGACTAGGGTTGTTAACCGATGACCGTTTGACCGATGGTTGACCGTATCAACGTTAGCCGATCAAAGTTGTCGGTAGTCGGTTAAAAAAAAAAGTGATCTCTAAATTAGGCTAATATAGACAGTGGACTAAACGCTACTACAGTTAGCCATCTCATTCCAGGATATTTTTGTGTGAAGTAAACAAATCCCTCACACTCAATTTTTAATAACTTGCCTGTTTGTACTTAATAAACCAATAAAAACATTTGGCACGAGGTCACAGCGTATGGGTTCGCACGCTCACAAGGTTTGCGAAAAGTAAAGGCTACAGGCTAAAACACTCGATGTTAGAGCCAGGGCAGACGACACGATGAAGCGTGCAAATAAAAGTAGTGTGTGGGACCATTTCACCAAACAGTGATACAGTGCTTAAATACAGTAGTAGCACATCATCTATGATGTATCACCTGAAAACGCGACACCCGCATTAGATTTGGAAATACATTACATCTACATTTCAGTGGTAATAGATAAGGTGATGATTATCATCATCTTTCTTTATTATTGTTAGCACTAACGTAACCTCAAACTAAAGCGGCGTCTCTTCGGAGCTGTCATTTTTAAATGAGCCGCGGCAATGTTTCAAATGAGCTTCTAACGCTAGACTAACGCCTTTATTTTCAACGCGATCACCTTGTACCCAAACCATTTCGAAACTAAGTAGCCATTTGTCCTCCGATTACATACAAGCTCCTCGGCGCCGCGTTTGCTGGACTCATGTTTCGCGCTGTAGGGGATTTAAAAAAAGTGACGTGAGTGGAAGGACGGCGCCAGGGCGGTGTGTGTGTGAGCGGGAGGCAGAGCGGCAGAGAGATGCGACAGAGTTGTGAAATTGCAGGCACGGCTCGAGATGTTAAGGGTAACGGCTGTTATTTCAAATAGCGTAGTATATTTTAAACTAATCGGTTAACCGGTTTCTACCGGCTAATGAGGCTCGGTGGTCGGTCAAGAAAAATTTTAGTTTTCGCCATCCCTAGCACAGACACACAACACACTTCTTTCATAACCTGTGCTGGGGAATGTTGAATGGATCATCAGGATTGTAGTAATGGCGTCCGATCTGCTGCATGTTTAGTATCCTCAGGATTCTACAACACAAAATAAACAGGATTGGAAGTTTAAACACCTCATAAAAAACAACCGTATTTTAAAACAGAGTGCATTCTGTGATTACCTCCTGAAGAGGATGTTGTAAAACTGCAGGCATACAGGAGAGGATGGCGGGAGTTCATTGGTCAGTGTGACAGTGATCTCAACCTTCTCTCCATTTCTGGTCTCACTGCACAGGACTGTCTCCTAAAGGGAAATCAACTTATCATTGACCATGAAATCAAATCCACACCCCAAGGCCTCACCAACAGCAATTAAACTACAATGGGCATGTTGTAAAAAACATACAGTATTGTGCAGTTTGTTTGGGAGGAAGAGAATTGCTCCATCAAAGGTATGTGCTTTGCCCAGAGTCTCCTCATGCTGGAAAAGCAAAGCCGAGCGCAGGCGTCGGGACTCCATAGGTGGCTTGTAGTCCACGTGGTACTGATACAGAGCCCACAGAGGCCGTGAAAGCAGGCGCATGAAATTGGCCCTCAGCTCAATGGCAGTGCCTGAAACACCTGTCACAGGAAGAGATTCAAATCTAGTATCACACATTAACACAACTAAACACCAGAACATGAACGTGGGAACAATCATTCAATGGTTAAAATACACCTAAGTAAGACTTTTTTATTGCTTTTGAAATAATTATCTTATGCTTATCAAGGCTGCATTTATTTCTTTTCATCAGTAATGTTAAAACCGTTTTCTGCTTGATACTTTTGTGGAAACCTGATTTAGGGATACTTTGATAAATAAATAGAAAGTTTAAAACATTTACTTGATATAGAATTTTTTTTAATAATTTTGCCTGAATTAACTGAATTATTCCCATTTAAAGGATTCATCTAACTTAATCTAATTTATAATCAAGTAGAAATTATTAAACAGAATCAAATCAAGAGACCAGTGCCAATACCCAACCCTGACATTTGCAAAAGGGCAAAAATGCTCATTAACATTTTTTTGCTACCTGATTTGGACTCTTTCACATGTTCCATGAGCTGGCGAGTGTGGACACCAGAATCATGGAAATCCCGCCTGCGCCCACCTCTCTCCCCTATCTTAACCTGCTGAAAGCCTGCAGAAATCTGGAGCATCACTACAGAAAGAAACAAGGTAAAGAGGAAGAAATGTGATTCGTGAATGTTATAGTATACTATAGCAGAGTACAGAGTATTTAGTATATATTTTCACTTGTTGCTCTGATGCACTTACCTTCTTCAGACATCGCTCCAGGTGCAGGTTTCTGTCTCCCTCTGCCCACCAGCTGTCCTTCAGGTGGAGGGGGCATAACAGGCTTTGCAGCCTCTTGTGATAATGGTGGTTGCTGCAGTCAAATTTAAATATTAATACGTTTATTTCAATAAACTTGTATCATATTCAAATAAGTATTAATAAACTCACCGCACCAGGAGCAGCAGGCTCCTGACCACGACCTCTGCCTCTTGATCTCGCTCTTGCTCGTCCCGTCATTTTGATGCTTCTTCAAAATGCTTTGACTTATTCTAATTCAAAGTGCTGTACACAAGTTAAGTTATAGTCACCATTAGGGATGCTCCAATCAGGATTTTTGCAGCCAATACCGACTACCGATTTCTTATCATCATGATCAGCCAATACCGTTCCTTCAAGCTTAATATAAATCAGGGCTCGACAATAAGGACTGCCTGATGGCCCGGGGCCAATATGAAAGACACTCGGGCCAGTTGTCGGATCAGTCAACTGGAGTTCACCTTCACAGAATTATTACTCGATTACCAGTAATCCACTGGATTATCATCTTCCCCGAAGTGAATAATTTGCACCTTTTAATCATTGTCAATTTAAACATCCAAGTGCACATAGAAGCGAAAGTAACCGCATCTCTCTGTTTGGTACTCGCTTGTTGTGTATTAAGTTTTTCGTGCACAGCACAACACACATCCAAAGCATGCACCCAGAACGAGGCGTGACACGTCACAGCTCTTTCACGTCTGAAACGGATTAAGAACTATGATCAAAATAGATGGAGTAGATCGAGTTCATCAACACCCCCAAAATGAATTATTAAACACTAGGGCTGGGTAAAAAATATTGATTTCTCAATATTAATCGATTCTCATTTTTACGAACCAATATCGATTCTTAAATCTCAAGAATTGATTAGTCATCCTGTTTCTGCATGTTTCAAATCTTGAAAAAGTTTTGTGTTGCCTAACTTTGATGGTATGTGTCTTCAGCAGTTTGCAGCGCAGGCTGCAATATTAATATTACATGTTTTGTCTCGAAATGCATATTTGACAGTGTAGTATTATCTTGAGTTAGATGCAGATTTACTATGTTCAATTTATGTTCATTAACAAGAACAGTAACATCTGTTAAAAAAAATCTCTGCCATTTTTGTACTACTTGCTTCCGACGCTTTTCAATGGTGTAGTACGACGTCCGCTGGGGGCATATTGCGTAATACAAAGCTGATTTCAACTGCCAGTGGTAAGGCGGCGTGACCTGTTACGTCGCCTTAACACTGGCAGTTGAAATCAGTTCCGTAATACGCAATATGCCCCCAGCGGACGTCGTACTAAACCATTGAAAAGCGCCGGAAATAGGGTTGGGTATCGGATGGGTTTTATCTGATACCAGTACCAACTCTGTATTTTTTAAACCTTTCCGGTGCTTAAAGGGTTCTTGAAACGGTACTTAAGAAAACGAAACCGCACACACTTTGTCAAAAAATAATACCCTTTTATTTACAGGGCCAAACTGGACACAATATTAACTTAAATCTTTAAACAATATAAATACAAGTAACATATGGTAATTAATAAACCAATATAAAATAAAAATTCACATTTACATAACATTAAATAAAACAATATTGTATCAAACAATGTAATAATACTGGAGATTAATATAGATTACTACCATGGTAATCTAATCTTTACATGGCTCCAGGTTCCCATGTTTTGTCTGCTTGAACCAGTTATGTAAGTTATCTGGTCATTGTACTACTTACGGCAGCGCTTAGCGAGTTTGGTGTTTCGTTCCCACTGCGTCTAAGCTACGCAGCGTTGAGTGAACCTATGAAAGAGAACGTCTCTGGTTACTGGTAACCTATGTTCTCTGAATAGGGAACGAGACGCTGCGTTTCGCTGCCAAGCTCCTCGCGCTGCCGACAAGCTTCCTTTTTCGGCAGAGAAATCTGAGGAGCACATGGTGCACGCGCTAATATAATATGACGACGTAAGAGCGTCGAGGCGGTGCCCGCGCCATCAGCTAATGGATTGGCGTGATTCTATATGGCTTCAGACAATTGGCACACACAGAGGGCGTTCTGACGCGTAATTTTACACGTGAAATGCAGCCAAACCTTGGAGCGTTTTGTCTTCGGCATCTTCATTAATCCCCTTGCTATCAGCAGACGTTCCGGGAGTCTCCCGCATATTGATAACGGCTTCCTGACGCCCGCAAATTAGTTAAAATCTCCCGGAATCCAGAGCGAGCGAGCTAGAGCGCGCATGTGAGACAGAACAGACTGTGCTCTAAACCGTATAGTGCGCGCACGGCGGAGAGAGAGCGAGAGACCTTGCGTGTGTGCGTCACATGACACAGAGAGTCAGGCACCGAAATTTTCGTTCTTATTCGGTCTGGTTACTAGCCTACCCTTTACGTCGGAACCAGTTCCCTATTGGCACCGCGTTTCGGTACCCAACCCTAGTCGGAAGCGAGTAGTACAAAAATGGCGGAGATTTTCTTTTAACAGATGTTACTGTTCTTGTTAATGTTAATATTGCAGCCTGCTCTGCAAACTGTGCTTTAGATATACATGCCATCAAAGTTAGGCAACACAAACCTGTTTCAAGACTTGAAACATGCAGAAACTAAGAAATGAATTCAGGTTTGTTTATCAGTACCATAGCAACGCTAACTTCCGCTGGAATTGACCTATGGCTAAGCCACGCCCCCAAACGTGATAAGCCAATCACAGTGCGCATAGCTCCCAATACACTCGGACATTCTCTGCTTCCACGTCCATTGAAATGCATTGCAGTTAATCAGTTTTCATTCTTTTTTATGTTTTTTCTTGTCATTTTAAGTTTAAAATGTTCAAACGGTGTGCATGGAGTACATGCAACTCCAACACTAGATATCCCGAGAGGCTGGGCGACAGTGTGTATTTTTTACCCTTTCCAAATTAAGCCACATCTCAACCGAGATAAGTGTCTGCTCTGGATTAAATTATGCGGTAGACCACAACACCAACTAAACGTGGTGGATAAATTAAACAAGGATGTCTACATCTGTTCTAAGGTAACGTTAAGTCAACAACGTATTTGAACGTTATTTTTGGCATCTCTAATCTCTAGCCTAACATTAGAAAACGTTAACGTTAGCTTCTAGCTGCGTTGTACATCATGTCACTTAGCTTTATTAACGTATCTGTAAATTACCGAGATAACAAATGTTCGCAGTTTTGTGCTGAATGATTCATGTAAATACTGTAGCACCAAACTAACAGAGGTACTCTTGGTAAAGATAGTAAAAAGGCTTGTCCTGGAAACGTATGCAACTTAGACCTGTACATATTTAATTTGATCATGAACCATTAATTACATATTAAAGCACAACATTTTAGACAACTTTCTACCAAAACAACTGGGGAACTTTGTGGCTTTTTTTTAGCAAAACATGTAGCCTTTTCAGTCGTTTCGGATATTATATAGAGACTAGATGCCCTATTGGCCGCTGGGCTCTGAGAAATACGGCCGCCATCTTAAACCGGTCATACTCCTAGTTTCGTCGCATAGCAGCAGTTTAGATGCCGAACACTTTGCAGCATATTCCTGCTCAAATCGGCGGACCATCCCAAATAGGGCTCGGGAGATTACTTTTCACAAGTAAAATTTAACGTTACAATACTATTGGTTGTATTTTGTGAATAGAATATTACCAGAGAGTTAAGAAGGAGCAAGGATCTTTGATATTACTGTACTGAAATCGTGGCCAGCTAGCTAGGCTATGTTTACTGCACCGGCCGGTGTTCACCCGGCTATGAACTGAGACTTGATAAGTCATATTCCATAACACTGGCTTAGATTACAACTGACACAATGTTTTTGTAGAAATAAAACAAATATTACTGGTATAACATTGGCCTGCGAATTTTACACAAGTGGCACAGACTGTATTATTATCAGTGTTGGGCAGTCACTACTTGTAGCTTAACTAGTAATGTAGTATTTTGGTGGTAGCTTCACTATTTCGTGTGTGTGTGTTGGGACTCGGGAGGCGGGCTGCTAAATGTCAAGTGCTGGGAAGAGATGGATGCAGAATAATGCTGTAATACAGTGTGTGTGTGTTTGACAGAGAGAGACAAATATAAAAAGCTTCAATTAGACTCTAATATAATATAATCATATATTGTTTATTCAACTTATTAAAATATCTGACTTTACTCCCACTTTCTTTCTGCTTCTCTATCATATTTATAGTGTGTGATTTGCAAAATGCATAACGTTTTCATAGCGTACATCACATATCATAGGGTTGACCAGACGTCCCCGGTTTCAGGGAACAGTCCGCGATTTTGGTTGCCTGCCTGTCCCTGGCTAAACACAGAAAAAAACTACCTCTATCCCCGTTTTGTTTTTGAAGACACAACATTAGGTTTTTCAATCAAATTGATAGACAAAATGTCCCAGTTTTTTCCCACCTTTTCGGGGATTATGGCCACTTTATATCATATATCAGAATATTCTATTACTGTTAAGCCCACTATGAATATTAAAATACGCCGAACCATGTGTATCATAGCTACCTGTAAGACCTTTGCAGAAAAAAACCGGCGTGAAAATCAGTTCAGTGAGGTATATGATTAATTAAATGCGCTGACAGCTCATTGCACCTGCTAAACAGATTTCACTGAGTGGAGCGTGTGACCAGTTAAAGATGGCGGCCCCACGGCTTGTCCGCGCCAATAGGCAGTAGCGGGCGATAGGGCGTCTATCTATATGATGTCTATGGTTTCGGACCCATGTGGTCTGCCAATCTCTATAGGAAATGAATGACTTCCGGTCGTTTCGGAGCCGTATCGGAGCTGATTTCAACTGCCAGTGTGAAGGCGGCGTTGACATGGGTTCGTTAAAAAATACGCACCGCATACGGAGTATGTGTGAAACGGGCGTTGCATGTTTCGCGGTTGAGCAGCAGGCAAGTCCATGATCCTACTTAATCGATGATCCAGGGCTCCAGACTGCGACCAAAATTTGAGTGTGCGCGACTGAATTTTACATCCAGTCGCACATGTACGACCAGTAAATTTGCCTCCCCCCTTTTTTTTAACAGTTGAACTCGGAAGGGGCGCGTCAATGAATCCGGAATGTGTGGCAGGCCAATGAGGGTGAGAAGAATAGGGAAAGGCTACTTAAGTGGCTAATGTGTGGATGGGGAGGGTCCTAGAGATAATGAGCGTGTGTAAATGTCTGTTGGAAGGAGACGGAGAAAATATCACAACCATCTATGTATGTGCGTCTGAGCTAGGGATGAGACACGATTTTCAAATATTCGATTAGTTGATTTTATTATAGAATATCAAATAGGTTGTGCGATTATTGTCTATAAAAAATCCCCATGTTTCCGGTTCTGATGCGGTGACACGTTCATGTAACCAGAGGGTGGCGATGCCAATAATGCATCTAAAAGCTGTCAATCAACTCTCAGACAACAGAAGAAGATATACATTGTCTCACACCAGAGCATGTGAGCGGAGTAGTAATATTTCCTCCAGAGCGGAGTGCGCATTTCTGAAGATTAAGCGCAGCTCGCTCAGAACGCCCTGTGTGACGTGCTGTTTAACATATGTGAAATAAGTAGGGCTGCCCGTGCACGACTGAATTTAAGTATACTATATGGGAGAGAATGCTAAACCATAATGAGCGTTTTCGTAATATATTGCCCATTCCACATCTCAACGCACGCATAAAGCTTACCACAAAAAAACTGCAAAAGTAATGATTATGCATGAGACATTTAAATTATTTATTAATAAACTAGTGTTTTCTGTCAGTGTCGACTGCAAAGATAGAGTTAACGATGCTGACTCGCCATCTTCGCATTGAAGCGCTATAGAGAGAAATGCACACTTCATATGAATCAACCTACATAAGCAGAGAGCAACCCATTTCTGTTCGTTTTTAATTATTTTGTTTAAAAGTTGACATTATAAGCTTTCTGTAGATATACTTCTCAGGTCTTTGAGGCAAGTATCTTATACGCTGAGTTTCGGTTGATTTATGAGACGTGCTCCAGTTCAAGCGCCCGCGCCTACGTGTCCTGATTATATCGTCTACTATATTTGCTTCTTATTAATCCAGACAATTTGTTGATGAAACATTGATTAAAATGAAAATACAATTTATACTAAATTCATTTTAAAGAAAGGCTTACTACAAAACAAAACTTAATAAATGGTCAAAATCATGTCTGACCCATTCCAAATGTTTTCCGATATATTGGGCATTTTATGCTCGTATCTGACTCATCTCATGTGGTTCCCTTTTCATATAATCAACATAGATGAAAAAAATAAAAAACATTATATAATGAAACATAAAAAGTATTTTTTAGTTTTTGTTTAACTTATATTTAAGCGTCACACCGCTCCGCTTTACTCACATGCTCTGGTGTGTGGCCTATACGCATGTGTGTGTGCATGTGATGAAGGGGTGCGATTTTCGAATAATAATCAAATAATACCCAGCGATCTTCGGATATTATTTTTGCTTGAAATGCCCATCCTTGTCTGGTTACTAAGCACTTTGTCACTTAGCACTTTTTTATTCTGAATGTATGGTATATTTTTTTCCTATTTGTACTGACATGACAGCGATGGTGCTGTTGGTTTACCTTGTTGTTGCATCTTCAAAAGTGCACAATAAAATGTGACACTGAATTTGAAACAGCACATTGCAATTTCTGCATCTATTATCAAAGATTTTTATTAATAATACAGTGGAAATTAGTAAAAATGTGAATATTTGGTCAGCATGTTGATTTACGGTGTGTGCCCCTAACTTTTCTGGTTGTGCCCCTACAATTTTCAGTTGGTGGCCACTGTGCTCCTACTGAAAAAAGTTAGTTTGGAGCCCTGTGATCAATACATTTTATCGATTAAATGTATTATCGACAATTAATCAATCGTCGATTAATTGTTAACATTCCTAAAACAAAACAAAAAATTTGAAGATTTGGGGAGAAAAGGATGGATTCTTGAATAATTCCAGTTAATGGTTTTGTAAATTAAATCGGGAGAGCACACCACAAATATGTGGTATATGTTGTCCTTTTTATATTGTTTACCTTACAACAGAATAAAAAAGCATGAAAAAAATGATCAGGAGGAAAAGAGCTCTTTGATAGATATTCTTGTTATAGGAGTCACATTAAAATTCAAACATTACGTTTTTCTTCTGACATCTGCAAATAGAAAACGAAGGAAATTGTACAGCTCATTCAGACGAATAAGGAGGATCTGTACGATTTAAAATTGTTTGCCTTGAGTGGAACTTCTCCAAACTGGAAGTGCCTCCCATAATCTAAAACGCAGTAACGTTAGGCCTATTCTCGGCTTGTAAAGAGTAAAGACTTGTAAAGAGTAATTTGATCGAAAAAGTAATTATCAACAGCCAACTGACACTTAAAGGAATTATCTGCCACGAACAACGAGCTAATTTATATAATGCGTAGAGGAATCTTGCTATATGAATTTAAAAACGTGATTCATCCATGATCTCGTGCATGGCGCACAGCGGCCACGTGACATTCAAATCGTGTCTTAATTAGGTTTAAACTCAAATTCTTGAATAGTATAAAATTAACGTTTGTTAACTTAATTTTCCTTGTACATATTAAAAAGTGCACTTTTATTGTCAAATTTATAACGAGTTCTCTGACAAGTTCGCACTTAATAAGTGACGTTATAAATTATAGGCCTGTAAAATGCATTAATACGGCATAAGTTAGTAGTTTAGAGTAAATATCATACACGGTAACTTTATTGTATTTTTAAAAGAAATACTAAATCTTATTAAATATTTTATTCTTGTTAATATCCTATACGTTACGTTAACTTTATTAAGGAACGTGTTTGGTGCGCTTGTAACAGAAAGTTCTAGTTATTTGGTGAAAAAAGTTAACTTGAACGATTCGAAATACATATATATCACCTAAATACTGGAGTAAAGTGCTCTTTCATCGTGTATATAATTTAGTGCAACTGATGTAACGTTAGTAAGTTAATGACTTGATTGCCAGAAACTGACAAAACAATATGGCAATCTAAATTTGATGGTTTAAGACATTTTTCAAGACATTTCTATTGTTTATAAGAAAATAAACAATTTAGCAAATGTCAGGAACAATACACTGTCTAATTATAAATGTATAAAGTCATTGAAGTCTTAGAAATCGTCGACTGACTCTTACCCTTTCTTCGAGCAGCGCCAAATGACATTCAATTAACTTCAGCCAGCTCGTTAACCTGTTTTCACCTGTATCCCTCCGCCGCTAAATAGATTCATCTTCTTTATAGTTACTATTTTTCAGAATTCTTCGTTCTTTTACAGTATTTTCAAGTCTTAATTACTTATTATTGCTAGAAATGCTAGTTGAAAATGGAATGGGAAAGGTTGTTGAGGAAAACTATTTTATTTGGAAGGATAAATAACTACCTGTGTACGGGGGTCACCTGGTCCTGTTAACATGAAATACGCACGTAAATCATGCCATTCACCACAAGATGGCGTTCAAATACACAAAACAATTGATTGTTCCAGTCAACACAGAGTGAAAGGTACATTTTCAAGTTATGTCGCTAACAATAGCTAATACATATCACAATTATATTTGAGGGAAAACGTGCTTTGCAAAATCGTAATATTGACTGATTTCTTTTTTAGGAGATGTATTTAAAAAACGGATTACGTATTGAAGGTTAAAACTTTTTAACCAAAGTTCCTTATGAAACGTTAAAGAAATTAAGTTATTATTTACTTTTAACAGTCACTCATCCAAAAGATTTCAGCCGTTACAGAATGTTCCTTTTGGTGAGAAAACAAAGAATAGCATACCAAATAATTATTTTTACCCACTAAAATAACAATTTGCAATACTGTTTTAATAACTTATTTACTGTAAATTAAGGGAGGCTCATCAGATGCCAATAGATACACACTGCTTTATGTTCCTCATCAAGCCTGTGAAAGTTAGATATGATAGGCAACATAGATAAGCTGCTTTCGTGCTCCTGCAGTGCAAAAGTGTCTGTATACATCATCCATCATTTGTTTTGATTTAAGCTAGATCAGAAAAGATCTGGGATGTACAGAAATAGACGTTGACACAAATACTGAATGGTTTCTCCCTTCTCCCCCCTAATTTCTGCCATATCTTCAAAAAAAGACTCAGCATGTATCATGAGAGATCGCCCATGTATCAGGCAATGCATCTTGTTTTCACTGCTGTATTGATGTTACTTTGTGAGGTTTAAGACACATGATTATGTGACATAATTGCACATTTGGTCCTGATTAATGTTTTTGGATGCAAAAATATATTCCATAATTTAAAGCTGCCTCTTATCTGTGCTCTCGATTTATATTTTTTAAAAAAATCTTCTTTTTCTCTTTCTTTTTATTTTAGAGTAAGAGTATCCCAGTGGAAAAAAAATTGTCATCAGAAAGTTTTACAAATGTTAGTTTATGGTTAAAAATAGAATATTTTTAGAATAAAAATAGACAGAAAAATAATATTCCTAAGAAAGTATTCCAGGATTTTTTTTCCTAAAAATAACCAATCTGGAACAAAGTGCTAGCTCGATTGTCATATAACATTTCTAAACAAACCAACAAATTTTATATATTTGAATTAAGTTCCACTAACTGATAAATACATTTTCATGTTCTAGTGATTCTTTACTGAATCTCAACCATTTCTTTCTGTTTCATAATGATGTCTATGTACTATGTAGCCTGCCATTTACCCGATTGGGCTGTTCTCTTTTTTGCCTCTCTAAGACTTTGATGAAAGATTAATTATTCAAAAGTTAAGTAGTCTGCAATCTCTCTCTCTCTCTCTCTCTCTCTCTCTCTCTCTCTCTCTCTCTCTCTCTCTCTCTCTCTCTCTCTCTCTCTCTCTCTCTCTCTCTCTCTCTCTCTCTCTCTCTTTCTCCCTATCTCTCTCTCTCTCTCTTTCTCCCTCTCTCTATCTTTCTTTCCAGAGAAGCCTCACACCCTCGCCTATCAGTGCCGCTAGTGCAGCTGCATCATCTTCTCCAAGTAAGAAGGACATTTTTTCAGTGTCACACAGTTCATAGAATGATGGAATCAAGGTTTCAAATTTGGGCAGAAAAGTTTATCTTATATCGGTATATTTGGGACAGAAAAGCAGAAAGTGTTCCTCATCCTCTATGTGCTGTATAGATCACAGTGTCTACAGATCCTCTGCTCTCTCTCTGTCCATGTTTGTCTATGTCTTTCTCTCTCTATCTCTAGATCATGGTCACTTAATCTGTATTTGGAGAGGATTTGTCTTTCTTTAAAATGTTTAATAAATAGATAATTGGCCAATTTAGTGGTTCTATTGAGGGTCGAGTAACATTGGAGTTTATTCTGGAGGTCAAAATGTGCTTTTAGTGACTCATCATGGGTGTCTTTTAGATTTGTGTGTATTTCTTTAACAATAGTTTTGGGGCTGTAGCTGTGGTCAGCGGAGGGTGTAGCCTGATGGACGAGTTGAAGAGCGAGTGTGTTTAGAGGATGAGGTTCTGCTGAGCTTTCATTGGCGAGGAGGGCTTTATATTGGACTGACTCTGGTTCAGACTGATGGAGGTGATGCCAGAACTGAACACATCTCTTCTGGATCTCGATGTTCAGCGGGTACAAGCCTAGCTCACTAGCAGTGGATGTGTTTCTATGAAGACCTTAAATATTTTTGGCAATTTCCAATTGTAATTTCTCTACTGGTGTTTTATCCCAATTTTTTAAATTTAGTACTGGTCCCCAAATTTCACATCCATATAAAAGAATTGGTTTTATTATTGAATTATATAATTTTATCCAGGTTTTAATGGGTAATTTTAGGTGGCCACGTCGTGATTTTATAGCATAAAAAGCCCTCCGAGCCTTATCACTCAGTATTTTGACAGCCAGACCGAAGCGTCCCGAAGCGCTAATGTCGATGCCCAGATAGCTATAGCTAGTGCTGTGCTGCAGGATGTATACAGAACGGTGTTTGTGTCGCTTATATCTATCAATATATCAATCTATCATATATCAATACTCATCTATCAATCAATCAGATCTATCAATACATCAATCACTCAATCTATCAATATATCAATCACTCAATCTATCAATACATCAATCACTCAATCTATCAATATATCAATCACTCAATCTATCAATATATCAACACCACAATCACTCAATATAGCAATCACTCAATCTATCAATATATCAATCACTCAATCTATCAATATAGCAATCACTCAATCACTCAATCTATCAATCACTCAATCTATCAATCACTCAATAAATCAATCACTCAATCTATCAATCACTCAATCACTCAGTCTATCATTCACTCAATCTATCAATCACTCAATCTATGAATATATCAATCACTCAATCTATCAATCTATCAATCTATCAATCACTCAATCACTCAATCTATCAATCTATCAATCTATCAATC